>NC_051164.1:112141248-112814614 GCF_013339745.2 Dermacentor silvarum | reverse complement strand
TGTGAGGTATTCACGACGCTTGGCATGACAAAACTATCGGCGCATCTTGACACTTGTGGCAACGTTGTAACGCGCCACGTTATCACACCGAGATTCTTCAAAGTATTTGAACAACACAAAGTGCGAGTTATTACGGCGTCGCGATGGACATCTGCTAGCCTCACGGTAGCTTAAGCTGGTAAAGTGAACAATACTTCGGTAAGGCGACGACCCCGGGTTCAAGACTAGTTTAGCCTAATCTGGAAAGCTTCCATTTCACGGACACATATTGGCTTACCTCGTAGCATTCGGCTACTGTTAACACTGAAGCTTTAAGGAGGTCTATTGAGGTGCACGTAACACTGGTTGTCGAATCGTGCGCCCCTGCATACAGTGTCCATGGTTGCTCGCATTTCGCTTTAAGATCTCGCTGCGTGACATTGAATGGATTAGTTGTTACATAAGTGCCGACTACAAATTGCGCGTTCGTGGCTCTACGCTGCTCCGCGCAACACACTTGTCCACTGAAACCTAGCTGACGTCACCACAACACGGACAGAACGTCTGCTTTCCCGGTTCATAAGCATGCAAGCATTGCGACGCACGCGCTCAATTACTGACGTCAAGCTCCTTGCGCGCACGGAAGCTCGCTTGACATTCTAGACACTGAAGCAGCCCAAAAATGAGAACGTGTTTGTCGGTCACCTGTCGCCGTTGCGTAATGTTGTTATAAATGACGTCTACCGGCCTATTGGTGCTGCTGTAATGTTGCGCGCGCAATAAAAAAGATCGTCCACAGCATGGGCAATGCGCTGTATACCTTGCGAGGCGCATACACGGAAGCATTCGGCGGCGACTCACGATGGATAGCAGACGCCCATGCAGAGTACGCGCTTGCACGCGGTGTAGCTGCCCAAGTCGCTTTGTATTCTATATGCCGTGACCTCTGAAGTTAACAGCAAGAAGCAAGTCTAGCTGACGGCCGGTTGTTGCCATATTTCTCTTTTTGCTGTTGTTGTTGGACACTCTCGCTTGTCGTTGATGCCGCTGCCGACGTGAGCTGGGAGCGTCCGTGCGTGGCTCGCTATATGCGTTATGCGGGGACGCTCCCTGCTCACGTACCTCGCGCGCAGTGGTGGTGACCCTGTCTTTTTCACCGACGGACGCCGCAAAACACCGAGGCGGAGTGAGCGAGGAAAGAGCAAGTCCGAGTCGTAAACGTGTCTCGAGAGGCATGCGTAGAGGCGGGTACGCGGGCAACACACGCACTTGCGCGGCCACGCCGAAACATGGGCATATCGATTACGTCTCAGGAAGCCTGTTCGTGCCGACACATGTCCCGTGACATGGCTGACAAGAGCGCGGGGGTACGGCGGGGTGGAGGTGGGGATGAGGGACTGCGCGACAGCGTTGATTCACGCCACGTTGGCGCGAACTTGCGGAACAGCGTGTAAAAGTGTAAGAGTGAAAGTCTTGCGAAGAAAAAGAGATAGGTATGATTTTAAAACGTGAATTTCTGAATACGTTTACGAAGAGAATGTCTGGTGTGGCCATAGTCGCAGTCGATGTGCACGGACGTATGAAATGAGCAGCATTTGTAAGCTTACAGGATAGAGAAGGCTCAGCGGACCACCGCGATGCTTTGGGGGACAGGCATGATTCCTTAACTCATCCCGAAAGAGCATGAAGGGACGTCCAACCAGAAAATTGTATACGTGACGCCCCTACGCTGGAGGAGGCAACCGGGAAACATACAGATGAGAGAAATATACAGAGGAAGGGAGCACTCAATGAATTCCTGCACGCTGTCGGACTGCGCCACGCAGTAGAAGGCAGTCGCAGAAGTCAGCATAGACTGAAAAGCACGAAGGAGGAGGGAATAATGTATAGAAAGACAATAAGGGGTTGACCAGACGTAGTTGTGGTTGGTTACCATGCACAGAGGGAAAGGGATAAAAAGAGAGAGGGTATAGATGCACAAACGACATAAACCCCGAGGTATACAATTCAGCATAAGTAAGCAGCGTTCTCAAAGTCAGGCATGTAGATCCGTAGACCTCAAGAACTTGAGCAGCGCACACATATCCCATGCGCGGAATTACATTGGGAGCATTGTACTAGAACTTTCTGTTATGATAGCGGACTATTGCCCAGTATTTCAAGATAGCACAACGCCCATCACTAGTTTCTCGGCACTGTGTCGGTGCGGGCAGGCTCGGAGAAGGTGTACTACCTTCATCGCTGCGTGTGCAGAATATCCATGAGTTCCAGCAGAGTCTGGACAGAGACTGACAAAAGAGAACCTACTCGTCATCCTTTCCCGAAGCCCATCAAAACCAAGTCTTCGGAGAAGGCCACCCACGACTGAAGACGCTTCCAAGACGCAAGTGGGAGTAACGATGCCCCACTCTCCCTTTATTTCTCTCTCTCTCTCTCTTTGAAAGCCTTGACTAGAATATGCTGTTCCAGCGCCAGCTTCGGCGTCTGTCCACAAATTCTCAAAGCTGACACCTTCCGCTTCGCTTCGCATGTCCTGCACCTCGCATCTAAGCAGTCACAAGGGCTGGAAAGAGCCTTTCGTGGAATTCGGGATCACGGATATAGTCTGTCTGAATGTTTCTTTCGTCACCGAAAATCTTATGGCGAAAACATAGACAGCACAAATATATTTTCAAATGCATGGCTAGCAAATCTTAACTTACGACAGATGGTCACTTAAAGTGAGGATTATTACCATTATTACTAGTAGATTTGATTTGGAAACAAAGAAACATACAAGCAGACAGAAAAAGAAAAGAAGGAAAGGAGCAAGGGCAATTACCACCATCAAGGTCACAACATCTGCCTGCTCTTCAGGAAGAAGGGAATAAAAACAGAAATTGAAGACAGGAAAATGAGAAGGAAAGAGGAAACGAAGGCCTAGATGACAATTGACTAAGAGTAGAGTAAAACAGAGTAAAACCACGACAAAGAATAAAGAACGACAGCAAAGAAAAAAATTATAAAGTGATATTACGTCCCCGCATGGTGCATTCATTTAGGAACGAATACTGTATTATACACATCTCTAACCGCATTTTTTCGAGAGCCGAGAGGCCGTCTGCGTGGCTCAAGATGCGCCTTCTGAAGGACATTACAGGCAGCGATTTCGTGTCTGGCTCGCCTATTGCTTTGGTCTTTTCGGGACACTAACCTCACGGATATCTGGGTAAGCGACATTGACGGCCGTCGGACGAGACGATCGGTATGAAAGAAAATGCCAAGACGTGCGCGAGTATATGTCAAACTGTCGCATCTATAACGTTCTGGCTAATAGTTATTACTTCGACGGCTTAAGGAGACGATGTTCTCTTGCTCTTAAATAGCATGAAATGCACTACGCATTGCAGTTTTCACGATAGATTTCATAATATGGAGTCGCACTGCTCGCATCTCAATTTCGGCTGTCATCAGTGGCAAACGAAAAACACCATTCATGCTCGTACCTCGCGGCACAAGAAAAGGAGACATACGTGGGAAGGGCTAAGTAATGAAGTCATTTTCTGAAAATTAGTTGTCCGTGGGCTTGTGTCACTTCGCGACAAGACAGTTTGCGATTTCTACGTAAACGGCGCTTTCTGAAGAAAATTATGAATCTTTTAACAATAGCGTTTGACGTCGACTAACCGATAGTGCAGCACGTAATAGGAATACGCATAGATGGATCGGCTGAACGTTGTTTAAGCAACATTGCATTGCCGTTTTCAGCAGTACCAGCCGCAATACTCGATGGGAAAGCCACAAATGACGGCGCATGACGCTATTAGGGCGGCCCATCTGCTTAAAGCTTCGGTCAGCTTACAATTGCGACCGAAATGTTACGACCGCCATTCTCGTCAAATCATTCGCTATGGCCTGCCGATCGGCGGACAGCTATGCATCGCGGTTTTAAATGCTACGGCTACCACGCATAAGAAATCATTTACTTCGGACTGCTAGCGAAAGAGAGGCTATAAAAGATTAAGCGTGTAATCGCTAGTATCATGACGGCCACAATTTCCTCCTAGAGCAAACGACTTTTGAACGAAAGATGGGATTTTTTTTTCTTTTAACTTTCGGTCAGAACTAGAGCGACTGAAATTCGGAGCTACCAGCCTAAGTTAGAGACGATAATAAAACGAGAAGCACAAGTGAATGCGGTTTCCATGTTATTTCTAGGATTCAGCAAGGCATTCGAATCATCACGGTTGACCTATCGAATCACGTCCACGCAACTTCACCTTGCAACTGCCCCGACAAGAAACAAACGGCAATAACACCTGCATTTGATCTTGTGGGCTACGAATATTCCTTGTACGGAAAAAAATAGAAGGTCACCCAAGAGAAAAAGATTCAAGCGCTACCTAAATAGCGAGACCTGGCCAGCAACAACGACGCTACCACAGGTACGACGATAACAACGACGACACGAGAGCCACGACGGCAGGAACGACGACCAGGAAACGGCAACGACGGTTCACACCACGAACACGTACGAGATCGAAACTTGCGCAGGTTCTGGCGACTACTTGTGCCGAGGAAACACTGGTGATGAGTAATAGAATTATAGCTGCGGGGTTCGAGCCAAGAAGTCTGCCTGAAATACACTTAGCAGCTATCGCAGTAAAGATTAAGACAAGCCGTGTACTGCACCCGCTTACCCACCCCTACGCCCGCTCACGTAGCACGGGATTCACACGACGGAACGAATTGCCGACTCAGTCAGCGGATGAACATGACGTAGCTCAGTGCCGCCGAATCACGCCACACACACAAAAAAGAAACGATGCAGGCGAGCTGCTAGCGGCGTGATTCGTTGCAGCAGTTCTGATTGACTGATTGAGTGATTAATTGAATCGCGAGGTTTAGCGTCCCAAAGCAACACCGCGAATATGAGGGACGCTCTAGAGGACTGCTCCGGATTAATTTCGGCCACCTGGAGTACTTTAACGTGCACTTAAATGTAAGCGCACGATCGTTTCGTTTAATTTCACCCCCACGAAATTACGGCCGCCGACGCCGAGAAATGAACCCACAGCCTCGTGCTGAGTAGCAAGACGGAATATCCTGAGTGTTGTTATTATTATTATTATTATTATTATTATTATTATTATTATTATTATTATTATTATTATTATTATTATTATTATTATTATTATTATTTGCAAGCCTGTCTATTCCAGCATTGTTATTGTTTTACTGCTGCAAAAGTTTACCCGCCGACTATAGGGATCAAACGAAAAGTTTGGAAAATCGTAGCTGCTGCCGATTCTTGCTTGGCAGGTCCATGTTGTTCCCTATTGCATTCAAAACGCGTCATCATCGACAACGCGGTGTCTCGTAAACTTGAACTATGCAGTCTGCTTTGGCCTCAATAGCAAGTACGTGGATATGAACAGATTCTTCTTTCACAAAAACTTGTCAACAATTTTTTTTCCAACGCGTGCTCAAAGGATCAAAATGCGAAATGCATTCAACGACGGGTGTCCCTGGTAGTAAAAATAATCAAGAGCAAAAAGAATAGCTAGATGAGCCCACATGAAGCAGCGTATTCGCGCATAGATCATCCATCGCCCACTGCCATGTTCAGAGGCGGCGCAAGCGTCGTCTGTTCGCTGATTTGATTTATATGGCGATGGGAACCAGAACTGGCCCCAAAAGGTCTGGGCGTGAGCCGCTTTAATATCATCAATGAACTTTGAGCGAATCGATGGATGGTCTGAGAAAGGAAGCTGTTGACAACACAAACGATAGAAAAAAAATAAGAGATGACGACACGAAAAAAAAGTAATAAAAAAGCGAATGCCAAAAGTACAACTCAAATGGGCACCGCTTACGGAATACGCGCCCTTTTCCTTAAAAATAAAGATCAAAGGTACCCTCTAAGGATAGCACGAAGAGACTGATTAAAGATTCAGTGAGAGCACTATTATATTCTTTTTCTCACTCTAGCTACAGACCATAAAGATAAATACAGTGAGCGTTATTTATACGGCTATACCAACACTCCGCCTCAAAAAATCAAATCCGCACACCATAAAAGACAAAAATTTTTACCTTGGTAAAGACCGAAGCAAGACGACAAAATTCTGCGAAAAATCCATCACCAAACAAGGCTGCTCGCCTGGAACTCACCCCGAAAAAAATTTTTTTTTATTCGAAACTTCTCGTCCACCCACACAAACTATAGTCAACATCGATCCTACGCTCTTTGTTTTCAATGACAAAGTGAGAGTTCTCGAGCACAATCGCTTTTCCTAGTATGCCGATTCTGTTGGCCATATTGTGCTGTGTGCTGTTTGAGTAAGCGACAGCGCTCTGTATCGTCTAGTGGTCTAAGCGAATGATTTAAGCGAATAGAGCCGGCACCCGTTCCTGAGAGATCTATTATAAAAGCCCACCGCTGACAGCCACGCAAGACGCGAATAAATCGGTCGAGACAGAGCACTCGACGTTATTAATTTCTTTCACTGCGCTTCATGCGCATCTAAAAGAAAAAAGAAAAAAAAAACAGAAAACGCCGTAGACTTTCAAGGATGGGCCACGCAAAAGACCTCAGAACATGTTCGACTGATTGTGTACGCCTTTTGTTGAAGTGAATGCAACGCAGGAAGAACCAGCAATTTAGATATATGGTAACCGCTGCTTGTTTTTCACACGGTAGTAGAAAGAAAAGCATTCCGGCAGAAACCAGCTCAGAATGATTGTCGACGATGACGCGATTAGCATTCAAGGAATGTAGCGACACGCGGTATCTGGCCACCACCGAAAAGCGTCGTGTTTGAGCCGCCTACTGTGGCCGGGCTTCTCTCTCGCCCTCCCCCCTGGACGCGCTACGTCATCTGGCGGCGCGCCCGCGAAGTCCCCCTCCTTTTGCGTGGCCTCCGAACTTGCACCGGTAGCGTGGCGGTGCGTGCTAACGCTGAGAGTTAATCCTTCGCTGCCCCCGGGCATTCGTGGCGCAGCGCTATCTAAAGCGTCGGGCAGTTATTTTGTGCTCAAGAAAACCGTGTGACACGGCTTCGAAACCACAGAGCAGTTGAAATTTTCGAAAGGACGTTTTAAGGTAAAGAGCGACGTAAATAGGTAAATAGACAGACAGAGACAAAGCGGCTGAAGTATGCTAAGAATGAAAAATTATGGGGTTTTACGTGCCAAAACCACGATCTGATTACGAGGCACGCCGTATAGTGGGGGACTCCGGAAATTTGGGCCACCTGGGGTTCTTTAACGTGCACCTAAATCTAAGTACACGGGTGTTTTCGCATTTCGCACTCATCGAAATGCGGCCGCCGTGGCCGGGATTCGATACCGCGACCTCGTGCTCAGCAGCCCAACAAGTAAGATAAGAATGCTAACCGCATTAAAATCGAGTCCCTCCGGGACCCGTTATTCTTCGCGCTTATAACCCACAGCAGTAATATAAAGGCAGTAACAACGCCTCCACCACTATTCTTCCAAACGAGACAAGAATGCTTGAAAACGGGATGTCCCAAGTTGGAACGAACAATTCGAGAGGGCGACTCGATTTTATTAGGCCAGCAACTGCACAGTTGTTGTACAGTTGCTGGTCAGCAGTTGCGGAAAGCTCCAGCCCAAGAGATCCCTTGTTCGACCACGGTTGGTTAGTTTCTATGACAATACTTGACACGCGACGTAAGAGATGGCAAACTATCCCACTACTGCATTTCACAACAGTTATTGTGCAAAGTCTTGTGTAATGCATACTAACTCGGCCAGCGACATCTGCGCGTGCGCTTTTAATGAACAGCGTAGATGCTGTTCTTCAGCTACCATTGTTTCAGGCTCGGAGACTTCGCCCGGAGCGAGCGCTTGACGATCAGTCATGACGAAAGAGCAAATATTAATTGTTGCAGTCCAATGAGATGCCTTAGCATCGGGCTGCGACGTACGGGGATCATACGAAATACAGACAACAGAACGCGTTTAAGAACGCGTTCTTAAAATTCGTAAATGTTCGTGCAAGCTGCCTCAGATCATTCCGGAGCCATTACACATTCGTAAGTTCTTGAAAGCTTTTATTTATGCCGAAATGGACCGAAACGTAAAGTTCCATTGGTCAAAGATGCAGTACTTCAGACTATGATAAATATAACGACTACTATACTAACTGTAGGCGTAAGTCGTAACTATACAAGCCACAAGGACTATACTAACAAAAAAAAAGAAAAAAAAAAACTGCATTCACTCGCGCAAGTGAAGAGCTTTCCAACCCACTTTTTACCATCTCCATGGCAACCGGGAGAGAGCAGAAGACCGTACCGTCTACCGCAACCCCCTCGTTCAGAAAACTGCAAGAAAGTTCGTGCTCGGCAGTATACACCCATCACGAACCTGAGAAAGCTGCCGTCTGCAAATGCGGCGAATACATCAACCGAGTGCCCTGCACCGTTCACAGCAGCGCAAGCTTTCAGCGCGATACAGTTCCACAAACGTATTCTCCGCCGCAGTCGCAACACTTTACGAAAGCAACGGCACGCCGAGTTAGTTCAGCGCGCATTCCGGCTTATAGCGGCGCTTTCCGCTACAAATCTCACGAGTTTTCGAGGGACTTCAGCGGTCGTTCGTCGCACTATTCCCAAGCTCCCTGCGAGAAAAGGCGGGAACGAAAGGAAATACGATACCGTGAGACGGAGCGGCATGCAAATCGAGCGCGACGTTCCACGACATTTGACATCCGAAACTAGAGAGCATGCAGGAGCCTCAATACCCGTTCAACATGCACGATTCGGAGAATCTGCGCAGGTATAGTGCTGACCGATGACGACTGCCGCATAACTATAGCAAGGGTCTGCGAGCGAGTTTTCTTATAGTTCAGTGGATTTCATGTATCGAAGCCATACGTAAGCAGAAACGGTATATAATTGCAGATCGCTGGGAGAGGCAGTGGGCATGGACTATGATGGTCAGGCATAGTGTAACGGGCAGCCCTCTCTCTTATTGATGGTTCATGCATGCGCACTGCACGCTCGCGACAGTACAATTTATAGAAAAATAAATGAATATACACGAGGAAAACGCTAGGAATGGAGTTCAACCAGACAGCATATACGGTTTGCTACACGGGGAACGGAAGAGCGGGAACATGAAGGCGAGTCACGCTGGACTGAGGTCCCCGTGTGAGACATAAGTCTTTCGTCTTTGTAAAGCGGAAGAGGACTACATTTAAGACCTTCTGCGCAAGCATTAATCAAGTGAGATTTAACATGGCGTAATATGGCAATAAGGTAGGGCGTCCACGTCAGCTTGTTTAAGTCGATAACAGATTTAAAAGCACGCAGATTTTTCACCAAAGAAAGATGCTCACCAAACTGAAATGAAAAGATCACATGGTAACGGTATGCTCATCAATAGTGTATGGAAATAAAATAAATTCAGTCGAAGAGAGATGATTAGAAGAGTTGATTGAGTGCGCCAGAACTCGAATGCGCATGTGGACAACAGTACTTGCAACCGCGTCGAAAGCTAAAAGATGAAAAAGTGATTTAACACTTTAGATGGAGCCAGTTACAAATACTCAAACGTCAAAATTTGTACGACAGAAGCGCCCAATGAACAGCATGCTTGCGCTTTAGATTTTCATTAGACGTTGCATCTGTGAGAATCTGAACGTGAGCAAGGCTTCGCTGTTAAAAACAATAGCGTTCTCTTCGAGCTAGAAAATTGATGGCATCGTTGTTGTCTACAGCAAGCCATGAGTCATATGCAACGCTGAAAGAGGGGAAAAAGGAGAAAATAAAAGACGGACCACGAGCTTCGGTCTTTACAACGACAGCGGTAGAATACGCAAACACAAATGCTCCGCTACCGCAATTATGAAATCACGGCACTCCGTCATTGACACTTGAGCTTATCCTGCAGACGGAAGAATACAGTTTTGTCATTTGCTTAAATATTGAGTACTTGTCGGTACGTTACGTTATAACGAGAGTGGAACACTTATTGGAAACCGATGCCGTTTTATAAATTAATACGTATCGTTGACGGTTTAGCAAATTCATACGACCGAGGTTTACAATCTCGCACAAGGCAGCATTTCGGAAAGCGCGAAAACAGACATGCCGAGAGCTTTGCGTTCCATGCGTACTATCAGCATAAATTCAAACGCGAACATTACCTTAGCTTTACCCCGCATTTGTAAAAGTGGCTTAATTCAAACTTCGCATCGAACACCCGACACTATACTCCGCGTTTAGAAACCGGCTGCACAGCGATTACACGTCACGCTTTCATTTATTATGCGTAACAAACGTTCTGAACAGTTGTTTCCTGCTCGTGTTTAAGTTTACCGTGATGGTACGTCAAGCGGTGGCTACATCAAATTGTCGTGCAACGGTTTCTCTCTAAACATCAATTAATAAATCATAGGCGCACTTGCGCGCCATGAGGTTTTCTCCCACAGGCAACTACACTGTTTAGCTTCTAATTCTGGGAGCGCGGCCGGGACGTCATTCAGAGCTATACGACATAGAACTGCTGCTGCCTTGAGGAAAAAGAATGCGTCGAATAACGCGATCTGGCCGCTCGACACACAAACACACACACGCATTCGCGCGCACCTTAAAAAAATCACCGCATATCCACGAAGTGAATGATGATGAGTGGGCGAAGCACCGGGTGATCTTTCGGGTAAACCAGAGCTACGGACGAGAGAGAAAGAGAGCGCGCGTCGGGAACGAACGCTCTTGTGCAGTAGTAAGTGGCTTTTAAAAATAAGAAAAGAAGATAAAAGCGCAGTACCGTAACTGTCTCTCGCTGGGAGGTCACCTCAACAGTACTGCACAGGTTGGGGGTAATGGGAGTAAAAGAGTAGGGCGAAGAGGAAAGGAGTAGGGGGGTAAGGCCGTAAGAAGCAGAAGAAGCCGAAGCTAACGGGGCTGAAGGCCGCGTGTAAGAGACGGCGGCGGAAAGGAACACAGGTTCAATTATTGGATCCGCGGCCGTGGAATGATGATGTTAGCCGTGTTGGACGAGGGCCTCGTGGGCGGCTAAAGCCGCAGTACACAGGTGGTGGACAGCGGACAGCGTATTCGATTGGTGCACCGCAGCGCCCCTAGCTACGGACGAGAGACAGAGAGAGCGCGCGTCGGGAACAAGAAAGAGAAACGAACGCATTCGGGTAAACCAGAGCTTGTACTAGACAATGGTCGAGTGGGCCGAACGGCGCTCTGCCGCTGAGGCGCCGCGTGTGGAAAAATAGTGCGAGGGCGATGCGAGCGAACTGGATTGGGGCGGAGACGCGCTCCGCGGCATATTCAACGTATTTTCGCTGCGGGCGCCGAGGCCGATTGCGCATAGTACGCTCTTAAACTAGCGCTTTATTTCAACTGCAAATATATGTTTACCCCATTTTGCCAAACATATATATTTGAGGCATAGATTATACAACGCAACGTCTTCAATTTTGCTGTCGTTGTCAAGCGCGTCGTCTGCTAGCGAGCGCGCGTTCGCTACGCGGACGCTGGCGGACGCCCAGTTTTTCTCGCAGAACCTCTGTGCAGTACATTTTTTTTAATGGTTTAGTTGCTTCGGTGCACCCATGACTCTTGACGGCCGGTGCCAAATGTAGTTTAGCCAGGTGAACTGCTGTTTTTACCACTGTCCTCTAAAAGTAAATGGTATCTCCGCACCATGAAGGCTACGTAAGAAAACTTTATTATTGATATCGTGTCATTTTACACGCGCTTCTTCTTGGTGGATATTGATCAGGGACAATGATCGAAGAAAACAATGTTAGCGCGAAATAAATCAGGTTTATTAACTGCGTGGCGCCAAGAATGACCAATGTATTTCTAGGTAATTAAATCAAAGGGTACATAGAAATGTATATTTACGATATATATATATATATATATAACTGAACGCAGCCGTTTATAATATACAAGCTGCAGAGTTGAGCGGTCATACATTTGGGGACGGCATTACATTTATGCATGAAATATAGGATAAGCGTAACACGTTTTTCTCGGAAATAAGACTCGAGAATATTTTATGTTGTTTACACCCCCTGAAATAAGCCGAAGAACGCAGTCACTTGCTTTTTTCTTTTTCTTTTTTTTTAATATAAGCAAATTCTTCGGTTTTACGTGGCAAAACCACGATATGATTATGAGGCACCCGGTTTAGTTTTTGCCACCTGGGGTTCTTTAACGTGCACCTAAATAAAAGTGCACGAGTCTCTTTCCATTACGTTTCCATCGAATTCCGCGACCTGGATTGAACCCGCGAGCTCCAGTTTAGCAGCGCAACGCCGTATCCACGATATAGGCACTAATGAGGCTACCGCGCAGGCTTTCTTTTTTTTTTTCTTTTTTGAAGTATCGACTGGAAAAAAATTCCATGTACGGCTTACGGCCAAAGGTTAGTATATAGAATGGCTATAACTAAAACCATTTTCGGCGCTCGAGGTCCGACTGCAATAAATAACCCCGTACCAATCACTCCGCATTCTGTTTACTCCACTTTGTTTCTTTCCTTCTCTTTCTTTTCTTTTTTTTTTTTTGAAGTATTGACAGGGGAAACAATTTCCGCGTACGGCTTATATGGTCAAAGATGAGCATACAGAATGACTAACAAAAACTGTTTTCGGCGCTCGAGGTCCTACCGCAATAAATGACCCCGTACCTATTACTCCGCACTCTGTTACGCGAGGGAGGCGGAAACTTGAATGGAATGTTGCGCTGCAGTTTACTCTTTTTTATCTATAACAATGCTTCCCGTAAATCTGAGTGCAAGGCGCCGGATGGGGCAGATATGCTTTACTTGTTTCAAGCGGCAAGCAGGAAGGTTACATGTGTTTCTCCGTCTGCGTTTCACGAGACCTACTGATGGAAAACTATATGCGCAACAATACACACGAGAGATACATGCTGCTTGAAGAACGAGAAAAATATTTTTTTCCAAAGGGAACCGTACAATAACAGAGTAGAATGAAAGCCGACACTGCGGCCGCAATGCACGCGCAATCACCGAGCGGCATTAGAAAATAATAAAAAAATAAATAAGAGAAAGAAAAGCAATTTATTCTTAAGGCATAAATACATGGCATATGCAATTATGAACCCCATTTGATCGGTCTGACCGCAAATACCAGCGCGCGAAGTAGTACGAATGACCCTGCCGAGCAGTATCGCCAGCAGTTTCCAACGGCGCGACCTTGATTCGGCCCAATCCACTTCGACCGCAGCGCCGCCCCAGTATTTTTCCACGTCGGGGGCCTCACTGCAAAGCATGCGCCGCCCCGGCCGCTCGTCCCACTCGACCATATTCTAGTACACTCTACCAGAGCTACGGACGAGAGAGAAAGAGAGCGCGCGTCGGGAACGAACGCCTCTTGTAAAACCCCTGAATAAAAAAAAGTAGCGCCATGTTTTGAAGATCGCCGCTTTCCTCCTCTCCTGCCCGTTCTCTCGGCACTCGGCCCTCCGATTGGCCGAATGCTGTCACGTGCTCTCGCGCGCTTTTTTTCTTGCTTGTTTTTTGCTCCCGCCGCCATCGCGGTGCCAGACCATTGCGAGCGGTGTATGGAGGCACCACGCATCGCGCCTCCTTTGCGCTTTTAAGGACGTAGTGTTCGCGATGCCATGTTGCTCGGCATTCGGGTGCAGAACACGCGAAACAGACGGCAAGCGACTCTTCCGGATTCCATCTGCGAAGCGAGACGCGGCGCAGAGGAAGGTCTGGCTTCAAAGAATCAGCCGGGCTGATTTCAACCGAACACAATGGTCCCGGCTGTGTGAGGCAAGCGAGCGATTCTTCAATGATCCCTAATCTCACATGCTGCCACTTGCTGTGTGAGGCTTCGTTAGTTTTTCTCCCTCCTAAGTGCCGCACTGTTCGCGCTGCATTTGCAACTTTCGTGGCCGGATTTCATCATGTCTTCAAAGGCACGTGGTTTTTGTTGACTCGGTTATACAATCCATGGCGTTGTGTCTGTGTGGCCTGCATGTATGCGAACGGCACGTTTTGAGTGTATCGCAGTATGTTACGAAGCGGTGACGGTACGTAGGGAAAAATGGGCGCTTACCTGCGGAAAGACGAACTTATTAGGGCTATTAGGGCGACTTTGCGCCTTCAGCAAGAACTCAACTCTGTGGTCGGCGAAGATAAATGTTCTTGTCGCTAAAACTTGTCGCTATCGTCCTAGATCATCGAGGAAAAAAAGAAAAAAAATGTGTTGAGTAGTGTAAGGCTTCCTGCAGGCGAGCGAAGCCACTAGCCTCATTATCGACGGACCGCTTCCGCCGAATGATCGGTAGCTCACTAGTCAGTGAAACCTGTAAGACAACTGCATACATACAGCTGATGGATGATTGACTCCCGCAGCGTACTCATTGTTAGAGGCCCGCTGTGCACGTTAGCCGCTGGCCAACGAGGGACTGGAGCTACTGAAACGCGGAGATGACGGCGCTAGGTCAACCAACGCCGAGGTCGCGCGTGGCATGGCTCAGTTAAATCCCGACTTAGAGGCTTTAGGCTCACTGTATCACCGCTAATGGTACAGCCATCTAAGCGCAACGGCATTTATGCGTCCTCTCGTTGTTTCGGCAGCCAGTCATAATATAACGCGAAAAATTCCGATCAAAATACGAGTTCAAGAGCGCGAGCGACACGTAGCCACAGCGTTTGATTCGGAGAGCGTCTGCTAGTTCAGCACCGCGTAGGGGAAGCCACCGTCGACACAAGAGAGAGTGAACGCCGGCGCAGGAGGAGGAGAGAGGAAGGAGATGGCGCTACTCTTCTATTGAGGGGTTTTACGCTCTTGTGCACCACAGCGCCCCTAGCTACGGACGAGAGAGAGAGCGCGCGCGTCGGGAATGAACGCCCTTGTGCACCGCAGCGCCCCTAGCTACGGATGAGAGAAAGAGAACGCGCGCGTCGGGAACGAACGCCCTTGTGCACAATCTAGTAACGGTGCTTGTGCACCGCAGCGCAACTAGCTACGGACGAGAGAGAGAGAGAGAGAGAGCGCGTCGGGAACGAGAGAGAAAGAGAGCACAGCTGCGCCTCTAGCGGGAGCGGCGAGTACTAGCGTGGCTACGACGGCGCGACGAGTGACAAGGCTCGACCCTAAGGAGCTTCGCCCCTAAAACGCACACGAACACACGCACGCACTCGCACAGTGCACGTCGGCTGAAAACCTATACGCAGACAAAGAGACGGGGAAATATGAGTAGTGAAACGCTAAACGACGCGCAGAAATCTCAGGCTGCAGGCATCAATTGCCCGCCGCCTATCTCACAGACACGTAGACCGCAGGCTAACTTTAGCGCCGACGTCTGTTGTGGGCACTGTCCTGATCTGTCTGTCGTTCCGCAGTGGCCATGTCTCCAGTCTACAGGGTCTTTTTTTTTTTAGCTGCACCAAATTTTTAAAATTAGAAAAATATAAATCTTGGTCACGTTATGTTTACCATTCGAGTGTACGGATTGGCGGCCTCTAGATACAGAGCAATTTCCGCACTTACGTGCGCAATTAGCGAAGTTACGATAATTAACTTTCTAATTATCAACAATAGGTGGCTAGAGCAAATGAGTACTTTGGGGCCCGTCCTCGACACTACCTATCCCAACGATCAAATTTTGAATAGCGGAGTTCATGTGGGAGCTACGCGAACAATTAGTTCCCCTTGGCAGGCTCCTTGAAACCGAAACTGGCCACAAAAAGTTAGTCTGTGTTGTCGATGTCGCCGCCCCCCAGCCTTTCGTCACGTCTCCGAAGTCAGCGCCGGTCCGGCCGCGCGAGCAGCTTGCGTTATCTCTTTGCTGTCTGCGACGTTGGCCTAGCGCGTCAATGCCGGCGGGCCGCCAAATTTACTTCGTCATTCCGTCGGGCGCCACGTTGCGCTGTAGCGCCAACCCCGCTCCTTGGGGTTTTAGATACTGCAGGCACGGCGTCATATCAGTCTGTAGCGTCGAGTGCGACTGCGTCGACGTATAACGGTATATATATATATATATATATATATATATATATATATATATATATATATATATATATATACGTAATGGCAATGTCGCCCGGTGTTCTCGTATAATTCATAGCGAATCCGACTTCTGGTTAGAGTTTTCGCACTAACATTCCGTTCAGGATCGCCCATTCACATTAATTTTCACCGCCCGCGCACTTGAGCTGTAAAAGCGAACACGACAAGCAGGTGTGCAAAAGGAGAGAGTAACGGACGGTTTTCTTTTTTTCTTTTAATTATTTCACTTTTATTCTGCGTGTTGAAGCTGTTATTCACAGACGCACGTGTGTTTTTGTTCTCTGTAGCGGACATGGTGTTTAAAAATAAAACGAAAATAAAAAATGCGACTCAGTCGGTGTACATCAAGTGTATTGTGCGTCGCTAATGAAACCAGACAAATATTTTTTTCCGGCGGGCTCTCACAAGAATTGTTTTCGACAGCCTCTAAAAGCCTTCAATTAAGCAGTGACTGCGGAAATGACACGCAGCCAAAGGGCGCTGCGCCTTTATCTAAAACATTCTCCTGCCATATGCAAACAGCTAGATGATGGAAACCACGCATATTGAGCAAGTAGTTTGAAACTTGTGATAAGGCTACTGTTCAGCTGAATTCAATCGCCTTTAAATTCTTCGTGGCTACAGGAGTAGCTTTAAACCACGCTATCCCGTCTAAGCAAAAAATACCTCTGGGAATCACAAGACTGGAAGGCTAACGCCGTGGCTTCTGCGTGTGTTTCTTTCGGATGTCATAATCTTGCACCGAACCAAATGTATAATATGTTACATAAATGCATTGCTCATTCGGGCTGCTCCATCGATGCCATTGCAACAAAGCGAGTAAGGATTTTTAAAGTCGTCAGGTAACGGTTTTTGTTATTAGTTTTCACGGATGTAACACCACACCCACGAACAAATCAACAAAGGGAAATGTTAAATGAGCGGCGAAGTTCCCAAACACTAGATAGATAGAGAGAGAGGGAGAAATTTAAATGATAGCTGAAGAGGTCGGCCTAGCGACAAGTTTGGCATGCTACGCTTTAGAACATCAGGTAAACTTCAGAAGACATCAACTTTTCTGGTTTAGATTAACAGCTGCAGCTCTATCAGGCCTAGGGTGTTTTAGTTCAGTTTCCTCAGTGCCGCATTCTTTGGACCATTGTGGAAGCGTCATAAATGCGCACCAAATGCTCAAACAGCGGAAAGACTGTTGCCCACAAGAAGTAACTGCGCACTTGTGTCAACTCGGCACCGCAGTAGGCAGAGCTGGAGATGTTCACACCCATCAGTATAGCGTTTCTTCAATCTCACATTCAATAGACAGACTAGTGTGGTATGCGTGACGCCATATACGAGAGGAAAAAAAGAAGAAAAAAATGCCTTTAGGTGAGCTTGCAGTACATCCTTTGCACGACATTACGGCAGACTTTGTGTTTCTGAGGCTAGTTAACTAGATTAGGTTTTAAAGCGGTCAGTAGAGGTGTTTCACATTGCACACGTACGGAAAGTGCCACAGATCATTCCCATCAAAATATGTCCATATTCCCACTTAAGTTTTTCCAGACAGTCTGCAGGCCGTTATTGACTGTCTCCAAGTAGATTTATTCTTCTGGCAATACATGGGCTACACAGGAGTCTAGGCAGTGAATTAAATTAAGCGTCCTTATACAGACTACATACACTATCTAGTATAGAGCATACAGAGTCTATAAAAGCTATCTATAGATGGCCACTAGACCTTAAAGGGACACTAAAGCAAAACAATAAATAAACTTAGGCCGATTAAGTATTCTTTGAAAACTCTGCTGTCGTTAACTACACTGCAATAGGTCAATTTTTAGAAAATAAAATCAAGCTCAAAGTTAATTGTTTTGAATTTCGCGCGAAAACCCCAACGTCAGCATTTCAGTGTGACGTCACAACTTCTAAAGTAATTTTTCGTATTTCGGCCACGTTGGCTCAGTAAAAGTTCGCGAAACTTGCCACATTCAGTCTTTGGCTCCTTTGGAACACAATGTAGCCAATCTTTGCTGCTAAAGAATTAACTGAGACTTAGAAGACGCTGTCAAAATCCATGACGTCACGGTGAGCTGGTGCGGGAACTTCAAGGTGGCGTCGCCACTCGCCTTCTGTGTTTTCCTTTCTTTCTGGCTTACCAAGCGGCTTCTCGCGGTAATAGGGATGTTTTCGGTATTGTGGAAGAGTAATCTACTGATACAGAAGAAATCATTTTTCCCTTTAGTGTCCCTTTAAGACACAAATAATACTTTCGGTAAGCAGGGAAATAAGCTTCCGCGTTTGATAGCCGGGCCGTTTCTACAAAATGAATAATGGTCTAGTCCACTCACACGCACAGATCGCAAAATACGCGACGCAAAAACCAAGCGACGCACGAAGGCCGCACGCGAAGCTAACTCTTCGACGCGAAGCCCTTCCCTAGACCGGACGGAAGGCACTAATTCGCGGAAACATAACAGAGATCGCAATGAGCCTGGAAAGGGTACAAGGACGTCGAAGGGGGAGGTAAGTGTCTCAGTCGCTCACCCGCATATCCATGAGTGGCGTCGTCTAGGAGCCGACGCCTGACCAGGGACGTTGAGGAACAACGGCGTCGGCGCCGTCCGCCTCGTGCTGGCCGACTTGCAGGCGCCCTCGCGCTCAGCCCCGGGCGGTGGAGCGGGGGGCTCGTACGGATCCGGCTCGAAGCGCACTTCCGGCGGCCGCAGCATCGTCCACTTCCGCCGTATCCGCTTATCCTTTTCTCTTTGTTCCGCCTTTCACGGGGATAATCGCGCGCACTTCTCAGAACCGGGACGAGCACGGCATGAGGAACACTGCACGACGACCACGAAGCGAAGCTCGAAGCAGGAGGTCTTCGGCGACGCAGAGGCACACGGACGATAGACGACGGGGCACTCGTAGCTGGTCAACTACGCAAGATGGTGGCACGCTGGCGGTTAGATAAACGCCGTGCAGGCGAGAGAAAACTGGGAAAGAGCACGACTAGTCCGTCACGCTGTTGAGAGGAAGCAGCGAAGGGTAGGACGTCGACAACCGGTAGCACATCTCGGAGTCGAGCCGAACAGTTTCTTCTCCCGCTATTTCCACCTCGCTGTTTCTGCTCAGACCGGTGGAACGTCTGTGCTCTATCAATCACGCTGTCGCAAGCAAACGGATTGCAGTGTGGGAAACTGCGGGTTCCGTTCCACAACTAAAACGAAGTAACAACGGCACAGCGTCAAGCATGCGGTTCTTAATGCATACTGACATGTTACGGCTCAAGCGAGAGCGCCTGTCGACGCACGAGAATTCGCACAGCTTTCATCCAACTTGGACAGCTCTCAATGCACTTCTGAGGAAGACCGGTCCAACCGGCGGCGCCTCCAGCAGTCCGTCAACAACTTGAGGTTGAGTACCGCAACTAAGTCATATTCTTTGAACGTCTGAAACCCCGGCGGATAAAAAAAAGAAAAGAAACACCGCTTTCCTTGCGCGAAAGAAGACGCTCTCTTCGGTTTCAAGCCGAAGACGTCGGGCGAGGTGAGATCACTCCAGTATAAAGCGCGCCTTCGTTGCTCTACGCGTATGAGGTGAGCGCTGACAAGTTTGCTGTGACACTCCACACAGTGCGATATCAGTCAGCCTGCAAAGAGAGAACCAAGGCATCAAACGAAAGAACCCGGGGCTGCGTAACGTTTTCTCAAGAGAAAGACTAAGCCATCGAGAAAGAATGGATAAACTGGCTGTACCGTGCAGGAGCAGTGAACAAGAGGAGGCGCGGGGTGCCGAACAGCCGCACAGGAGAACGACCGCTACAGAAACCACGATCCCAACAACAACGCCTCCGGACGGGGCGGGCCGAGCGAAGGAAGTGTTATACGAGCATCCGGAAGAGATAACAAGAGCTACGGTGGAGGGAAGGGAGATTCATAGAGCGCGGTGTCAACAAACGACCACCAACTCCGCTCCTCGCGAGACGCTACGTACCGCAACTCAGTAGCGGCAAGACGACGTAGCGCACTCAAGTGACACGGCGAGCGAGATACAACGAGCGGAGACAATTAGGCCAACGAGCAACACGAAAGAAAACACAAATAGGCAATGAAGCATGCGTCGAAAGAAACGTGGGCGGGGAGCGTTGGCTATCCTCCCTGTTCAGAAGCCTCACCCCACGAAGAATGCGCGATTGCCAGTTGCCTGCTGATGCTTCTCCCGTAAATCAAGGCAAAGAAAGAAAAGTTTACCACACTTTGTTGCCGAAGCCAACAAGGGCATTAACGGCACGTGCGTGAAGCTATGCTATACGGCGAACGAGCCACCGCTGGCGCGTAACGCGGCAGCCGTTGAAACCGTTCCAAGATGTGGGCGAGGCCGGCGCGCTTAGCGGGGCTGCGGCGGCGGCGACGCCGAGGGTGCGTTGATCCCCTGTGTCAACGGCGCTTCGATGCCACCGAGAAAGCCAAGCAGCAGCGCTTAGAGCACGTAACGGATTAGCCTACAGCCGCGGACTTTGGTACGCTCGAGCACGGCGTCGCACAGAGAAACAGCAGCAGCGACAAACGCTAGCTGTGTGTTGACGGAACCGGCAATTTCGCCGACGTGCAAGCAAGCACGCCAACAAAGCCGTGGGCGATCACGTTTCGCCCAGGCAAACACGAGAGGTTTGCCAGTAAAGCGAGACGACGAAGCGGGCGAAAATGGCTCGGGGCCCCAATTCGGAAGCGAGGAGGAGTAAGCTGTCACAGCCGGAAAGTTACAGAAAACGTCAATCAATCCTTCACCGCTTATAGCGCAGGGAACGGCAAGCCGTTGATCCTGTCTGGCCAGACGGCGTTAAAGGAAACTTGCAGTCAGATACTTCCCGGCGAAAAAGGTCAGCTTACGTCGCACGTGACCACGCTACCCAATGAGAAGGCGAGCAAGCCAGTGGACCTACCGTGTGCCTTCAAGACAGGCTTCGATTCGACAAGTGGGAACTACAAGACACTCAATGCAGGCTGGAAAGTGCCGAGAGAAATGGATAACCTGAACCACTGACTACAAAAGTAAGGTTCCTCGAAAGGAAACAACAGTCACACATTCGACAACGTAGTGATGATTCCTTGAAGTGCAAGGCGATTATGTGTTGCAAACCTGGCAGGAACTCGCTAGAGGCTCAGCAATGTTCTCAAACGTGGTTAGATAAGAGCTCACGCTAGAGTGAAATCGTTTAGCAGGCGAGCCGCATGCCATGCATCGATATCTTTCGAAACAAGCTACAGAGATTCAATAACACCTAAGCAGGGTTTGTTGAAGTTATTCAGTCACAATCCAGGACACCTTTCACGCTCTAGAGGAAAAGTAGGTACTCAACCAGTGCAACACCACCAAAACTTTTCCACAGGCTTATCCACCTTTATGGACAAGGGCACGCTAAAGACACTCCGTCCACGGACAGCCGAAACGAAACGATCGCGTCCAGTAAAAAGCTGGCCATATCTCAAGGCCTACGAAGAATAAGGTTTCGACGCTTTCAAGTCGAATGCGTCAGCGCAGGGCAGAAAAGGCTTGAGGTGAAGGATACTAGAAAAAAAAAAAAAAACAGTGTCTCCGACCTTTGGAACATACACGCACCGAGAGGTCTTTGAAGAGCGCCAGCGAAAGGGCAACGGATGATCTCATCTGTCAAGCTCGTCTAAGCGGTTCGACCTGGCCTGCGAGCTAAGTGTGCTGGCACGCACTAGTGATCGACAGAATTCGTACAAACGTAGCACTCTGGTAGGTTTCAAAAGAAGACTGCCTAAGAACAGTTTCCAGAAACCAAGCCACTTTCCGAGGTTTCTTGTTGTCGTCGCCAGAATTAGAGGCAGGCTTTATAAGATTTCGCTGACAATCGAGGGGCACGCCGACAAATATATATGGAAAATAGCACAGATCACTCTTTCTCTGCTGATTCACGACACAGAGGACTCGCTTGCGAACTTTAGTTCCAGAAGACAAGTCGAGCTAGTTTCAAGATTATGGCTACGAACGAGAGGGCGTGAGATTAAAACAGCCACCTTAGTTCCCACCTCAGGAAAACAAAAGAAAGTGATAGCGTATCGAGCGAGCCTTGCCTCTCGCAGGGCACTCGAAGCGACGAAGGTGATGATGACGAAAGGACAATTCGCGAGCTCTCTATACGTGAACACGAAGTGATAATAAAGGCCACGGAGAGTGTACACGGAGAATAAGCCGAGAAGGCGACAAGAGTAAAAATAAAGTGATAATATGAGACTATAAGAGAAATGCTAAGCAAGGCGAAAGTGTCAACACGTACGTTCCGCGCTTGTCAAGCTGCGTCGTCGGAGACAAAAGGCCGACTCGGAGAACACGTTGCCGATACAGCGGTGAAGCCAGCAAGGGCCATGGCGGCGGTGTTGTACGCCGTAGAGCCCTGTCAGCGCTCCATCAAGCAGGAGGCCATTGATAATGCAGGTGTCGCGAGATTTGACAATAAACCGAACGGCAGGTAGAGATACAGGCAACCCAGCAACGAGGTAGACGAAATACCGCAATGACTCGCACGCTGGATAAAGCAAGCAGGAATCACGGTTGCGGGATTGTTCTCTCGCTAATCAGCCCGCGACGAATAGGGGTGCAACAGAACGATAGTGGATGTGGGGGCGAGGAGGGGAGGGAGAGAGAGAGAGAGAATCAAAAGGAAACTCACAGGAGACAGATTGTCCGACGACTAAAATACGACCACTTCACAAACACACAGACGTTTTACCCGCACGCACTCTGACGCGAGGTACTGCACGCAGAAGAACGCGTTCACTTGTAACACTTTTTTTCTCCCTATATTTCACTCACTAAGGTGACGAGAACAAAAAAAGAAGGCACTACACCACACAAGAAAAAAAAAAAAAACTTCACTCCAATAGGGCACAGCGACGACGTGTCCGAAAGCGTTGTTCTTCGCAGCCTATATGGGAGGAGTGCGCTGTACGCCGACTGAACCGCGTCTGGGACGCGCCACTACTCCTCCCGGGTGCATCAGTGGTCCGAGGAGAGAGCACGCGGAGGAAGAGGAAGAGGAGGACGGGAGGAGGGAGCGCCGATGTGTCACACAACGCGGCGCGCTCCGGCCCAGCGAGCCGCGGTGGTCGGCGAAGTCGAAGGGCTTGAGCGCCGCACTCAGACTCCGTAGGGGAAGCGCGCAGCACTGGGGAAAGAGCGGTGGCGGACCGGACTGCAGAGCGCTGCGCTTCCTGAAGCGCGCGCTGGCGGCTTGGTATAGAAAGCGCGTGGCTGATAAGGGGGAGAGGAGGAAAGGCAATGTGCACGATTTACGCCGCCGCACCGGCGCTCACCGAGACGCAAACTTGCGGGCTTCGAAGTAGCCCTTCAAAGTTTGACAGCTCACTAGCGCAGCGTCGACCTTGCATAAGGAGCAGAAAGAACGCTGACGATGCGATGACGGTAACGATGAAGAGCGGGCACTTCACGGAAGCATTGGAACCCTTTTCTACGTTTCGCCAGACGGAACAAAGGTCACGACGGCGGTGACGTCAGCGAAAAAACAGAAAAAGAAGCGGTTGGCGTGGCGCGTACGCTCAACAAATTGCACTCCGCAACGCCGTCCGCATATTTACATGCGTCACTTTTGAAACCCGAGGTTGAGGTGAGGGTTCTGATGTGATAACGATTGTCGTGGCGACTAGACAAAAGTGGTAGACGAGACAGTCTCCGCAGGGCGAGCCACCGTATAGCTACGGTTAGTGCGATGATGATGTCAAAAAGATGAGAGCAGAACCGAGTCCCCTCAGGACGCCCCACTCGAAAGAACACTTCCACACTTTTCAGGGGCAAAAGCCAGCGTCGCGACCGCGGCTCACCTCAACTGGCGGCCGAGATGACGATGCAAATAAGAAGTGCGTCCGATGAAAAGCACCGAGTTACGATACGCGCGCACGTGGCTTCACTGAAGAACGCGCAAGCCTGTTCATCGCATCCGAGTCAGCATCAGACACTTCGCAGTAGACTGGGTTCTTGAAGCCCGGCGAGTCTCTCGGGAGCACGCTCTTTGCATCCACGGATGTCGTGATGACGGGGAAGCACTCTTCTTTTTTTCCTCTCTTCGGGTCTCCAGGCGCAGCACTCAGAGCAGGCACAACCCAGCGACACTCGTTTCGCGAAGGCGTTGTTTTCTGCCACTTGCATGCGCCAGTGCAAAGAAGGAACGGCGCCGATTCTTTCGGCCGGGGAACTAGGTGCTCGTCTCCAGCGAGGGGGAAAGAAAGGTGCCGATACGCTCGCTGCTTGTGTTGACTGCTCGCTGCTGTTGGGCGGGGAAAGGACACAGCTGAGCCCCCCGCCCGGCCGTTGTGATATTCCTTTCTTGTTTCTCTAAAACGGGAGAGCGAAGACACGACGCGGCTGCCGCTGTTGCAGCCTCCAACGACCGGCGCAACTCTCGCGCGCGCGCGCGAGGCGTTGAACGAGAGAGGGAAAGGAGGAGTGGAAAAAAGAAGCACGCAGCTGGTCGCTACCTGTCGCCGGTCCGCTGCCGGCGACGTGAATCGAGCCCGGCAAAACAATGAGCCCGGCGCAGCGGGTTGCTGTTGTGCACCGCGGCGTGCGAGCGGCAGTGGCGATCGCGCTGCGCCGCTGACGTTACGGGCAGTGCAGCCGGTACACGTATAGGCCTCGCGAGAGTCGACTGCGATCACGAGAGCGAGAAAGTGGCTGCCGAGCGAACAGATTCCCGCCTATCTCGCAAGTCGTTCGTTTAAACCGCCGAATAGAATCAGCGCCACAAAAAGTGCAAATGAACGTGCGGTGCACCTTGCACTCAAGACGCGCGTATTATTCAGCAACTTGATATATTAAGCCCGAAAAAGCAGAGTTTGGAGCTCGCCAGTGAAAGTTGTGCAAAGAATGTTGATATAGTAGACAGCTCGCGTGCTCTCCTGAAGTGAGCACATCTAGCACGACGCTACGGCACTGCCGTCACCATTGTCACCAGTGACAGATGCTACCTGTGCGCGCGCGATGTGGAGAAGCTATAAAGTGCGTTTTCATAAAGCATCTGGTCGAGGCGGGGGCGGTGCGGCTGCGCGCACCGTTACTATATATCTACGATTACTGGTCCAGCTATGCGCAATTCGCGTATGTAAATCACGATAAACGAAGTGCATTCGTGCGCAGACGGTTGGCCTAACTTAACCTGACATCGAAAGCAAAGTCAGCTTTCAGTTCAGAGAAAGGTCTAACCAAGTTTTAGTTGTGTCCTCATTCCAACTACTATCCAGCCTTGAGTTGTGGCACAGATTCACTCTGTGCCAACCCGCCGTGGTGCTTAGTTGCCATGGCGTTACGCTGCTAAACACGAGGTCGCAGGATGAAATCCCGGCAACACCCGTGTACCGCGCTTTGGGTGCACGTTAAAGAACCCCAGGTGGGCAAAATTAAACCGGAGGCCTCCACTACGGCGTGGCTCATAATCACATCGTGATTTGGGCAATATAAACTCTGTGTCAGAAGTCGTTATATGTGAAACAAAAGTGCAAGGGGCGAACAAATGAGGCATAGCTATACTTATGGCACAGGCCATGCCCATGTCCCTTGAATAAACATTTTTTTTTATTAGGTTGAATTTAGCTGGGGTATCAGATGGAGAGGTTGAAGTACTGACGAGCAGGGAAAAAGAAACAAATAGAGAATAAAAATTCGCGAAATACATACATACATACATACATACATACATACATACATACATACATACATACATACATACATACATACATACATACATACATACATACATACATACAATACATACATACATACATACATACATACATACATACATACATACATACATACATACATACATACATACATACATACATACATACATACATACATACATACATACATACATACATACATACATACATACATACATACATACGTTAAAGGGAATGCGTACGTATTCCCTTTAATGCCAACCGATCATCGCACACTAATGCGGAAAAACATTTCGGGTGAGACTGGCGAAGGGCAAACGTCGATGGAGCCGCGCGGACCTGTCGTGCACCTGCTCCGCCTTCTCACACACAGAAAGCGTAAGAGGGAGAGAGAGAGAAGCTATAGAACCGCAGTCACAAAGGAATTGCCTCGTCGCACGACACAATAGCCAAGAAGACCGTCCCAAGCAATATCTGCATTTCCGCTCACTTTGCCAAAGGGAGCGGGGCTAGCGGTCGCTTTGTTTTAGCTTTAGCGCTCAAACTCTCGGTAAGCCGGGATCTCCGCCGCCGCCTGATTTCGAGGAAGTGTTTCCGCAGGTACTTTCTTGAACGGCAGATCATTGCATCGTTAGTTTCCGTTGTTTTAAAACCCGCAAAAAAGCTTGACGGGCTTCATTGCCGTGAAAGAAGCGGGTCATTCGAAGGATGGAGATCTGCGAAAGGCACTGACGCGCTTCTACAGATTCCGGCGATAAATTGCTGTGCTTTCTCCTTTCTTTTTGCCCCTTTTTTCGAAGCAACGAATGGTTAAGTGCATTTGTGATTAAGTTGCATGTTGCGACTCAATGGCTTCCACTCAATATTCGGGCGCAAACAGAGCGAGCGGCGTATACCAGCACTCCAGCTATTCGAAAATTCACGAAAAAAAAATCTAAAAATACTGAGATAAGATATAACATGGCTTGCCCGGCAGTTACTCAGTGGCTCTGCTTTCACTTTACGCTCAACGCACTGTGCACACAGTCTCGATGGAGCCGGAATCTCCGCCGCCACGTACTTCATTTAAGAGAATAGTTACCGTGGGAATAGACTTGAGCGGCAGATCATTTCGTTCTTAGTGTTCGTCGTTTTATAACCAAAGAAAATGTGTGACGGGCTTCACTGCAGCAAATGGAGCGGACATTTTGAATTATAAAGATTGCCGTAACCAGCGCCGCGCCCAACGGGTTCTCCCGACACGTTTTTGCCTCTATGACCTTTTTTACTGCGAAAGCATTTATACACGTCCCATGAGGCAGAAAACCGGCGTTGTCCTCAACGAGTGCAGCAATAAATCATCAGCGTGGGTTAAGGTGGATTAAGGTTGGCACAAATTAGAAAAAGGTGGATTAAGGCAGAGTTGTGAAGGACACATGACGATGTATGTCATACGTCACGCATCCATGCACGTAACCAATTAATTAGACAAGTCAATGTTTTCGCATTCAAATCCCGTAAGTATAATTAAGTGCCTGTCCGCCGTGTGCTTTTCTCGTTCTTTTCTTTTTTCGTAGAAGCGAGTATTCGTTAAGTGTATTCGTCATGCAACTGCAAGTTATAACTGAACCGATCATTTCGTTGACGAAACAATATCGATTCACTTCTGAGGCTGACGTGCCAGAGCGACACTCCGATTATGAAGCATGTCGCAGTGGTAAACTCCGAAAACACGAGCGTTTTCGATTTTCGCCCCCCATCGAAATGCGGCTGGGGTTGAAACCCGCGACCTCAAACGACGCAGTGAAACGCCATGGCCACCGAGCTACCGCTGCGGGTGTCGACAAATCGAACGCAGTCAAGTAGCGTAACAGCGGTTCAGCGAATGCACAAATGAGCAACTTCATGGATAATTATGTAGGCGCACTGACGAGAGGTATTTATTTATGTTACCCCCAAGGCCCTGAAGGGAAGGGAATCGTAGAACAAAATCACGAGCAGGAAATCAACACACAAAACGACAGATTATAGTACTTCCAGAAATCATGCCAGCATTTTTCACGGGATAGAAATAGAAAAAAAAAAACAAAGATGGGGAAATATATTCACGGCACAAAAACGCAGGCCTTCAGAGGACGGTAATATTCTGCCGCTGAAGTCAGCAGTTAAGCTCCATTTAAAGAACTTCGATAGCGGACAGCGACATTGCAACAATGAATGAAGCCACCCATTCGAGTGTAAAAATTACCGCAGATAAAAAGATAGCGAAACTGCGCAAAGGTGATATCCCACCACTGATCACGGCAGAAGTAGAAAAAGAAGAATTATGCCCGATTAAATTTTGTTGAAACTTTGGGCAACAGCGCAAACAGACGACCACAAGAAGGGAGGCACGTACACACAGCGCTTGTGTGTACGTGTCTCCCTTCTTGTGGTCGTCTGTTTGCGCTGTTGCCCAAAGTTTCAAGATGTACCAACTCGCCCAAAAAGAAGCATTGACAAATTTTGTTTTCGAGTGATTTCTCAATGGCTTAATCGCTCGCTTTAATTCTTTGATAAATCCCTTGTATTATAGCGTCTTGTTTTCAATGGATTGAAGCAGTTGAAATGTACGTTTTAGATTCTACTCCAATGCACGATACGAGACAAAATAGGCACGTCTATTGAACTCCATAAGCACCTGCATGTTTACGCGTCCCAAGCTGCATTTGGCTAATTACATCTGTTTATACAACAGTTTGTCTCCGTTCCTGAATACTGGAACCAGAGACTCGGCATGCCGAGCTTCGAGAGGACGTCCTGCACTAGCGCCACCAAAACACGGGGGAAGTACATTGAAACACGTGGCGTCACACTTACGTATACGGGCGCTGAAGTTTCGGCGCGATATTCAGAAGAAAAGTTTGGCCATGGTTTCCTCCAGTCAACCCCTTACCGCGAACTATTAAAGGAGTTTTAAAAGAATGCTTTACCAGTCTAAACAAAATTAGTGCTGATTTGTGTATCCGGAAGGTGGTATGGCTGTAACACGCCGAAAAAGAAGCTATAGCGATGTTGCTCACTCAGCCAGCTGCACTTAGTTTTATTACGACAGGGTATAAACAAATAAAGATTTAAAAAAATTTGGCATGGCTCCCTTAATTTAAGCCGGCTACTACACTTAAAAAAAGACAAATTTACATAGGCAGTTAACTGTCGTCCAATAACGCAGTATTTGATTTAGAAATGAAAAAAGGTCGAAAAAAGGAATGGCTCAGATATTGTGGATGATGAAAATCTAAAATTCTTGTCTGCAAATTCAACACACATGTATGAGATATAAGAAAAAAAAACAAAAGCTGGATTACATTAGTACACTGAATCCAGCATAGAGGATAGCAGCCGCCAGTAAACTAGGCATTGCTATTATACTATTACTGTTACTAAAACAATTAACCAAAACGTATACCGCAAAAGCTATTAGCTACTGGATTTTCCATAGATTTTATACTTGTTACTAATCACTCGTACTATAATCGAAAGAAAATGGTCGTATTACAAAAAAGGAATGAGGTGATAACGACCGATCGGCATAAAATTCTCCAGGTTATTGCACTCGAAGCGAGCAGGTTAATATCCTTGCTAGCGTTAAAAAATAAAATGAAATAAAATGAAATAAAACAAAATAACGATCGTCGCAGCTCCGCGTGGATTACATCTAAACGCTCAAGAGACAGAGTATATAAAATGCAGCGTCAATTTGCTCGCAATGGGCTTTTCGAAAGATTACAATCAATATTGGCGTCACTCATTCAGATATAATTAATGAATCTAGCAGGATACATGCATCTAATAACACTTTAGTAATCCGGCAACGTAGTTAGCGTCGCTGAAACGGCTCGCAATTATTTCCATAACGCATCGCCATTTCCACATTACGTTATAAGCGTTCACTCTTCGTTGATGTCTTCATGGGAGCGGCGAACGCGGGTTATACAATAAAAAGCTGCCTGTTCCACAAGTTTGCGAACGAAGTTAAGTGTTTTTGGTGCCGAGCGAGGGCGTTGCATAACGTTCGTTCTCCAAGAGCAGAGCCGAAGGGGAAGGACAGAGCAATTTTCGAGCGGAAGTCATTTGTGCTTCACGGAACAGGTTGGATGTACTGCACATTTCCAGCTCGCAAGACGCCCTTTCGGAGTCATTATATCGTGGCGAGTTAAACGAGCTTTTCTTTCTTTCTTTCTTTCTTTCTTTCTTTCTTTCTTTCTTTCTTTCTTTCTTTCTTTCTTTCTTTCTTTCTTTCTTTCTTTCTTTCTTTCTTTCTTTCTTTCGTTCGTGTTTGAAGGGGCGGACGGCAATCATTTGAAGTGGAAGCTATATATACGTGCAGTCGCTGCTTGGGTTGTTCTTCGTTCGGGCGAAAGGGTAACCAGTCATGTATTCGAAAGCTCAATACGAGAAATTCTCGTATCCCATAACGGTTACACAGAAGAAATACGTCTACGTAGGCTGAACGTTCGCCCACCCTCATTAAATATGCATGAGGCTATATAATTGCCACAGGGCGTCAACTACTCGTAATGATCGACGGGTAGATTAACAACAATTACATATCACGATTATGCACATTTCGTTCTAAGCAAGGACGACAACGTCGCCAGAAAAATTAACAAACAACAGAACAATACATAGGAAACAAGAAATGCGAAGTTTAAAAGGCCACTTCGCCGGTCCTGTTGAGCCAGAGGGCGCAGCGACAGCGCATGCGCCAGGCGTGCTGTAAGACACAGACGGTAAAGTGGCAGTGAGATAGTTGCTAGTTGGGCACTTAGATAAGAACGAGCGTGCTCATAACGATGCGCTATAATTAAAGCCAATTGGCATTTTCAAAGAAGAACCGACCGCCGGTGCGGCACACCCTAAAATTAAGTTACCCCGAAGATTAATAATAATAATAATAAACAGAAGAGGTTGTGACGGGCATACGAGTGGTAGGAATCTACGTAGGTAGGCGACCTCAAAGCCGCGATCAGCCGGCACAAAAATCGCGTCACACGGACGCAACAGCCTATGCGCCGCACAAACGAAAAATGAGACCACGTCAAACCTATAATTTATCGGTACACTGCAAACAGCCGCACATCGTCCCCATTGCGTACACAGCAGACGCCTATGGCCGCGGCAATGTTTAGACGCGGCATTTATTAACCGGAGGTGTCGCCGCCAAACCCCGAAATTTCGAGTGACGCGCATAACATTTTAGGAAGGCCAGAGGCGCATAAATTAGTCCGCAACACCTCCGGCGTGAACTGCGCCCATGCTAAGTACGTAGCTGCTCGGTATTCCGAGGACGCGCGCTCAAAAGTACGCGGCCGCGCATTTAAGAGGAGCAGCACTCGCGGATATAGTAAAATCAAGGGTTCGACGAGAATTCATCTTGTCAGGAATCGTGTTAGCACAACTACTACGATAACCGAGCAAGCCTTGCAATAATAAATGACGAAAGGAGTCCGAAGCCTCGTTAGGTAGTTGTAGCGCAAAAGACCCTGAATCCTGAAGACAAGGCGCCAATGTGCATGCCTGGAAGTCACCGCAGCGTCGTTCCCCCTATCCCCTTTAGGTCACCGTGTAGGCATTTGTGGACGCGACTTGTTTTTGCCATTTCTGTGCAGTTGTGGCAAAGTAATAGACCACGAAAAATTAAGCTTATAGGGTAAATTGAACGTTCTGCTTACCTCAGGTATACGTTCATTTTCTTTCTGAGGGGACATCTATCGCTACCGCATATCACTTTGGAGAAGGCACTACAGTGTCTGACGGGTTGCGTGACGGGGGACGTTTCTGCAGCAATAGCGAAATATTTTTTTTTCTTCCTAGTAGCGCTTGCATTCAATAATAACTTGTGCAGGTAATTCGCGCTAGCGGTTCAAACCTTCTTTATGAAGAAACGTATCATTATTTAGAGCACAATAATTAGATACTTAATCACTGTGTAATTATGGTGACTCATCATATGATGCAGAAAGAGTCAATCTATCACCTTTACTTGCTCTTAGTGGAGTCTGTGGCACCTTGACATAAAATTATGTAAGTTTCATACATTTCTCGACAGTCGATCATAATTGGTACCTGAAGGGGCTATGTTAATTGCAATCACGAGTCAGCACGTCGGGGCTGACATATATATAGGGAACCCTGTATCAGTCTATTCAAAGTCTTTTAATCCCTTCATTTGATCGGCCAAGCACTCTACAACCGAGTTACAGGCGCTCGGACGAACTGACCACTACTCCCTTGGGTGCATTAAAACGCAAATAAAACGGTACACTTGAGAGGCTCATGAAGTGGTACGTGGCTGACTCAAACAATGCCGGAATAAATTTCACGTTGGATACATCACAAACAAACAAGGAATCAAGCAATGTAGGAAACGCGGAAATACCCACGGGCAAAGGGGCGACGATAGCGTTCCTCTATCATTGGCGCGAACAGTGTCATTATCAAAACGGCGTGGAAATGCCTGTCATCATTATTTTACACTAGAGTAAGCCGAGTGTTACTGATTATTACTCGTGGATAAATTCACCCACAGGTAGCCCTCGGTGTAAGCACTCGGTGTAAGCGCTACGCCGATTTAGAGCGTATGTCACATACCTCGGTCATGGAGAAAACGTTATACAGCCCCAAAATCACCGCGGCGCAAGGCTAACTTCACATCCGCATGTTTCGCGATCTGCCATGAACTGGCAGGGCCAGCCAGCATTTTATTACAGGTCTTATGGGGATGACTCGCGCTTATTAAGCGTGATATCCACCCAGACGGGACAAGGGCTCCATAACACATGAGCGTTCTTCTTGGTGAGGTATTCAACCACAACACTGCGAATATCTGTGACGTAGCATACATCCTTCACGACGATATTTCAGTGGCGACAGAATTCTTCTGCTCAGCGCGAAGTCTCTGGTTAGATTCCCTGCCTCACGCGCCGCATTCCGATGGCAGCCCAATGCAAGAGCGCTCGTGGACCCCACTTAGCCTGCGTGTTGAATGACTACAGGTGGTCAAAATTAGACAGGAGCTCTGTAAAACTGCGTGCCTCATAGCCTCTGTTTTGCTTTTGGACGTTAAAACAAATCATTTAGTCATGTAAGAAGCATGTATCAGGTCTGACACAAGTTGAATCAATCAGTAACGTTCAAAAAAAAAAAAAAAACATGGAATACCGATAGTTATTTCACAGGCGTGCAACATTTTCTGTCAATTTTTCAATTTTTCGCCGGGAGACTAAGGATAAAGTTTGCTAACTGATCTTTTTTTTTTTCTTCCTATACAGTATTCCTCCTATCTGATGAATCATCTCCACAAACTCAGTTACAACCATAACCAGTAAAAGCACTATTAATAACACTTCTTTTGGCTAAAATAATGCTACTCGAACGTTGCAAATATATGTTCTGCATTCATTTACGCTCGTTCTGGAATCAAAAGTTATACGCATTCGTGCTTGTATGCTAATCCCATGCTACGTTTTGAATCTTCTATTTCAACTTGCTTAACGCTTTTGCGCAGGAAGCGACAACTGCTAACATCCAACACTAGAACTCTGTGGTGGTGGTAGTGGTGGTGTTGCAGCAGGCGGGGTTAGCTGCCTGATGCATGCATAGTATTGGAAAAACTGAGGAGAAACCTCGAATCACAATTATGAGAATATTTACTACCGCTTTTAATCAGTTTCGTTCAACAAAAGTGACCACAATTACGTGTCATGTATCCTTTTATAAAGGGTGACCATTGGTTGAATGATATACATAGGTGTCCAATGTTCGACCAGCGCTGTAGCGTGCTCAGCGATTAAAGCACTATACTCGGAGCGCATGACTGTGGGCACTTTTAGCGCCACCGATGGGTGCTGGGGACACCGAGCTGTTGCATAGTGGTTTATGAGGAAATCGAGTGCGTTTGTTACGCATTATGACTGTATTTGGTCCTGCAGCGATCCGCCAGGCCTCTCAAACGGAGCAAGAATCGCCAGCCGCCATGCCATCCGATTATCGCGCATCAACCTCTGAGCAACATGATTTGCAATGGATAAGATAGACCACTGTGGCTTCTCTCCCGTGCTAATTGGAGCGGTCCAGTCGAACACGCTGATGACTCGTCACCAGGTGGTTTGTTCCACCGACAATCTGTAACCTCATCATCTCTCGTAACCTTACGCCCGCACGCCAGGCTTGTAGACAGGCTTATCTCTGTGGGCTCAGCACCCTCGCTGTGTGCGTGAAAGCTGTTATCTTGGAGTGTATCAGTGCCATGGCGTGCCTGAGGCTTCCGTCAACTGAGGAAGGCACTTGAACAACCGCAAACCTGATTCGGCCTCCGCTGGAGCAGGCATCGATCGCTTTGCTTGAACAGCTGCTTGGATCAACGGCCACTTGTAATGCATCATCATGCCTGCGGTAGGCTGCACGCGATATCGCGACTCCGCCCAGCGCAAATTACACAGGAATATGTCAAACTGATACAAAGGCCCAGCACAATGTCTGCCAGAGAGATGACGGTCTGAGATTACAGCACGAAGCCTAAACAATGACACACGAATAGATGGTAAAAACCACGCATCAAATAATGGGGAAAGTAATTATAGTAGTAAAGTTAACAGATAGAAGACAACAGGGTGAATTACACATCAAACACGGCTATAGACGATAGTCTAGTAAAACTGAGGAAAAAAAGAGTTCGGTAGGTTGTGCAATGGTTAGATCTGATAACACGTGGTTTATTAGGCAACATAGTGGGTACCAAAGTTTGAAAAAAGACAACTAGTGCCAAAGGAACAGGAATGCAGTCAAGGGGCATGCAGATGATTATATGAAATCATGAGCTCAGAAATCTGCGGAGATGGAATAAGGGTGATTGGGGATCTCTGGAAGGTACTTTGGGAATACAGTGGACCTAAAATAGGCTGGTGACGATGATCCGACGTGACTTCCTTTTTATTATTGTTTTACCCATTCCAATTTTATTGTTTTTTCATTGGTTCATTTCTTCAGGCCTGGAATAAATGGCCCTTTGTATACGAAGCTCGCTTTCATCATAGGCTCGGTGAATTCCCACAATCATTTTTCATAATTCTCTACAACGCAGAACATACCGCATGACGGAGCGCTGCGCTGCGAAACAATACTTTCGACACGGACGTCAGGAACTAAGACATTAGACAGACAAGATGTATGTCTAATGTTTTAGTTTCTCACGTCCGTGTCGAATGCATTGCTTCGCAGCGCAGTGCTCCTTTATGTTCCGGAACCAACTAGCGCACTACAACACTTTATTGCACATAACACTATCCCCGAAACCCTGGTCGCGAGTGAACATTGAAATGCGCTACCCAGACAGATCACCCCGCTGGTTCCAGCTCCCAGTGATAACATCCTAAGGTGCGCGTGACGTCCTGCTATGCAACCGCACCCAAGCCTACCTGTCTCGGTATCTCTCTCATTACACGTCGTGCGTGTCGCACCTTGCGTATCTTGGAGCCGCATGATTTGGAAAGTACGGCCGTCACCTTCGCGACGCGCTCGGGAGAAGACTAGAAGTGTTGCAGCGAGCCAAGCAAGGCTGGGGTGACGGGCAGCCACCTGTGTCGTTACACGTTCTGGTTCTCTGCCTGCAGAACGCATTGTTCTCGCTGATCGCCCGGCCCTGAGGGCGTTACGCGCTGATTGCGGAAGCGACTAAGCCGATCGGTTACGTTCGCGGTATGGCGTCTAACGTTATTAGAGTTACAGAATAGGCGCTAAAGGAAGGGAAGGGCAATCAAAGACGGCAGAAAACTAGGTGGAGTGATGAAACTAGGAAATTTTCAGGCGGAAGTTGGAATCAGCTAGCGCAATACAAGGCTAATTCTAGATCACAGGGAGAGAGAGGCCTTCGTCCTGCCAGTGGACGTAAAAGTAGATTGATGATGATGACGATGATCTTTTCCAGTAATGACAAGCTACAGATGTCCTGAACTCCAAGTTTCTTCCAGCTTTCCTACCCCCCCCCCCCCCTCCCCCTTTGTTTCTCGGCCACTGTGTGTGTACAATATCTTTTGATATTGTACTGTTGCCGACACTTAGGAGGACCTGGCTTCACCTTGCCATCAAAATCAGCCGGAATTGCCTACTTGCCGATGCAGCTCTCGGATCACATCATAACGAGGTTAATCCATGCGATCTTTCACCTTCTAACTTTTGTTGAATGTCTGCAAGTTCGACCTAGCTTTCTTAGCGTTCAGTAAGCGTGTTTTATCGCTTTATTCATCCACTATGAACCTCACACTTCAGACACCACTCCCGCTCTTTCGAAGAAATCTCGCACATTATCGATGCAATCGTCTCGATTAAGTACAGCGTCACTGGTCGCATATTTGAGTTAGTTGCGTTTGGTCTAAAAAAAGCCGTGAAGTCTGTCCCCGGACGACGGTGTTATTCTCAGTAACGTTCGAATGATGCAACAGGGTTTCGTAGAACCTTCTGTTCGTAAGAACTGCTTACCACAACGCTGACGTCCTGCCAATCACCCCGTCACCTACGACAACTCGGCGAATTCCGTCCTCGCGAACGGTTCTTGGGCATAAAAGGCTTTTGTGAGTTCGCTCCCAGAATGCATTGAAGGGGCAACAAACTCTTGCTCAAGCATATTTGCGGCGAGACTCGTGAATTCGTCTACGGCCACAGCGTCGTTACTCTTTGTATGTGGGAAGCCCATGAGGTTCAGTACGGCCTCCTTGGCATCAAAGATATTGCCCCCCCACCGACACGAGGTGAACTGACGACTGCACAGCGGGAAATCGTTGCCATAGGCGTGCAAGCATCGCCTCGCGCCGTGAAGCCTAACAAGTGCTCGCGGCGTGTCGCGTTTCTCGTTACCTGCGGCGCGTGTCGCATTGCGCGCCGTCGTAGACAATTAGTTTTGTATAAAATGCGCGACGGCGTCAATCATGAAATTTGACCAACCGAAAGGGTCAGGGTGAAGCGAGAACGCAGAGATCCTGTGTGGCTGCTCTCCTGTTCCATCGCCTTAGATTAAAGGAAAACGCAAAAAAAAAAAAAATGTCACAGTTTCGCCCTAAGGGCGAAGCAATGAATGCGATAGCAACACGGCAATGTCATACGAAGTAAGGTGAGCGGCTTTGGTAGCAATATGAATTGTAGTAAACATGAGCTGATTAAGTAAGCAGGTGTGCTGCGGCGTAAGTAGACCGACATGAAGAGAGACTCGATGACCACGAGAAGGCGCGTGTGAAACGGTGGTGTTGATGAGAAGCGCTTCCCGTGGGCAGCGCGTGCGAAGGGACACACCTGTAGCGCTGCACTGCCGATCTGGGCAGCATTGCATGTGTAGCGTGCGTTGGAAAATGTGGCCCGACTATTACTAACTGAATGAACAAGCGTGGTGTGAGCACGCAGAAACAAACACGAAGCGTGGTGTGAGCACGCAGAAACAAACACGAATAGATCACACTGAATGACTGCAGACAACGACTGTCAAAACGCTGGCAGCAAGCGCATACGCCGCAGCGGGCGAGGTACGTGCGGTCTATCACTTCAACGGAAACTGACCGGCGAATGCACAGCGCATACAAAGGTCAGAGCCGTGTGGAGATAAGAGACGGTGCGGGCGAGCGACGAGCGCGGTTGTTGGCAGAGTAGAAGTGACCTCTTGCGTCGAGATCCCGGAGAATCGAGATTTGCCGAGACGTTTGGTTACCATGCAGGAGGAGGAGGAATAAACTTTTATTGTAGAACCAGCACTTTAAGATGGCCGGGCCTAAGCCTCCCATGAGAGGACGTCGAGGGCTTACCTCGCCGCCGCCTCACGGGCGTGCTGGGTCGCCCAGGTTTGGTCGTCGAGGTTGTGTGAGGCTCTGCGGACCTGTGTTAATGTGTGTGTACTGTGCTGGGCACTCCCACAGCATATGCGGAAGCGTAGCCGGCTGAGTGCCACAGCACCGGCAGTTGGGGGTACTGTAAACTTCAGGGAATATAAGGTGGAGGCGGGCGGGTGAAGGGTACGTATTTGTTTGTAGCAGACGCATGCAGGGTGGTAGCCTGCGCCCGGCTGAACTTGGGGTGAGGTGGGGGGAAGGTTCGGCGACTGAGGTAAAATGCCTTAACGAGATCGTTATAAGTGGTCAGATTGTCTCTGGTATCCAACTCGTCTCCAGTGACTCCGGCGCGGTTGACTAGGCCTCGCTCAATGGAGTGGGTGACCTCGTTGAGGTTGAGGAGGTGTGGGTGGACAGGGCCCGCATGGGCCGGGATCCATGTCAAGGAGATCATGCTGTCTTTAGAGTGTGATGCCTGGCAGAGGATACGAAGAACTTGAGGACAAATACGGCATTTGCTGAAGTTAGTGACGGCTGAGCGAGAGTCACACACGATGGTGTGACAGGTGGGATCTAGAGTGGCCAGGGCGATGGCCACTTCTTCAGCCGTCTCGGAAGTGGGGATAGTGACGCTAGAGTCGTGGTGCAGGACTCCATCGCGTGTGGCGACGGCCACAAATCGTGTGCCATGGGAATATTGGGCTGCATCAACAAATGTGACGCCAGCTACATGAGCAAGGGCTTTTATGATAGCTCCGGCCCGAGCTTGGCGCCGGGCCCTGTCATATTCAGCGTGCATGTTTCTAGGGATAGGGTCTGTGTGGATCCAGCTACGGATGTCAGTCGGGATCGATTGTCTGGGGCCCTGTTGCTGATGGTAAGTGAAGCCAAGCGTGGATAGAATAAAGCGTCCCGTTTCAGTAAGGGTGAGCCGTTCAAGCTGAGAGAGTTGTTGGGCTTCAATGAGTTCGGCAAGGGTGTTGTGAACTCCCAGTTGATTGAAGAGTTCAGTGCTGGTGTAATGCGGGAGGCCAAGTGCTTGCTTGTAGACCCCTCGTATGATGGTGTCGGGCTTGTTTTGCTCAGCCTGGTACCAGTTGAGGTACGCAGCAACGTAGGTAATGTGGCATATGACAAAGGACTGCAGGAGGCGGAGAAGGCTTTCTTCTTTGAGTCCCCTCGTCGGTTGGAGATGCGTTTAAGAAGGCGTAGGGTGTTTTGAGATTGGGCGCAGATCTTGTTGAGAGCCAAGGCATTGGAGCCGTTGGTAGAAATAACGAGACCGAGGACCTGGATACTAGGGACGTGTGGTATAGGACTGCCATCTTGAAGGCGTATATATAGGGTGATGGCGTCACAGGGTCGGTAATCAGATTGGTGTTTGGGAGGGCGTCCCCGCTGAATGGGCTTGTAGAGATAAGAAGCTCCGATTTAGCCGGCGAACAGCGCAGTCCGATTCCTTGGAGATAGGCTTCAACTGTGTCAATCGCCGTTTGGAGGGCTGACTCCACTTGACCATCACTGATTCGGTACGCCCAGATGGTGATGTCGTCGGCGTAAATGGTGTGGTTGATATTGTCGACACGTTGTAGTTGCTGGGCAAGACTAATCATGACTAAGTTAAAAAGCATGGGAGAGATAACTGAACCTTACGGGATGTCTTTGCTGCCAAGGGGAAGCTGGTCTGATTGTAAATCCCCGGCCGAGAGGGTGGCCGCGCGATTGCAGAGGAAGTCACGGATGTAATTGTAGGATCGCTCTCCCAGGTGGAGGTGGGAGACCTGGTCAAGGATAGCTGCATGGGAAATGCTGTCAAATGCTTGAGTGAGGTCGAGTCCGAGGATGGCTTTCGTGTGACGGGAACGGTCGTTTAGTACTTGATGTTTGAGCTGCAACATAGCATCTTGAGTAGAAAGGTAAGGGAGAAATCCAATGATGGTGTGGCGATAGATAGAGTTGTCTTCGAGGTGTGTGTTGATGCGTGCTAAGAAGGCGTGTTCCATCACCTTGCCTACGCACGAAGTGAGGGAGATGGGCCTTAGGTTGTTGAGGCTAGATGGTTTGCCAAGCTTCAGGATTAGGATAACGTTGGCAGTCTTCCAGGCAGCTGGGATGGCGCCATTGCGCCAGCAATCGTTGATGTAGTCAGTCAGATGGGACACGGACTCGTAATCGAGATTGCGAAGGGTTTTTTTAGTGACCCCATCTGGGCCTGGAGCAGAACGACCGTTAAGCTTGCGAAGAGCAGCATGTATTTAAGATACGGTGAAATCGGCGTCTAGTGGAGGGTTGGGATTACCGATGTAATTTCTGTGTGGACTGACTTGTCCCCTGGAGATACAGGGTGTTTTTTTTTTTTTTTTAGCTGCACCAAATTTTTAAAATTAGAAAAATACAAAGCCTGGCCACGTTATGTTTACCATTCGAGTGTACGGATTGGCGGCCTCTAGACACAGAGCAATTTCCGCACTTACGTGCGTAATTAGCGAAGTTACGGTAATTAACTTTGTAATTATCAACAGTAGGTGGCTACAGCAAATGAGTACTTTGGGGACCATCCTCTACACTACCTATCCCAACGATCAAAGTTTGAATAGCGGAGTTCATGTGGGAGCTACGTGAACAATTAGTTCCCCTTTCAAGGCAGGATCCTTGAAACCGAAACTGGCCGCAAAAAATAGCGTCTGTCAATACACACTCAATCAATACTTTTCAACAGAACGTACCCAGAAAACTTGGAGTACGCTTAAGCTTCGTTTTTAAGAGTGGAACGCGATAGCATTCAAAGATCCCTGGCTGCTAATCTGGCTTTTTCTCGTATATTAAAATTACAATCCGACGGTATCACGTCTGTAAGTTGTGGTTAAGTCGTACTTTACAATTTTTCTGACGGATTTTACTGTAAGAAATTCAACTTTTGTTCACTAACGCCTTGCGCAACGCGAAGGGCCCCCGCCCGGTCGGGGTGGTTCGGGAAGATGTCGTTCGGCATGATTATTTCCGCCAGACGCCGATGTTTACGCCGACACCGACGCCGGATTTTCTGCGACACGGGGGCCTCAACGCTATCGCGTTAAATGTTACCGTTCTTAGTATAGATAGGCGGTTAATTTCCATCTTTTTGTGAGTAGCTTCTACGTGGGGGCGGTGTGTGATAGCAACAGGGGTATTGATTCAGTTAAGCTGAAAAGTACAAGAAGCCATGGGTGACGCCTAAGATATTTAAATTAATAAAGAAAAGAAGATGAGTATATAATACATTTAAAAGAACACAAAGTAGTTATCAGTTCCACAGATTAGTCGAGGTAACTAATGAATATGAAACTAAAGTACGTACTGCGAAGGATCAGTACTTCAATCGACTCAGTGCCAGTATGAAAACGAATCCAAAGCTTTTTTGGAAATACGTGAAAGAATGCGGATCTGACTCAACCGCAGTAAACGAGATTGTTCACAATAATCAGGTCTTATCCGATGATAAAGCTAAGGCATCTTGTTGTAATAATTTTTTTCATTCTGTATTTTTACCTAGAACAAGCTTCGAAAAATTACGTGAGAGTACTGAGTCAGTAATGCCATCTGTAGAACTCAGTGTGAATGGTGTCGAATCATTGTTAAAAAGTGTAGATGAAACCAAGGCCCCTGGTCCAGATGGTATTTCTCCCCGCATATTGAAGCGCTGTGCCTGGCCAATCGCATCGTACCTTTATCTTATGTATAGTAAATCTCTTTCTACTGGAGTGTTGCCTGAGGACTGGAAAATGGCACATGTGGTCCCTGTTCATAAGGGTGGTTCAAAAAAAGATGTAAACAAATATAGGCCCATTTCTTTAACATCCACCTGCTGTAAAATATTAGAGCACATTTTGTACAAAGATATAATGAAACATTTACTACAACACAGATTACTAATTGATAATCGACATGGTTTTCGCAAGGGACTGTCCTGCACAACACAACTGATTGAGTTCTATCATGACTTAGTGTCTGAGGTGGATGATAATGGGCAAATAGACAGCGTTTTTTTAGACTTTAGAAAGGCGCTCGACATGATTTCCCAGCCATTGCTCCTTCACAAACTTCATAGGGCAAATGTTGATCAGGAAGTCTGCAACTGGATCGCCAATTACTTGTCGCAGCGTCGACAATGTGTTGTACTGAACGGTACTACTTCTCCTTGGGTCGAGGTCACATCAGGTGTTCCTCAGGGTTCCGTTTTAGGGCCACTTTTATTTTTAGTTTATATTAATGATATTCCTGCCGGGATATCTTCACGTTTGCGTTTGTTTGCCGACGACTGCGTCGTGTACAGAAAAATAACAAGCGAACGAGACTCTATTGATTTGCAGACTGACCTTACTAAAATTGTATCATGGTGTGAGAAGTGAAAAATGCAACTAAATGCAAAAAAATGTGTTCATGTGTCTTTCACGAACAAAAATAGAAAAAAAAATGAATCCTGTTATTTTTTGAATAGTGATATTATCAACCAGCAATTTATGTATAAATATTTGGGTGTGACGTTTTCGAGTGATTGTTCCTGGAATGCGCATGTGAATAATGTAGTTACAAAAGCTGCCAGAGCGCTAAACGTAATCTCAAATGCTCACCATTTATACTAAAGAACACTGCTTATATTTCTTTCGTCCGTCCTATCTTGGAGTATGCGTGCTGTGTTTGGGACCCTCGTCAGAAAACCTTGATTGACAAAATCGAGAGATTACAGAATAGAGCGGCAAGATTCATTCTGGGGCGGTATACAGGCGGGGGGAGAGTTGCACTCAAATGAAAAGCGAGCTAGAATGGGAAGCGCTCTCCTCTCGCCGAAGAAAACTGCGTTTGAAATTATTATTCCAAATATGTAATAACAAGACCGGAATTAACAGAGACATTTATCTTAAACCACCGCATTATATATCTAAAAGAACTGATCATGACCTTAAAGTTCGAGAACCTCTATGCTAATTCCTTTTTTGCTCGAACAGTAACAGAGTTTAATCAATTGTCTTGTGACCAAGTGTGCTGTGTTAATGAAGATTTTTTTTTTCAAGTTGTAACCCCCCTGCTTACACGCCTTTGTGTAAAGCGGGGTATCTCTGAATAAAGAATAAAAAATAAAGAATTTACCCTCGCGATCGACGCCGGCTCTTGCACCGCCTGAGCGTCTCTTTCAGCGCCACTCAGGTTTTACCACCTGTCTGGCTTCGATCCTTACTGCGAACTGCAAAATTCTCGAGATAAGTCGAAAATTAAATGGCATGAGCGTTCCTTAAGCTGGCGTCTTTGAATTATTACATCTTGTATTATTGCGATATTCACTGTAGCTGCACCTGCCGTTTTCCTTCTTAGTCCTACATATCTGTCGTTCATGATGAACTTTTTCTTCTGTGCCTGTGTATTTGGTTCTGTACAAATGCCTTTTCCGTTCGTTTCTCTACAATATCTTCGTTATATCATGCATACCAAAACTTATTTTCGCAATACATATTTTACATAGTTGGGCGTGTTTTGATGCGATGAAATCATATTGTTTTCTGTTTACATTTCTACAGTCTGCATATATTCTCCGATAAAAAAAAATGGGTGGATGTCTCATTTTCCATTCTAATTATCTCTCTCCACCTAGCGGGTTGCCGCTGAACTATTACGTCATATTCTCCGACTCATTCTATGTATATTGACTTTTGTGCCAAGTGGACCAGTGCTAAGAGCAGCAGGTGGTTTCTGCATACATTAGGTATAGTTATTATTATTACTATTATTATCATTATCATTAAAATCAATGAATAAAAATAACAATCTTCGTTTTCATACTGTTCCCTTTATTCATTTTTGCGTATATTCTCCTGCCATTTTTTTTTTTTTGTGTATGCGTGCGCCAGCACTTAGACCTCATGGTTGTTCCTGGGCATGTTAATAAATTTGATTGATTGATTGATTGATTGATTGATTGATTGATTAGTGCAACATCTGCAAGATGCACCCTGAAAGCCCTGTATGAATAGTCTTGCAGTAACTGCCGATTATCTCAGAGCTGCATAGCATATACTGCAGTTTTCTTTCGAAACGCTGGTATTCCCAAGTGAATCAGCTGACAAAACCTATTTTGCGATATCGACAACGTCCGGTAAGACGGCAGATTCCGCCTTCGACACATGAGTGAGTCATTTAAGCTCAATAGTGGCTCGACCATCTTCTATAGACCGTCGCAAGGCAGACAGGCGCGATCCATATGCGGTGCCAATCCCCCCCCCCTTCCCCTCAGGTCAGCTCGAAAGCACAACGGCCCAGTTGCCGGTAACATCGCATTCCCATTCTTTCGGCGCAACAATCACCTCGTCCAATCTGCGCCGAGCCGTCGCACTTTCGGCAGTTCACGAGAAGGGACGGCCAGATTTCCTCGCCGCTTTCTACCAGTGCCTTTGTTTCGCCTGCTCTGTTTGGGGATGCTGCACACACTGTTCTATGCGGTGCATGGCACAGCCGGTTTAGACGGCGATTTTTTGAGAGGGGAACGAGACAGCGCGCAGACGGGCGACGATGTCTGCTAGCAAACACTCGATGCATCAAACAACGCTGAGGTTGTCCTCTCCCTCGAGTGTAACAATGGTGTCTCGCTCCCATTGCGGTCGTTTGTACGGCTCTCTCCCCTTCTCTCAGTCGCTCGACAAGTGGTGACAGAAGTGCGAAAGAGCGATTGCGGCGTCTCACAACAGCGCTCGTTGGCGGGCGTCACCTGAGCAACCATCTCAGGTACGATGCGTCGTCGCAGGCAGGCAAGCATGCAAACAAGAAAGGAAAAAATAAAGAAAGAAATAGTCTATCACCTTACAAATGTCAGTGTAAAAAAATTCCATTGTGTTTCTATCGATTTTTGTTGTCTTCAGTAGACTTCCTCGTGCTTCTACTGATTTTTGATGTCTTCAGTAGACTGCCGATTGAGAAGCAACCGATTATCAGGCATGATTCTTGCAAGGGAAGGCAGGAAGGTGGGCCGGAAGGTAGGTAGGCACTTCGGCGCATGTACTAATTCATAACGGAACGGACGGCCATATACACGCATCCTTATATAATCGAACTTGCACAGTATATACACAATTGTGCAGACCCCAAGCGGACTGGTGTCTCTCATTGTAAACTCGATCATTTTGTAAGTGTCTTGCATTTTTTAGTCTACTGAGATCTATACAGTCCGACATAGGTTATTTGTAGGAGCTCTTTAGAAATCAGCCGGACAAAAAAAAAAAAAAAGAGCGTAATTCTGTTATAAGTTATATGTCGTATTGCAAATCCATACACTTTCAACATGCATATTGTTTATTGCGACGAGCGGACGGACGGATGGATGGATGGATATTTCTAGTGAAGCCATGCGCATGACGCATTCGCGTCAAACTTCATGCAGGGTGCATGCTACGCTCTTTCAATTTGAAGGAACACAAGTTCGAGATAAAGCAGGCGGGCAATGGCTCAGCAATTGTGAGGAGAGAGTCAATCATTCCAGCACGCATGCGCCGGCAGTCGTCTTGATCGCATCGCATGGTAAAGAGCGACATGACAACGGACAAGAAAACATTTATTCGCATCTTTCGATAGTGCTCGTTTGAAGTGGTTTTGTGGTTTCATTTCTGCACTTAATTATGTTTGTGTTTTATGGTGCGTTACTGACTGTTTCAGTAGAGGAGGAGGAGGAAAAAGAAGAAAGGAAAGGCAGGGTGGTTAACCAGACGCACGTCCTGTTTGCTACCCTACACGGGGGAAGGGGCTTAAATGGATGAAAAGAAAGGAATGAGAGAGAGGGAAGAAAGTACTGTTATTATGAACACGTGCGGTTGCCCAACCTTTCGCAATCGCTCACTGAGGCCAGTCGACTTAGGCGGCTATTGAACATTCCAATCTATTGAACATTCCAGTCTCATAGCCAATCTCCATCATCAATAACTGCTCAACAAAAATACAGTCCGCGCATACACAAAAGAACGACCGTTGTAGTACGGACTTAGGACAAGAATAAGTAGAAAAAACGCGTGCAGCGTGTAATCTCGCACAAAAGTATTTCGAACGCTCCCCCTCTCTCCTCCCTCCTTTCCTCCGGGTACTTGGAAAAGCAAGTTCGCCGAGAGAAAACAAAACATTGTCGATAGCAGAAGAGAACAAAACCCAATTATGCGCGAGCAATTACGTGCGCTGTTGTGTCGCTGTCACTCTGAGACAACTTTTCCGCGGCATAAAATGTACTAAACATCAACATTAATACAACAACAGTAATATTTTTTTTCCCGCAATTCCGCAGCGATGAACGCAACCCGGACAAACATGGCGTACCAAGCGCGAAAATGTTGTGAAAGGCAAATGAGAGACGCATTCGAGAGCAGTGAAAGAGGACTTTGATGGCAGGTTTTCAGCTTGAGGCACAGCAGCCGTGTTTGTTTGCGTTGCATATTGACGCGCCTCCACCCTGCAGGCGAGCAATCTTTATCCAACCGGACATCAACGTTAAAACATCGCTTTCCTTGCTCTCACAGCGCACCATATTCGATAGCCCTGTACACATTGCAGGCGTTTGGCATAATGAAGACGTAATTAATCAGGCGCGAGACAAGCTCGCGAACTCCTCGCTCTCAAACTGCGCGAAACACTGACGACAATATAGTTCCATGAATAATATTAGCGTAACAGATGAGGGCAAAGTAAAGGAAACCGTACACCACAGACACTTGCGAATTAATGTTTAGAGACATATTAATTATGCAGTAACCACGACCCAGCTGGAGAGCATCAATCCTAGCAGAACGACATCAATAAAAATTACACAAACCAACCACAGTAACCATCGACCTGCACACAAAGCATGGACACGCGGTTTTTTACATACCGCCTCCCTCGGATCGCGCTCGCTACGGCCGTCAAGAGCGGTAACGTCAATAAAGGCTACACTGGCGCACTTTTCACTGATGCGGTCTGGTGCCATCCAATGTCGACTTGTTACTTAGTTGATATGTCGCTTCTATTATTTCTAAACCACGTTTTGTCTTCGAATGTACTGCTACCCTCATTCATGGATCGATATCAACTCACTAAATGTCAACCTTGCAACGATGATTTCCTGCAGCTTCTTGCGGTTTCTCGATGTGTCGGCGCTTGGTGGATATCGTGGCGCTTCAACCTCAAATAGGCAAGACCAGCACAGACATCTAGGAAGCCCTGATACATTAACACATCCTAAAGTGTGTTAACACGCGTAATTATGAGACAAGTGATACGCGGTTGGATAATTGATGAAGATAGGCGACTGAATAATTTCAGTTGAGCTAGGAGGACGTAGACTTTACACTTCCCCTCGTGGCAAGGCGCAACCGCTTTCCGACTCGACACAGCAGGAAGGCATCCACCTACTCACCATCCCACACATCCATCGGCTTGCCGAACAATTCGTTAATTCACACTCAAACCACCCAATCCGATCACTTATCCAAACTGTGCGCCCTCTGATTCATCACATGTCCATTCAGTTCATTCCTTTTTCTAATCTATACAACCATCTATCCTATCAACTCCATTCCACCTATTTCATTCAATGCAACCTACTATCCATCGACACTCACGTGTGTACGTGGTACCACCGTTGTAGCTGTTGAGGACTCCACCACGCTCGTGGATAAGGTGGGAGCCTGTCCAACGATCCCCACAGAAAAACCTGAAACACTGGAGGAACTGACTAAACCTTGAGTACGTACAGGTGAGAGCCATAAATAATGCGTGCTGAATGACAAAGGCCGTTTCCAAATTGTCCAAAAACATTGGTAGTGCTGGCGGGTGCCACGGTAGCCGGCAAAGCGCCTTCTCAAACTTTGTAACAGCCGTAATGCAGTGACAGCAAACTAGCGTTATATCTGAAGAACGCGCAGCATCAGCTAAGGATTGCCGTGGGGAATGATTGCGGGACTCAAATAGTTTGCTCAGCCCCTCCACCCAGTGCAAGGTCGCAAATCAGAAACTCGCCCCTGGTTAACCTTCCTGCCTTTCCTCCCTCTATTTCAGTTGGCGCTGTTTTATTATAGGCATATGCCTACTAAGAGAGAGAAAGCAAGAAGAGAAAACGTAGGGCGGTCGAGCAAGCGAGCTTCCGGTTTTCTACCCTCCTAGACTAGGGGTAAGAGAAAAGGGGCGTAGAAAGAGGAAAATAGGGATAGAGTGAGCAGTGCACGCACGACAGAAAATGCACACCGGGACTGTAAACGATCACTCAGGACGGTGCACTTCAAGAACAGTGCACCGGTGTGCGAATAGCCTTTTGCGCCAGCGACGGATGAGGTCACGGCCCGAGTGCCCGAGTGTTTCTTACTCATAAATTGTCTGCAGCGTACTATGGTACCACATAGATCTTCCAGTTTTTTTCATCAACAGCACTGGTGCACCAAGCTTCGGCCTCCGCCAAAAAAAAAAGAAAAGAAAATTTGGAGGACGCTTAAAGCTTCGTTTTTAAGAGGGGAATGCGATAGCATTTAAAGATATACCTGGATGCTTATCAGGCAACAATCCGAGGCTTTCACGTCTGTAGGTTGAGGTTAAGTCGTACTTTACAATTTTCCTGACAGATTTTACTTTCAGAAATTAATTTTTGTTCGCTAACGCCTTGCGCCAGGCGAAGGGCCTGCCCGGTCGGGCTGGTTCGGGATGATTATTTCCGCCAACAACGCCGACGAGCCCACGCCGACACCGACATCAACGCCGACGACGACGCCGGATTTTCTCCGACACGAGGCCTATCGCATTAAAAATATATTGGCCGCATATCTGCTTGCTTCGCTGCAAATGATGTTGAAAGACGATAGTCTACTGCCGCCCCTGATACGTAACACCCTCTCTTCTCCCCCTCCCACCTCTCACGCTCTTCCCCTCCCCTCTCACTCGCAATGGGGGTTTTGCTGAATTAAATTCAAATTTCCCGCTTTCGCCCTCGTCTCGCGCCATCGGTTGGGACCTTTTATTACTGTTGGCTTAAAGCCGGCTACAGAGCCGCGGCTTCAGTCGGCTTGTTTTTAACGCGTAGCGTCTCTTCGACACCATTTCTAACACGTTGATTTTTAATTTACTAACGTAAAAACCAGTACAGTGTGTATTCTTAATTAAATGAACGCTGCAGATCGCGGTGATGTACATATATTTTGCCTCAAATAGGTCTGATGTTACCTTTGCGCTGTATAATCTTGACGTGTATGACCCCGTGCCAACAGTGCTAGTAGCTTGGTTGGTTTTAACCGGACAGTCGAATCGGTTTTGACCGGGCGGTTGAATCGAGTGACAGACAAAGTTTTTCGCGTTTAGGTAAGCCAAGAAAGATAAAAAAACAGGCGTTGATGAGAGATCCACAAAAGGCTGAAAAAATGCCCCTCACGAGTCTGCTCGGTCACGAGAAAATAACGACGCGGTGCCGAGCCACTTCGAGAAGGCCGAAGGCGGAGGAAAAGTGCGCAGCGCCCAGCATCGAATAGATTAAATTTAACTCCGTTTCCGACATCCCTCTTTTTTTCCGATACTTCTGGTCGTCAGCGACGCCAGAGGGCGTTTCTCACCGGACGAGCGCCGGCTGTTTCGCACCTCCGATCGCGCACCGACGAAGCCGACCAATTTCATGGCAGCGCCGAGTCGAAATGATCAGTTTCTCGCGGTACACGTCTAAGGCAGAACTTGGAAACTGTCGCTTATAATGCGTTGACGACAGGGACATTATGGCGTAAAATCTGCTTTTAGTGCTAATTTCTAGGTACTTTCACGTCCTACAAGAAAGATAGAATCACTTTCGTTTTAAGTATCACATTTCGAAAGAGTTCTCGGATGACGCATTGTCGAAAGATAGTGAATAGAAAACCTCGAGGTAACCGCTTCCTGGCTGCAATGCACGCGAGTGATTTTTTTTTTCTCTTTGTTGAAGAATGACCACTTCCAGCATAATCTATATTTCATATTTATGTTAAGCAAGTTCTCTTTTCAGCATTCTTCGAGTCACCATAGTTTGACAGGCTAACAGGGGTTCTATGGGTATAGTGTACTAGAATATGGGGTAGTGTGATATTGAAAGCCACGAGATGGCGCCTACAGAGCATGGGCTCTGCAGGCGCCATCATGCACCGATTCTGATGCGCTACGGCGATTTGCATACATCGCACTTAAGGATCTGCTTTTTAATCGCTAATACGTCAATGCTAACACATTCCTGCTTCGACAGCATCTTGGCTGAGCCAGGATCCATTAGAGAACTTCTTGGAAATGCACGAGAACAACTGTGGAATGCACATGCAATTCTTACAATTACGTGTCACGCATGAAAACGTGTATCAATGAAAACCTACTACTTCGCGTGCACATATCACTCAAACAATGCACGAATATTATGTAAAGAGACTGACTACTTGATTTCTAAAAGTCACAGGTTCAACAATATATTGGATATAGCGAAAGTAATAAATTACAATATGATTATTTACCTAATCACTAAATTTAGGTAATATGAGTAATGCAAACCACCAGTACAATTATGTAATTAATCGAATAATTATTTATTAATGATCATAAGTTTTAATCACTCGAGGTATTTCAAGATTAGATAATTATTCAATTCAATAATTAAGCAATTAATTAGACGCATTGAGCTATTTATATTGCGGTGAGAACAGCTCTGTATAATTCAGACTAGAATACCTCAGGGAAAATCAAGCCTTTATTTTAAACAATGCGCCGTTTGAACTACATAAACTACAAAAAGAAAATCACAACAACACAAACTTCGACGTTCGCGCTAGCGGCGTACAACCAGCACAACTTACAACAGCAGGAATGAGCGATGGATAGACGGATGTTGGTGGCGGCGCTGCTATCGCATGGGCTGGCTTACAAGTGCCGGTCCTTTCCACACTTGCCGCCTCACGGCAATGCATGGCGCGTGCCGCCCGTGAACACACCACCCCCTTCTAGATACACTTTACTATGCGCGTACTTAGAAGAGAAACTTTTCAAAAGTGGATTTCTATAGGGCAGGTCTTAAAGTTAGGAGCGAGGCGTTGGCGAGCATGTAATCTACAACCACCTTTTGAGAAATCCCTGTGCCATTTATTAACATTTAAGAAAATTTTCACGAGCCACACATGATGCAAAGGAAGTGGTAAATCTGTGCACTGCAACAAGTACGTACAGTCGGTGTCAAATGATTACAAAGCGCGGCTATTGCAAAAAAACACCTCTCATACTAATACTAATATAATACTTATACCACGTGCTTCTTGCTTGCAGCAAGTAAAATAGTACAGCTCTGTGCTTGTCGTATATACAAGTCCAGGCTGCATATTATACAGGGTGTATTTCTTTTAGCTGCACCAAATTTTTTAAATTAGAAAAATATATACCTTGGTCACATTATGTTTAGCATTGGAGCGTACGGATTGGCGGTGTACGGATTGGATACAGAGCAATTTCCCCATTTACGTGCGTAATTAGCGAAATTACGGTAATTACCTTTCTAATTATCAACAATAGGTGGCTACAGTAAATGAGTACTTTGGGGCCCGTCCTCGACGCTACCTATCTCAAAGGAACAAATTTTGAATAGCGGAGTTCATGTGAGAGCTACGTGAACAATTAGTTCCCCTTGGCAGGCTCCTTGAAACCGACGCTGGCAGCAAAAAGAGCGTCTGTGTCGTCGATGTCATAATTCTGTTACGCGGAAACTCAAAATTACACTAGCTCCGGAGACGAAAATTTTGCTCTGTCGACGCGACGGTGTACACGCACGGACGCAGAAAATTTGCCGGGGTAGCTATATACAGCTTTGCCGTAAAACTATAGCTCAAACACATAGTTTAACGTGGAGCGCCTACGTAAGGACAAAGTGAGTTGCTGTATGCCTCGCGTTCAACTTTAGACAGCGCTGTGCGGTAAGTCAAAGCTTCAAGGGAAAATAAAATAAAAAAAAATCTGTGTCCATAATGATACGACAAAGTGGCATAATAGAAAGAAAGATGTAGAGAAATTTGTGGTGTCTAATCGCAACACGGTCTCGGGTGGCTATAAGCAGTACGTCGCCGCGGTTCAGCAGCATTGTTTTCGCGAGCCCGGACAAGAGTCAATGCCGCAAGGAAAAAAAAAAGTCTCGCGGATGGTATTTTCGTCGTCATTTTCCTTCTGCTTGGCTTTCAAACGTCAGCAAGACAGGGAGCTAAGGGGTGTGGTGCGACCTTTCGAAGCAATGTACAGGGACAAAGTGGAGGGGTCGCTCCGATCTCACGACGCGTCGCCTCTGTGGCGCATCCGTTTTGACGTCGCTACGTGCGTAAGTCAGCGAAACAAAATGCGCAAGGCGAGACTTCCGCTGTCGAAGCTTTCCTCGCCGATGGAACGTTCCCTATTTTGTTTTTCATCGTGTGCGTACAACGAGGCAATGTATTCACTTTCAGCGCGCGTGATTTCTGCATCTCTTTCCGTAAACGAGTTGGGTACCAGTTAGGCGTAAGTGAGGTTGGCGTTTGTAGATTCCTAACCTCTCAACGCTTTCCGTTAAAACGATACGGCGGTCGTGCTACTAATACTAAACTACTGGCCACAGATTAGCACTTTTATTGCTGCAATGAAGGAACGTAAACGTTGCAAGGTGTTAGTGTTCATAGGTTGTCATCAGTATTTTCCAGTGCTTTCTTATCTTTTTCTTTTCTTCTCCTGCATTGAAGAGTATGCGGTGCCGCTTACAGGTGCCAACATATTCTTTAAAGTCACGATTGAAGAACTAAAACAAACATACGTAGTCACCTTATAATGGAGGCCACTGCTTGCTTTCACATGGCAGAAAAAAAAAAGAAAAAAAAAAAAGAAATGACAAGAAGTTCAGAAAATCGACCACGAAGAGCACAGCTAAGAAGAGTAAACGAGACCGATAGATACAGGAACATATAACAGGCGATGACGGGCTGCCCTTGCAGACAACGCGCAGCGAAGAACTGAACAGCCTTATGAGATTGCGATATGGTCCGAGATGAACTGGTGCTTGGACCTATAGCTGTGCCCCAACCAACAGTGATTAGCTCTCAATGCTGTGCGGAATTTTCTCGCGGCGAATGACTCGTTAAATGCCCTATTAAAAGGCTTTGGTAAATGCTTTGTGAACACTAGTTTGCATGCAATTTTAATTTTAATTTTGCGTGTGTTTGTGTGTGCGTGTGTGTGTGTTGATTTCCTTAGCTAAGATGTTAAGATAGGCGGCCCTATCTGGCCAAACTTACTATATTCCACAGCTAATAATGAAGAAAAGATGTAGAGGCACACATATTAGAATGATATGCGTCCGGGTTTACACGTGCATAGAGATGCAAAAGGTGCAAGCGGGCTCTATACTACGCACAGCTCACGCACATGGTGCTGACACACATGTGATATGACACATGCAAGAAATGCTGTTGGCCATTTTCCGCTTATTGCTACATAATAACACAAGTTGGCTAGCATATCCTCGCACATTTTCGTTACAATAAGGATAACTGATTATATCTAATCATCAGCACTTTTTGATATACTGTTCCCATGGCACGTTTCCCAAAGACAAGACAGGGGGCCGAATAAGGCCAGGGGCCACGGTTGCACTTCTTAAATGTCTCGATCATGCGCATAAAATTATTCAGATTATGAATGGTACGACTGTAGCCGAGGATCAACTTAAAGTGTAGTTTTCTCTTGTCAAACTAACGCTTCTGCTATAGAAAACGGGCGTTCACATTTGATAAGGTACCAGCAAAACGTCTACACGTGTCATGCGAACGGTCCACAGAACGTCACTGGATGCTTGTGTATGAATGAGGGCATCTTTAAAACGAAAGAATGACCGCAGCTGCGAGCTGTGACATGGCAGAAACATTAGCGCTTCTGCGCAGTTAACGAGAGCCTGAATGAACCGCTGTCTTGTGGCGACGTGCATGTAATGAAGACGCATGACCACGATAATTATGACGCCTGCTGGCTCAAGGTTTAAAGAGACGACAATTTCCCACTCGAGGTATCGACGTTGTTGCGGAGTCCACGACTAGAAACCCGAAGCACTCACAGCACGGTCGCTTGTCTCGCCTCAACAGCGCTCCCTGCAGTCTTCACCCAGCAATTCTACAAACAAGTGTCCTGTGTTGTGCTACTTCGCGCTGATTATTGATGTTTTCTTCAGAACGGCGTTCAGTTAAGTCAGCAAACTGGCAACGACAGAGTTCGCGAAGAACAAGTCACACGTACCAAAGTCAAGGCGCGAGGCATCAGCTCCCAAGCGGCCGCACCAGGCTCAATGAATTGCTCTTTAACGCCCGACGAAGGCAGAGTGAGGGATCACCGCGAACCGCCGAGCAGTCATCAAAAGCTCGTCTGGGTGACGCCCGCGGTCATTCTCGCTTGATGTCAACTCCAAGGGTCAACAAAGAACAAGTAAAAGTAAAGACACGCAGACTGGTATAATATACGCATTACGAGGACCAGCTCCCAAGCCCAGTACGTGGTATTGTTCTCTAAAAAAATGAAGCAAAAAAAAAAAGAAACACCGACAGCTGCCCAGAAAGATCTGGTGGTGTAGGATATGACGTGGAGCGGGAAAAAAATTTAAGCGGGCGTCGTGCCGGCGACACCATGGTCAGCCTGCAAGAAGAGAGAGACCAGCTGTGTATAGACGCTTGAAAAACACGGGGCTTCTGATGACGTCATCAAGAACGAAGATTCACGGACGCTTTCCACCGCACACTAAGTCGAAGGCGACGGTTGACCTGCTGCGGTAGCCCAGTGGCCATGCCGTTGCGCTGCTCAGCTCGAAGTCGCAGGCTTCATCGCAGCCGCATTGGGACAAGGGCAGGGTCCAAAAAACGCTCATGTGCTTAGATTTCGGTGCACGTCGAAGAACCCCGGGAGGTCAAAATGAATTCGGAGTCCCCCACTACGGGAGTTCCTCATAATCAGATCGCAGCTACGGCACGTAAAATTCCAGAATTTGATTTTAAATTGAGGCGACGGTTCAACGTGTACTTCGGAAACGGCTATTGGGTGATTCGCACGTCTTGGAGCGTCGTTCTTGATGCGAGGGTAATTTCAGAGGGTTTAATAACTTTCAGGCATTGAATATCGCAATAATTGATACGAAGAACGAGAGACTGAGAAAACACTGCTTTATATTGAGAGCTAATTCGAGATGTGTCGATTGACTACGGCTGGCCGACCATTCGATTAACCCCATAAGAACCGGGTAAGTATGATTACACTTCTATACCAGAAATTGCCGGAAGCCAAATGAGCCAAATGTGCATTGTAAATGTGCATTGTGCAAGGTGTGCATTGTAAAAGTTTCCGCGCCCACCTTTTTAAGCCGCTTCCATGTCTAAGAAAACAGTCTTCTATTCGGTGCAAGGTGCTATGAGCGTTGTTTGCCTTGCAACACTTTCAAAGAATCTAATGGCGCTAGCGGACATGGAACTTCTTTATAGTGTTTGTTTGTTTGTTTGTTTGTTTGCTTGCTTGCTTGTTTTTAGTTGCACAGAATTTTTAAAAATCGCCTGTGACAGATAGCGCAATATTACTCGATGAGGAGGGCGAAAAATCAAATACCAAATCGCCTAATTAACAAAATTTCACTAATTAATTCTTTACTGAATAATTTACAGCACATATTGCAATCTACGAATTGTTGATAGTGAGCTTGCAAGGCGTATCAACTGGGAACGAATTCTAAGGATGGCACCGGTTTCGAGAAATGCACCGTGAAACTTGCGGTACAAGTGCGTTGCTGTTGCGCTTCCTTTTCAAGAAAAGGCGGTTTTATGCGTTGAAAATTCACCCAAAAGTAATTGGAACGCCAATGTGTTTCGTCGGACATTTCAAAAATTAATATCTCGAGAACGGTGTATACAATCCTGAGGATTCGTGCCAAGTGTTAGATGTGCCTTGCGAGCTCACCGGCTATAATTCGTAAATTGCAATATGTGTCATAAAATAATTAATTTAGCAATTTAATTAGGGTAATTCTAGCAATTATTCAATTAAGCATTTTAATTTCTCGTAGAATTATTGTCCACCTCATGGAGTAATTTAGTGCACGGGTTAGAATTGTGCTATCTGCCACAGGCAACTAAAAAAATGCTGCAGCTAGAAAAAAAAAAGAAAGAAAATGTAAACACCTAGTATTGAGTCCTCCATACAAGAGAGAGAGGAGGCCCTGTCCAAGGTACATCCTCTTATCGAAACGTCGGATTCGGCGACATTCCTTGTTCAACCACTGTTATACAACACTTAATCGCTAAATGGGGTCATGTTCCTCATTAACATCAGAAACAGCATAAACGGCAACAACGAGGACAATACGCTACAGATGCAATGAGAAACGACATCAGGTTTACGGTACCTGTTACAAGGTCAATGAGTGCGAACTAAAAAGTTCAGCTTTACTGGGGGCGTCGTTACCGTAAGGGGTTTTGGGCGGGCCATTGTGCGCTGGATTGTTCCCAAGTTACGAGCTCGCTTTCTGATCCGCTTCGTCGCTCCTATCGTAGTCTCAGCCTGTCTCACGTTGCGCTGCAACGTCGAACACTTGCCCATAGCTTTTAGATTAGCCATGTTCCGATTAAATACTACGCTGAGATAAAGCTACTGTGCGCAAATACAGCCGAAAATATTTGCCTCCCCGTTCAGACCGACTGGAAGGTTTGCCCTCTGCGCCTCTCTAAACGGGTAAGACAGAAGAGCTGTTTCGTTGGACAAGATCTTGGAACCACGACTTCGTACATCACAGCTGCAGAAAGCCGCAAAAGCTTCTACAATTACTGAGGGCAACCGGACTGAGGGACCATCCGTAGTACAGCGCTGAGAATTTTAACTACGTCGATAACGTCGACATTGTACTTTATCGCTTTTCTTAATATTTTCCTCCATTTCCCACAGTTCAGCGTAGCCAACCGGGCTAAGTCCTGGTTAACCCCACTTCCTTTCATTTATGCTTATCTCTCTCCCTCCCTCTCAAATTCCAAAATAAAAATAAATTTGATAAAGCTGTAATTGTTTTTAGTGAAACAACAAATATTCACAGCGTCGTCAAAGTACACGGGTGGCGCCAAAGCTCACCTCGAGGATACTAGGCTATCGATGGTCGACTCTAATGGCAACGCAGAAGTCGCGCAAAAACTAAAAGCAAGAATTTTCCCTTGACGAACATGCCAGTTCTAAACTGATCAACGGCGTTAGCTCACACAGTAAATGCTGCAGAGAACGTGACAGCAGGAAGCGGGATGCACACAATGGCCGCGGTTTACTTTCGGACCAAGCAGGATTGCAGAAAGAAACACGAATGGGCACTACTTCGGATAATCTGTTGTGCAAACACTGTCCTGTTAGCGCGAACGACGAGTTGACGTCAAGGTGCGGACGCCTAGGCGCGTTATAGGCAAAGCCATACAGCAGCGAAAAAAGCTCACCTAGGGAACGCTCAAGTAAAGCTGTTCGAATCTCTTATAGGAACAAGCATTATCAAAGAAATGAAATAAGGCATAGCTTCGGATAACTTCGTTCTCGAAAGGCACTATCCATGTTAAAAGCTAACGGGGCGCAGCATCAGCAATAAAATTGAAACTAGACTGAATACGAAGTAGCGAATACGAACTTTTGCATTTCGCACCAGGGGGAACGCGGTCAACGTGGCCCTCAATCGAACCCGCAACCTTGTGCTAGCAGCGGGATGCCACAGCCACTGAAAGACAGCGGCGGGTAAATTACTATTTGCTACAGCAGGCACTATCTGCTCACGATGTAACTGATCTTCGACTGTTCAATTTTCTGCTTGTACGAAATATGACCAGCTCCGATATCCCTACACTATGTCTTTTTCGTATCAAGTTGCCCTCATTTTACGAAGACACCCCGACGAAGACGAGTCCTCTTGTCGTAAATTAATTATTGCTGACCATGATGATTATGGTTGGAGACAATGAACCTGTAAAAATTGCTCCATATATTAGAGAAAACACGCACAACGAAATTTACTGCTTTCAACAAGAACACAAGAGAGCGAGAAGAAGAGTACACTGCTAGCATCACGGCCGCTACGAAGACAAACCGAAAGCTTCTGAATGAAAGCTAGTAGACTCAAGATGACTTTTCAAGTCAATGGAGAAAACGATAGAACAGGGCGCACACAAAACAAAGCAGAAAATGTGGTGGCACTCCCGGAAGGAATCACTTGGAGAGCTTGCACGCGGTTTTAGCCTGGGCAAATCAGATTGAACAACTAGCTTCGCCCCGTATACGACCCACGTGATCCGGAACGAAATTCCTTCGAGGATGTACCAAGTGAGAAACGGGCAATAAAAAAAAAAGACAAGAAAGGAAAGCTCGGTTCAATCAGCATAAAGAGATTCCGGATCTAAGCAGTCAACTCCTAAATTCGATTTCCAATGTAAGCCTTCCGTACAGAGTGTTCGTTCCTCCTTTGTTCCTTCTTTTTGGGGGGAATGCGAGATCACTTCGTGCGTCGCGGGGAGGCGGAATTCTTGGGTCAAGGCTTCTACCACGCGCCTAAATAACCCGTGAAACGCGGTGTTATACTTGCCGAATAGTGATCAAAGCATGTCGGAAAGATAACGTACAATGCGAATGACCGAATACAGCAACGACGGGAAAAAATAGCCGAAATCTCAGGCCTCCGAACAATCTTGCGCTGGTAGGCAATAGATGTATTTCGGAATTGAACGAAAATGGTGGGGAGTCGTGAGCTAACTCAAATTCTGGGGTTTTACGTGCCAAAACAAACATCTCGTTATGAGGCACGCCGTATAGCGGACTAAGCCGGATTAATTTTGACCACCTCGGTTTCTCTAACGCGCACATAAACGTAAGCACACGAGCGGTTTTGCATTTCGCCCCCGTCGAAACGCGCCCGTCACGGCGGAGATGGAACCCGCGACCTTGAGCGCAGCAGTGTAACGTCATAAGCACTGTCGGGTGCTCAGGTCTTGTATGTCTACTATACTACGCTGCAGGTGGAATACTACATTCTAACAATAACGCGAGCCCTGGAGTGTGAAACAAGCTGGCGTCAATTAGTGAAGCGTGATCGTATACGAATGCACGTAACCGTGCGCAACGTGTCCCGTCGCGTATCGTCCCGTGTCGTTTTAAGGGCTTCAATGTTTCGGAGCAATATCATAGCTGCGCTCTTCTAGATATCTTAAACTGTATTCTATTAATAATTATTATTATCATGCTATGGTAAGAAAACTTACATATTGTCTCGGTACACAGGCCAATGCCGAGTGCTGCCTGCCGTGACTCCACGGTTACATATGAAATCCCCCCAGTGAATGCCACCGCCTCATCTCCCAGTCCACTGACGTCTCACGCCTCAAACGTTATTCCTCTTCTGTTAACACCGATGTTTAGACGCAATGGGACGGTTCTTCTGCCAACGGGGATAATGCTACAAGCATTTGCGTGTTTCTTTTGGACGATGCGCGCGGGCGCCCCGACGAAGAATCCGAATTCTAAAAGTTTCTAGGGGTTCCTTATGCTACAACCACGGAGGAAAGTTTTTTGCTCCGTGGCTACAACTAAGGCGCCTTGAAGGCGAAAGCCCGATCGCGGCTAACTCAAGGACACGACGACCACTCTTTTGCTAAGTCATCTTCACTGCGAACCCATATTTTGCAAAGTCAATTTTGCAAGTCATCCTTTATTCACCAAACTTTGACCGTGATTCAGAACTTTTTTTGCTTAGTCATCATCACTCCGAAACGCCAATTTAGTCATTTTTGCAAGTCACCTTTCCTATGATTCACCAAACTCAAACCCTGACTCAGCACTATATTTTTTTTTGGTGAGTCACTTTCACTTGGACCCTCAAATCTCACATATATTTTGTGCAAGTCACTCCCCCACTCCATAACCCCTTGATTCATTTTTAATTCACACTTGATTCACTCTTGATTCCCCCTATCACTGCTTGGTTCACGTTCATGCACTTTTAATTAACTCTCATTAACTCTTCATTATCTTGCCTCACTCTATCTCATCATTACCTTTCGTTTGACTCCTATCATCCAACTAAACCCCTTTAATTCACCATCAATTCACTCCTAAATCACCTAAATCACCTCATTCACCTCTCTGTATACCATTTTTTTATCATTATGATTACCATCATTACCTGTTCCTATAAATTCTCGGTTCTTCGCCACTTTTCGTGTTTTTCGACCCATTTTGCCTCTTTGTCATGTTAATTATTATAATTAATGTAATGACTATCATGACCATTTATATATATTTATATTCCTCATGTAATTGCCTCTCGATTGATATATAATGTTATGAGTGTTTGTAATCATCTTATTGAGTCCGATTTTTGGCTCCACTTTGTCATGGTCACCTCAAAACGAGACATATAAGGCTTTCGCCTTAATATTGTGAGCGCTCCGCTGGACTCGCGTGTCCCCACTGACGTTGTGCATGTGTCCCGGCTGAAACCTTGCCGCGATTCCACCGCCCTTATAGTTAGCGCCGAGACGGCGCCTTTACAGGCGAGGGTTATGTTGCGGCGCAACCAAGAGTGGCGCTAGTGAGAAGCAGACAATTTGACGTGCAGAGGTAGAATTTTTTTTTTTTGATGCCCCATCGTCCCTGAAGTTAACAATTTACTAAAAACTTGATACGTTTAAAATTAGAGTACGCATGCGCCATATGGGACCACCCTCATTCAAACTCTTGAAGCCATTCAGAATCGCGCAGCACGTTTCATCTTATCGATTTATTCACGTCATTCCAGTGTCCCGTCTATGAAGAAAACTCTAAATTTGCTTGAGCTTTCGTTGCGTCGAAAGTCATATCGCCTTAATCTTTTTCACAAAATCTATTATTATAACAACGATTTGAAGGACATCCTGTTTCATCCACCTCATTATATATCTCCAAGGACCGATCATTGCTTCAAGGTTGGTCTACCGTATTCTCACACAAAATTGTGAAATGACTCTTTTGTTCCTAAAACAAGCGCCGCATGGAACCACCTTCCCTCCACAGTTGCAAGCATAACTGATGACCACGAGTTCAATATCGGTTTACAAGATGCCTTGTAATATTTTGTTGTTAATTGCACGTCTTGCCATTTTTTCCCCACTCCTTTCTGTAGTACCTTTCGGCCCTGAAAGTATTTTCAATAAATAAATAAATAAATCGGTCTCGCCAGCCATCTTGTTTGTCTCGTTGACTCTATACAGGGTGTCCAAGCTAAACGTAGCAAATGTTTTAAAAACGACAGAGTGTGCTAGGAGGCTCAAACCAACTCAGTGGTGTTGAGGATCGCGTGTCCTAGTCAGCGGTATTTTTTGTTGTTGTTTTGCAAGGTCAATTAATTAGCATAAACTAATTGCACAACTTTTTAAATATTGGCTTCACCAAGAAAGTGCCAATACGAAAGTTGTAGACGACATTTAAAAATGGCTGATTGAAGTGTTTGCAATTAAGTACCATTCATGGAGCGTCTTGTAATTGACTTTAAAGAAAGCCTACGAAATACAAAAACAAGGGGGTGATAGCACCACTATTTTAGCGCTCCCAGGCGACCGATCAAGAAACAAAATCCGCGTATCTCTACAGCGGTTCCGGGACGGGCTTGGCGTATTCGGTGGCCGCAAGGTACGCGCCAGCAACTGTCGCTAGTAAGATATGATAGCGAACGAATAGAAGAACATGACAACAGCATTTTTCTTCCCGATTAAACTGTTCCACGGTCAACATTTACTCAAGCCCAAGCTTCTTTTTTTTTTCTTTTTCTTTTTCTTTTCGCCTGTTCGGGCTTCATTCCACAAGTGGAGTGAATGATATGTTTATGCCACGTCATGTCGAAGCGCGACACGCCGTCATCACCGCCGCTCGCTCTGTGCGCCCGATCGCGACAGGGCACACGAGTGAGTCTCAAAATATTTTAAAAAGTTAGGCAATTAGTTTATGCTAATTAATTGACTTTGCAAAACGAAAAAAATACCACAGACTAGGACACGCGATCCTCAACCCCGCTGAATTGGTCTGAGCCTCCTAGCACACTCCGTCGTTTTTAAAACATTGGCTACATTTAGCTGGGACACCCTGTATACTCGTATTGTAAACACACATGTATATATGACATCCACAACATAACAATATTAAAGTAACCAGTGAGGGAATGGGGCAAAATTCGTTTCTGGCAGCTCGCGGAACCTTAAGGTGCCGCTCGGGACCCACTTGGGGAACCCCTGGGCTAGAGTGTACTACGGGCACGTTAGGCCTTGTCCAGTACACGTCATGAGCCTGAATCCTCGGCTCTTCTCTCTCGTTCATCCATTCCCCTTCTCCACGTGTAGGCCTAGCTAACTGGGCAAAGTCCAGCTAACATTTCTGCCTTTCTTTCCTTCTTTCTCTCTGCGACCTGACTAAACTTATTCCCGAACACTGCTATTCGCTTCGTTGGGGAATACGAAAAAAAAAATTAAATTATGGGGTTTTACGTGCCAACACCACGATCTGATTATGAGGCACGCCGTAGTAGGGGGACTCCGGAAATTTCGACCACTTGGGGTTGTTTAACGTGCACGTAAATCTAAGTACACGGGTGTTTTCGCATTTCGCCCCGATCGAAATGCGGCCGCCGTGGCCGGGATTTGATCTCGCGACCTCGTGCTCAGCAGCCCAACACCATAGCCACTGAGCAACCACGGCGGATGTTGGTGAATACGAAATAAATCAATAACGTTTCGTTAAAATGTGCTGTTTCTCTGGCTGCCTGCATAAAGCACGCAGGAATTAGGCTTTTTCACAGAACTAAACGTAAGCCTTTACGGTGCGCACGCACGCACGCACAAAAATCTCGCAAAATATAGGATTGATCGCATTTCCGTCAAAGCCACTGGCGTCACTTACGGCATCCGTAAATGTCGTCACTGCGGAATTACATGAGTAATAGAAACAAAAGAAAAAACTGAGAAGCTTCGAAACCAACTGAGTTGCTCTTACATCTGATTAGGTTTCCGAAAGTAGAGCTGCAGTTTCGACACCAACTTACTTACCAACAGAGTACACCGAGTACCACGAAAGGTTAAGGTGGGTGCAAAAAAAAAAAAGAGAGAAAAACTAAATATATGAAGAAAGAAAACGTGACGACATTTTCTTAAACGCACGTGAGCAAAGGCTGACTTAGTCGCAGCGTAAACTACATCGACTGTATGCAAAAGCAAGGTGACCAGAGAAGCGCAAAGGATCCTGGAAACCTTACAGCGGGAAACAAAATTCCGATGAAAACTGAATTCGCAGCATCGGAAGTCAGAAACAGCGACGTTGAGCATGATGGAAGAGGCTGGCAGGTAGTATGTAACACATTGTGTATGTGTGTACCACAGACACGCACAAAAGGAAGGTTCGCATGAGGTGAGGAATTGAGCGACGCAGGTAACGACATCAAAGACTACCGAGAGGAAACAGCAGAGCTCCAAGGGCACGTGTTATAAATCACGGCGCCAACTGTGAAACCAGCCTCCTGACTCGAGCGAAAGAGACAGCCCTACGCCGTGGAAGCAACAGAGCATACGTGACACGTTGAAACGGAAATAAAATCAGAGGACGCAGTACGTGTACTAAAGCGGCGAACAACAAAACGAGACATACGCTTCGAGAGGTAGGAGGGGGAATGAGTGAGGTGTCACACCGGTGCTACCGCATCCACGACGCAAAGTATAGTCCGAGAGTAAAGCGCCGAAAACAGAGGACGGTAATAAAGCGGCGCTGCTTAGGTGTGCGGACTCCTTGTATCCGATAAGAGGCCGACCAGAGTCGTCGGTCGGTCGGCCGTCCGCCCCCCTTTTCCATCCCGCGGGACGAACGCTGCGAGTTTTTTTTCCGCCGTCCAATTTCGGTTCGCGGTTCGCGAGTCCGAGACAGGTCGTGCATCACCCGCTCCGGAGGCGCCCGGGCACGACGCGACCGAAGCTTCGCGCAACCTATCGGCGTACAGACGTCGGTGCGGCCAGGAACGGACGAAGTAAAAGAAGAGAAACGCATTAGGAAGGAACGCGCCCGCGTGTCTAAAAGCGTGCAGTACGCTGTAAGCTCGTGCCGCGACGTGACAACACACATTCCAAATTTTCCGAGTTATTTGTGTCGTGCGTACAACTACGATCGCGTCGTCGGCTAAACTGTTCGTGCGCGGAATAGACAGCACTGATAACTTCCTCACGAAGGCGTAATATTCTGAAATATGCCTATAGTATCGCACCATGTTACTTTTCTACAGGAAGTGCGTCATACAAGGACTTGCCACATTCGGTACTATACCTTCTGACACGTAGTAATAGGAATCTCTGAAAGCTTCATTGTTTTCACAATGTTGGACAGTTTACGCAGAACATGCTTGCTCACCATTTGCAGGCAGAGTCTAGAAGCCTTGATGCCAACTTGTACTCCTGGGCACAATCACAAGCGTGCTATCACAACGTTCGCCCGCGACTTACGCAACCTCGCACCTGCGATTCGTCTGTTCAACATAAGGGGAGCAGAGGACGCTGCAAACCTGATTACGAAGGGCAGGTAGGCACTGTGTTGAAACACGAGCCGTGACCACCGGTGTCAGATATATACTCTTTAGGTGGGGACACTTCTCGGCTTGCTTGCTAGACGCGATTGACCAGATAAAGTAACAACGGCGCGCGTCTATCAGACCGGTGACGGCAGCGGATACCTATCGGCGGAACGACGCAACTTCAGTTAGATCGCAGGCGAGAGCTTGCGCGGACAAGGAATGCGCGCATGCCCTCTCCCCCCACGTTCTCCCCTCCCCCTATGACCTACTTTCGCGCGTCACTCAATCATTTCAGATTTCCGGCGAAGCGCCGGTTGCTATACCAACGAGAGATCAAACCAATGAAAAGTTTTCTGTGTTTAAGTTACGTCGTACCGCCGATAGGCATCTGCTGCCGTCACCGGGCCGATCAGCGCGCGCCTTTGCGACTTTATCTGGCCGATCGCGTCCCGCGAGTGTCCTCACCTAAAGAGTAAATATCTTACACCGTGGCCGTGACTAACACAATAACAGGGATACGTCGTATAAGCACCGCCGATAGTTGCCGCATCACGCTCTCTTCGCTTAGCTTGATTTACACAGCAGCGCTTCAGGGATCTGATAAGACAACGTATAGGTCACAATGATTTTGCCAAACTATTGCTGACCTTATTGCGAGCACAGGCGCATCTCCTGGAGGTCGGTCAGCGGTCATGGGTGAATGAATTCAATCAAGCATACGACCTTCCATCGACATTTAGGTTATTGCGTCTTGTAACGTCCAGCTACTACGGCCTTCCACTTTTCTCCTTTCCTGATGACACCGACGGCTACGTAACATACGTATTTTGCAAATCGGTTGCTGAACTAATATATGTCATCATATAAAACGAAGAGTTGCATACTCACGACGGCAGATCTATGATTCATGTCATACGCCTGTATAAATAAACCTCGCTTCACAACTGAACTGCGAGATAGCACGCATTCAACAAGACCGTATGCATTCTTTCGACGCTGATGTACGGACTTGCTGTCGGGCTAGATTGTGGATGACTCGCCTATACGTTGACCATCACATCATTTTGTACAACACCACACACGACAGCAAGCGGACTAAGGTTGCAACACTTCAACGCAAGTTGAGAGCCAGATTTTACAATTTCCTTTTCAATTTAGGGAAGACGGCTTTTGCACGCAAATGTTTGGCGCAACACACTACATTTATTTAAGCGTTCATGTTTTATAGTACGTTTACTATACATGCTGTGCTTCCGCTAAACTATCTTCTAAGAAAGAATTCGTGGGTTGACTGTGCGAATGCCCAAACACGGTGTCTGACACGGTGGTTGTGTCATATATATATATATATATATATATATATATATATATATATATATATATATGTGTGTGTGTGTGTGTGTGTGTGTGTGTGTGTGTGTGTGTGTGTGTGCGTGTGCGTGTGCGTGTGCGTGTGCGTGTGTGTGTGTGTGCGTGTGTGTGTGTGTGTGTGTGTGTGTTGAGAGAAAAAATAAAGGGAAAATGCGACATTCACCCAATCGTAGTAATTGCTACAATGGAAACCCATACGGGTTCCTCGAAAGAAAAGCCACGCAGTTGAAGAAAAATTCGTCCAGGTCCGGGACTCGAACCCGGAACCACCGCCTTTCCGGAGCAGCCGCTCTACCATCTGAGCTAACCAGGGGGCTAGCAGATGCCACGGCGAAGTCGAATTCATCAACAACTCGAAGCAAAGGTAAGTGTTTGACGTAATAGTTCAGCGTAAACGCGCTAGGTGGAGAGAAGAAATAAAGCATTGCTACGATTGGGTGGATGAGTGAGTGAGTGAGTGAGTGAAATAACTTTATTGAGGTCCAGAGAAGACTCAGGGGACACCCCGCGCCACCCGGCTAGTCCCACGTAGGGACCGGCAAGCCGAGCTTGACGGCCCGATCGCGGGCACTCTGGACGGCCAGGGTTTGGTCGTTGAGTTCGGGGCTGCCCAAAAGCGCAGCCCACCTATCCTCGCTGAAGGCGGAGCCGATGGCTTCACACTCCCACAACACATGCTCCAATATTGCGGTTAGTACACAGGCAGGGCAGTCCGCACTGGGATACCTTTCAGGGTATATAGCGTCAAGAACCGCAAGGTTAGGATACGCACGAGCTTGTAAACGTCGAAGGGTCACCGCCCGCGCCCTGCATAAGGCAAGGGTGCGGGAGGGGGAATACCCATCTTGACAGATAATAATGCTTAGTGATCTCATTATACGTCATCAATGGTTCCCCGCGGGGTAGGGGGACTGCGGAGGCGGCGCGGTCAGTGAGTCCTCGCGCGGCCTCGTGCGCGCTCTCGTTAGGGTTAGAGGGAGAGCCCTCAATTGACCCCAAGTGAGCGGGAAACCAAATGAGAGAATGCGGAGAGCTACTTTTCAAGCTTTGGAGAATTCGAAGGGCCTGAGGGGAGATCAACCCGGTTTGGTAGGCCTTAATGGCCGCCTTAGAATCGCTATATATTACCTCTCTGCGACCATCGAGCACAGCCAGCGCGATTGCAACCTGTTCGGCTACAAATGGCTTCGAAGTGCGTACTGTAGCGCAGCAAGTGATCTTGGAATTAGAGTCGACGATGGAGACGGCGAACGCCTCTTGTTGGACATATGCCGCGGCATCCACGAAGCTTGCCTCAATGTGGTTGTTACGTACATGTTCGAGTAGAGCTCTACCCCTGGCCCGACGTCTGCCGACGTTGTGTGCGGGGTGCATATTGCGGGGAATGGGCGCGATGTGTAGTTGAGATCTGATGTCGCTGGGAATGCGCACGGCGTCGGGGCAATGGTCGACAGGGTAGAGGTCCATCTCATCGAGTATCTTGCGGCCCGCCGGGGTGCCGGATAGCCTGAGCAGCTGTGAACGCTCTTGCGCCTCTATTAGTTCTTCGAGCGTGTTGTGCACTCCGAGCTTTAACAGGTATTCGGTTTGAGTGCTCACAGGTAAGCCGAGGGCAAGCTTGAAGACCTTTCTGATGAGGGAATTTAACTTGTTCCTCTCTGCAACATGCCAATTATGCATGGCTGCCGAGTATGAAAGGTGGCAGAGCACAAAAGCATGTATAATGCGGATGAGATTGTCCTCCTTGATTCCCCGGTGCCTGTTGGCGATCCTCCGGATGAGGCCGAGAGCACTCTCCGTTTTGGCGATGATCCTTCTGAGTGCGGCACCATTGGCACCGTTAGACTCGATATACATCCCCAATATTCGGAGCGAGTCCACTCTGGGCACCGGGGACCCGTCACCAGTGAAAAGCCGTATTTCGCTTTCGGACGCTGGTTTCCAATCATGATGGCCACCACCTCTGGGTCTTTTCTTGTAGAGAAGTAGCTCAGACTTGGATGGAGAACATCTGAGCCCAGTGGGGCGTAGGAAGCGCTCGGTCGCATCGATGGCGCTCTGCATGGCGTCCTCAACTTGGCCGTCACTCCCGCCAGCGTCACAGATGGTGATGTCATCTGCGTAGATGGTATGGTTGAGTCCTTGAATCTTGGCGAGCTCCTTGGAAAGCCCGATCATTGCGATGTTGAATAATGTTGGCGAGATGACTGAGCCCTGAGGCGTGCCCCGTGAACCGAGGGTGATTTCTTGCGAGAGGTATCTTTCGATCTTGAGCTTGGCAGTTCTCTGGCTAAGGAATGATCGGACGAAATCGTAGACCCTCTTTCCAAGCCCGAGGCCGGTAATAGTCTGGAGAATGAATTCGTGTGAGATATTGTCGAAAGCCTTCTCCAGGTCTATTCCAAGGATTGCTGCTCTGGTATCTCTCGTGCTCCGGTCGATGATCTGATGCTTTATCAGCTTCATGGCGTCCTGTGTCGAGAGGCCGGCTCTGAAACCAATCATATTGTGGGTGTATATGTCATTAGTCTCGAGGTGCACCGTGAGCCGGCTGAGCAGGGCATGCTCTGCGACTTTACCTACACAGGACGTCAAGGAAATTGGTCTCAGATTGTCGATTCCTGGTGCTTTACCGGGTTTAGGGATGAGGACCGTGCAAGCCGTCTTGCACTGTGTGGGGACATGTCCACTGCGCCATACTTCATTAATCCTTTCGGTGAGGAAGTCGATCGACTCATCATCGAGATTCTTGAGCATCTTATTAGTGACGCCATCTGGGCCAGGGGCGGATTTGCTGTTCAGGGAGAAGAGGACCTGTCGGATCTCAACCGCAGTGAAATCCTGGTCCAACTCCGGCACATCACACCCCGTGTAGTTTGGGAACTGGGTGGGGGCAGAGCTATCGGCGACTGGTAGATACTTCTTTATGAGCCTGTCGACAATCAACTCGTCCGGGGTAGAGTCTGAAACGAGGTGGATGGCTTGCGCAAGGGATCATCTCTGGCTGGACCTGGTGCTGCCCTCATCGAGAAGGTGTTTGAGTGGGTCGATGTCTCGTTTTCCCTTTATTTCTTCTCTCGAGGTGTTGATAAATTCGACTACGACCTGCCATCTGCTAGGCGCCTGGTTAGCTCAAATGGTAGAGCGGCTGCACCAGAAAAGCGGTGGTACCGGGTTCGAGTCCCCGACCAGGACGAATTTCTCTTCCACTGCGTGGATTTTCTTTCGAGGAACTCGTATGGGTTTCCCTTGTAGCAATTGCTACGATTGGGTGGGTGTCTCATTTTCCCCTTTAAACTTTACATTGATCGCTCGCACATGTACAAACATGTGGTACACGCACAATAGTGAGCACCATAATTTGGACAATAATGATGTTGATTCCTTTTCAACATGGGAGGAGGTCCAGTTTTTTTTTTCTTCTTCTTCTTCTTCGTGTGTGTAAAAGGCACAGTAAATATTGTTCCAACGTATTACGGCAACAACGTATCCTTCTTCAAAGTTGCATACTTCAAATGTTCAATGGTAATAAAGCGGCACCAAAGAAGCAATAAAAGTATGACTGAAAAGTCGAAGGAAAAACAGAAAGAATCTTTTCCAAGCGTGATAGCTTGCCGGGGTCTTACGAAACGAACAACTTCTTACAACGCCCCCCTCCCACCTTCCCCGCCTTTTCAGTTGTCGGATATCCTGTGCAATTATGTGTAATCTTGCGCAATTTCGTGCGAAACGTACCCGATTGTGCGCAATCATGTGTCGAGAGATAAACGCGCAGTGCTTCAGCATACAATTAAATATAGCGGCCGTTGCTGCTCTGCCTTCCTACACGCTAGAGAATCAAAATACTTCTTCTATAGCTCTAGGCAACTGCAGGCGTAAAAAATCGGAAAATTTATTTTCCCGGCCAGCCCGCGCCTGCTATCTACTGCCTTCCAAGCTGTGCACTAACGAAGGCACTGCACTGGTTCGACCTCGAAGCCAGCGATATTAGTCATGCGTGCATGGAGAAACGGGAGGCCACGTAATGAACCTTTAGAAAGTATGCCCTCTAAAAAAAGAAAAAAAAAGAAATTTATAACGTCAGACAGCAGTAAAGGTTGTTGCACGTTGCACTATACTGCGGTTTAAGATTGGAGAAAAAATAAAGGCGGGTAAAAGAAGTCCCTCCTTTTGACTGAAAGCGGTGTGTTGTAAACGCGTGGTCAAATGAAATGTTTGATATAGGCAAGCGACGGCCGCTTGTCAGTTCAGTTACAACAAAACTTGACTCATTTCGTACTTCTGCTCCTTTGTTTACAGTTGGCACAACCAGACGAACCTTTACATTAATGCCGGGCGCCCCATTGTCGATTAAGAGCCAGCCAGCAATGCAACGCTCCCAGACGAAGGCCATTCGATGTTTCGATACAAGTAATACAACCGCTTCACTCGTGACAGGTCGAAGGAGCACATATTTCACAAGACACTCGCGACAACAGCGCCGGTTACTGCAACGAGTGCTCTAACTGTCGGGAGCATCTAAGCGGAGAGAGTGAGAGAGAGAGAGAGAAGTTTAATGATACGAAATGCCGAGAGGTCGGCCTGAGCTACATTCCCCTAGCCAGATACTCTGCATTGGGGGAAGGGGAAGAGGGAAAGAAAGAGGGAAGAGGCGCATGATGGGTAACGATGACGAGAGAAGGAGGATGTAAAACATATAGCAAGCAATTTAGTATACTCAAAGCCTACATTCCAGACCCGTACTTTTTTAGAAGGCCAGTAACGCTTGGATGGCCTTAGAACTACATCCTCTGTTTTCGCCTCCAATCAAGTTTTAGATGAATTGCTTTCAGATGGTTTATAAAGTGTCCTTGGGGATTTTCACACTCGGTAGGGCACTTACGTAAGAAAGAGAGAGAGCGCACGCACGCACGCTTAACTGTGGTCATTGAACGCGAGGTTATGGTATAGCGTTCAACAAAGAGATATAGGACAGCTCAAGTACGGCGCAGTTATTGTCCGTAAGACGGCGCTAAAAACAGTAGACGGCTGCTGGAAAGTTAGGTATAAATGCCATTTACTCAAACAGCATAGCTGGCCTGACGACAACAACTAGGAACATGAATTTTAACGACTACGATGGCAGCGTGACGACACGATGACAACTACACCACTCTAACTAAAGTTCTCAGCATTTGGGGGCTTATCTTGTCCCCAAACAACAGTCGTCATCTATGCTGCGCGCTCTTTATTTCTTTAACGCCGCGCGCCCGCTACATTAGAGTGCTTTAGCTGAGCGCTTGTTGTACGCTCCGCTCAGACCGGCATATGCTAGCAAACGCCACCCAACAGCCCAAGCGGGAACGCTAGTGCGCTTGCGCACAACGCTCATACCAGCAGCGGAACGAAGACAGCATCCCTCGCTCCGCTACAAAGCCGACTGAGCGGAGCGTGACAGCGTGTCTACTTGACTGCTTCGTCGTTTTGTAGCCGAGTTGATAGCGCGTCGCTCGCGTCTCGACAAGACGCGCTTATCAAATGCGAAATCTATGCAGTTACCTGCAGTATCTCAGAGCGTGAAATCTGAGCGGCGCTCTGCTAAAACTGTCTATTAAGGTCCGGAAAGGCATGCGCGTGTCAAGGTGACGTATCGTTATTCAAGGGAAGTAGCAAGCGCACAGTCCTAGAGCAGGAAACACGCACAAGACAGAGTGCCGTCATTGTATGGAAACAACATAAGCCCCAAAGGAATCAAACGTTTCTTAAAGTGTATCGTAGCGAGACGGAGACATCTGCGAAGATAGCACCAAGACTCGCACGGCGTGGCCTCGTGATCGCATTCTCAAAATATAAATGTTTTCTTTTCTCTGGCGATTTCTACGAAGCGAAAGATAAGAAGCATGGTGATCAACATGATGGCATTAGCAACAGACCCCCCAGAAATCGGCTGAGATAGAAACGCCTGCTCGAACTAAATACCTGGAACGTCGCTTCCTTTCCCATTGCAGGCGCCCTGTCAAGCGTTGCGAGCCTGCACCGCAGGGTAGCGCTCGTAACCGTACCACTAGAGTCACGTGACTGCTGCTCGCGGACAACTTTCTGTGGCAATGAAGGGAAAGCTACGGAGGCAAAGCGCTCACAAGTGAGAGCGCTTCTGAAAAGACTCCCGCGTTTTAATCCACGTTGGTTTAGGCAGGGGAAGACAAAACATAAACAGCTTATTAGCAACAGTTAAATGAGACAGAACACACCAATGAGAGTAAAAGTTTACTTATTTTGCGGCTTTTCCCTTCCGCGTCTGGGCAAACGCGAAACCGCCGCACGTGGAAGCTGCGTCGATTCAGCGTCTCTTCCGAGCAACCAAAAGCACTGTCAAACGCTGCCGGACTATTTGGCGCGGTAACACATGTGCAGCATCCACGCGCCCGTAGCTTTCCCTTCATTGCCACAGAAAGTTGTCCGCGAGTATAGTATGAGTTGTGATTAGTTGATAAGCACTAGGTCGTGAAATTAACTATGATGCCTGGTGGCCTGGTCGGTTGCTACCGCGCTCGCGGCCGGCGTAGGAGGCCGGCCGTTAGTCCCTATAGTAGAAGAGTTCATCGAAAACGCTGAGGACGACAAGTGGCTTCAGCAACCGCTTCGTGCAGTCTTTTCTGAAGTCTACAGTGCGAAAGTGCTGACTGCACACTACAAGGAACTATATGGGAAATTGCCTTCAGCCACTGGTTCATAAACTGCTGTCGGAAGGCATCTCGTGGAAAGACACCTCCGGATCTGTTTTTCTGTGACTGGACGAGCATTGCAGCTCGCAGCAGTGGTGCATTACTGAGCGACTACAATAACATATGGGTAAATAAAACATACTCGCGCATGAAAGCATAAAACAAGCAAAAGACTTACCGAAAAACTGACGCGGAAGCAAGCTTCGAGCTGACGGGTGAACAGACGAACTTACTGCATCTGGCAGAGAATAAGCACACTCTCTGCAAGGTAAAATTCTTTTATTTACCGATTTTTCAACATGCCGCGAACTTCATTTTTTATGGTATTGTTTTTGGCAAGGAACACATTATACGGTGATAAGCTGCACGAGCAAGAAAATAGCATGAGTATTGTGTGCTGAAGCATGGATCAGAACAGGCGGACGTCGTCTGCTAGAGATTTACCGGCGACGCAGCCACCTATGTGTCGCAAGAGTCTTTCACGAGGGGCTCTAGTGACCACACCAAGTGGAAAGGAGGAAAAGGAAACGGGTAGGGCAGCGGGATTTCGGCTCGTGTTCCAGGCACCTAGTTCAAAGGAGGCGCTGGAGGTACACTTAACAGTTACGTCTACCGCTGTAAACCTCAGTTACAGTACATTACGAGATGTTCTAAAATTACATCCTCTGAATCAATTTGCAATAGGCAAAAGCGTAATAGGAGAATCATATTGACGCATCCTTTTAGGCAGGCTCCTACGTTTTCACCTCGCCTCCCCATTACCTCTGAGATGAGTAGCGTACTAGAGGGCGTTTACCTCAGGCCAACCTCTCTGCTTTTTTTTTCCTCTCTCAAATAGATTGTCCTTTCTCTCACGCGGAGCGTTGTCACTGGGCAAGAACTAAAAAAAAAAAAAAGAAAAGAGAGGAAAAAGGAATGAATGAAACAATCAGGCTAGGAAAGAAGGAAGGAAGAACACGTCGCATTACTTAAGCGGTTCAGAGACGCGCGTCAGCCGCGATGATATCGAACATCGGCCGCATCGTACAGAAAACCACATCAAGCGTGATGGCAGGCCGTTGTTCAGGAGAGAATGACGAGAAATTGTATAAGTCAGGTGGCGCAGCAGGCGGGCTCGGTGAAGGACCCGAGGACCGCGCACATGTGGAAAAGCTGTCGGTGGCGACACCGCTAGCCGCAAATGGCTCTCTGGGGCATTTTTTTTTTCTGAGAAAGCTTGCGTTCCCATCAGCATAACAATGTGAAGCGAATGGTGGTACAACACTGGTTTGATGGCGACAAGATGACACCGAGCAATAAGCCAGACCTCTCTGACGATTTGCTTGATATCCGTACTTGTCTCGTTGAATGACTGATATTTGCGGACGGTTGGAGCAGCTACTTTGTTTCCCCGAAATCTAGAAAGAAATTATAGTGGCCGTTCCATCAATTCTTGATTTCGTGTTCATTTACACCTATATACGCTCCGAATTCGTTTTTCGTGGTGGCGTTCCTCACCCCACGGCAGCTAGGACGCAAATTTAAGGAAATGTTGGATTTCTGACATTTACGCATACGTAGTACTCAACAAACTCTAGAATCTATTGCTAAAGTACAGTGTATAGATAAACAGTTACAATAATGCGATCTTACATCTATGATGACGCTTGAGCATTCTACACTGTCCTCTACAGTCGTCACCAGAATTAACCACAACACACCTTAAGCACCTATTCGCTTCTTCTATGTAGAGTGCTGGAAATTTCTCGTTGGAGTGCCTAATTGAATGTACTAGTTTAATGCGCCTTGCTTACAAAACATTCGATGTTTGCTCCTTGCACTGTGTGTTAAAGTTAAGCCCCTATATCTTCAGTGTTCGGGTTAAGTCTGACGGACGCTGCACGAGCGGCTATGCAAGTTCTCGGCAGATACACACGAAGACAAGACAAGAAAAAAAAATTGTGCAGATCCCACGCACTGTGGGAATCGACGTTATGGGAGTTTAGACAGGTAGGTGAAACATGGCTGTACAGAGGCCTTAAAAACATTCGCTATAAGTGCTTAAAATATATGCGCATTAAAACCATGGTAATTGCATGTAAGGTGTGCGATGAGCTATGGGCATAAAAGATACGCAACGAGGGATTGCTATGCCAAAGGGTATCAGTGTCAGTAGCATTACTGCCTCACCAGGATCCTTGAACACAAGGGCCTAGAGGTCTGTAATGTACAAGTGTACTATCGCAGCGGCAGCGTAATAATCGTAAGACGTTCTTCTTTAAGGTGAATATTGAAGTAATTCACCAGTTAGGTTTGGGAACAGTAAACAGCACAACTGGTGCATTTCATCCGCCTTGAAACGGCAACCGATGACGAGCATCGTTTCATTCCGCAAGATCGCTTGTGCGTACACAGCTGACAGAAACGGCCACATTGGTGCAAAGCGCCTTCCAAATCGATGCGTCGACATCAGATCTTGGAGCACGGTCTCCGATACGTTAGACAAAGCCTTAAGCCGCACAGAGTTACTGTTGTTGCTAGAGCGAGATAAGAAAAAATGAGGCTTAGCGTCCGCAAAGCCACTCTAATCGAACTAAGTGGCAGGATGCTGCGAAGACCGTACCAGGCAGCGGCTCCATCTGCTTGGATTGATGAAACGAAAAAAAAAATGTGGTTGATCCCTCTTATATAGGAATCGGTATAGAACACGAAAGTGAAACGTGTCTTCACAGAAGTAGTGTAATGTTTATTGCACATTGATATATAATGTCTATTGGTGTTTTGTGGCTAAAGCGCCCTTAGGCGTTGATGCACCCACGCTGACGCCTGGTGGCACGTCTCCTCCATCACGACTACCAACGTCGATGACCATGAGCAACCGTCGTGCATATGGAAGCTGCACTACGCTGCACACGCTAGCACAACGCGAAAGACGAAGCACGTAACTGACACACTAATACAACGCGCAAGACAAAGCACGTAACTGAATCGTCACCGAGTCAAATCAGCGCGTACAGCGCGTCGTAATTGCAGCCTCCGCGATCAACTTCAGAAACATTTTCAGAGCTAATTGCGGAGGCCACGCTCCGCTGTGCTGAGTACGGTGAACGCCACCTAGTAGTGCTTCTGCGAGAACGCGTTGGTAGTGCTTCTTGATGCCAGCGTCCCTTCGAATGCTGGCATCGAGGCGTCGTAGTGCTGAGACCACCGAAGCGTTCACTGTCGGTGCGCGTTAGTGTCATAATGCAGTACTTCTCTTTTCTGCTCGTAGGCGGCGGCACCGCCCCGAGCAAGAGCGCGGGTACACGGAGGAGTGTTAGATATATAAGGCGCGTCTGTGTAGCTCTCTGCAAATGCGTTTGTGGCGCAATGGGTTAAACGCTCGGCGATCTATCGTCGCGGACCGAGAGGTCGTGGGTTCGATTTCCAAATTTTGCATGTTTGTGGAACTTTTTCTTCTGGTTTCTTTCTTTGTATTATGTTCGTGTATGTTCGTGTGACGTATTTCCGTGACGGAAATACGTCAGTGAAGTCTTGGTGTACCCCGGCATAAAACACTTTCGTGTTAAAAAACCCCGAGCTAGACATTCTGCTGCGTTGGGCTGTATAGCAGCTATGTCTTCTCGCTTATGGTTGGAAAAAAAAAGAGAGAGAGAAAAACGTTTGCCTCTACTGCTTTGCTGTCCTCAGGGTCACCCCTATTGCTCTTGTCAATATTATCACGCCACCTCTACATGTTTTAAAGCTCATTATGACGTGCTGTGCAACTTCTTAGGCGCCATTGTACTTTACCTGTCGAAAGTGGCACACCGCTAGGTTCAGAGTAGACTTATGTAATTCGTTCGAACTCTGTAGTGCGAAGCTTTAATAAAAAAATTAAACAAATGGGTTGATCCCTCTTTCATAAGAATCGGTAGAACACGAAAGTGAAATATGTCTTCGCTGAAGCTGCTGCATGTTTATTGCACATGAAGAATGCTAGTGGTCGGACATTTACCGCGATCGCATCGGTGGCTTCGGTGAAGGTGCGAGCATTCCGATCCGGCTCCGCAGTGGCTAGGGCAGCCAGTCGAGCTGCGACGCGCTCTGCGACCGGAATGCGAGTGACAGAGTACGCACCGTGCACCGCGAACGCTCGGGGGCGTTCTGCTTCACGCTGGAGTGTCTCTCACCGGAGCAAAGCGAGATTCGCCCGGCGACGTCGTTGCATGCCTTTCTGCGCTGCTTAGCGCAGCAGTTGTCTTGGGTGGTGCCATCGCAAGTGAAGCAGTAGGCGATGTACTGGTGATGCACGTTAAAGCTGCAATTTGTAGGCGACGAGGCGCCATAGGCTAATCCGACGCGAAAGCCAAACCACAGAACACCTATATGGCCAAACCATGTGCGGTAACTGGTGGCCCTACACGGGGCCACACACTCTAGCGTTGCAATAGTTCAGCCACCATCGGAATGATGGGAAAAGACGTGGATTTGTCTGATCTTCGTGCTTGTGGATTTAGACGTTCTTGTGACTATGTTTATTGCGCTTCATATGCCTTCATTGTCGTCAATTTCCGAGCAATGTATACTTTTCGAAGTGTAGAAGACGCTGAGAACACGCGCAATCGCTGCTAATTACAACGGTTCAGCTTGGTGAGGTGGCAAAATCGAAACGCGCCAATCGTCTCAATGCACTGGCTTGCCCGTGATAAATTCATAAGGGCGTTTTATGGTCGAGGTGTTCGTCCGTGACGGAATGGCTTCAACATCGTGATTCTCTTCCAGAGCTCCTGTGTTCGAATCCTGCCGTCGGACAATATTAATAATGTTTTTTTATTGTATGATTATTTATCGTGTAATTATTGTATGAAATTGTATTGTTGATTCTATGGCTACACCGCGTTGGACCCTCCGCTATGCTGTGAGTACCGAAGCGCTCCCTGTCGGCACTCGTTAGTGCCACAATGCAGTGCTTCGCTTCCCCACTCCTAGATGGCGACTATCACATCGGTTACATCCGTTGCCAGAAATCAGTCGTGAAACCCGGGATAAAACACTTTCGTGTTAAAAAAGAAAGAAATAAATTAGCGTAGCTTGCACTGGAGGCGCAATGCCAAAGAGATAGCGGAACTGGTGGGCACCTATTCCTGGCTTTTCGGCTAAGCTAGACACTACCACGGCCGCTGGATAAAAAAGGCACCTTTTTAAAGGCACCTTTTTTTTATCCAGTGGTCGTGGCACTACGAAATCAGCCCCAGCATTTCCCGGAATTTATTGATTATTGATCGATTAGATATTTATTGGCTAAGTGGTCGTGGCACTACGAAATCAGCCCCAGCATTTCCCGGAATTTATTGATTATTGATCGATTAGATATTTATTGGCTATCGCAAGGTATTGGCCATGTATTTGGGCTAGCTATCGATCACTGACTAAGCTTAAGTAGCCCCAACCACGCTTAGCTAGACTTAGACAGGCTCATCTTTGCTAGTTCATAGGGGTACGTGCCATTGCGTGTGGGCCCTTTCTGCACAACCACCAGGATCGGCCCACATTTTCTGTTAACGCGTCACGGACTTACGGCCGGCCTAAACAGCTCCGCTCTTAAAAAGAAACATGTTTCGCCCGAGAACAGCGAGATAGCGCATACCCACTTCGGGTATGGCTCACAGCGACACCTTCGTCGACAGCTCTTGAATGATGGTACGCGTACGTCAAACCCCATAAATAAATATTTCTGGTCTCCAAAGTGGGGTCTACGAAGTTTGAAAACTTATTGCAAAGCCTCCATATTGAACAGAGACGATACCTATCATTACTAGTCGCGTTCTTTCTCACCAAGTACAGGAAACTACATCTCCGCTCCTGAGGAAATGGCATTACGAAGAAAAATGCAGCTTTGTATGTACTACCAAACGGCGCCCGAGGCTGTCGGTCATTAGCATGCGTTACAAGAGCAAAGCCATGACAGAATGCTTCGAAATGCCCGTCAAGACCACCCCTGCCGCTCAAGCCTTTCCTCACTGTCCCGCCTTTATCCTTCAAGCTTCTGCAAAACGCCGCCTAAAAACCCAGCAAGCAATCGACGAAAATGCAATGTAGAGCGCGGTATACGCTCGTGACCATGCATGCGCCGTGCCCCACACACAAAGCACCTGCGCGTCAATGAGAAGCTAGCAATGACGGGGCGACGTAAGCTGCAGACGGCGGGGCCTTCGTAACCCTTTCTGCACTCGAAGCCCAGACTTCCCTCGGCCTCATACTCCTCTGCCTTCCGCTATCGGGGGCGCGGGTTGTGTGCGGGCTATTATTACCGCTAATAAGGGCACGCTTTAATAAGGCCCGCGCGGGCACCCAGCGCAACCACTGCGGTTTCGTAGGCTTCTTTTCTCTGCGTGCCTTCTTTCTACGTCATCGCCAGCAGGTATACGCGTAAGCGTCCATTAGAGAGCACTGCCTGACGGGAGCAGAAGCAAGCGCCGGCTTTGCGCTCTCCCGGTAATAGCCCGCATGCAGCAGCGCCGCAAAGGGCCAGCTGCGCGCACTACGCACTTAACGATGTGCCGCTGTCGCCAACAGCAGGTGCCCAGGGGAGGACTGGTACGCAGCCCGTTCGAGAGAGGGCGCGCCCCGAAGCAATGCACTGCGGCGAGCCATCAGACACGCGTCATCCAAACTAACGCTTTCAATCCTGCCCGCCGACGCCGACGCTGGTGTAGCGGCGGCGGCGGCGCCTGCTTTTCGCGGCGCGTTTCACTAATTAGCGCTAATTGCGAAGAAACCGCGGCCGCACGCAGCCAGCCAGTGCCGGAGATTCCGCAGCGTTTGCGTGACCGCAGCCAAGCCGCTGTTTACTTACTTGCGGCCACGCGCGATATTGCCGCGTGAGAAGGGGTATGCGTGTAATGCAGTGTGCTTGCGATATTCAAGGCGATTCGGCGTTCCAGTTCTTGCGGAGCGTGGCGCTGTTTCCTTATCGCTTCTTTCTCTCTCTCTCTCTCCGAACCGTGGTGCAAGATGTGTCATTAAAGACCATGTGGTCGAAATCATGATAATAAAAAGTAGAGTGGACCCTCTTCGTACGCGAGGTTAGCAATTAGAACGGCGCGGCCTTTCGATATACGCGATGTTTCGTCGAAAGTGGGGTCCCGGCGAGGCTGGTGATAGTGTCACGTAAGAGTGAAAGCCTCTGAAGAAACCTACACTACACATGAAAGTCAACTTTACTGCGGGTGTTCGGTCTGAGAAGCAAGAGGCGTCTATTCGGCGCTAGGTCATCATGACTACCACCTTTATAGTTTTTATTATTTTTTTATTGCCGGACGGACGCCTCTCCCAGAGATCTCCAATTACCCGTGTCTTGCGCCAGCTGACACCGTCGTCCGCGAGCAAATTTCCTAATTTCATCCCTCCACCTAGTTCTCTACCATCTGCGACTGCTCTTCCCTTCCCCACAATCCCGTAACTTATACTTTTGTCACACAGCCCCTTTCGATCGCGATCTAGCCCGATCCGGATTAAAATTCTCGACCACGATTGGCTCACTCCCGCAGCTTGCGCAAAGGAGCCAATCGCGATCGAGCAATTTGATCCAGATCGGGCTCGATCGCGATCTAAAGTGCGCCGCGTGACACCGGTATTTCCTACGCATGAAATGACGTGCCCGACTCCAGTTCCTCCTGTTAATCTCGACGAGAATATTGCCAACCCTCACTTGGTCTCTAAACCACACCGCTGTCTTCGCATACTTCTTAACGTTAAACCTACACATTTTCATTACATCGCTTGTTGCGCTGTCCCTAGCTTCTGAGGTTGCGTGGCTACATCCAGGTTTTGGCCCCATATGCCAGTGCTGGTAAGATGCACTAGTTATATATTTCGGTAATGAGCCACTCATTATGTGGGTAATACCTGCCATATAGGCTATGAACTACTTCATTTCCTTCAAACTACTAGATTTTCTTCTGACGGTCTGAGTGCCCTCGGGCGACTATATATAGACCTATACAAAGGTACTTAAAAACTATAGGACTATACAAATGACTCCCGTCTTATACCGTCGCTTTGTTTTGGTCATAGCCAACGAACTTTTCCCACCAAATTGTCACGCACAAACGTACAAGTCAGAGAAACAACAAAACATAGTAAAAATCAAAAAAATAAATAAACAGAAGAGAAAGAAGTCCGCATTGAGTCGGCTGAACGCAGTTCTGTTAGAAGCAAGCACAACTACACTAAACTAAGCGCTACAGTGAACTGGTAGTATCGGCACAACGAGCAGGCCTCATTATTAAAACTGCTTTTCTACCGACCAAACTACAGAGCACGGTGTACTACAGAGCGAGCAACTGAGCCAAAAGGTTGCGTGAAGCAGAATATATTTATGCGGGCCGAGTGAGGGCCTGCAGAGGCCGCGGAAGGCTGCACGCCTCACTCTAATACCGTTCAGCATTGCGTAAGTTGCAGCTGCCATCAGCCAATCACAAGAGTCGGCGTAGCGCTGCAGCGTGTTCCTTCGAGGCATACACGTCCCAGGCTGAATGCCGTCTGCCCCGAGAGCTCTCCAGAACAAGTGAACAGCCGACACGGCAAAGCTTGCAGAAACAAGGAACAACGCTGCGTGTTAGCAAATGTTTCACGCCGAATTCAAACGCATACCCTTAAATACTAATTAGCGCAATAAACGCAGAATACATTAAGAGAAAGCAAGGAAAACTCATAGTTTCGCCACCATACGGAACGGTGGCTGCGTTCTGTCACATCCAAGTTTTATGTCCCCATTACTGAAACAATAGATTTGCACGATAACTGAATGACCAAGTCTGCCACAACACAAACCACAATGCACATTGGCACAGTCGTGGACGCCTAGAAAATCGGGCAGTATACGTTCAGATGCGCCATCGAAGCGGCTTCTACCCGCCTCGCACGTTGTGCAACGTTGCACGGGATTATGGAGGCGAAGTCTGTAATTACGCTCTGGAGAGAACCCCGCCAATTTTCTCGTCGAAGCGGCGGTACCTGCAAAAAACAGAGCAGCGCAGCGGAAACCCGAAGAGACGCGCTTTGCTGGTTGCGAGCGGTGATTGAGTTAACGGGCCTTTCATCACGACGCCTCGGCGAGGGACGACGTTATAATATCGTCATTAGCGCGAACCTGGCGGCGTGCCGAGCTGAAACCGCTGGGGTGTTTCGAGGCAAGCTGATGCGGGTTGCCAGTGAGTACGCGCGCGTGCATGTGTTTGCGGCGTGCGTATACAGAAAAGGCAAAGGAACGCAGGTGAGGCCTCGCGGGAGCAAATTTCCAGAGATAACGCGGCGTGTACGTATGAAGTCGTTTCCTCAGGGACTCTCGTACGCGGAGTAAGCCTCCCCATCGTGCTCCCCCCCTCCTATCCACTGTATCTCTCTGCCCTCTTTCTGAAACAGCCATAAGCTCTGCACTGTCAGCCTCACGGAAGGCCAACTGGACGTTAAATAGGATAATAATGGCCAAATGGTTCGCCATCATGAAAGCCTTCGGAGGGTTGCGTGATGGCGCTGCAGAAGAAGCAACGCCCTGCCAACCCTCCAAACATTGCACTAGCGTTGTCGCGTATATATATATTCCGTGGAAATGGGCGTGTAGCGAATGACCATCGTAAATGAAGAAACGAGGACGATGTTTATTCAACATTGCTTGCGGGTCGAGGCTCCCGTGAGCAAACATGAACGAGCCAGGAACGTAATTTGCTTTCGGAGAATGAGTAACGCGTGACAAGCGGCACGATCACATGGTCGACGATGCCGCGGGTTACACTGCAGTATTCAGTGATCGATAGTTCATGTTCATCAGCAGTTGGTGTGCAGTCAATTCTGCGACACGCGATTATACGAGCCCGGAAAACCGTGCATCGAGGTCGCAGCTTACACTGCGTCGCTCGCGATGCCTGGAGTTATACGTCCACGGGTCTGAATGCACGATACCCTACAAATGCGTGATCGAAGAATTGTGTGCCTGCAAAATTGCACCGGCTGGATCACCGAAAATTAATTTCACGTTGGCAAATTCCCTCGGTACTTTTCCTTAATTCTTATTTCTATTGCGATAGAAATTATATGGACACGCCAAGCGCATTTCATAGCGATATGGACACTAGCGCATTTCTGCCGTCGCCGTGAGGTTCCGTATGAAGTCCAACGGCGATAAAATCGTCGCCGCGCGCAGGTTGTGCGTACACAGGTTGTGCGAGTGAAAGCGTACGAGGGTGAGCCGGCAGTCGCGCCTCAATGTAGCGCACGCGAGGGAGGAAGGCCGGAAGCGCACGGTCGTCTTTCGCGCGCCGCGCGCTTTGTTCTGCTCCGTCGGCTGTTGCTCACAGCGCGGCCGCGCGGGCGCTGTATCTTGAAAGCTATCTGCGACTTAGGCGAAGTGCCCGCCCGCGCGGGCATCATCTTCAAAGCGATCTGCGATGGGGACAAAGTGCATGCGCCGAGTGCCGGTAGCTTCGTATGCGCTGTTCTTTAAACGATTAGTTCGCGTTGAAGCGAGACGAGACATAGCGCAAAGGCCAATTTGCCCGCTGCTGCTGGCGCGCTTTCTCACTCCGGCGTTTTCACAGCGACTTTCCGCGGTCATCGACCGAGATCTATTCATGTTTACCTGTGCGCACGTGACACCGTGCTTGTTTATTTAGTTAGTCAGCGAATGTTTACAACTTTATACGGCCAATTAAACTACTATCCTTGCTTCGTATAGCTCTCTACTAATTTGCTATCGCAATGGATGCCTCACCTTTCGGGCGAAACTGCGATTTTTTATCTTTCATAAACATAGTAACAAAGTTTCGCGTTCGCACTCTATAGTTTATGCGAGTTCGGGTTCTTTAGCTAAATTTAATGCATGCATAATTTTTAACATTTCATGAACAAGTGATGACCAAGTAATAGAAGGCAGCGACGTCTGGCTCATCAAGTTGAAAGCGTGAAAAAAGACCAACTCAATGCACTCTATAGTTTATGCGAGTTCGGGTTCTTTAGCTAAAGTTAATGCATGCATAATTTTTAACCTTTCATGAACAAGTGATGACCAAGTAATTGAAGGCAGCGACGTCTGGCTCATCAAGTTGAAAGCGTGAAAAAAGTCCAACTCAATGCACGCGAACGCACGCACGCACGCGCGAGCACACACACACACACACACACACACACACACACACACACACACACACACACCACACACACACACACACACACACACACACACACACACACACACACACACACACACACACACACACACACACACACACACGCACGCACGCACGCTGGATGGATATCTTCCCATTCCATTGAAATGTGCCGAGCGATCTCCATAGTTTTCTGCAGCAGACACGGGTCTCACCTGTTGTAAATATTTGCTTTTGTATGTTCTTGTTGTGGACAGAAAGCTTAAAAAAAAATAAAACAGCGACCTTTTTTGGAAGCAGACGATTGACTTGAAAGCGCTGGACCTGGAGTCAACAGATCAGTGTCGCCATCTGGCGGAAAGATCAAGCGACTTCTTTCCAAGCGGTACAGGGCCCGACCTCCCTTCTACTTGCTGCATAATTGAGGACAAATACAGAAAAAAGTATCATTTTAGTGTCAGTTACTTACTTACATCATCTGTTAGTCTCGGAAGCACTATATTAAGCTGCACCTACCGGTCCAGTGCAACGCTCAGTCAGCGATAACTTAATCAGGTATGCATTCACGGTACTCTTCGAGTGGCACTAGCGCTCACGCCAAACTCTCTCTAGTTAATGGTCAGTTAGACTGACAATTGCCGGTCATCACTTGCGCACTCACCCGCCGTGGTGGCGTAGTTCTACGCTTCTTCTTTCTGGGGTTTTTACGTGCCAAAACCAGTTCTGATTATGAGGCACGCCGTAGTGGAGGCCTCCGGATTAATTTTGGTCCCCTGGAGTTCTTTACCGTGCACTACAACGCAAGCACACGGGCGTTTTTGCATTTCGCCTCCTTCGAGATGCGGTCGCCGCGGCCGGGATTCGATCCCGCGACCTCGTGCTCAGCAGCGCAACGCCTTAGCTAACTGAGCCACCGCGGCGGGTTGTTTTACGCTTCTAAGCCCGAGGTCGCGGGATCAGACCTCGTAAAACACCACTCGCTCATCCTAGACTATGTGCGAGCCACGTAAGACTTTTCTTTTTCTTAAGTATTTCTTTTTTTTTTCGGACTACGTATACATCGTGTACCATCACCAAACCATAGAAGGCGGTACTTTGGTCTTCCGCTCACTTTCGGCCACAAACGATCGAGCGCTTTGATTTTGGTCAAGAAAACAACTATGCGATGCTAGGAGACAGTGAATGCAAGAAACACGCGGTGATAGAAGAATTATTTGAATTGATTCTATTTCATTTTATAGTTCACCGCATTTGACAGTGGAACACAATGACAACGCATAAAAAGCGCAGCTCTAGATATGTGTAAACCGCAAATAACCAGCTTGGAGCAGAAAGGAAATAGAAGGTAAATAATACGTACCTGCAGTATTTCTGTCCAAGATTTTCCGTATCATCCCTTAACTGTGGCGTTGAACGCAGACACCGCATTTGAACTTCGAAGATAATGTTGAGACGTTAAAGCGAAGGGACAAGGTGATTTTATGCGACGTGACAGCGCCGTGTAGTGCTGCATTTTAAGGGCACTCGAAGTCACGAGAAATGAAATTACACCGTATAGATATGCGATTAAAGCATATTTCTACAAAGGCCGTTCTTTCAAAACTCCGGGACAATCCGAGAAATGAAGTCTCAGGCATGCATTATAAGTCTAAATTACTCTTACGTTCTAATCAGAGAGATGCGTAAGTATACACATGATACCGAATCATGCTAGGACACACAGAATAAGCTAGTTAAAGATGCAAGCGCGCGAAGGAGCCAATTTGAAGTTTGGGTCCTTCGTTTCCAATTTCCAATGAAATTGGGTATTTAGCATCCTTCTGCCTCGTTGTGCAAGCAGACTTATTTAACTTCGTTTGGTACTTCCACTGTGATGGATTCGCCTGTAACCAAGTGTATTTACGTCTCCGCGTATATATTTAGCCTTATTTTATTCGCACTCATAATATAAAACTCATCCCAAATACTGACGAGCTATAGAAGGAAACAGTATACGTAACAAGGCAATTTCTTGCAAATGATTTGCTACTCAAAAGGACGAAGACCCCTTCGTTAGAGAGCGTACGATTCAGACCCTCATTGGTTTCGTGTTCCGTCAATTTACCTGCAGGACGGTTCGGCCGAACATCTACATGAATGGCACGCAAGGCCGCCTTTTCAATCAAGCTTCTCGTCCTTTAATTTGATTTTGGTTCGTTCTCTAGATTGGCGAGACGTCGCCGGAATCACTTCATTCATTTCTATCTCGCTCAGGAAATATCTTCGAGGAGCTCCGTCCAGCCTTACTTTCTTTTTTATGCAGAAATTAATATGTGCACGTATTGATACAGCCATATTTGGAGGACCTAAATCAACGAAACATCTAATATAGGATCATGAAGGATAGGATAGGATCATCTAATATACATCATGAAGCGCCGGGTGAAATTTCTAATCAATGAAAGTTTCGCCTCTTGTGCACCAACTGCCTTCTCTTGCGCAGTCAGCACTGCCAGTAATGAAAAAAAAAAAAAAAGGAAAGAAAGAAAGAAACCTGAACAAAGTATTCTATGTCCGTGCAAAATAGTGCTCGTAGACTGCCAGAAAGTGAGATTTCCCGTGCAATGCTTACGAGGACGCTTTAATGTGGAAGCTACTGCCTAAACAAATTTCAAAAAGTATAAAAAAGACCGAAAATACCAAGGCATCAAGTTTCAACTAACGCAGCGATGAAGAGCGATATCAGATTTCTGTAAACTGCATTTATTGGGACACTTAAAGCGGAAGAATTTCACATATTATACACCACACTGCATATAACACGAATAGCTTGCTAATTAGGCTTGTATTGCACACGTGCCGTAAATATTGTAACGATTTCTAAGCTAAAATCTAATGTGTCATGTTTGTACACTTCATACAATGTAGCAGACACAGCTTACATCATTGTGACATCTCTTTTTCGTGCGCTATAATGGAGATTCAAACATTGTGCGTCTTTTTTTTTTTTTTCGGCGTTCCCCGCCAATCTTCGCAATAAAAAAAAATGGTACCGTAAATATTCGCGCCTGCAAAAGTCAGCATAACCTAACATTCCATTTTAACTTCAATAAGTATCATTCTAATCGGATTACCTGTTCTTTAACGAGAGCATTACGGTATTTCACAAGTATTCGAGTTTAGAAATCACTCCCGGGCTGAAGTCGCAGCTCCCTCTTAAACTTGATTACCGGAGAAGACAGAAGTGAGAAGACACTTTGAATATATTCTGAAAAATAGTGGTATTAATGCACAAAAACAGCTTGCCGTATACGTATTCTCTAAAATGTTCGTCGCACCACGAAACACATGTATTTTGTTAAGTGACAGGTACCACTCACTTGAGTCGAGTTTAAGATGCCGTTTCAGCGGCCACGGAAGAAAGGAATCAACTGTGTTTGGCGTCAGTGCTCACACAACGCAGCAACGAACGAGGATCCAGGATGACGATGCAGACTGGACAAAAACGCACTCACCTGCAGAAGGAGAAGAGAAAAATGAATGTTCAATACGTAATAAAAAAAAGTATGACGCTCAGTGAAGAAAACCAGAGCACTCTGCCATAGACAAATACCAAAACACGAGAAACATAAGAGAGAGCACGAGGGACATGCCGTATACTCGATTTCCTTCCATTTGCTTTCTCTCTTACCACTGCATTTCACAAAGACTAATCGACTACAACACACTGTTCACACCAATACACCTCCACAGTGGCGATTTCTCGTCTTCCACACAAACCTTCCTGTGAACCCATGCCAAAGCAATGGGTTCACAGGAAGGTGAAACAGTTGGGCGAACAAGGGATGCTTCAGTCAGGAGCCAACGTTTCCACGAGGGTAACAGGGCAACAACATCACCATCCGAGCTTCATCGGGGCAACCACTGAGCCCAGAGGCCTGTTGCGCTGACTAAGGCCTCTTGCGATGACGAAGACAAGATCCCGTGCGAAAGCATTGGCTATCGAATGAAACTTCGCTTGTCCGCCCAAGTGTTGATCACCTTAAAGAGATATTTTACAGCCCTAATGTCGAACACTAAGACACTCAACGCAATTCATTCTGCCCTGAATCCCACCTCTCCAAATGAACGGGTAACTCCTCAAATCCACACCCCTCTTTCTCCGATCTGCACTGCTGGACGAGGAAAAATGAAACAAAGAGAAAGAGAGAGCCTGGAGGTTAACCAGGAAAAAGGCTGGTTTGCTACCCAGCGAGGTAGGAAGGAGACAAGGGAGGAGGAGGAGGAGGAAACAACTTTATTTCGTCAATTTGGCTTAGTGAGGGGTGGTTGCCAGGCGATGCCTTACAGCCACCTCCTCGGCTTTTTCGATGACCCGTCCAGGCTCGGGTCCCGGAGCATCGCTTCCCACGCTTCCGGCGAGGGAGCGGCCAGGGGATCTCGGATGGAAAGGGGGGGGGGGGGGGGGTTCCCTGCAGTCTCAGAGAATATGGTCTCAAGAAGCTATGGACCCCCATATTGAGCGTTGTAGGGTCTATGAAGTCAGGGTAAGTGTGTGTGTGTGAGTGTTTGTGGGTTGGGAAAGGAGTGCGTTTGGAGTGGGCGCCAGGTGACTTCGTGTCCCTTGGTGAGCTTGGGGTGAGGTGGGGGTTTTGCCCGTCTTGCGAGGCGGTAGTATTATGCTGTCAGAGACGAGACCCACCGCTCGGTTGACGCATCCTCGGGCACATTGGCGGGCAGCCTCGTTCCCCGGGTTCGCTGCGTCAGCCGGGACCGATATCAATTCAAATGGGTTTGGTTCTTCACCATCTTGTAGTTTGGTGGAGAGTAGCAGGTGCAGTATTCGCAGCATGGTTGGGGCCACGATTCCACGGGCAAATTTGTATATGGCTGTCTTTGAGTCTCTGATTGTGGTGGTAAACCCGGCCGCTGCAGCGAGGGCAATGGCCGCCTCTTCTGCCTCTGCCGAGTCGAGGGCACGGACAGAACCAGCCGCCCTTATTGTTTTTACTCGGGGCGCAGATTGCTTGTTGTCAATGTTGTTGCTGATCTTGGGAAGGGTAATTACACTGACTGCGTACCTGTTATCTGGCAAGTAATATTGCATCTAAAACAGGAAGGCAGCAAGGTGGGTTGATAAACAAAAATAAAAAAGAACGAAGGAAGTAAATAAAGAAACTCGGCGCTAATGCAATAGTAAACTCGGCGGTAATGCAGTTCCACTCAACGTGAAAGCTGGGCAAGTACGAAGCAATAATTCGCCGGTGTTTCCCTTGTGTTTTCCTTGTGTTGATCTTGTGTTTAGCAATCCATCATCCGTTTTGACACCTACATGTGCAAAGGCACAACTGGTGGGAAACCGCCACGCACATGGAGCCAAAGCCTTTGCTAATGATAGTTAGAAGCGATTTTAACGAATTTTTGTTAATTAATGCGCTCAATGCTTGATTATGCCTGTCTTTTAAATTATTCTGAATCATGTTAGTTCATTTTGAACCAGTTTTGATCAATTCTGCACTTGTTTTGACCCTGTTTTGAGCACTTGTTTGTGAGCGTGATCACGACAGATCACACGTGCGTTTACACCGGCGGCTGCTGCTTATGGCGCGGCCACGCGAGCCCTGCCTCGAAAGCGATCTGCGATGCGGACAGTCGAGGCGTCGAGGCGTACCAAGGGCCGATTAGAGCACTGCACGGGCCGATTTTTTCAGCCCGGGCCCGGCCCGGGCCCGTTTTTACTTTGAGCCCGATCAAAACATTTATGGCGAGACCCGGGCCCGGCCCGGGCCCGGAAATAATCTGCATTACCCGCCCGGCCCGGCCCGCCACCCCTTTGCCTTAGGCCCGAGCCCGGCCCGAGCCCGGCTCGAAACCGGCCCGAACCCGGCCCGAGACCGAAAAATCCATGTATTTCAGAGTTGAGACGCCCGAGAATAACTCGCTGCACGTTACATGCACACCACCAGAAAGCCCGAGCCCGGCCCGGGCCCGCCTCAAAAAACCCGAGCCCGACCCGGGCCCGGGTCAAAAAGCATACGCCGTGCCCGAGCCCGGCCCGAGCCCGTGAAAAAACTGCTCTACCCGGCCCGGCCCGGGCCCAGGTTTTCGGGTAAGCCCGAGCCCGTGCAGTGCTCTAGGGCCGATAGCTGCATGTGCGCTAGAGGCCCCATACGCTTGCGCGTCACCCGCGTTCAAGCAGTGAAACGTCCCTAACTTTTAGATGCGAAGCATCTTATGGCGGGGGCTTTGTCCGTCCCTACCGCGGCGTCCCACACCCCCACAGCGCATGCTTGTCCCCTCCCCCTCTCTCTCCTCTCCTACGCTCCCCCCTTTCTCTCCTCTAGGAATCCTCTATACGGAGCGGCGCCCGCGTACCACACCCCCCCAGCGCATGCGCGTCCCATTTCTTCTTCGCGTTCCGAAGATTCTGTACCATTGTCCGTGAGATCAATGATCTCGGTGTACTTTTTGACACAATCTTACATTAAACGCGTTGCAATGCGTGGTTTGCGCTCTCTTGGCTCTTTTTGCAGACTATCGAGATAATTCAATTCTACAATGTTCCGCAAGTTGTACACAACAATCTCTCTTCCACAACTCGAATACGCGTCGGTCGTCTGGAACCGCATTTCTAGATCCAACAGTGACATTATGGATCGGGTCCAGAAAAAGTAAGCATATATCATCACCGCTTTGCTAACACGGACGCTGGACCTTGCTCTAGCACTGTTGGATTATTGTCACTGCCCTTACTTCGCTGCCGACGTAATCGCGCTGACCTTCTGTTTCCTTTCAAACTCCTACACGGTATCCTCATGTGCCCGAACTCCTCAGTTGTATCGTGCTTCGTATTCCGTGCAAGATCACCAGAGAACATGGACCTTTCCATGTTCCTGCCTGTCACCGCCAACACTCAACCGGCCACAAAATAGTCTTTATAACGCCCGCTTTCATGATCTTGACATTTTTCACAACTCGTTGTCATTGTTCTTTTCCGAGCTTTACGTTGTTGTGTTATAGTTTCACATAATGTTTAACTGCCCTTTACCTCCTTTTTCTTATGTATTCATTTTGCGCCTTGTTGTATGTCCAGTCTTTTCAAGATTGTTATTTTTAATAATGGTTTTGTTTTAGTGATATTCCCCTACTATTTCTTTTATGTGTGCGTGTGCCAGCACTTAGACCTCATGGTTGTTCCTGGCAGACAAATTAGATAGATAGATAGATAGATAGATAGATAGATAGATAGATAGATAGATAGATAGATAGATAGATAGATAGATAGATAGATAGATAGATAGATAGATAGATAGATAGATAGATAGATAGATAGATAGATAGATAGATAGATAGATAGATAGATAGATAGATAGATAGATAGATAGATAGATAGATAGATTGATTGATTGATTGATTGATTGATTGATTGATAACGCGGGCAGATACAAAGAAGATGTACCGGCTGTGGCCTGGTGTAGCGTGTCCAAATTTTTTTCTTATTGGAATGCGCGACAGTTATTTCTGGACGAGACTAAGATTTCACGGAAAATGTATTGTACTCGCGCCTACAAACGACACTTCAGATCTATAGGCGTTAAGCTCACGGCGAAATTTGTGTGTATCGGTCGCGTTACTGACGCGGTCGCGTTACTAACGCGGTAGCGTTCAGGGCCCCGTGTCGCAGAAAATCCGGTGCTGGCGTCGGTGTCGGCTTTGGCGTTAATCATCGGCGTCTGGCGGAAATAATCATGCCGCGCCACATTATCCCGGCCCACCCCGACCACACAGGCCATTCGCGTGGCGCAAGGCGTTAGTGAACAAAAAATTTATTTCTCAAAGTAATCTGATGCACTCAAGTTACTACAACGACGTAGCACTCCGCTCCCGTACACCTGCGTAACGTGGGTACCCGGACACGAGGGACTAGAGGGGAACGAAGCGGCCCACGCCGCTGCCCGCGAGCACGTCAGCCGGGCTCCCCTCGCCCCACACGCCCTCCAACCCGCGGCAGAAGAGGTGAAAGCCGTACCCAACAACTATTCGGCGATATTGCAACACTACAGGCTAGAGCGCCGCGTGTACCCTCCACCGCACCCAAACCTCGGCAAAGAAGAAAGCGTGGTCCTCAGACGCCTACAAAGTAATACTTACACTCACGGAACTATAATGCACCGCCTCTTCCCGACGCTCCACAGCTACCTCTGCCCACTCTGCAACGTTCCCGACACCCTGGAACACTTGCTCTTGGAATGCCCGTGGCATGTAGATAGCGAAATGCAGCCGGAAATGGACGCTAACCGAGCACCACAAGCAAACGAAGACCACCTATTCGAAACGTGGGAGGCCAAGCTCGCCCTCGGGGACCTGGAAGACCAACGACAACTCGTCGCCAGAGCCAAGAGGGCAGCCGAAGCCAGAGGGTTCCTGGACTAAGGAACCTTCCCAACTCAGGGTGATACCGGGCCTCGCTCGGGACACTGTTTCACTAATAAATTCTCTCTCTCTCTCTCAAAGTAATCTCTACCAGAAAAATCGTAAAGTACGACTTAACCACAACCTACAGGCATGATAGCGTCGGATTGTAATCTGAATTTAAGCGAAAAAGCCTGATAAGCAGCCAGGGATCTTTGAATGCTATCGTATTCCACTCCTAAAGGCGAAGCTTAAGCGTCTTTCAATTCTGATGGTGTTTGGCTGTACTTTGGTTCTAGGCAACATTGAGGGGAATGTTGAAAACAGATCCTTTCTAAACTTTGGACACGCGCGCGCCTCGGGGCAACAGGAAACAATTAATAAAAAAATAAAGTCCTAGGGCCTTAAAATTTTGATCTAAGACGGCCTAAATTGCTCCTGTAAAAATGTCTTCCCAGCAATGAATTCGTGTTTAAAATTGAAGCCGACTTTAAGGGGATCAGTGTAAGCTTAGTTTTTGTCAGCTGGCTTTCCCACGTTGTGTTTGCAGTGAAGCCTACTCATAAAGAAAAAATGTGATGCGAATGGAGCCCCATAACGTTATCGCATTCCACTCTTAAAGGCGAAGCTTAAGCGCCCTCCAATTTTTTGAAGCGTTGTTTTCTCTCTTGCAGCCCGTGACGAGGGGCGGCTTGCATGATCATTTAATAACGAAAATAATAACAAATTTAAGAACGCGTTCTTGTGCGGACAAGGAGTTTACGGGGGATCATTTAAGAACGCGTTCTTAAATTCATTATTATTTTCGTTATTAAATGTCCGTGCAAGCCACTACAGTGTTTTGGCTTCTGCGCTTCGCGGATGCTGCAACGCTATAGCGCAGGTCGGCTCGTGCGTTTCATTTCTTTTATATAAAGCCCTGAAGGTGAGGCAGGACCGTCAACTTTTCTTTTCAGAAAGCTCCTATCCCTCTATTTTTTTTTCCTACTGTACAGCGGGTCACTATAACCATGTTTCCCTATATAATGACATTGCGGAGCTTCCTTCGTAAGCCTACAGCCAACGTTTCTCCATGCGAGACACGCCCCAAAGCGAAAGCTCATGAACAGGTCCAGGAAGTCTGCGCGTAGCGGGAGAATAGCGATGCTGTATACACACGCTCCAGAGAGCGGAGTGCCAAGCGGCGGCTAATTTCGTTAAGCGGACCACATTTGATGAGCCCCAGAGGGCTGAGAGAGCGCCATGAAGGAGAACATGGCAAATACGGTTAGACAAGCACTGCGAGGCCACTGCACTGCAGAGCTTGCGGCTTTGGACAAAGGACAGGTCACTTAGCAGAGCAAGAAAAGCAAGAAAATATACATGCAGAGTTCCTATGTCTATCGAGTTAATAGTTTGTTGGAGAGGGCTAGACAGCAAGCCTTAACTTTTTCACTCTACCTGCGCCATCGTCCCCGGCGGCGAACTTTTATTGTTATTATTGTTGTTGTTGTTGTTGTTGTTGTTGTTGTTGTTGTTGTTGTTGTTGTTGTTGTTGTTGTTGTTGTTGTTGTTGTTGTTGTTGTTGTTGTTGTTGTTGTTGTTGTTGTTGTTGTTGTTGGTAAAATGTGTTCGCACAAGCTTTATTTCTTGCATTTGGTTCTCCCTTTAGAACATCGGGAGCCAATATGCTATACATGGAATCCACGTTACTGAAGCGTATACACGGTATAGCTAGGAAGTGCGCAAAGCACGCACAACTCGCTGCGCACTTCTTAAGAGCCACTCGCACGAATGGGATCCTGCAACCCCAACGTAATGAAGGACGCTGATGGAAAAGCGTAGGCGCACGCAAAAACTTATCAAGCAGCCCGCTTCCGTCGGTGAGGTCTCGCAGCCGCTCCCCGACGGCACCGTAAAATTAAATGTCGATTGGCTGTTGCCGCCGTACTCCGGTCCCAGCCTTCGTTCTATATCAGCAGCGCCCGAACTCTTCCGGAGGTTAACGCACCAAGATCTTGCACGCGCACGAATATCAGAGGCGGAAAAGAATGCAGAAGGCGTGCCAGCTGCACGCCTTGCATTCAAGCTCATCACCGCTGCCGGCGACGGGCAGAAACAATCAGGCCGCGCACGAGACCACGCTATACGCGTGCGCCGTGGCCCATAGCGTGATGCCATCAACCAGTCGCCGTACTTCACAGCGACTCGGAGGCAAGGAGTGGCGGTGCTGCGACCTACACCTTGGGGCAGATGCTTTTCGCGCACGGCTCGTTCCTGAAACGAACGGGACGCGTGAGTGGAGATTCGTGCATTGATTAGAGATGAAACGCGGGTAAATATTCTAGTCGCATAAAGTGGAAGAAGTGAAGTTGAGCAATGTGATGCGGTCGTCCATTAAAGTAACATTAATCCCCAGAGAAGGGAAGCGCGATCAGGCACGACGATTGTAGTGACGAGAAATTTTCGGGCGCATGCTACATTTGGCTGACGCCGGACAGATGTAACGAAAGTGCTTTGTCCGGAGTTGGACATGAATAGGCTGATGATGGCAATGGCAGTGGTGCACAGGAAGTTTTCTTCGTGTGAAACCTCCGCCACCTCATTTGATCCGAGCACGTATAACGCACTATTTGCAGGTTTCTCGAAGCCTTGATGCTTATATAGGCTACATCCAGTCTATCTACGTGGAGTCGCAATTTTTTATTACTTCCTTTATCAAAATTTTCTATGCCCAAGCGATCACCTAGCCATTAATCTTTCTTATCTTTTCTTGTCTTTTTTTGTGCTTCCTTATTTATTTATTTATTTATTTATTTATTTATTTATTTATTTATTTATTTATTTATTTATTTATTTATTTATTTATTTATTTATTATTTATTTATTTATTTATTTATTTATTTATTTATTTATTTAGATCCTCCATATTTCTTTCCTGCTAACGCAGCCCTGATGTCATCTCATTCATTACGTGACCAAACAACTGTATTGTCTCCCCTCTGGAACATCGGATGCAACGTCCCCAACCTTAAGCGTATTTTCTTTCCTCTAAATGCTGAACTACTTGTCTCGATGTTATCAATTCTGTTCATCGGAAGTCTCGCAGCAGTGTCCTGAACTCTCGTCCTTTGCTAGAACTGTCTCTTCATACAGGACCCAGTACTCATAAATTTCTCCAAACTAGATTGAGGTGGTCATCTTTCCCTGCACTAGGCCAAAGAGACTACCGTTACACGAGGATACATCAGCAGACAAACCTCACGAGTGTGGTGTCGGTGATCCTGAAGCCTTCACACATGTAAGACATAATGCGGTGCTTTCATCTGAACGACATCCTCACGACAGAGCACGACTTTGATCAAATCAAGTGCTTCAAAGGGAACGAGCGCTAACGTAGGTAACATAGCGACACATTTCGTACCAAATCGTTACCACCCAACTCTGCAGGCTATGCATAAAAGTAATATATTTCAGACCGGCGTTCATTCGCAGCAGGAAAGTCGCTTTTTCGTTACCATCACGACGTAGTCCTCTCCTTGGGCTCTCCTCCGGCCACTATTACCTCCTCATTTACCTGCTCTCTGCTTCTGTCTAAACATTGGCGTGACAAAATTATACGGACAATCTTTGGAAAAGCTTCTCTTATCACCCCACGTTTCTCATTAATTCGGCACCCTCGTCAATCTAATTTACCAACGGAGGTGCAGTACCTGCTTATTGAAGCCAACGGCATATGTAATGTATCGCGCGAACTGTGAACCAAAACCCAAGCGTGAAACATTTCGATGTACGAGCATCAATGTGCATATTCGTTTTTGTGTCCAGTTGCAGCATTAATGCACACCTTGTATGCATATATGTACAGCAACAACAGTTTTCTTGTTGAGGCTGTCACGTCACTTCATCCGTTTGCTTTTTACTTCCATGTAATTTGTGGTTTGCATGCTCCAAGGTGGCACAGTTTATAAGTTTAACACTACTTCGGTTTCAGGTAAGTCATTAGTGCATAGATTATTGTTTAGCTGCGGTAACTGCCGCACACCACTGGTGCCCTCCTCTAGTGTCCATTGCTAATCTATTAGACCCCTATTCTAAGCATTATTAGAACTACCGGAATGGTACTCCTATTGACCTAAACTTCCAGAATGTTAACACCAATTTATTTATTTATTTATTTATTTATTTATTTATTTATTTATTTATTTATTTATTATTTATTTATTTATTTATTTATTTATTTATTTATTTATTTATTTATTTATTTATTTATTTCAGGTACCCTCAATCGTCAAAGCATCTTACAGGGGGGCGGGAATGTAGAGCAATAAAAGTACGAAAAAAAAATTCAAACGTGGCAAAGTACAACAAATACAAAAACAAGTAAGAAACACATACGGGATTCCATGTGCCAAAATAACACCAATAAAATCACTTTACATATGCCCTATGAGTGGAACCGCGATCAAAAAACATTCAAGCAGGATCCCTCCTAAGAAAAAATGAAACAGTGGTGCGCCTGCAAAGTGAAAAGTATGCTATTGTTACGATATCCGCAGGCAGATGATTCGAGTTTTTCGTAGTGTGTGGGAAAAATTAATTTAGAAATGTATTAGCATTGTACCGAATGTAGCCAACATTGAGGCCTATAGCAATCGCATGCTTCGCCTATGGCTTCGCTGCCGAGACATGCGTTTAAATCGGTTGCGACTTGTTTTTGACAGCTTTCGTATAACGTTTCCAGAAATTTAGGAGTTCCTAGGAATGACACGATAGGTACGCAATGCGAGTGTTAAATGCTATCACACTAACAGCGCGATTCGGGAAGTAATGAAATCAATATACTCTAAGGCCTGGAGACTACTGCGCATCTAAGACCAGAACCTGCTTGGACACAGAGGTGCCCGTCAAGGAAACATCTCATCAGAATACTGCCAGACCTGCTGTAGAAATGTGCTATCATCGCAAATGTGAACTGTTCGCTAAACTGGTAGAAGCAAAATAATCAGGTGACAAGCCAAACTGTACTCATTCTTATTCTCGCAATGCCACAAATGGACAAAAGCAAAGCGAGTCTACATCAGCGAAACCATCCGACGTGCCTGCTGAGAAGTCAATCTGAGCCAATCCACGAGCAAGCAAATAATGCCCGAGTCAGCGATCTGTGCTCGAAGCTCGGCAAAGTACGTCTGTAAAACTGCAGCATGGCTATTCCGATGAATAGGCAGCATATTTTCCGTAATTGCATGTACCATCCTGCGTGGTGCAGCGGGGATTTGGCAATAGAGTTCTGTGCTGACTTCTCCAGCTGCCTGCTCCCGCGAAAACAATAGAAGCGTGGGCGAGAGACTATTCCGGGGCACATATATACGAGGAGGCTTTGTTTTCCTGAGACGATCCCTATGGCCTACGTCTCGGAAAAATCACAACCTCGCTTGCGTCAATACATGCCATCAATATTCTACGTGGTAAGTAACCGAAATAAGGAAACAAACAATGAATTAAGTAAGTAGATGGATAAACAAATGCAAATGTAAGAAAAAAATGAAAAAGATCTACCTGCGGGAGTGTCGATATTGGGATGCTTTATACGGTCGCGGGCCGCAATCAATCCCACGAAAAAGGGTGCAGCGTTGTCAACTCTAGAGGCGACGCATCAATTAATACGAGGGCTTATTGAACACTGAGGTACCACCCATCGCTCGTTCGTAAACCTTGAACATAGTTCTATAGCATAAGTGCAAGGTATGTGACTCCAGATTTGCATACAGAGGCCCGCTATAAGGAGACCACTGCCCACTTGTAAACTTCATGAAAAAATTGTCTCGCACACTATCCACAGACCGGCACAATGAATGATCCTTCGGGTACAACGCAATAACGTTGCACGGTTTTAGGCGGAGACGGCACGAAGGAGCAGCGGACGCAGTTGCCAGGGCAGCATATCCGTCAAGCGCCGAAGTGGGAGCGGCTCAGGAATGAGGTGAGACGCGACGTGGACGCGAATCTTCCGAAACTGCCCCGCGCCTCCTAGAGGCTCGCGGCAACTAATATATGTGCAGTGTCAACACTTACCCGTCAAACGCGTCCGCCAGAGCTCCTCATATGAGGGAGCGTCGATCGCTTTCTCGAGACGCTCGAGAGACTGCTATACTGGCATTTGGCATCGCCCGGCAAAAGACATACAAAAAAAAAAGAGAAAAAAGAAGATAAAAGAAGAAAGAAATGTAAACTATGCGAAGTAGCTAGTGCAAACCCTTAATAAATAATTTTCTTTCTCTTACTTTGACATGCAACTTCGCAGTCTGTATACTTTTATATTAGCCTTAATCTTTTTTTTTCTTTTTTTACCCGCCATGGTGACGTAGTGGCTTCGGCGTTGCGCTGCTAAGCCCGAGAGAGCCATATCGAATCCCAGCCGCGGCGCGGCGGCCGCATTTCGATGGGGGCGAAATGCAAGAAGACGCCCGCGCACCGTGCATTTGGTACACGTTAAGGAACCCCAGGTGGTGAAAATCAATCCGGAGTCCCCCACAACAGCGTGCCCCACAATCACATCTAGGTTATGGTACGTAAAGGCCCACAATTTATTTTGTTTTCTTTTTTTTTACCGTTTTTGTTTTTTTGTTTTTTTTTTTTGCAGATCGATTTACAACCTATCAAGTCCCATTACGAAATCTGACTACAGATCCATCAGTTCTTCACTGCGCAGTGAACCCAGCAAAGTGGTCATTTATATGTTTACGGTAGGTCATTAGGCCGGTAGGCAATTCGATCTAGACCGTTGTATCGTCATAGATGACAAAAAGAAGCTGTAAAGTTCAGTGTCGAATACCGCGTGATGTTATGAAAATTTAGAATGTATAGCATCAGCATGCCAGCTCATCGCGCTGTATTACGAATTCGTCTATCTGTTTAGTAAAGGAAAAGCGTTTTTTTTTTCGTTTTCTTTTCTCTCTCTCTCATAACAAACATAAGGATACGGCTACTTTCTCTACGTACAAGAAGGCGCTGCTTTCAGCATTTAACTGCGGTATTGAGATAAAAATGTACTATCCACGTTCGTAACACAAGACGGTACTAAAAACGGACTTGGACAGCGATTATATCTATGACCTGTTCTGAAGTCTCAAGAGGATATCTATATCAAACCTCCTCGATCTAGGCAAGAAGCAGCGACCGCACCAACCTGCTATGTTTTCCGAATCCCGCTCGGCACACACTCTTGTCATTTTCGTGGATTCCTTCACGTCAGAACTTGCACCAAAATAAAATATCCCGATAACAAGATGCCGAAAGTCCGCAGATGCGTCCGTAGACTTTTTTCCGTGTTTTACAGGATAAGAACAGACAAGCAGCACGTAAAAAGATAGTTAAACAAACTTGCCGCCAAAATTTGCCGCCAAAATGCGATACAGAAACAGCAGATTCCGGCCGCACCTCAGTTGCGCTCTGAACATGTAGCGCCCTCGCCCGGACTTTCTTCCTAATATGGGCGACGTTTTTCGGTCGATCACCGATAGGCGGCAGCACATGCTTCAACGCCTTGTGGCGGGTCTTGCAGCCGTGACAGGCGGGAAAAATCGAATTTTCCTGCTCGCTCGTTCGAACGGCACTCCTCGAGCTTTAGTTGCTGTACTTTAGTTGTTTGTGAGCGTGTGTATGCCATAAATGCTGGTTACGAGCACTCATCGATGCTTGTAACCCTGATACCTGAAGCCAACAGCGTGGAGGTACACGTCTTGTCGGTTGTGCTGCATTCGCGTCACTGCAGGGATTGAGTTGAATTGGCCGATAGTGCACAATACTACACATTGTTGGCTCCCATTAATGCGAAAGCAAGGGTGATTTACGACAATGGGAGAATGGTCGCTTCCAGACGTTTCCAAGTTCATTGTCGATCCCACACAATACGCAAAACCTTGGGAAATTCAGGTAACGACAACACAACTTGCATATGGACAGTCGCGGAAAAGTGTTGGTGAAAAACCATTGAAAACACTTAATTTACATTTCTCAAGAACGTTTCCGTGAGCGTCGAAGTGAACGCTGCCCTAGATCATATCGTGTGCTTTAAAATCTTTGCAACTCCTTATTTTGAAGATACGTAGTAGACGATATGGCTTAAAAGTTGTAGATAAAGATTAATGACTGTTGTGCACATCTTCCCGAAGGATATATATATATATATATATATATATATATATATATATATATATATATATATATATATATATATATATATATGTGTGTGTGTGTGTGTGTGTGTGAGAGAGAGAGAGAGAGAGAGAGACGAACGTCGGAAAGTCTGGATCACTCTACTGGATTCGGTACGTGTTACATATATATTACATGTTGAAGTATATCACAGTGAATAGCACCATATGTATAAAACACTTAACGCTTCATGAGAGAAGGAGTAGGCGACTTCCGCATTAGTGCGGTAACATCCCTTTTTGTCACGTCAAAAACTAATAAAAAAGAGAACGTTATTGGGTGAGCTGGCGCTAATTGTACATGTTATCTTTCATATATTCATGTAATCAAGCGCTTAACAGAACACCGTCTAGTCAGGTAAGTGTACAACACGTCACTGACCAATGTCAGTGACATGTTGTACATTGGTCAATGACCTTTTGTGCCAATAATGTTAGAGTTCAGCACAACATAGACTAATACCGAAGTCACACTTGGCCATTAGTCTATAGTCCTCTCAAAGATGTCGCTCAGTCGCTCTCAAATATGCTAGTGGGTATCCCTGTGTCAGGATACCCTACGCTGGTTAATAACTCTAACATCTCTTTTCAATGAGCATATCGTTTCTTTTCGACAAACAGCGGGACATCTCTTGTAGAGTAATATCTGGAATTATAAGAACAGAGCAAAATAGTTGAAATATTCACGTAAGATTGGATTGTTTTTCTACATGGTCGGGCGCTGTGTTTCCATGGAAATAACTTATAATAAATTCTAGGATTTAACATCCAGAAACCGCGCAGTGTGCTATGATGTACATCGCATAGCGGAGAGCTCCGGATTAATTTTGACAGCCTCAGTTCTATTTTTTTTTTTCGTGGTACACGATTCATTATGCAATACGTTACCATGAGAATGCGGCCGTCGCAGCCGGAATCGGTTCCGCGACCTTGTGCTCAGCAGCACAGCGCAATACCCACTGAGCCACAGAGGCATGCTCCATGGAAATGGACAACCTTCAAAGCTTGACCAGCTGTTGCTTCCAATTTGTGACGGAAGCGGACACGTGGGCTAAATCAGGCCGCGAGGACGCGATTTCGCAAAAGTTTCTGTCTGCCTAGAGCAGCAACAAGAAAGCTTTCTCAACAAACGCCACGCAATACAGGAGGTCAGCTCAACCTATACCGTTGACGCTCGACCGTTGGTTCGATACATTTGATCTGCGGCCGGCGTCGCCAGCCATTTCTTGCGAACCTCAATTGCTTTTCTCCTGTGGCGATGAAACATGCGGTACGTATATCGCCGCGAATGGTGAGACGTGATTCTGGGATCGATGTCCTGCAATGGTTTCCAAGCAGCACGCACATCGACTGAAGAAACCAAGAACAGACAACTGAGAAAGAAAGAAAGAAAGAAAAAAAAAGAAAGAAAGTAAGAAAGAAAGCAGAACACTGTAGAACACTTTGACCAGAACTCGAAGCACGGGGAGGTAGGTATCGCAGAAAGAATCACGATATCGGCTTCTCTTGCTTTTTTCTGCAGATTTCTCTTTTCCGGCTTTTATAATCGCGTTTTCGTCGTCTGTAGAGCGACCGATATTTCTCGACCGCTGTGGTTGAGAAAAGTAACCTAATCCGGCAACCAAAGTTGCATGTGCCGTTTTTACCTTGCGTTATTCGTTCCCCGTGAGAAGAAAAGAAAAAGAAAGAAAGAAAGTTATAAAGAAAGCCGGTAGATCACACGCCCTGTGGGAATCGATGTTATGCGAAGCAGTGCGCGGGGAGCCTACCAAGTTAACGAAACGACCATGAGAGCACCAAGACGTAGGCGGTTGTTTCATGACCTACATGACACGCATGTCATGACCCATCATTTATGTTCTTCATGCAGTCTGGTAATACTATGCCAGTTTTGGTACATACCAAGTTAACGAAACGACCTTGAGAACACCAAACCTTTCCATGAGAGCACTTTCCTTGTGTATTTATTTACTTTATACTTGTTGCCCACCCCTTATGTAATACCGCCAACCCTGGGGGCCTTTAAGGTAATAAAGTGAAGTGAAGAGGAGTGAAAACGTAGGCGGCTGTTTTCTGAGCTACATGACACGCATGTCATGATATTCATGTCATGAGTCCTCAGGAGTCCTTTTAGCTACGCCTAAGAGACCTTAAGGCGAAAGCCTTAGTCATGCTCATGACTATGACTTGAACCATCAACCTTTAGCCTTTCCCTTCGCTTAGTACAACATCCGAACCCATTCCATTGGTTTTTGAGTGTTAACCTTCTTTCGCTGAGTCATTGTCATTTTTGCTGAGTCATGCTAATGACTATGACTTCTATCATCATCCTTTAGTGTTTCCTTCACTTAGTACCCACGTCCGAACCCATTTCAGTGGTATTTGAATGTTAATCTTTTTTTCGCTGGGTCAGTGCCATGACCTACATGACACCCATGCCATGACATCATTTATGTTCGTCATACACTCTTGTAATACTATGCCAAAATTGGTACATACCAAGTTAACAAAACGACCATGAGAGCACCAAGACGTCAGGACATTCATGCCTATCATTTAGGTTCGTCATACACTCTTGTCATACTATGCCAAGTTAAGGAAACGACCGTGAGAGCACAAAGACGTAGGCGGATAGATAGATAGATAGATAGATAGATAGATAGATAGATAGATAGATAGATAGATAGATAGATAGATAGATAGATAGATAGATAGATAGATAGATAGATAGATAGATAGATAGATAGATAGATAGATAGATAGATAGATAGATAGATAGATAGATAGATAGATAGATAGATAGATAGATAGATAGATAGATAGATAGATAGATAGATAGATAGATAGAGATAGATAGATTTTGAAAGTGGCAAATGTTCGCCAAGAAATGATTCGCGTTTAATAAGCGTACCTGAAACCAACCAAAACACCACTTGAATTTCTTGCGCCCAGTTCAATGACCTTTTTAATTAGACGACATAAGGAAAAAAAGGTTTACAAATTGCAATTACCTTAAAGCAGAGAAAGTCGTACGGCGTGCTAGGAAACATTCGAAGGCAGTTGGATGGCAGTGTAATGTTGGAAGGCATAGGAAGGAAGTTCAATATTTCTGTGTCATAAACATGGCTATGGAAGTATGAAAATTAATTATTTAATTATGGGGTTGTGCATGCCAAAACACCACGATCTGATTATGAGGCACGCCGTAGTGGGGGACTCCGGAATAATTTCGACCACCTGGGGTTCTTTAACGCGCACCTAAATCTAAGTACACGGGTGTTTTCGCATTTCCCCCTCATCAAAATGCGGCCGCCATGGCCGGGATTTGATCCCGCGACCTCGTGCTTAGCGGCCCAACACCATAGTCACTAAGCAACCACGGCAGGTGGAAGTATGAAAACAAAATTGAGAACTAATTGATTTCTGAACCAAAATAGACTACTGCTGAAGCTGCGGCCGCTGAGTAGCATAGAAACAGTGAAACTAGTCACAAATAGGTCTGCAAGTATATGGCACTGAAATGAGTATGGTTCAGAATGGAAGGATCGATAATCGCTAAGGTACTTTCTTTTCTCCGACATTTCGTTAAACTCCGGCATTCATCGTTGGCACGACGACAAGATTATCATGGGAAAACTACGACAATAGCGGACAACAGGGACGCTCTGTTTTCACTGAAACGCATTTGCGTCATTTCTCCAGCTGATGCGACACGCACAAAATTTAAAAATGAACAAAAAAAAATGTAAGGAAGAAGGGCGCTCAGGAATGCGTTGGGCCTTCGCTTCTTTTGTTGAGACTGCTTTTCATGCAGTTTCAATTCAATGCAATGCCGAATGCACCGAAGATACCTCTTGCTGCACCCCAACCACTCACATTTCAATACATTATCTGTGAAAAGCCAACTATATAGTAAGAACTGCACATACTGTATGAACCAGCTCCTATCAATAGATTTCGTATACTTCTATATGTTTTTCTTAACGGATCCTTTAGCAACCTTGGAGAAATAAAAACACCTATTCTTAGTAACCTCCTGTTCAGAAAATTTTCTTATTTTTCTTTCTTTTTGTCTTACTTTCTATTCCTTGCCCAGCACACCTTTAACGTGATGGAAAGTGGCCGTGAGATCCGTTAATTCGCGAATATGCCGCTCGGAGACGGCCTGATCTGCAGCAGTTCAACGGTGAAAACATAAGCAGCAAAATGCGGCCATCATATAAGAAAAAGAAAACCATAATAAGTGAACCGAACCAAGCAGCAGGATGAGCCGATGAGTGCGCGCGGCGCAGAATGTGCAAACACAGGTTAAGCCGCCGCCGGACGGTAGTGGATTTTCCGCGGGCCTGGCACGTACTGCGTTGGCCGCCGCTGTTTAAACAGGGGGCCGCGCGCGCGCATCGATTTTGGCCCAGCTATTTTGGCGGGGCGCAAAGGCAGACACGTTGATGCGTGGCACAGCCCTTTTCGACGGCACAGAGCCGACGTCAGCGACTCTTCCGGATATCGTGGACGAAGCCGCACTGCTGCTCAATTTTTCAAGTCTTGCTGACAGAGTGACATTTGTTGTTAATTGTTTGCTTATTTATTGTAGATAAATTGGCAAGTAGGATACGTTAGAACCGGCTACCGCAAGAAAGTTGGGAAATTGAAATAGCTCTGGTCCATTTTTTCTTTTTTTTTCTAATAGTAAGCGACAGGGCTGGGCACCTTTGAGTGACACCGGCACCTTGAATGGAAAACAAATGAAATCACAAAGAAAAACGAAAGGCACTACATGCAGTCACAGACCGCGAACGCACACACCGTTCTTACCAAAAGTCCATCAAGACACCGAAGGTTGTGCAAGATCGCGCACGAACATGAACAAACATGAATAAACATGCACAACATTAATACTGTTAATTTACTACTGTCATATGTAAGTGCCGCGAGGTGCCGCTGGAGGATCGGAGTGGCCACCCAAGCTCTGGGAAGAAGGAGTGAACGGGTGCACGAGCGCGGCGGCACGAGGCGAGCTCGCAGTGTTCGAGCCAGGCGGGCAGCAGTGCCGAGCTCCTGGGGCGAACGAGGCGAAGGACCTGCCTGGCGAGACGTCCGTGGCAAGGTGCGGAGGATCGCGGAGCCGGGCGTGGACGAGGGCGTCCGAGGAAACAGGGCTCCTGCTGCCAGTGCTCGAGGCGCTGGCTGACCCGAGTGCCGCCGGTCCCTGAGCTGCTACACCTGAGCTGTGCCCAGCAGCGTTCGTCTGGCACAGATGTTGCTGTGCTAGACGCGGTCCTCACGTGCGACCGCCGCACGTGGATTGCGAGCGGCGTACGAGCTGGGCACCGAGGTCGTGCTGGACAAGGCGGTCCCTGGCTGCTGCCGTTGCTGCTCCTGAGCGTGCCGAGCCCGAGAACCGTGCTGGACGGGGCCTGAACGTGTCGTCGTCGCAGTCGGCTCGAGCACGGGTGAATCCGCAGCGCCTTGGACGACGGAAGCGTGAGCATCGAAACACGGGACTGTCACAGCCCGTTTATACTCGTGTGCTGTGCGTGTGTGGACACACTGACTGCCGTTACGCAGATCATCAACTATCTGTATATATATATTTTAAAATTTCTTTTTGATTTTATAAATGCTCCAAAACGACTCTCTGTCTCTCTTCCGCATCACTGCGCACTAGCGAAAGTGCCGAATACTCCCAAACACCACAACTACTTATCAGAGTGTCACTGAACGCCCAGGAAGCCTGCACGCAAGTACCACGTCGACATCTCTAGGACACATCAATAGGACGAGACGAGGCTCTCATTGTCCCCCTGTTCTTGTGCCGTATAGTCCTTGCGAAGTGGATTCCTAGCGGTTGCTGGTACGGCCTTTTTTTCCCCTTGTACACTTCCGTGCACAGGGTAGCGAATCGCGTGTAACCCTGGCTAACTTTCCCAACTTTCGTTTTATCGTCCGTTCTCTCGCCGTCCTTCGAAATGATCTGTTTGGCGTAAGCCGTAATTATCAGCCGAATGCAGACAACCACTGCGGCCTACGAGTTAAATGCTTAATTCATCCATCAGTCTTATTTTTTCCATTTACGTAACTACATAGAGTGGGTTCAGCGAAAAGCCGCGTTGGAAGTCAACTTAAGAGTTAAGCTGTGATAAACCTAAGTAGTATTCCGTAACCAATTATAAATCATACGTGGAATGGTAGGCGGTACAAACTATTTTTATTCAAAGTGACAGGCTAATGCTTCATAGCGCCCACATTTTTTCCAAGAAGGTGTCGTCTGAAAAAGCCTTTTATCTATAATGCAGTGCTTTTCTTTCCTATTAATTATAATTTTCGCTAGACCACCCGGTGCATGCGACACTTGCTAGACCAAGTTGCCAAGATCACCAATAAATTAGGGAAGTGGGGCAGGCGGCTAGAGGGCGCGTCGGTCCCTACAAAGAGGGGCTTTGGCGGGTAAAGTAATGATAGGTGGGTGTGGCCTCGGGTGCCCTTCCTGTCGAAGCTGCCCTCTTTCGCCCCGGTCACATCGGCGGCCCCTCCTTGACCTTCCGTGACCACGTTAAAGAGGAAAGCAACCCCCTATCGAACACTTCGCTGCACACAATCTAGTGACGGCGCGGCTTGTGATTGATTGTTGTGAGACAACGTGAGCCCAGAAACAAAAGTTGCACGTCAACGTTACCCTGCAAAGCACCTCCAGTTCAAAAAGAAAGACTGTGGATCCTCTCTTGAAATCCTCTAGCGTGTGGGGTTCTGGTTCCGTGGTCTGCGCATATTGTGCACCAAAGCCCGCTGCTTGGAATTAGACACCTAAAGTGTAAGCTTTAGCTCAGGAGCTCCTATCTAAAGAAGTGGGAACGCAGAAGTTGTTTGGTTGGGTATCCAATGCACCGAATTTAATTAGGTTTGTTGCATTTAAAAGAAGGGAAAGCCTACTGACTGCAGGAAGTAGATTTTTTACTTAGGCTATCATTTTCTTACAAAGATTATTAAATATCGCAAACGAAGAAAGAAAGAAATTCGAGGACACCCTAAGCACTTCTTATGAGTTGCGAATGCAAAAGCATTAATGTGCGGTTGAACGCTGCTGAGCGGTCCTTCGAGTTATGAGCTCCTCACGGGCAGGCGAGCGCATTGATTCGCTTGCCCCACGCCTCCTAGATAGCACGAGGCCGCTGCACTTCGATCCGCGACGTAATGCTACCTTGCTCGACTGCCATGGAATCTAATGAGGACGCTCCCGAGTAAGCCGCTTTCGCCACGTCGCTTTCGGTCCGAGTATTGGCTTGGCACGTTTTGATTTGGCCTGACCGAGGCGCACTCAAAGCGCAGGCGAGAGCTTGCGCGGACAAGGAACGCGTGGATAACGCAGGCTTCCGAGAGCGAGAGCGGAGGTGACGTGGCGCCGCGGCGATGCCGCCTCCCCTCACGCAACGCCTAGCGCGCTATCGGACAGCAGGGTTTGCCCTTTCGCCCGCTCTCCTCCGACGAGATGCGTTCGTGACGTGGCGTCGCAGCCAATGGGAATTTAGGTGCAGTTTTTCGCTTGTCCAGACGACAGACGCCGGCTTTTTCGCTCAATGGGTCATTTGATTCTTTCATGAAATCTGATTACACATGTCTCGGCGAAAATAGACAACCGCTAGAAGCAGCGATAACATTCGAGGAACTTCCGATACAGGAAGGCGCGTCTTGCGCCGAGCGCTGACTTTCAACATTTGTCAGCCGGTGAAATGCGATCATCGGATAAAGGTAAACAAGTACGTGGGTCCATATTAAGATATATAAAGCGGGCAAAATTGATGTATTATACACCGTTCTAAAAGACACTACCAATTTGCAGAACAATTTGCTGAGTTTGCTATTTTGCAGAAGCCTCGTAAACACCGTAACATGTTAAAAGTAAAATGTAAACTCGTACATCGCATTTGGGTACTGGGTATGTGGGTATGTACTGGGTATGTGCCCGAATAGACAACTCGGCTGACTGGCTATGTGGCATTGGGTATGTGAACGACCGTGGCCAATACCCCCGAATGGATATGCGTCCGAACTGGCAAGCAGTACAAGAGACAATACGTGAGGAAATCGGCAAATATTTAAATAAATAAATAAATAAATAAATAAATAAAAGTGAGGAAGTCGGTAACAAAAGCAGCCGAAAGTGCAGACAGAAGCAAACGGAACAAAAGGGTACCAGAGCGTGCATTGAGCGAGTCGGCAACAAAACGTTGAAGAAGCAGGCAACAGAAGCAGCCGCGTGTGGAGAAAGAAGTTGAGTGAACAAAACGGGACCAGAGAAGGCATTGAACGTGGAGTGTTGAGCTGCATAAAAGTCAAGAATTAAACCGAAGTGAAAGCATTTCAATAAACATCAAAGGATTAAGAGTTGGTTATCACAGGTTCCTACATACGTATGTGTGGTATCCGTCGACTTTCGTCTCTGTCTCTCTCCTAGAATGGGCATGTGCTATTTCCACAAAAGCGACTGCACGCACTACGATACGCTACGCCACACCACACCACGCCACACCACGCCACACACCACACCACACCACAGTGAGAACTCTTCAGAATCTATTCCCAAGTGTCCCATTATAATCGCGAGATTGCGGGCCATGCGGCTAGCGTGCCTCTGGCCATCGGAGTTGAGTGTACTGCCGAATTGCGTGAGGATTCTAATTTCGCTGAACACCGTTGCCGGAGGAGTGGCGGTATCTGAGCCGAGTAACGGTGCGGCTCATTTTATGTTACCCTGATGAGCCTCGTCACCGACGCAGTACGAGGGCCCTGGAGCCGCCGTGTCCTGAGATTTCATCGTGACACGCGACACTTTTGGTTGTTCGGGCACGAATGTCCGCCATTCGTTGCTATCATTCACGCCATCTTGAAAGTTGTGGCACGATTAGCGCAGCCTGTGGTGAGAGCGTTCAGTGCTTGTTCCCAATTTTGAAGTAATCATGCCCGCAAGGTGATGATTCTTGTTCCTCTTAACTGTGCGTATTTTGTTCCATTTGTAGCGAAGAAGGCAGACAGTAGTGGGTTCAGCGCTAGTGGATCTAAACGCTAGTGGGTCGAGCGCTCTTGCTCAGCAACGGCTCTCGTGCTTTGAAGCTGTAACTGCCCTGCCCGTCGACGTTGCGCTGCTCCGAGCTCTTCCAAATAAACACCTTTAGACATTCCAGTTTTTACACTTGCACTAATTAATAACTTCATATGCCAAATTTTTTATATCTACGCGTGCATAAGGTCACGAATGCCGTCAGTAATCTGCACTTGCTGTGTCGTAAGAAAAAAGTCACAGGCGTGCGCGGCACACGCAGCACAGTCACAGCGTAACTTGGTGGAGCGGCTAAAGAGCAGCTCCAACTTCGGCACCACGCACAACACGGTGTTCGCGGCCTCGTCTTGACGAGGCGAAGAGACTTTCCGCCCGGTGCCGACGGCGAGCTGCAGCTTGTAATGCTCTCTGCACAGCAGTCTGCTGAGTCCGATCATGTCTGGTTGTAGCCGCGCACGTAACTCTACGATTCGCTTCGTCAGCAGCGGTTCATACCTTGCGAGGAGACGCCATAACGTGTACTAAAGAGGAATCCAGAATACGCGGCGCACATCTCACATCCCTTGACCCGTGGTACGGTACGTTGTTGTTGATGATGATGATCATTTATTGGAATATTCAAAACGGGCTGGTGACAAATAGTCACCTAGCCTGCTTGAGTTAACTAGATTCAGTTGCATGCAGCATGCAACGGCTATATGCAACTTACATGTCGGGCACGCTGCGTTTGTAGGCGCCTTCACTAGATGGCGCCACCATGTTGGCGGAGGCTCGGGATCGCGTTGATTGCGCGCCTCGTCTGAATCGCAATTCGTCGTCTGTGTCTGCGCGCTTGCCTAGGGCGGGTTTATAGTGCATTTTTTCGCTGCCTGATAGCAGAGCTTGCGTGGCTCAGTGGTAGAGTATCTGACTCCCGCGAAGCGGGCGTGGGTTTGATCCCGGTGGGAACCGGGTACTTGTTTTTCGCATTTCCGGCGATAGCGGTTACGGACACAGGCCGGCGGCGGCGGCGGCGGACACCATCGCGAACCGAAACGGCTATTGGAATGAGCCCATAACAGCTTACGCTGTAAAAGAAAGCAAGATTTGATGACTTCATTAGATCTACATCAGATCCGCGCGGAGGACTTGAACGGTCTCAGAGCAACACATCGTGGATTAAGGTTTACTGATGGTATAAACTGAGCCACTCGAATCGAATGGAATAAGATGTTTCGCAACTCCATACACCTGCGATCTAGAGGTGAACGAAGGTACAACTATCCATTTAAGGCTAAAGGCCCTCTTTTTCTAACGGCAACATATAAAAACTTGGGGGACGTTTAAGCTTCGCCTTTAAGTGGAACGCTCAAAGATCCCTGACTGTTGCTCAAGCTTCCCGGCAACTGTACCTTATGTAACCGTAATGCTTACAGGGAAACGCAGGCGGGGAACGCTATGCACGAAGGCGAGCTTTCTAGTAGAAACGCGGCCTCTTGCGTGGGACGATCCCGGTGGTTCTGCACAGCCGCGCCAAAAAAACTACATCATTTTCAGGTTTCTATTATTGTTTTGCACGTTTAATATTTTAGTTTGAGAAGATTTAACATAAAAGGCCCCCGTTGTCATGAAACAAAACAACGACATTTGTTTGTGGGCTGTCATTCTCAAAATTCTGTCAAGAATATAAGACAAGGTACGAGCAACTCTAGTGATAGAATGATGTGCCAATATAACCCGCATAACGGCATGTCATATAGTAAGGCGTGGTATATACATAAAAAATTATGGAGTTTTGCGTGCCAAAACTAGTTCTGATTATGAGGCACACCGTAGTGGGGGACTCCGGAAATTTGGACCACATGGGGTTCTTTAACGTGCACCTAAATCTAAGCACACGGGTGTTTTTCGCATTTCGCTCCCATCGAAAGGCATATACATATACCTAAATATATACGGATTTTTTTTCTAACGAACAACGCCGGTGACTCCGACACCGGATTTTCTGCGTAAGGGGCCCTTGACGCTATCGCGTTAAAATTGGATGTCGTGAAGCATTGAATTAGTGGAGTCCCTATCTGAAGAAAGCCGTACGGCCACTGCTTCTGCACCACGTCCGACTGTACATTTGAACTCCCACTTCAAGCAAGGCAACAATTTAAGACATAACCTCCTTTGCACGTTTATATCAATAAAGAAAATAAAAGTGGGTAAAGACCATGCGGTGGCAGAGAACGTTTACACATCTTTTATAGCGCGTAGGAACAACGCACGAATGACAATAATAACTTAAATACGTAGTCACGTCAAACCAACTACAGTCTGCCACCATATCCTTATCAGGCAATGAACAAGCTTCCTATTCGTTTATACAGCGCTGAAAAGGTCAAGTGCGTTCCCAAGTCTATTGCACACTGGAATATCCTGACCTTGCCAGCACAGCTGGTGTCAGCGGCAACAAAATTAACCAACTCGCTGTAGCCAACAGAGTGGCGTTCTCCCTTGTAGGGCTGTTTCACCAGATTACTAGAACGTTTCATCGATCGTTCTTGACTCATACCAGATGCTTTCTGCTCCGCCTCCAGGGGACTGCCTAGGTCAATGAGACAACCTAGCCGGAAACAGGCGATGCAGAAGTAGCAGCAGCACCTGATATCTTCACACAGCTGCTCGTCCAAGAGGGATTCCGAAACACTCGTTCTGAACCCTCGGGAGGGTTTGCTTTCGCAAACACCTAAGACGCCGAACTTTCGCGCTGGTAGGTCGGCCGTTGTTGTTAGGCTTCCGGCAGGGAACTTTTGTTGCTTTTCAGAATTAGTCAACAACAGAAATGAAAAGTAAAGAAAAGTTAAGAAAGAAAGAAAGAAAGAAAGAAAGAAAGAAAGAAAGAAAGAAAGAAAGAAAGAAAGAAAGAAAGAAAGAAAGAAAGAAAGAAAGAAAGAAAGAAAGAAGGGCGAACCCATAACAACACAAAATAAACGACGTGTAAGAAAACAATTCTAAACAGGTGGTCTCTTTTCTACAGCAAAGAAAGATTTGTTTCAGCCGAACGTAAAGGTTGGGTCACCTTTGCAGAACGAGGGGAAAGAAACATTGCAAAGCCGGCACGGAATACATCTATTCGTGATCATCCACACATGAATGCATACTAGCAAGTACACTTCTCCGCTACAGCCCATAGCTGTGTAGAGAAGGTAACGCCAACTACTCACGAGGCTTTTGATTCATGCTGCTCGAGCTCAGGAATAGCTTATGAGTCTGAACGGCCACTGCTCCTTTACCTTATCGCATTGTTGATTAGACCCATCGGGCGACATGTTGGTCTTCTCTTATCGTTTAACGTTCTCGAATAGATGATAAAGGATACGAAGCTCCATGGTTAAAGAAACTTAAGGGATACCTTCCGTATATAAATTACCTACTTCACATCTTTATTTATTATTTAAGCATTTGCTACAATGAAACGGGATTTAAGCAGGACTGGAAAACATCGCTGCCAAAGTTAAGACACACACACACAGAGAACACGAACCCGAGCACAGACGACGAAGCGCTACATCCACCGTGAAGCGTACTTTTTTCTGCTGCGGCCCGTACAGACCAGAGCGTGTTGCGCGTGGCAGCTCTATAGAAAAATCATTATCAATATGAAAAATCATGTAAGCGCACACAGTTACACAGAAAACGGCCGGTGGGTTAGTAATTGTCTCTCTAAAGGGACATCGCCACCACCCGCTAGATGGGGAGAGAAGAAGGATAGAGAAAAGGAAGTAAAGAAACGGAGAAAAAAAAAGAGGAAGGCAGATCACAGCATATCACATCACGCGCAGAGTACGAGCACGACAGACGAGTTCTTATTCCCACGGTTGAAGAGAGTTCTGGAACAGCTTTGCGAACTACGAATCGCGATGAAGCACGACCTTTCGGAAGTAAAACAAAAGCAAGCAAATAGAAAACAAATAATATGCGTCTGTAATCATGATAAAGAAGTTTGCAGACTACTCTTAGACGGCCTAAATTTTCGATAATACATGCACCGACAACATGTATTGGCTATAGGTTTTGTATACACCTGTACCGAGAAGCAATTAAATGTTTTCTGCAGAAGGGCAAAATATAACAATCATCTCCTGCCCGGCTTGAGTTCGGGTCATCTCTGGGTTTCTATTCTTTACGTTCCGGCATACCAGACGAACAGCAATTTACCGACGCAGCTTCTCTGGGCCGGAAATATCTGCGACCGGCGAGATACATTTCACGTTACCGTATCTGTGCCTTCCACTCGCACACCAGCTTGACGAGGAGCTCATCACATGCACCTGCTATAGCGAGTTGAGCATAGCTCCTGCGCTCACTGTTAGCGAGATGGGATGGTCAAATGGCCCATGCCAGCGAACAAAAAGGAAGACGCACTAAGTTCTGCGAGCCCATCCCAAGATGGGAGGGACGTACTACTTGCGGTGTGTCGAATGGCGAATGCTAAAAGGTCTCTGCTGCTCACCGTAAGGAATCGGAGATAGCGTGTACATTCTGCACTATGACAACGGCCACGTTGTCGAATGCTGTGCCGGCTGTACCAATTTAGCAGGAAAGGTGACACGTGAACGCTTGTATACACATTCGGCCTGACGAAAACAATTCATGCAAATGCCTGTCCAAATTAACCGAAGCTCCCTCTCTCAAAGCTTATAGATACAATAATCAGGTGAACGCGAATATTCACAGTTTTCGAATAACTAATCGAATAGTGTCCTATGCGATTGCGTCTTCGCCCACAAAATACGATCTTGTAAGATCGTATTTAGTAAGTAAGAACCGAGCAGTGGTAAGCGCAAAACCAAAATAAATGATTTAAATGAAAATAAAAAACCATCTCTGTACAATCTTGAGACTGTCAAATCACTCTGGAGACACCAACTTGTTACGAACGAACGAAAAAAAAATTCATTGGCGATGTAGCATTAAATACGAGGGACATGCGTGAGCATTACGTCGCACGTCTTTGAGGTCCCGGATCCATGATTTAAACCACTTTCACCACATTGCAAAGTGTTGTTCAGGAGTGTTGTTTATGTATGTATATATAACACGCTCTTCTAAGCTCTGACATTCCTTGTCTACCCCCCCCCCCCCCCCCCCCCGGGCCGCCCCCCACACGCATTTTTATACTTTGACACTCCTAATGCCAACGCATTAAATAAATCGAATGGGAAAGAAAACAGCAAACATGCATGCTGCACAGGTAATTCTGTGTCCAGCGGTATTATTCATAGAATTCTCACCCTGTACATAGCCGCGACGCAAGGGCATTCTGGTGGTGTTGTAGCTGCATCGCCAGAGTACTCACAACCTCACCCAGCCGTCGGTGCTTCTCCCGGAGCCATAAACGCTAAAGAGAGCTGACGTTGCCACAACAGCGGGGCACATCTCGAAACACGGTTGAGTGCGCGGCTCGTGCACTCGGTCCCACAAAAAGCGTGCAGCGCACCGTTGCAAGCAAGTACCAACAGACTCTGTTGATTGCCAATGGAAAGAGACTGCATCGTCGTCACTGCAGTCGTCTTTATGCCATCGGGGTCGTTCCATCGTCGTCATTCCTTCGTATTCATGCACGGAATATGCATGATCGAGCGCAACAAGCGAAGCAATTCCCAGTGAAAATGTGTCCATCTTGGTTGCGCAGTCGCTACTTTAAAATGGTCTGCGGATTATCTTCTTGTAGCGCAAAAGCACACGGACGTAGAAGAAGAACGGAGACACACACAGGCGCTCTTCTTCTACGTCCGTGTGCTTTTGCGCTACAAGAAGATAATCTGCAAACATGTTATACCAACAAGCCCAAATGTCTACACTGAGGGACTTTAAAATGGTCGTAAAGGAGGAACAGCGTTTTCCACAAACACCAATGAAAGCTTCACTTAAAACGATTCCCACAGCCTGTGGGATCCATATATATATATTTTTCTTTTATTGACACACTAAATGCACACATCGCAGAAATAAGACATTCAAATTAATTTACTCTCGGAATACCCGTACTGAATACGTAGCAAAGTAGCTAAGGTTTACACGTATAACTTAAACATATTTATGATGTCTCCCTGACGAAGGCTGTATATAAAGCGTTAGGCGAATCTATTATTAGGTGCTGCTTGACAGTTTATGGTTCTGCATATCCTTACAAGTTCAACTCATCAAATCATATTCCAGGTAAAATAGCAGTTCTCCTCGCATATGGAACACGCTGTGGAGAAAACACGTTAGACATTACGAGCTGATTCAGCATGCTTGATGTACATAGACAATTTGTATTCGGCGCTATAACTAAAGGCTACTACTTTACTACCTTGAAAATTGCAAATATTAAACAGAGAAAATTGAGAAATAGAGAGAAGTATAAGCTGCCGTAATTCTTCACAAATTATAGAAAGAGAACCTGAGCTTTTTATATTCCATTTTTATTTAACAACATGCAAACTTCTGCCAATTCTTTTAAATGAAACAAATTTAAAATTTTATAAGGTCGTTGGTTGTGCATATGGACATTTAAAGTGATGTGGAAAGAAGCAAAATACCATTTATGCCCACTACACGCTATTTACTTCGCTGTACGCAGTCATCAAGCACTGTATCTAGAACTTTTCTTTTTAACGCATTGTTTTATTCTCGGGTTTGTGTTAATATGTTGGAATACTTTCTTAATTTTTTATGTATCTGCATGACACGGATGCGTTTGTTGTTATGCATAATTTACCTTCAGTCGAACGCTTAATTACACATGTATTCTTTTGTATCCACTTGTGAAACTGCTCACAAGCTACGGTATAATCTGGTGGCATTGCCATGGCTCCTGTGCTTTTTGTTTTCTGCTATTTTACTGATTACAGCCATGTTACATAGATTAGGTGCTCAAGAGCCGACACTGCCCACTCACGCCCACAAGCCACCATATTTATGCGGGCTGGAGTTTACTTGCACATACTTATTTTTTCTCGTGATCAGGGTCCCCTGTGAGTAATTGACCTAGATAAACGTACTCCTTTACAGACTCTAGAGGCTGACTGGTGATCCTGAATTCTTGTTCCCTTGCCAGGCTATTGAACATTATCTTTGTCTTCTGCATATTCATCCTCAACCCCACTCTTACACTTTCTTCGTTAAGGTCCTCAATCATTTGCTGTAATTCGTCTCCATTGTTGCTGAATAGGACAATGTCATCAGCAAATCGGAGGTTGCTGAGATATTCACCGTTGATCCTCACTCCTAAGCTTTCCCAGTCTAAGAGCTTGAGTACTTCTTCTAGGCATGCAGTGAATAGCATTGGAGAGATTGTGTCTCCTTGCCTGACCCCTTTCTTGATAGTAACTTTCTACTTTTCTTGTGGAGAACTAAGGTAGCTGTGGAATCCTTGTAGATGTTTGCTAAGATATTCACGTATGCCTCTTGTACTCCTTCATTACGCAATGCCTCTATGACTGCTGGTATCTCTACTAAATCAAATGCCTTTTCATAATCTATGAAAGCCATATAGAGAGGTTGATTGTATTCCGCAGATTTCTCGATAACCTGATTGATGACATGATATGATCCATCGTAGAATATCCCTTCCTGAAGCCAGCCTGTTCTCTTGGTTGGATGAAGTCAAGTGTTGCCCTGATTCTATTTGAAATTATCTTGGTGAATATTTTATACAATACTGAAAGCAAGCTAATGGGTCTATAATTCTTCAATTCTTTAACGTCTCCCTTCTTATGGATTAGTATAATGTTGGCATTCTTCCAGCTCTCTGGTACACTTGAAGTTGTGAGGCATTGCGTATAAAGGGTCGCAAGCTTTTCAATTATGATATCTCCTCCATCCTTGATTAAATCGACTGTTATTCCATCTTCTCCAGCAGCTTTTCCCCTGGACATGTCTTTCACGGCCCTTCTAACTTCATCGCTAGTTATAGAAGGAGCCTCTGTATCCGGTTCATCACTATTTCGAATGAAAGTAGTTTCGCTGTTTTGGGTGCTGTACAGGTCAGTACAGAATTCTTCCGCTGCTTTTACTATGTCATCAAAATTGCTGATGATATTACCATGCTTATCTTTCAGTGCATACATCTTGCCTTGTCCTATTCCAAGCTTTCTTCTTACTGATTTAATGCTGCGTCCATATTTTACGGCTTCCTCAATCTTCCCCACGTTATAATTTCGAATATCCCTTACTTTCTTCTTGTTGATCAGTTTTGACAGTTCAGCGAATTCTATCTGATCTCTTGAGTTGGACATATTCATGTTTTGTCGTTTCTTTATTAGGTCCTTTGTTTCTTGGGAGAGCTTACCTACTGGTTGCCTTGGTGCCTTACCTCCCACTTCAATTGCTGCTTCTGAGATCAACCTAGTTACGGTTTTATTCATTGCCTCTATGTTGTCTTTATCTTCCTGTTCTAAAGCTGCATATAAAGAGACAGGAAGAGAGCGGTGTGGATCAGAGAACAAACGGGGATAGCCGATATTCTAGTTGACATTAAGCGGAAGAAATGGAGCTGGGCAGGCCATGTAATGCGTAGGATGGATAACCGGTGGACCATTAGGGTTACAGAATGGATACCAAGAGAAGGAAAGCGCAGTGAAGGTCGGCAGAAAACCAGATGGGATGATGAAGTTAGGAAATTTGCAGCCGCAAGTTGGAATACTCTAGCGCAAGACAGGGATAATTGGAGATCGCAGGGAGAGGCCCTCGTCCTGCAGTGGACATAAAATAGGGAGATGATGATGATGATTATGATGATGATGATGATGATGATGATGATTTATTTTATTCTGATTATGATTCTATTCTACGAAGCCATAAGCCCACAGAACGCCCCTGGACAGTACACTGTTTTACAAGCCTTCTTTAGACCGTTTTTGGACTACGGAATATGGGCAAATTGCAGACTGACTACACAAGGTTTATATATTTTTTAAGTTAAATGTCTAAAGGCGATTTAGAGATTGCAAAAATAATGCTTGGCAAGAAATATCAGACAAAGAGTTCGCACAGGCTAATGAGAGGCTGGATCGTGAAGGTCAACCATCATTCATAGGATTTTAGTAAAACTTGTTCAAATCATACTTTTTCTCTTCAGTCACCCTTTAAGGGACAAGGTGCCGTGCTTCTATTTCGGACATCGTGGCTAAGCGTCATATAGTTAGCCCCGAATATGGCAAACTAGTTCTGCGGAATTCCGCAAGGTGGAGTATGGTTCATGAAAGGAAAAATTGACATCCCCCCGTATGTAGCACGAAATTACAGAGGAAACCCACACACGTTTCCTCTGTAACTGTAAAAATCTGAATCGAAGCTATGAAGCTTCGATTCTGAGAAACCCGTGTGGGTTTCCTTTCTAGCTGCGTTCTACATGCTGGTGGATGCCAATTTTTCCTCTCATAGTTAGCCCAGATGTTCTGTAGGTTTGGCTCGCAAGTATCACCTGAATCTCTGACTGTATTTATGAAACTAACAATAAAGATGATAAAAACTGATGGAGGCAAAATTGACAAAAGGCACATCTCTTCTGAGTAAAAGTGAATATCAATGGTCAATACGGATATATTTTGTCTTTCATGTTCTTTTCCTTCTCTGGGGCGGAGAATTGCGTTTCTGGATGTCGCTTTCGCGTGGGTTCGTGTTCTTCCTCTCATCGTTCGGGATCCGCTTGCTCCGCGACAGCTCACTCTCCCTCGTTCTGCCGTCGGAGCACGGATCCACCCGTAAGCTTTAGAGCGCGTTGCACATCTGCTGCCCGCGCGTGACGTCCGCTGAGATCTAGCACTGAGCGTTACGCTTTTGTCCGGTAAATTTGGATTCTCAAAATTGGAGCGTGCTCTGACCGCTCGCCTGGAGATTCAGGCAGCTGCCCCGAAACGACCAGTGGAATTTTCTGTAAATATTGTTTTGTAAATCAGACACGATTCTCAAAAAAGTGTGCGCTTATGTGCGTGTTTCGACATCCAGACATACGTTAGCTCGTTCTTCGGTTCATGCAGGGGTTGCTCTAGGGCAACCTCAGGAAGGGGTTCTTTTCTCGCTAAATTTTGTCAGCGCACGAATTTTCTGCGCAACATATGCACCAAGGCTAAATCATGTGTCAGAAGTTGCGATGCCTCTAAAGAGTGGGAAGGATGAATAAGGGGACCCCTCCCCTCTGGATCCGTTAATTCATTCATTCATTGAAATCTACAGTCGCACTTGGCACAAGAACACACCTACCAGACACTCGCGGCATATGAGTTAATTAGGCCAAGGAGAGGTTACTTGGAGAGCTCGAAATTAAAGGAAACTAAGTTGGCTGCCTTATAGTGCTCTGTGCTTTGATTCTTTCCAAAAGTCAACTTTTGTGTTAAAACAATTCTGACGTTTGAAGGCACTTCCGATCGCCTGCTCCCTAGCACGACCAGAGACGACGACACGGCGATCATTACAACTTCAACCTTCTTGCTTGTTCCTGCGCAGTACATCATTAAGACTAATAGAAACTAGGCCACAGGAACTGGGCGCAGATAACAGTATATTGTTATATCGAGGTGGCTGCCTTTTTTTTTTGCAGGAACTAATGAATCTGTGCCCTAATGATGCGGAAGGTCATTAGCGCAGCAACAGTAGGAACGCTGTTAACGTGTTTTACACGTTCGGTTTATCTGGACCATCATCCTTGCATTTTTAAACAAAGGCTCTCGAATGGACGTGGCCACGCACGCCTGGGTGGCTTGAAAAGGCGCGCTCTGTGTGCTGATAATATTAATGGGCGGGGGGGGGGGGGGGGGGGGCAGCGAACACTTCGCTAAGCCTTGCAACATTATTACAACCGACAGCCTGATTGTCTGTTTAATTTTATCTTGAGATCACTTCGAGAAGCACACTCAAAATTTACGAAACATCGAGTGTAACGTTAGTTAGGTTAGACAAGTTCCACGAAACAGAACTTCAAACAAATATAATAATTACACAAAAGGTGCGGAAACAACGTCGCAGTTTCGTACTACGCGTGAAGCATTGATAGCGATCGTAAAGTGTCACACAATCACACGAAGTAAGTTTTGCAGCTGTTTAGGTAGTATAAATTGAAGCAAACATTCGCTTACTGACAGACATGGTGTCACGCGTGCACAGACAAACATGAAGGTATCTTACTCGATGACAGCACGAGCACTCGCTGTCACAACGCTGGCGTGACGAGAAGCGCCGGCCGCGGGACGCCACCAGCCACCTCGGCTCGCCCTTGCAAGTTCGCCCTTCGCACCTGGTACCCGTAGCAACAGCGCGCGTTCCGCGTATGCGTTCGTCCGCGCGGGGAGCCACGGGTAGGCATGACCCGGCATCAGAACGAGACGCACCCTCCTCCCCCCTCGGCCCCCCCCCCCTTTTTTTTTGGGAAACTATGAACGTTTGGAAGTTGAGACAGGCAAAGCGTCAACACATGGAGTCACAAAAGCGTTTGAAGCACAAAAGCACGAAGACAGATAAATCCACGTACTATCAATCGTTCCCAGCTAGCTGAGTGATCTCAGCGCCAAAGTTGTCTATATTAACCTTTGTAGAAGACATGGCAGTTTTTGTGTTAAACATCGCACTTTCAAAGGAAAGGCGTCCTGCATTAGCGGTGTGTATTGGTTGCGTGCAATTGATTCAAGCGTTCTACAGCGGCGGCGACGCGGAGCCAAGCAAGGGAGAAAAACAAAAGCCGGCTTTGCGACGGTGTCGCCAGAGGAGAGGCGAGGAATGTAATGCGATTGGCAGCCATGGAGTAATTGCGTGAGCTTGGAATGTGCCCTTCCCCGGAAGATGCGAACGCGAGGCGTAATCCTGTTTCGTGATTACACGATGCCGCGCGAAAAAGAAAAAAAAAAGAAACCCGAGCCTAAATTGATGAGAAACGAAGCAGAGGACGAAGAGCGAAGCGCGAGGAAGGGAGAATGTATTGAACAAAAGCTTACAGCCAGTACTGCATGCCTCTACATTTACGTGCACTTTATTACGCGAGATTGCGGAATTTTTGGGAGAGTTGTGCGTCAGAACCTTGCAATGCGTTCAGGTGCGCACGTGAAGGCCAAGTTGAGCATGTACCAATTACAAAAAAAAAAAAAATAGTTTTCCAGTTGATGGCGCTTTCTCAACGCTGCCTATAAGCTTCGTTATAGACATCTCAGCACTATCTAGGAGCCACGAAAGGCTCTAATGACCATATAATTTTCGGCCTAACTTTTATTCAGCTTTTGCCTATTGGATGCCTATAGGTGATGTATACACGAAAGGAAAACGTATGTAGGCAAACTTGTTTTACACAGCATGTTCCGCTGGACTGTCCACTTCGGCTTTCGCGATTGGCTCCAGCACCACGAGCGCGAAGGTGCCAGCCAGTCTCCTTCGCGCTCGTGCTGCTGGAGCCAAGCTTACAGCCAAAGTGGACAGTTCACTAGGTGGATTCTTACAGAATACCCCCCTCCCCCTGCTTAACATTCGCAATTATGTAATTTCAGGGCGTAACTTACGGCGTAACAATAAAGCACGACGCTCTTAACCGGCATCTCGCTACCCTGTACGATGGTCGGTAACGTACACTCGCCATGCTTAAAAAAAAAAGGCAGGCAAGTTTGCACTCCGTCGTACAAAACTTAGGCACAGCGAAAGTGTCAATCCTCCAGTCTTATTGACTGCTACTGCTAGGTGTTAACTTAGGTGCTAGGTCTTAACTTGGTTTAACTTAACTACGCATGTAGGGAAGGTATTCTCGAGCGATAATTTTCGGAGGTACTTCCCTTTCGCGAAATTTCGCGTGACTAGCGCTGGACGCGTCGGCGCCTACGAGCGAAAGCGTTCCTGGCATGCCACAAGCGCTGGCAGGCAGGAGCCGTGTCTGTGTCGGGCGAAGCGAACGCGCACTTGCGCCGGCGGTTAATAGGCAACGCGAGGTGACGTCATCGCTACTACTTCGGCATATGCGCGGCTAGGCACCACGGGCGGCGTCGGCAGCAGCTCTGCGCGTTGCCTCGTTGGTGCTGCTACAAGTTGTTTCTCTCTCTATCTCGCTCTCATTTTCTCTTTCCCTCTCCCGAGCATTGCGCGCGCAGCGCGCATGCTCTCCTTCCCTCTCCTTAAAGTCCCATGTTAGGCAACATGTGCGCGGCATGGAGAGGAGGCGAGGCACACGCCGCTCCGCGAGGTGGTTGCTAGGCAACGCAGTGACGTCATAGCTCGGTGAGGTTTTGCGACAGCAGGCGCCACTTTTTACGTTTAGTTAGAACCGCTTCGCTGTTAAAACGTGTCTTTACAGTCCGAAGAATTCTGCAGCGAATGGGCTGTCGTGCGGCGTCGATGAAGGCCGGTGGTGGGCGGTCAGTCAAAGTCAGCAACGCAGCCTGCGTCGTAGCCCCGAAGCGGTCGTGTAAAACTAGGACGTCGGCGAGCAGTTGGAACGGTCCGCCAGACGCTGGCATCGGTGACGAGCCATCATATAGAAGTGGCGGTAACGCAGCCCAACCAGGCCGTCGGAACGCGCAGCCAAACGCTGGCGTCGGTGTAGACCGCGAAGCATGCGAGAACACGCGCCGCACGTGACAGAGTGAGTGAGTGAGTGAATAAACTTTTATTGGGTCCAGCAAAACGCGATAAAACGCGCACCCGGCTAATCCCACGACGGGACTGACAGGTCTAGCCTGCCAGCCCGGTCACGGGCGCGCTGGACGGCCAGGATTTGGTCTTCAAACACGTGACAGAGAATGCAGAAGTACTAAGCCCGCGGAAACAGTGAAGCATTCGAAAAGGATCGGGTCCAACGAGGGAACTATTGCCTTGGATATGGTGAAGCGTTTGCTGAGTACTTGAGAAGATGTCGGGCAGGGGCCAAACCGGCAGCTAAAATTCACGAAGGGTGTGAGACAGAGGGAACGCTGGCGCTGCGATCATTCAGCCATTATGGGAATGATCGTTAGGACATGGATTAGTCTGATCTTCGTTCTTGCAGAATCAGACGTTCTTTGTGGCTTCCTTTATTACGCTTTATCTGCCATCATTGTCCGAAATTTCAAATCAATGTATACTTGTGTAAATGCAGAAGACCTTATGAACACGCATCAACATCATCGTCCTTATATTTATGTCCACTGCAGGACGAAGCCATAATCGCTACTAATTGCAGCGGTTCAGCTTGTAGTAAGTGGTTCATGTGGAAAGGGAAATGTTGACGCTATCTTCTGCAGCCCTTGAGGGAGCACGGCTCAGCGCCAACGGGAAGGGGTAAGTGGGGGAGAAAGGAGGATAGGGTGGAGTCGCCATGGCTGGGCGAAGCAAAACCGGCAGGCTGTGGCGGCACGTATCAGGCCGGGATGGAAGGCCTTGGTGTGCTGCAGAGACTGCAGGGGGTGTTGTTCCGGGCCTGTTAGGCCCGGGGTGGGATGGGAGGCCGCGAGGCCGTCCCGCTTGCAGAAATGATGTCTTAGAGGCGTGTGGAGAGCCCTGACGAGTCAAGGTACTCCACGACGCCTCGAAGTGCAGGAAGGTGGTGTCGGCCGGGGAAGAGGAGGTCTTCCTCCTTGCCAGAGGGGAGGCCCAGGCGGCGGAACTCCTGCAGCAGTGGGCCCCGCTGCTGGAGGTACGCCGGGCAGGCCAGCAGGAGATGCTCGATGGTCTCCGGCTCCCCGCAGGAAGAGCAGGCCGGGGACGTCGCTCGTCCTAGTCGGTGGCTGCGTGCTGCCGTCCAAGCTGCAGCCGATGCGGAGCCTGAGAAGGAGCGAGGTCTCCCTGCGAGCCAGGCCTCGCTGGGGGAGTGGACGTGGGGGGCATCCCAGTGCCACCCGTTTGTCTGGGTGGTGGGTCGCCAGGTGTCGCCGCAGCCTCAGTCCTGTGAAGTCGCCCTCCGTCACGGCCCGACTGAGGGGCACAGTGATGGGTTCAGCTTGTCGAGATGGCCAAATCCAAAAGCGCTAAGCGTCTCAATGCGCTCGCTTGCTCGCGAGAAATTCGTAAGGCCGCTTGCGGATGCATGCGTCCGTGGCGTACTAGTTCCAATACCGGGCTTCTGTACTAGACGTCATGTGTTCGAATCTTACGGCCTTTCGCGTGAGGGAAGAAGTCGCGTTTGCTCTATATATATGGTGATTGTAAAGGAGGAAAGAGACGCTTAATTCTGCAGCCCTTCGGGCTGCAGAAGATAGCGCCAACCTTTCCCTTTCCCTCAAGAACCACTTATCATCAGGAGCACGACGCAGAACGCGCGTTTGCCCTCCGCCGTGCATTCGTTGCCCGTGAAAGCGCGCGTCCCTCGCGCGCTCTCACTCGCACATACAGCATACGGTGAGCGGCGACGATTTCATCGCCTTTGGCGTCATACGGAACCGCCCGACGACGGCAACGGCGACGCCGACGGCAGAAATCGGCTTTCAGTGTCCATATAATTGCTATCGCAATAAAAAGTAAATGCTCGTCGGCTAGCCCGGCCAACCGGGTTAAATCGGAATCATTTCCACAGCCCGAATGACTCCTAAGATTTGAGCAATGAATTCAGTATTGGGGGTAGCGCAAAAAAAAAAAAAAAAAAAAAAAAAGGCGAGATGACGTACTTGGCATGAGCGGCGCGTCTGTTGTCTCGTTTTCCTGGTCCCTTGCTCTGCCCCTGAAGACAAATCAAAGCCGATGCGCAAATTTTATGCTCGAGGAAAAAAAAGAAAATTAGGATCAACTGCCTTATGTCCAGCCGCTGCAGGCATGCCCACACACACGGCAAGTACGGAATGTCGCCGAATGCTTACATTTTTGGGGCTGTTTGTGCTTCATGAAACAAAATATTCATTTCGATAAATTACAGCGCATAAAAATGTCACCGTCACCAATATAGTGTTGTGTTTCACACACACGCGCACACACACAAGCAAACATTGTGCACGCATGGTTGAACTTGTGTGACAAGCAGGGTCATCTTGGATTCGGAGCAACGCGGCAAGAATGTTTTTACTGCCGCACACAATCTTGCTTTCATTGATTCCGCTAAAGAGGGTGACAAGACTCGCCGGCAAGCGCGGCTTGGATATGTTTCTCACTCAAAATAATTGTTAACCCACAGTGATTTGCCGGCCTTCATTTCTTGCAGACTGACGCAGGTCGCAGTAAGCGCCAGGTAGTTATAATCATGTACACGTGCTGTGTGGCTGCCAGCGCCTCAGCGGTCTGAAGTCGCATCCGCACCGACACGCACTTTGTACGAGGGCTCGCCATAAAGGAAAGGTCGAAACCTTTGCTTTATGGCGAGCCCGCGTTGGCCGGAAAAACCCATCCATGTACGAAGGGCGAAATTCGGGGCTTCTAAATTTTGCCATCGCGCAGCTTCTAGGACCATAAACATGCGGCGCGTATGCGTTGAAGCGAACGGCGAACATAGCGCGGCACGCAAGCGAGGTACCCAGCAATAGCGGACGGTCAGTTCAGACGACGGATGTGACGTCACATGAAAACTACGATTTGTCTTACAAAGAAGTCTAACCCCGGTTGTACAACTTTATGTATTACCAAATGTGCAGCAGGTTTTCGCCTTCTTGTGTTACAAGAGTGTAACACCTGCCGGACTTTTATTGCGATAGCAATTATATGGACACTCAAAAGCAGATTTCTGCCGTCGGCGTCGCCGTCGCCGTCGCCGTGAGGTTCCGTATGACGTCAATGGAGATGAAATCGTCGCCGCGCGCCGAACGCTGTATGTGCGAGTGAAAGGGCGCGAGGGACGCGCGCTTTCATGGGGAGTGAACGCACGGCGGAGAACAAACGCGCGTTCTGCTCTGTGCTCCCTTAAGGGCTGCAGAAATAGGCTTCTCTTTCCTCCTCTACAATCACCATATATGTAGAGCAAACGTGCCTTCTTCCGACGCACGAAAGGCCGTGGGGGGGAGGGGTAGGGAAGGGAGCCGACGTTTAGCTGCGGCACCAAGTGCCTATTTATATCAGAGGCTCCGGAAACAGTCACCAACGCCGCAAGCATCTTGAGCGAATGCGGGCAAAACGCCGACGGCGTCGACAACAGTTCTGCGTGTTGCCGGTGCTGCTGCATGTCCAAGTTTATACAGCTGATAAAGCTGCTATCATTACTCCGTATAGCTGTCTTCAAATTTGCTATCGCAATTGATGCTTCACCTTTCAGGTGAAACTGCGACAACTTTTATATCATATTACTTTGAATAAAACGATGAGTTAACACAGTCAAGGAGCCGTTTAAAACCAGAAGGACGAAGTTGTGCCAATGTCCATTCCTTTCCAAGCTGACTGAACTACCCCGCTTGCAGCTCCCGTAGACACTGGTGCCAGAGTTCCTTCGTGTAATTATTGATGAGAAAGCTCCAAATAGCTCACTGAGCCAAAAAGCCGGCATCCGGTGTCATCGTCGGGGCATCGTCGCGACGCCATGTCACCCTCGCTCTCGCTTTCAGAAGCCTGTGTTATCTGCGCATTCCTCGTCCGCGCAAGCTCTCGCCCCCGTTCTAACTGCGCCTCGCTAAGGCCAAATCAAAACGCGCCAAGCGTCTCAACGCGCTCGCTATCCCGCGAAGAGTTCATAACTCGAAGCGCCGCTAAGCGACGTTCAGTTGGACATTAATGCTTTCGCATTAACAACTCATAAGAAGTGCTTAGACGTCCTCGGATTTTTTATGAAACTGATTTCCATACATTACATCGCCATGAATAAGGAGCCTCAAGAAGGGTAATAGATGGAGTCCATATCGCGCTGGACATCGACGGGCACTTCAGAGCAATAATAACCACTATGGAGGGCCATTTACGCTTGCATACTGCAGGCGCCAGAAGCCACTTGAAGAGCCGGAAACACGTCATCGCCGCCACCTTTTGGACGACCTTTAAAGTTTGAAGTCAGATTAACGATGTCTAGACGGCGCAATCCGGCTCTAGCACCATATTTCTCTCAGTGTTCTTACTAGAAAACTATGCATATAGACACGTGGCATACGAGATCGTCCGTACCGGTAGACGCACTGAAGATCATGGCTATGTACTAGACTCTAGCACACTCTAGTCATGGTGCCTGAGGTAGGCGAACATACAGCATGACAACCATGCATGGTGTTCTACTGGCGCCTGTAGAAAGCAAAAGCACGGTCTCGGAAAGCACGGTTTCGTTACCGTTGCTCACAGTGAGCCGTCAATAGTGGGTGCGATGTAAGCACCGACTACTGAAAATAAGGTTGCTTGAAGCACAGAGATTTTTAAAGATTTCAATGCGACATAAAGTTTTGAAGAAGAAGCTTTGGGGCAAGTGTCACTGCCCCCTTTCAAAGGGGATTCTCGAATAATAATAATAATAATAATAATAATAATAATAATAATAATAATAATAATAATAATAATAATAATAATAATAATAATAATAATCACCAGCGACGGCTCGCTATAGAAGCAACGGACGCCAATCTCGAAAGCCATGCTTTCGTTTACTGAGGGCGCGGGAACAGATCGCAGGAATCGGAGACGCGTCATTGCTTCCATGCTATGGACGCCACTATTTATGTATTATGATTCTAATTTGGATAACGTACGAAAAGTGAATAATTTACTCTTTGGTTCAAAGTATTTATACAGTGCCTATATTTACAGTGCTAAATGCCCCGCAGGGTGGAGCAGCCTCCTCGTGCGCGCGAGACATGCTTCGAAGCCAGAAGAAGACAAAGAAGTTTCCAGGGGTGACCTCTCTCATCGAACATGGAACGGCTCTCGCGTTCTCTGAATCTGGCGCCTTCCAGGGAGCGATCGAAGGACGTTCCGGAACGCGATCTAAGACACAAAGGTCACGGCAACCGCGAACCAGTCGCCACACTTCTGGATATCGGCACCGTCCTTGAAATACGCTGGTGAACTCTCCTTGTTCGAAACGACTCCGGTACTTGTGTACTCCGCGAAGTACCGGGCGGCGCGCGACCGCTGGCTGTGGGACGCCGCGAACAGCAAGGGCTACTTCATCCACAAGACCAGGGCCCGAGAGACCGTGCTGCGTCCGGTCCTCCGGCTGTACAACAGCGTCACTGATGTGACAAGCGATTTGATAGCCCTAGGCTACGACCTCGGGCAACCGACAATCCCGGTGAGGTCGCGACGGCACGCCGAGCCCTACTGCCGCCTGGCACGCCACATATGGCTGCAGCACAAGATGCCGAAGAGGCCGCAGGAGAATCGCCGCCTGGACGGGATAACCGCGGTGGTGTTCGCGCCTCCGAGCATCCGCGACCATTACTACACCGAAGTGCTGTGGCAGGCGATGGACTCGTTCATGGAGCTACGCGACCACGTCCCCTTCCCGATCCTGTCCGGCCTGACGCAGCACATCCGCGACTCCCTGGGCTTTCTGAAGAAGATGCAGGCGCTAAGAAGCAAGTGCAGAAACGCGCATCCGGAAGCGCAGCCGGCGTCCAGCGGTCTCGAGCGCGTGATCCAAATACCGGACAGGCCCTGGGCGGACCTTGCGCAGGCGGCGCCCCCTTACGACATGGACGAGGATGACGTCAACTTCGACTGCGGCGCCCTCTCTCCGGAAAAGTGCCAACTCCACGCCTCGCGCGACGTCTCCGTCTGCCTGCTGTACCGTCTCGTCCTGGTGACGCACAGCATCCTGCAGTATCTCGTCTTCACGAACCTCGGCGGAGCCGCAGTCTCGCGGGACGACGCTGACGAGGTCCTGATCGTCTCCATCCGCCAGCAGGTGACCGAGAGCGTGCGCGAGATGTTCCTCGACCCGAGCACGCGAATCGTTGACGCGCTGTTTGAGGCGGTCATGGCTAAGGCCTCCGCGTTAGTCGTCAAGGGCAACACGTCCAAGAACCTGCGAGTCAGGACACTGCAGCAGTGCCGCCTAGGTAGCGCAGTCACGTCGTGGCAGCTGGCCACACTGCTCCTGACAGGCGTCAGCGAGGCGTTCGCCGAGGCCATGCTCACAGAAGTCGGGCGCGACGAGAAGATCCGCAGGTACTGCCGCGACTGCCTCAACCTGATCCCGCGCTTCAAGGACGACTGCCTGTACCACGTGTTCCAGGCGCTCTCGCTGCGTCACCGGAAGCTCGCCCTGCTCCGGGCGCAGCACACCGAACCCCTCGATCCGATGGCGTCCAAGGCCGTGGAGGTGCTCGCAAACGTGATCATCACGTACGCGCTGCACCTATTCGACACGCAGAGGGTGTTGCCGAAGCACGCCTACCTGCGCGAGCAGGACCTCATGGACGACTTCGGAAGCTTCCTGGCGCGCCTCAGCTGCCGGTTCACCGTGGTAGCGCCCCAGCCTGCCACCACGCTGGACAGGATGACCGGCGGTCGGCTCAGGGCATTCATGACTGACATGCTCGTGGCCTACTACAAGGAAGTGGTCGAGCCGTCATCAGCTGGTGACGCGCACCAGCCGACGGCTTTTGAGTGACACAAGACAACATCAACCGCGCGGTGCTCACTGTGGGCGCACAGAATGAATTTTGGGTGCTGAAATATATTGTGGTCGTATAAGGCACTTTTATCAGCGAGCGGCTATATAAGGTGCGATACCGAAGCTACCTCTTTGAGCGGTAATGAATTATTTCAACCGTAACTGCTTTTTGTTTGTGTTTCTGCAGCAGAATTGCAACTATAGAGCGCCGTTGAAACAATGGCTCGCCTAATTTTCTGTGTCGTGTGCTTGAAATTCGTAACAGCTTAATTGGAATTAAAAGTGACATTAGGAGCAATTTGAATGGAAGTTTCCAAGTAATCTAAGCCCCCGATGTAACGAAGGATGTTTGAATGCCTGGCGTAGGAATGAATAAGCAAATAATGTCAGACTAGCCATCCTACTTAATGTATTTGCTTATATTAGCGCTGCGCTGTCAATCATTTCTCGTGTCGTGGTGCGAAGGAGCTCTTTATCCGCAGCACGCGAGCGTGTAAATGGGGTTAGTCGTTCCCAGAAATAAAGGCAACAAGGGAGTTGTATTTAACAATGGAGGCGGTTCTACGCTTCCTTGGCATAGAATAGTCAAAACGGTCGTGCCGTTTCTTGGCGTTTCTTGGCGAGCCGTCTCGAGGTGTTATAAGCCGAGTCGTATTATAGCTTCGGGTCAGATCTACAATATGACGCAACGTTTCACGACTATAGAGATACTGTTTTGTAGCACATGCAGCAAAAGTTGGGTCGCCATCAAGATTACCTAACATAGCAAAACCTATACGGTGGATAGCTGCTGGACAGTGAAGCGCTTACGACAGTCATCCGACTGTTAAAGAATTCAGCGGTGTGAATTCGCACTAGTCGCGCATCGAGTATTCGCATCTAGTGCTAGCGATGCCTCCAAGATTGGCAACGGTGCAGCAAGTTGCACCGTTGCGATCTCGGAGGCCACGGTGCTACTGACAGGCGGATCTAGTCGGCAGAGGCTTGCCGGCGACCTGTCTGCTCGAGTGTCGCCTTTTCAATCGCGTGGACATAGTTGCCACAGAGTTAAATACGCGTGATGTCTCACGCCACCAAGATAGATCGAGGCAAATGTACAGAGAAGAGTGTAGAATGATACCACTCTACTAACCTCACTCCGTACCCATTGAACATGCCTACGTCACTTACCTCGAGTCACGGTGTAAGAACATTTAGGTGTTGACAATGCGCGCGCGCGAGCATCCAGATTATGTTCGGCAGCGCGTGGGCGCACCGAGTAGCTCTGCTGCAAGCAGATAGATGGCGCCGCGGTCAGCGGTCCCAGCTTAGCGGCGCCGGCGGCTTGACATTGCTCTGCCTCCCCTAAATTTTCGTTCATAGCGGAGTGAGTAAAACTCAAAGCGCGCAGGAAATTCGTTATTTCAGATTACAGTGATAAGTGTACCAGGCTTAATGCTTCGCTAACATGAAGATATCTTACGCAGGGCGTAAATGACGTGAACACGGATCGATCGGGCAGCACTCAAAGCCCACTCAACGCCCACTCAAGTTCCGCTCGCGCGCACAATTTGTTTCGTCCGGTCTAGCCGTTCATCCAAGCATTAAAAAATGCATTGGCCTGCGTGCTACACCTCGATCAGATGAAAAGAGTGACTGCACCGGAAACTGTTGTTTTTCATGCTTATCGCTGCTTCCATTCACACTCTGAAAACCGTTCAAGAATCGTTGCGCGAATTCAGTGTGGCGGCGGTATAAATTAAGAAATGAAACGGCGCAAGGCTCATCGACGACACAGACGCTCTTTTTGCGGCCAGTTTCGGTTTAAGGAGCATGCCAAGGGAACTTATTGTTCGCGTAGCTCCCACATGAACTCCACTATTCAAAATTGGATCGTTGGGATAGGTAGTGTCGAGGACGAGCCCCAAAGTACTCATTTGCTTTAGCCACCTATTGTTGATAATTCTAAAATTAATTACCGCAACTTCGCTAATTACGCACGTAAGTGCGGAAGTTGCTCTATATCTGGAGGCCGCCAATCCGTACACTCAAAGCAAACATAACGTGATCAAGATTTATATTTTTCTAATTTTAAAAATGTGGTGCAGCTAAAAAAGACCACCCTGTATATCTTGCACATGCAACAAAATTTGCACAAACTGCTGTGGCACACAGGAGGTTATCTCTTCCGCAGCGGCTTTCCAGGTTTATTTGACCGTGGGAGGTTCTTTGCACAGTTAGAAAATAAGGAGGAAACCCTTTTATCGAACTCCGCGTAATATGCCATCGATATCGTATTCCCTGCAAAATGGTTGGCGCAGACATGGTCGGTAGGCATTAGAGTTCGGTCTGCCCTCAGATTTGCACGGCGCCACTGCTCTAGACGACCGCTCTCGGACGGCGCTTTGAATAAAGGCACACGCTCTGCGCAAGTCCGGTATCCAGGATTGCAGTTTGGAACGAAGCACTTTCTAGCCATTTGAAACGCCCCTCAGAAGGCCGCTGCCACTTTTGTCGAGGGCGCGCGGCGACAATACCCAAGTACAAGCTCATGAAACGCACGCGAACAAAAAATGTCGCAGTTTCGCCCGAAAGGCGAAGCATCAATTGCGATAGCAAATTGGTAGAGAGCTATTCGGAGTAGGGATAGTAGAGTAGGTTTATCGGCCGCATAAACTTGGGCACATTCGCTTTCTAACTGAATTGACAAGCGTGGTGTCATCGCGCACAAGCAAACATGAATAGATCACACTGAATGACCGCAGAACACGACTGGCAAAACGCTGGCGCGGCCGCTGCAGCGGGCGAAGAATCGTGCGGTCTATCGCTTCAACGGAAACTGAGCGGCGAATGGAAAGCGCATAAAGATCAGAGCCGTGTGGAGACACGGCCGGGCTCGACTGGCGCGCGCGCTCGCTCGCTTCTTAAGAAGCGAGTGCGCGCGCCAGTCGAGCCCGGCCGTGGTGGAGATAAAGAGACGGTTCTCCTTGCGCTGGGTTGCAAGATAAGCATTTGGTGCCGTAGCACAGCTTCGCCCCGCCTCCCTCCCCCCCATACCCCCACGGCCTTTTGGGCGACAATCGCGTTTGCTTTCCGCCGTGCGTTGGCTCTCCGTGATAGCGCGCAGTCCCCCGCTTGATTTTACTCGTACGGCGCGCGGCGACGATTTTATCGCCCTTGGAATCTATACGAAACCTGATGGCGACGGCGACGTCGACGACGACGCCGACGGCAGAAATCCCGTTGAAGTGTCCATATAATTGCTATCGCAATAAAAGCGTTCCTTCAAAACAGCGCGGCCACACATGCAAGCAGGAAGACGAAGCAGCGGCAGCACGCGCCTTGCCGCCGAGGCTGGTACCGCATTCCGCAGCGCCCTCTGCCACGGCGCCGACCGAGCTGTAACCTAGCCCAACATAATCTGGACGCGAGCGGGCGGCGCTATCGCGCGCGTTATGGGGAGAGTGTCAACACCTCTCTTGCTTATTCTTACACCGTGCCTCGAGTACAGTGCGCACTGCCCTTGCGACCCTACGGCAGATTATCTCCCCGGATAAAGCATAATTAAGATCTTATGCGCTATTCCTCCAGAGTTGATGTCTTTCATGGTAATAACAATTGTCGATTGGAACAAACTTCATTCAGAAAGTGTTTGCAACTACTCATTTTGGTGATTCTTTAGAAAGCAACTTGTCATTATTGTTTGACTGAGTTTGACTGCAACATAACGGAAAAAGGTAATGTTGAAAAAGGTTTTTACTTTTCCAGAGCTTTCCCGGGGAATGTGAAATTATAATCATTTATCTGACTAGATGGTCCAGACAGAGGCCACCAATGCAAAGGGCACTTCTCTATGATGCGCCATAATTTCCAGAGGAGCGCGCATGAGTTATCTCCCTTCAGGCACTCATGGCATGCGAGGTGATGAGTTTTAAGCTTTACGGAATTTTTATAAATCGCCCGTGGAAGATGGCATAATTCTCGTCTTTGAGCTGAAATATTCGAAGAGGGGGACATTGCTAACACCCGCCGGGGTAGCTCAGTCAGCTAAGGCGTTGCGCTGCTGAGCACGAGGTCGCGGGATCGAATCCCGGCAGCGGCGGCCGCATTTCGATGTAGGCGAAATGCAAAAACGCCTGTGTGCTCGCGTTGTAGTGCACATTAAAGAACCCCAGGTGGTCAAAATTAACCCGGAGGCCTCCACTACGGCATGCCTCATAATCAGAACTGGTTTTGGCACGTAAAACCCCAGAAAGAAGAATGGACATTACTAACACGAGAAATCGAAACGCATATTAAATTGATCAACAAAAAATCGCCAGCCCTTCCCCTGTCGAGAAAATGGGGGTAAGCGAAGCTTGCCGTGTGTGTATCGACCATCGTGATGATTTTCTGTCTCTTTCTTTCTCTTGATTTCTCTCTTCCTTTCTCTCTTTTTTGTCCCTGGTATGTGCCATTGAGCTTGGACCCTTTCTGCACTATCGCCAGGATCGGCCCACTTTTCAGCGTGACGCCGCCGCCATCACCGCCGCCGCCGCCGACAACTGTGAGCCTGTAAAGCTTCGCTTAAAAGTCGCTCAATAGCTTATTTGTTACTTTACGGCATATATTGCAATTTACGAATTGTAGCCGGCGAGTTTGCAAAGACTTATTCACCTGAAATGAGTTTCCAGGATGACACCAGTTTCGAGATGATATTTCCCAAAGTGTGGGATGAAATACATGGACGTTCCAACTACTTTTATGTTTCAGTGCATAAAAGAGAGTCTTATTTAAAAAGTAAGTGGACCAACAGTGCATCTTTACGGCGAGTTTGGTAGCGCGTATCTCGAAACAGGTATCATCTTGGAAATCTATTCCAAGTGGATACTCCTTGCAAGCTCACCGGCTACAATTCTTAAATATAAATGATTAGCCGTAAAGTATTATTGCGATATTATATGGACACTCCAAACGAATTTCTGCCGTCGGCGTCGTCGTCGCCGAGAGGTTCAGTATAGAGTCCAATGGCGATGAAATCGTCGCCGCGCCCCGTATGCTGTATGTGCGCGAGGGACGCGCGCTTTCACGGGGAGCGAACGCACGGTGGAGAGCAAATGCGACTTCTTCCGTCGTGCGAAAGTCCGTGGGGGGACGGGGGGAGGGAGGGAGGGGAGGCGACGTTTAGCTGCGGCACCAAATGCGTATTTATATAAAAAGCCGGCAGATCCCACGCCCTGTGGGAATCGAGTTAATGCGAAGCAGTTAACTAAGTTAACGAAACGACCATGAGAGCACCAAGACGTAGGCGGCTCTTTCATGACCTACATGACACGCATGTCATGACATTCATGTCATGAGTCCTAATGAGTCCCTTTAGCTACACCTAAGAGACCTTAAGGTGAAAGCCTTAGTCATTGTCATGAATATGACTTCTACCACCATCCTTTAGTGTTTCCTTCACTTAGTACCCACATCCGAACCCATTCCTGTGTTTTTTAGTGTTAATTTTTTTTCGCTGAGTCATTGTCATTTTTTTCTGAGTCATGCTCGTGACTATGACTTCTACCACCATCCTACCACCATGCTAAAAGAAAAGAAAAGGAATTGCGCGCTGGGCGGCGCAGGTGGCGGACGGCTTCAAAGCAATTCGTGATGCCAGAGGTGGAAGCGTCGGGGGGCATGCCGTCGATGAGCTCGCGAGCCAAAGCGGATTGCGGCCTCAGTAGCGGAGCTGGTCCAAAACGTGTTACGCGTTCAGACGGCGACGAGTCAATCGATTGAAGACTGTATATTTATAGCGGCGGCGGCGGCATCAGCGTGCACTAGGGGGTATTCAGAATGTGCCCGAGCGACTGTAGAGCGGGGGGGGGGGGGGGGGGGGGAGAGCACACGTGAGGAAAAGGCGAGGTTGTTTCCAGTATGAAACAGCTTTTGAGGGAGGGGGAAAATGAGTTATGAAGCCGCTCGCCTCGATATTAGAAAGTGGAAAGTTCAAAGCGGCCGTGGAATTGCAGGAGTATGAGGAAGCTCCACGGGTGCGTTTGTCGCCGACGATTTGGAAAAAAAACGAGGGGCGTGCATCGCGCGCGTCCGGCAAACGAGCCGACGTGCCGTCGCAGCAGGTCGCGCGGTGATCAAAGAGACAGTCTTTCAAAGCGGAGTCATCGCGAATGCAATTTCGTGCATCATCAACTTTTTTTTTTTCCTTCACGTTGTAATACGGCAGAAATAATCAGGCGGCAAACAGTAGTTGGAGTAGCGGTGATGATGACGATTATGATGTCTACAACTAATGCTCTAAGGCACAGGTAGCGGTTGATGTGTTCCTCATCGAGTGAGAAAGTTCCCACGGTGCTTATCTTCAAATCAACACGGCTTAAGAAGCAAAGCTGTGGTATAGAAAGTACTTTTTTGCGAAAGCACAAGACATTTATTTGCTTTCCTTTATCCTAAATTCAAGTTGCATGTCTTTTATACTGCCTAGTGTAAGCAAGTTTATGTAGGTTTAGTAAACAAGGAAACGAAATAATGTAGTCGTATACTTTTAGTTATTCGAGCTGGCCATAAGTAGATCAAACTGTCAAGGAGTGGTTTTTACACCGACATACGAAGAAGTCGGTAGGAAGTGAAGACGAACTTAGCACGGAATCCGTCGATCAAGGAAGAAAAAAAAATTTCTTTCCTCCTTGCCCCTATCTGGTCTTCAGACAGATGCATGGCGAAAAAAAAAATGACCGGGCTTGGAGGACGGCCTGTGCCCACGGCCGCCTGGAATGAGCAGGCTGCCCACCTCGGGCGATGACTTTGCGTGCTCAGAACAACAAAGTTTATTCATCACCATGATCCATGCATCAACCACCCCACATGCATTTATCTTGCTGCGCCACCGTTTTTCTTCAATAATGTGACGTTGGCTGATTGGTTGATATTACTCTGCATATGGCTCAAAAGCCATGCGAGAGATTGGCTAAGATTGATCAAATTTCAGAAAGCCGTCTGCTACCACTGCATGGTGCACGCTGTTTACTTTGTGCCTCAGGCTTTTTTCTCACCCCTTACGCTCTTTCTCTTTCCATTTACTTCCCCCTACCCTCCAGTGCAGGGTAGCCAACCAGAGCTATCCCTGGGGACGTATTGTGCGACGATCAATTTCGGCGATAGTACCGCCGCGACCGTCAGGCGCGTGCTGGTTGGCTGCTTGAGCAAAATCGGATGAGCTGATCGGCTGTTCGAGCCCTACGTCACGCGAAGGCGATAGTATCGCCAAAGTAATCGTCGCAGAATACGTCCCCAGGTTAACCTCCATGCCTCGCTCTTATTATTACGAAAAATTGTTTTACAAGAAACATTTCACCGTAAGGGATCGAAAATTTCCCTTCCCAATATTCTGCCTTAGGAAGACTCCTCCACAGTACTTTCTCATGCGCAGCCGTTGAAAAATTTTTATTTCATGCAAGACGATTCTCGTGCTAGAATTTTAAAACATAATGTTACCTTACTTTTTCTTTGATCGCGCAAAAAGTTTCAATTAGACCTTTTTTTTTTAGACTTCACTGATCATCATCTTATCCGATTCATAGCCAATCAGCCATACTTGGTTTGAGCCATATCAAGAAGAAATACATCCAACCACTCAATCAACCGAAGCCACCCGATTATTGGTCAATCCCCATTGGTGGTGAGCGTCCCTGCCTTTTAAAACCAATCACTATCAAACATTCACCTTAAGTACACTTAACTGTGGCGTGAAGTACATTTCGTGAAAAGAGGACAGAAGAAAGGAGAGTTGGACGCTTCACTGTCACCTTTCTTCTGTCCCATTTTCACGAAATGCATTTCGCGCCACAGTCAAGTATACCTAGGAAATCACAGCACCAACTTGCCCAAGGAGAAGTTCTTTTGGAACATTCACGTAAAGCGCAAACTATAACTGCAACCCTGTGCGCAACTCTATAGCGCAACACGTTCTCCCTGCAAACACACCGTTGTGAATGTTCCTCAACAATATAAAATAATTCTGTCCACTCGTGCTTCCATTTATCGCGATTTGACGGAACACAATAAAAAAGTAATAATTATGCATATGCAACACCCATGTCGTAATCTATGTGCAGGGAAGCTTTCGGGAAGCTGTTCACTGAATGTCATACAATGAAATGCCAGGGGCGCGATTCTATTTACGTGGACTTTGCGGTGTCACGAGGACTAAGGCGATGTATGACGCTCGTAGAGGAAAGAATGGTGATGAGAGCTGAATACGCCAGCGAAATACGTACCGCACGTATATATGTAATACGGATTATGGATATATGGATTTTATGTTCCTTGTGTCACACTAGCACGTACCACTCTGGAGGACTGGCCAAGAATGGACCATACGAGCGGCGCATACCCAATAGGCAAGGATTATGGTAGCTAAAAAATAAGAGATTTAAGAAAATCAGAGAAGCCGCCGAATATCTTGCGCGGTTCTATTAGGAAGTCCGTGTGCTTTAGAGACACCTATTAGCCTACGTTTTATGCAGAGGCTTTATGCAGTGATCTATTGTTTTATTACGCAGAACAAATGTGAGTTCCCAGTCACTATTTCCTTTGTCAAAGTTATGTGAAATATAAGCAGGTTTAATCAGCGAAACGGCACCGAAAGACGCGAATATCGCGATAGTAAATGAAGAATGCATCGTACTAAAAAACACATGCACCGTAATAAAAAAAAAAACGAAAAAAAGAGAAAAACCATTTACGAAATTTATGCTTTGAATTTCTGCTGGTATATAGTCCCCGAAGCATTTAGAAACTGATAAAGATACAAGCGTTTGAATGAAGCGGACTTCGACGTCGTTGGTCGATTTTTACGTGTGGCGGTATCATGACGCTGGTTGTAGTTTCGAGAAGGGCTCCGGCCCGCAGAATTGTAATGCGACTTCTTTCCGATCGTGGAACTTGTGTTCAAAGTTTTCGTTACCGAATCCATAGCCTAGATTCTCGTTTCGTTGGTCATTTACTTAACGGTTTTTACAACAGCCTCCCTGGTTTACATTTTTTATAGACCTATGTTTGTGTGTTTTTGACATGTGTGCGCACTTAGAAGGAAATGGGTAGTTGCAATTCGTCAGCTGCGTATTGGGATAGCCACCGCACTTATTATACAAAAACGATATCCTGGTCGCGGCTTTCTCTTCTGAAAGTAAAGAAGACAAAGGAGTAGCGAAAAAAAAACGGTTCGAGCTCTATAAAGCTCGAGCAGGCCTCCTCGTCATGTGATAATATGTTTGGAGACGTTGGAGTCTTGCCAACAAATAACACCTTTGTCCCAGTCAAAAAACACGAAAAAGGATGTCCAAGAGCCCAAATTCTTTTTCTCTAGCAAACCTGACATTTTGCCATGAGGACAAGTGTTTTTCAGTCGACACAACAGATATAGTCTTATCGTAGCATCAAGACTTCATATTTAGTACGTGACTGCTACCGTTACAACAAAAGCGATTATTGTGGCCACAGCAAGGCGTCAGGCACAAGGCGTCAACACGCTTCTTATTTCTTCTCCATTGTTTTGCATGCTTGAACATATGTGTTGCACGCTCATGTGTGCATTTTACCGTACGCTATAAACAGCATAGAAGGTAGGCAGTTAAAGTAGAATTGCAAGGGACTCACAACTGTGCCACAGAGCTGCGCTGAACAAACGGCTGTGCTCGGTGCGCATGGCAACAGCAAGAGCGGCGTTTTATACGCGATTTCTATGCCCTTCTCTTGAACATCTAACGAAAGATCTTGGAACACAGGGCACATTCTGACGCACTACAGCACTTTACTTCCACAGGAACCGGACCCAAACACTGTACATGCTCGCACGTGCACGCACGCACGCACGCACGCACGCACGCGCACACACACACACACACACACACACACACACACACACACACACAGACACAGACACACACACACACACACACACACACACACACGCACGCACGCACGCACGCACGCACGCACGCACGCACGCAACAGCCTTGCATACTGGCACTCGCTAATTGGCATTGTCCCACACACATCCACACGCACTCATAAAAGGCAAGTCGCTCAAGAGGAAAACTACAGTGCTTCCACAGGCAAATACAGCGTTATTGGACTCCTCTGAAGTTCTAATACGCATAAGCAAGCGAGTCTGCATGAATAGTTGTGCCGTTACGGAGAACTGCACAATTCTTCGTAACGCAGTTCGTAATTCCAAGAAAGTGTGGAAGGGTGAAAAAAAAATGGAACAAAGCTTACATAAGCAAGACATATTGTTTAGAGCTCTCAAAAACACCCCTGAAGAAAGCGCCATCAGCAAACGAGGAGAGAAGAAAAGCAGAGTGCGAAATAAAGTTTCTCATTCGTCGTGCGGAACAAGCGGTTGCCAAAAGACGCAGCTGAAAATCCTCCCATTGATGCGGCTCGAGAAAAGAAGGCATCCGGGCTTTAGGGACGCGTAGGTCGCAGAGAAATTGCTTCTCGAAGACCGACGTCAATAAGCGAAGCTGGTTCGGCCACGGTCGAATGAAAATTTCGGCGCAACGAAGCGGAGTTACGTAATAACAAAAGATAGAAACAAGCCCTAAGGCATGTCACGTGCAGGAAGCGAAACAAATTTTATAATAATTGCTACGGGCACGCAATAAATGGGCCAGGAAAGAGTGAAAGAGCTTGTCCCGGATATTATCTCAATAAGCCCCTTCTTTTCGTAACGTTCTCGATTTGTGCGTGTGTATTCTTTTTTATCTCAGCCAGTTGAGATTACTATATCCAGACTTAGCAGCACAGTCAGTTGTTGTTTCGTTTTAAATGCGTAAGCATTTCTATGCCTACCCAACGAGAAATCTATCCGTCCGTCACGTAAGACGAATGCAATGGCTGATACCCCCGTAAGCAAGCAAAAAATTCAATGGCTCAGCAAAGCGCTCAGCAAAGTGAAGCGAACAGTGCACACATTCATTGAAAACACCCATACAACACGCAGAACAGCATTAGTTTCAATAAAGAACAAGCTCAAAACAAGCATCCGAACCATCAATAAAGCATTGCATACCCCCCTCAGCAGTTGTGGTGATTTTGCAACAGTTAGCTGGACATCCACTTTCGCAGGTTGATAACGTCCTATAAGTGTTCATAATGGTTGGATCGAGTCCGATAAGGGTGATAACAATCGATAAGGGTTCATAAGGGTCAGATGTAGCATGATAAGGTTGATAACGACCGATAAAGCTTGATAAGTGTTTATGCTGGTTGGATCAAGTTCGATAAGATTGATAATGACACCGTGCCGCGTAGAGATGAGCAAGTGGCCCAATGCTTACGCATACAACTCCAGTTGAGCTTGCACGCGATTTTTCCTTTTTGTGTTTCTTTTCCGACGCAAGTTGAAAAACGCATCACGCTGTTCATGCGACATACACTCGCGTAGGTGACTCAGCATATATCTCGCTGAGCACGGGGTCGCTGGTTCGATTCCCAGCCACGGTGGGCCGCTTTCTGAATTGAATTATTTATCGCGCCCAAAAAATCGTGTACATGCCGTCTAACTTGATACACGATGAAAAAAAAATTGGAGGCACAAAAAGACATTAAGAACAAGGTAAAAGATATTGAATAGCGCGAAGTATACCGTTATTTCTCTCCGAATAAAGCGAAATAGCTTGTTGGAACAGATGTGAGATTCAATTCCTTTTCTTTTGGAGGGAGACCAAATAAAACAAGAAGCTGGACATGCCGCTACCGTCACAATGATATCTTATATGCCATGACCACAACAGCGGTGGGCTCACTAACGACGTACCCCATGCAGTGGTTCAGTGTTTGTGACATTCCGCTGCTGAGCACGAGGCCACCAGTTCGATTCCCTGTCGCGGCGACCACACTACTATGCAGGCGAAATGCAAAACGCATGTGCACAATGGCCCGGGCGCATGTTCAAGCACCTGAGATGGTCGAAATTCATCCGGTGCACCACACTACGGCATCTCTCATGACCTGTGAACTGCTGACCCGAAACACCCTATTTGTTATTGACCTCATAGACATAATAACGTCATTACTTTGTTACGAACTAAATATTAGGTCGTCTATATTTCTTAGTTGCTCACATCGCGAGCTGCATTTCCATCTAATGTTTACATTTTTCTGTATTGCTTTGTAGCTCTCTGCTAAGGGTATGCACGCTTCAATAGCATAGACTGAGACGTTTATAAGGCTGACATGATCAAGAAAATCATTGCTTTGTTGGACACGTACAAGCAATGATATACACGTAACGCGATATCGTGAAACAGAAGTATGTTCTTTAAAGCTACGTATAGGATTAAGTTACGACCTGAGAAGCTGCGCAGTTCTGCCTGTGGAGCATCGGCTCACTCGTCAAAGACCCGGAGCGCGAAGCTGAAAGTCAAGAAATAACGCAAAGCCTGAAAGTGAGCCAGCCGGTTAAAAATTACAGCCGCCCCCGCCCAGTCAAAACAAAGAAACTGCAGACAGACACAAGGAGGGGAGGGCCACTGCAGGACTAATGACGTCACCGTGGCAGCCACTGAACCGTACGACAGCTGGCGCGGTGACGTCATTGCAAGGCAAAAAAGTCATGGCCGCCAGAACTGATGATGTGGCATCTCACGGCGTCAGCTGCAGAAAGCCGTGGAGCGGTCGAAGCGCAGCGTCCCGGCAGCAAACGAAATAAAATAAAAGGTCAGACGAATGGCAAAACGCACAGGACCCACCGGTTTTCTTTACGTCCACGAGACATCCAGTTTGAAAACCACTTGGTGGACAGCATTTGCTTCTTTGGCCGCAGGGACGAAGAGAAGAGCCGAAGAAGGCCGCTTGGGGCGATGGCACGACAGGTCGGTGGCGACTCGGAGCACACCACCACACAAGGAGGAGGACCCGATAAAAACTGAGTCTTTCCAACGTTGGAACACGGGCTTCGTGATGCAATGTCGCTTGTTTATTACCTTCGCTCAGGTCTTAACTGTGGACGTCGCTGTGCCGAGCACTAGTTTTTTTTTTTTCTCCGAATAAAAACAAAAACGAACTCTGAAGGTATGCGAAGAAACGCAAAAGCCGCGACTCAAAATTAAGAAGTTAGCAAGCAGTCAACGCGAGCGCACAGTGAACGGTGTTCATTCCGGGCGGGCGCTACATTTATTTTTGGGGGCGCGCTTCTTCGTCACGAGTGAGGGAGACCTCTGCGACGCCATGAATTCCAAAGGATAAAAATGAAACAACAAAAATGAAGGTTCAAAAAAGCGGGAGCAAGAAGCACGAGGGGACATCGCATTTCAGCGCTAGCCTTTCTGAGGCCACCGAGGCAACCAAGAGAACGTGCGCGGTTCGGCTAAACGAATATTGCAGCGTGTGAATGACTAACACGTGACTTTTTTTTCGAGTGGGCTGAAAGGAAGAGTGAGAAGAAAAAGGAGCATCCCTCATATTTCGTGAAGGGCTCGGTTCTCTGCCACCCTGCTCAAGCACCAGCATTTCAGCGACGCCGCGTGGAGGCCAAATATACGCCTCGCAAGAACACCCCCCCTCCCTTTTCAGACCAACGCCGCATGTCGCCAGTGCTGGCCTCGTTTCGTTCCTAGTGCTCCTGCCTCAAAACAACCTCCACCTTATTCTCCCGTCTCTGCTCCGGTTTCTACTTTAGCGCTGCTAAACACGCGTTCACAAGTAATGTCACCAAGCTTTCCCTCTCAAAAATTCCGCGCACTTGCTAACCGAAACTTTATTTTTTTGTTTATTTTTTTACTGTTCTGTCTGTCTCGTCAAAAGTACGCTAGAAAATAGAAATTATCCTAAGGTGCTACTATCATTTAAAAAATATATTGGGTACATTGCCATCGGAAAAGTTGCATCACAGTGCTACACGCGCATTACTATAGTCGTTTGGGGAATCTGGAATATTTGAATCTGGAATATTTGAAACTCACTAGACCCGATTATTGGACTTCTTTCTGTCGGCAAAACGTTGTTTGTGCAGATGCACATTTCTGTGCACAGTGGCCTATTGTCCTGGTGGGAAATGGCACAGGACTACAGCAGCGCTCCCTCATGCGCACGCGTGGAAACGGACACCATCGACGGGCCGGCATGGGTATCCTGGTTTTACTTGGAACAGCTGTTTTCGCAGCATCACGTGGTATTTACTGTGCAATGCAGCAACGTTAGCACTGCAGTATAAGTTTGCAGTGCAGTGTTGTACTGTAACGAACCTTATATCGTTCCCATGGGCAGGACAAGGGCACACTACATACCGTTTCAGAAAGCTTCCGCATAACGATATACAAAGCTGGCGTAGACAGCGACGGTCTCCGATGGTCACCGATATCGCTAAATACACAATACGCGCTTCACCTTTGACCTCTTTCCAGTTCTGCAAACCGGAGTCACCTGTTTCATCCAGTGCATCTACAGAACAACCAGGATGGGCTCACGTACTGCTGCGACCAAACTGTCATTTTTAAAGCGAAGCTTTATATGGCTAGGCGAAATCGCCTGTCCACAGAAAACTATCACCATCAGTATTGGCTCGAGCGTCGTTGTCTTCTTCCGCAGCTGGTTCGTTAGCTCGTGCTCGGCACACGCTTATGACACTGCTCCTGGGTTCGTCGTCGTCGTCTTCTTCCACAGCTGGCTGCGTTGCCGCTCATCATTCCAACCTAGAATATCACTTCTCTACTGTCGTCGTAATCGGGAGGCCACGGTTACGGGGGTATGATCCATTGCTTAAAGAGGATATGAGCCATTCATTGTTTTACGTGACAGACAGATTTAATTTTGAAGCAATTTAATTTCGAAGAATCGCAAGCAGCAATGGGTGGGCGTATGCTGCTAACCACGCCACCGAGAAAACTCGAGACATCGAACGCGAGCGACAACGGCGGACTGCGGGCATACCGTCAGTGACGTCGTTCTGTCCGTCGCAGCCGAACGTGTGTGTAACCTCACAATTGAGTAATACTTTAATAAACCCTCGGGATTAACCCAGTGATAACCACCGGGGCCGCACGTTTTAGCTTCGCTGGTTAACCACCTTCACGGAGTGTATATATAAGGACCGACGAGTGTTTCTTTTTTTTTTATTGCGATAGCAATTATATGGACACTCAAAAGCAGATTTCTGCCGTCGGCGTCGCCGTCGCCGTTGCCGTCGCCGTCGCCGTCGCCGTCGCCGTGAGGTTCCGTATGACGTCAATGGAGATGAAATCGTCGCCGCGCGCCGCCGAACGCTGTATGTGCGAGTGAAAGGGCGCGAGGGACGCGCTCTTTCACGGGGAGTGAACGCACGGCGGAGAACAAACGCGCGTTCTGCGCCGTGCTTCCTTAAGGGCTGCAGAAGTAGGCGTCTCTTTCCTCCTTTACAATCACCATATATGTAGAGCAAACGCGCCTTCTTCCGACGCGCGAGAGGCCGTGGGGAGGGAAGGGAGGCGACGTTTAGCTGCGGCACCAAGTGCCTATTTATATCACAGGCTCCGGCAACAGTCACCAACGCCGCACGCATTTTGAGTGACCGCGGGCAAAACGCCGATGGCGTCGACAACAGTTCTGCGTGTTGCCGATGCTGCTGCATGTCCAAGTTTATACAGCTGATAAAGCTAATATCATTACTCCGTATAGCTCTCTACAAATTTGCTATCGCAATTGATGCTTCGCCTTTCAGGTGAAACTGCGACAAGTTTTTTAACGAACATTGACAAACGTTTGAAGCTAACATTTGCACAACGCTGTTATATTATTTGCTACTTCCTTTTATATCTTAATATAATTATACCATGTAAAGCATGACAATATTGAGCAGTTACTCCCTATCTAAGCGAACATTTCTTCCTCTCTTATTTTCTAAACCGGGTGTTCAATGCATTTCATTCAACGAGTTTATTTTCCTATTCTTTGTTGAAGTGAACGTCTGAGTTGCTTTTTTCTCGCATACGACGGCTGTTAAGATAATATGCAGAGCATCAGCATGGACGCGAGACCTTAAGGAAACCACTGTGTTTCGTGGTTATTGTTTATACGCATCCTTTCTTCCTACCCTGATCGTCGTCGTTCTGGTCACGTCCTTTTTTTAATTTGGTCTCTTTCCTGCTTCCCTTGTGCAGGGTATCCGGCCAGATCATACAAGCCTAGGCCAAACCTCTCTGTCTACTTTATAATATTTATTTCTGCGTACGATCGCCCTCCCAAAGTTGAAGCAAAGGCTACCTCCTCCGAACGCGGCCAGTCGCACGCACACCAGCACCACTATATCGGAGCTCTTTCGTGTCTCCAGTATGAACGGTTCAAGCTTCCCTTCTACAAAAGTACGGCATCTCCTTAACAGTAAGAGTACAACGGCAACAATGCGCCAAAATAAACGAAAAAAAAAGATAACAGGGAAAACAGATGGAAGTCGCAGAATTGCTATATCAGGTTTCAGAGATTTTTCTTCTGCTTCTATTATTGTATGCTCGACCAACCATGAGGGCACGCCTTATTAGACTTGCATATTGCAGCGTCACGTCACGTCAAAACAACCTGCTCGTGCACTGACACGCAAAATCTTGTTTACGCTCGAACTGTAGCGATTCAAGCACGACATCGCCGATGCTTCATCCGTACGCAGTATAAACAGACGCTGCACCTATGCGATCCCCAAGGAAACCGGCATAAAATGTTTGCAAATGTTCCAAACATCCCTCCGTGGCGGCGTTTCTCGGGGCTGAACATATCTGCATAGTCTCAGAGATCTTCTATATGCGCGCTTTAAATATTGAAGGCCAAAGCGCGTGGATACAAATTTACCCATCCGACTCTAGCTCACGTGATCAATAACATAGGAGACGAATTCATCGTGTACCGGTGACTGCGTGGTTCGGTTAAGCATATTTTGGGAATACAAGTCAATAAAAGAGGAAAGTGTAGAGTAACGTCCCAAAGCAATCCACGGAAATATGCTTGGAATGTGTGCAGAAAGCCTACACAAATGCTGGCTGCTTCCTATAGAAATGCCCGGAAGTTTGAAAAAGAGGCGATTGCGTACAAAGGGACAGATCTTAAAGAAGGCTAAATCAAACGCACAGGTGAGTGAAACACAGGTGAGTGAAACCAGCGGTGTCCCGTCACACACGCGCCACTCAATAAGAAGCAAGCTGCCTCGACCCATTGACTTCCAACAGAGGGCGCAAAACGACACACCACTCCCGCGCTCTATATTGATGAGCGTACCGGGTACCGCATACGTCTGAGGAATCAATAAATCTCAATGCGGACCTCTTCAATCGTTAGCAACGGGTTCCATTTACCTGCTCACCCGCTCACGATCAGCACAGAGAAAGATCGCGTGCGTAGAGGGTAGCGCCTATGAATCGATCTCCCGTCGTCTGCCCGCGACCACTCGCACGTGCCCGAAGCCAATCGGGGGTAATAGTCGGTGCGCGCTGTGCAACACTCCGAACACCTGGCTCTGGAGGAGTTACGTTCGCATATGGAGGAACGTCTCCTGATCGATGTCGCTAATGAATGGCCATCCATTTAGCAGGCGTCCTTTTGAGCCATGTATATTCAGTAGGACAAAGATGGCGTGAGGGCACCTTCTGCTTTAATGGATTATCATATCGCGTGTCTCGCGCGATCGTTGTATGTTAGCTTATAGTTCGTATCTATGCCAATATGAGTTCTACGAGAAAACTCGGCAAGGTGCGGCATTGCCAACTGAATTGCTACGCGTTAATAATTAGATGGCCGTTCGAAGTAAACAATGAAATAAAGAGTGTAGCAAGAACAGTCGGAAGAATCCCACACGGGCTCCATGACAAGACACTTAGCAGTTGCGAAGAAATCTAGTGGAAAATGTGTTTACTCAATAAGCTAAAAAAATGTGACGGGCTATGAAATATAAAACCTCAGGCACCATCCCGGACGACGCAGAGCAAGGGCAAAGACTCTTCATAAACGTTTCGGCATGGGACCGGGAGTGTATAACACGGATGTTAGTCGAACAAGCTCCGCCACGTTCACCGTAGTCTCTAGGTGTCAGAACAACGTTACAACGGCACCCTTCAAAACCTCCTCGGCATGCGTGGCAGAGGCTGCAGCCATCGCCTTGGCCATTCAGGACGTCGAAAGCCAAACCAATTCGGCTGTCATATCCGACTCACAAGCAGCTTACCGGCCATTCAGGACGTCGAACGCCAAACCAATTCGGCTGTCATATTATCCGACTCACAAGCAGCTTGCCGCCTGTTTCTAAATGGGACGGCACCCCAGTCAATAATCAAAATTTTGGGCAATCGACTAGAAGGGCACCGCACTATCATATGGTGTCCAGCACACGAGGGACTGGCAGGGAACGCGAGGGCAGACCGTATTGCTCGAGGATTAAACATTCGAGCAACGGCAGGGCCGAGCGACGACCTTCCACCGAATTCTCGTGACATCCTTTTACAGTAAGCAGCAGCGGAGACGTTTTGGACATCCTCACTCGAATTGTACAGTCAACAGCAGAGGGACTGGCATCGTATTCAGACGAATGCATACCCCAACCTGCACCACCTACACAGAATACACCCCACGAGGTTCATTGACGAGTGCCCGTGGTGCACAGAAATACCCACACTAAAACACATCACATGGGATTGTCCCAAGAGGCCTCCGCACATAGACAGCCCTATAATACTGAAACATCCACTTATGAGGAATAGGCAGTGGGAGGCATGGCTTGCGGACGAGGGCCGGGAGAGACAATTGGCTCTTCTGGACCAAGCCCAGCGAGCCGCTCGTGCCAGTGGAGCCCTGGGCCCCAACCAGCGTGCCTTCTTTTATTTATTTATTTTCAATAAAGTATTTACTCACTCACTCACTCAGGTGCCGTACAAAACAGTGGTAAGTAATCCAACGCTGAATATAGTAAGACGGCGATAAAGTGGTACGTACGACGAAGCACTAGTGTCATCTGGACACCCAGGAACAAAAGTTAGACATCGTAATGCCTTACTTTCTATGTTCTGTCACAGTCCACGTTGCTTTAAATATAAAGTAACAATTTTAACACTACACATTTTCGTTGATATAGATATGATATTAAGGAGAAAGGGAGCTAGAATTAAAAAAAAACTATCAGCCCTTCCACTGGGGTGGAGATGGAAGACCAGCGAAGCTGTACTATGGTGGGAATTATGTATTTCAGATTATGACTATTACAAGATGCGATGGTGTAGTTGGTTCTTTGAACTATTAAAGAATGAGAAATATACATGATCCAGTGGTTTTCATTTATTTAGTGACCACAGGGACCATGGCCTTATGGTCGCTACGGTACACCGCCATAGGGTGTACGGCAAAGGTTGGCGCGTTCTTCTTAAACACGTCACCAACGCCGCGCGCGTTCGGTGCGAACGCGGGCAAAACGCCGCCGCCGTTGACAATGGTTCTACGCGTTGTTTGTGTGACCGCAGACAACCGCTGTCAAAATGCTGGCGTGAGCAAGCGCGCCAGCAGCAGCGAGCGAAGGTTCATGCGGTCTATCGCTTCAACGGAAACTGAGCGGTGAAAGCACAGAGCATACAAAGGTAGAAGCCGTGTTGCAGATCGCTTTCAAGATACAGTGCGCGCGACCGCCCGGCGCCACGCTAAGTACAAGTTGCTCGCAGAGCAGAAGCCACAACCCCTCCCTCCCGCGCTGCCTTCCCGCTATCCTCCTTTTGCGTGGGAGAGTCGCCAGTTCCCCTTGTTCCCTGTCGCAAGATACGCATTTGGTGTCGCAGCTAAACGTTGCATCCCCTCCCGCCCTCCCGTGCCCCCATGGCCTTTCGCGCGACGGAAGAAGTGGCGTTTGCTCTCCGCCATGCGTTCGCTCCAGGTGAAATCGTGCGTCCCTCGCGCGCTTTCACTCGCCAATACAGCATACAGCCAATGACAGTTTTTTTCTACATCCGGACGCGACCATCGAAGACTGAGCCCTTAACAGCTTTGCTGCAAAATTGTGGCTGTACCTACCATGTGTAACTCGCGAAGCCGATTAACAAAAGATAACGAAGAGTTTCATAAGAACATACCCTTAAGATAAAAAATTAATGAGTAATACAGAGAACACAGAAGGCAGGGAAGTAAATAAAGAAAGGAAGAAAAATTTGGTTTTCTAAATGCGCTAGGGATAGAGAACAAGGGCACAGAAGGATAAGAGAGGTAGGACGGAAAGCAGAAAATGGAAATAAAGGCCTACAATGTGCCCAAATCATTTGATAAAAATATATTCAAGTGGGAAAACAAAGAAAGGCAAACAAATAGGAAGCACATTATATAAACACATACATTGCATAGAGCAGAACACAATTATCAATTCAGATGACTGCGCCCAAAGTTTTCCCTTCCTGGAAAGGTTGGTCAGTGCGAAGGTGGAATTTTTCCTCGCAACGAGGTTTTCAAAAGCGATTGTCGCTTCCACGTTTTTCAAGCTCCGTGATGGCACCGGCGGTAGGGGCGCGAAACAAACGACACACCACAAGTAATGAACGAAACGAACACGCTAATGAGCTCCAGGAGAGAAAGATGGTGGCATTAAAGATAGAAAAAAAACTGAAAAAAAAAAGGCGAGGCACTCTGAGCGCAGCGCTCGTCACGCCGTCGTGGGCATGCATTCATCGGCGCTGATTTACTTACGAAACAATGACGGCACACAGCCACCCACGCCTAGCCCCGCTTTCAACAGACGCCGCCTCTAAAGGAGAGTGGCAGTCCTGTTCCGCTCCCTCATGGTAATTACTGCGTTGCAGCCAGGACGCCTCTGTTTAGTCGAGACGTAGAGTTTCATTGAAAAAAACTTATTCGCGGCTGTACGGCACTACCGCGGACCATTCACAGGTGTTTTGGACGGAGATACGGCGACATTTATCTGTCCCTGCCATTCAGCATATATGTCCAACGTCCATATATGGTGAATAGGCTGGTTCTCATCAAATCAAAGGAGCTGCGCAACATCTTATTCGGTCTGTATATATACTCCTGAGACTTGAATACAGTTCAAGTACAGCCTTGTTTATCAAGTCGGTTCTTAATAATGAGTCGTATATTTAACGAACGTGAACACCCCCTCCCACCTCAGTCCACCATCTCGTTCAATTGTTGCTTTGGCCGTCCACTGCTAGCGTGCTACCGTTTAACGCAGGAGCCTGGCGCGGACTGCTGCTACAGGGCGACAGAAAGCCGCGACCTTCTGCTTCTATGTCGCGCTTATTCTCGCTAAGGCCTATGCTACGGACAGTCACTTACACAATGAATTGCTAATCAGGATGGCTAAACTATACTTGAAGACTAACGCGATCATTGCCTCCGCCGTTCTTACAGCGAAGCTGTATATGAACTCGGATCCCGGCATTTCTTCGTCTCCGTCGACAGAAAACCATTCCACGAATTGAAGCGAAACGTGCCTATCTCCATTGGAATTACGTGTGCAGGATACACCCCAGTATTTGTTTCGATAAAGAAGAGCACAAAACAAGTGTCAAAACCACATGACAGATGATAAGGTGCGTTCGAACAATGCGAAGCACGTAGCGGTCGCCGCATGCGTTTCCCGGTAAAGATTACGGTTGCATAACTTGCACTTGCCGGGGAGCGCCAACTGTAGCATGCGAAGCAGGGAGTGACGTAATTTCACATGTAAAAGAAGAACCCGCCTAGCAACTGATTTCAACTGTGTTGTGATAGCGCTATGGGAAGGCCACGCATAGTTAGGACTCCCGAAGAGCAGCGTGAACATGCGTACTTCATTTGTACTCACTTGCTGGGGCGAAATTTGATCACGTCACGCCGGTGATCATTGTCGGAGACTTTAATGTGGATATTTCAAAACCACAGAAGAAATAGTTTATCCAGTTCGTGATGGTAGAGCTTGGTCTCATGTGCGATCCAAGTCAGCCAACCATTGTGCACAGGTCGTGTATAGATTTAGGTTTAGCTAAGAATTTCTCTAAAGTAGCAAAGGAAAACCACAGTGATCACAAAGCAGTTATTAATATCGCTTCAAAGAAATAATGTTTTGGTACACTGGATTTAATTGTTTTGCTGTCAATCACTTCACAAAGTGCATTGCTCAATCGTTCAAGGCTACGTGACATTGGTCTAGCGGATCAGGTGGTACCACAGCTTCGCTGGCCAACCACCTTCACAGCGTGGACTTGGAGCCCAATGCTTTTTTCCGAAGGGAAGCATTTGACTAAGATTGACATTTGGGCGTGTTAGTGTGCCAATAGAGAGTTTAAGCTTGTCCGTAAATTTCATGCCGTCTGCCGATTATTGGGTTACCGGAGCAGTAGATGGGCATGATGATGATGAGGATGATTTACTGGCATCCCCTTTGAAATGGGGCAATGATGATGGTGGTGATGATAATTTAATCGCATACCCTTTGAACGGGGCGGGGCGGTGACAAATAGTCACCAAGCCTGCTTGATTGCAATGATGATGATGATGATGATGATGATGATGATGATGATTTAATGGCATTCCATTTGAAACGGGGCGGTGCAAATAGTCACCTAGCCTGCTTTATTTAATCGGGTATGCTATACATGTTCTCTATCTAGCATTTTCAAGCGAAGCTATGGTATTGCGTTACAGATTTCGTTGGCGGCGTAGTCACGCAAAAAGTCACGTGTAGCGCATACCCGGCATTGGATATGCGGGTGTGAGCCGGGGACAAGAAATAAAGAAAGAAAGAAGGAAGGAAAGAAAGAGAAAAAGAAAGAAGCAAAGAAAGAAAGAAAAGAAGAAATAACAGGTGCGGGGGAAAGCTGCGCCGGCGCCGGATTACCTGACGCGCGCCACCAATCAGGGTCGTTTGGTGTGTCGCGGGAAGGGAAAGAGAAGGAAAGGGGGTTGGCGCGCGCTCCGCCGAGCTTCCCTCGCCTCAGATCGTCGTCTTGCCACAAGCTTCGCTTATACCCATTTCCTCAACAGGGGAAGGGCTCTGATTATTTTCAATACATTTCATTAATCTTTTTTGTCTTCCTCAATATCCTGAGCACATCGTGGAGATTCGTGATCCAACTAGTTTTAGGGCCGAAGTAACGGCCATTTTTTCTAAATACTAACACATTATTAAGTATTGTATAATGTTGTGTTTACTTTTCAGTGATGGGTACTAACAGTCAATAAGCATTGTTTTTGCATAGTCATATTACTCATGCTCCTGACATTACCCCTATCTATGTAATCCCCCCCCCCCCCCCCCCCCTCACACAATGCTCCGATGCCGGAGCCTGTGAAGCAAAGTGAATAAATAAATAAATATCTACCTCGTACCACTACCGATGACTGTAAGAGATCAGGTAGTATCACTCTTCCCTGCTTTTTTTTTTTTTCCACAAATACTCCAACCGTCTCTTGCTTACCTCGACTGCTGACCGGTTGATGCTTCCGTCCACTTTAAACCCAAGCGCTTCTGGAAGGTGTACGTTAACTACTGTTCTCGCTGGGTTCACATTCCGTAAGGATGTGTTGAGTGGTCTTTGCTGCAGCATACACATAGCAAAGCTGGCAGCGACATCTTGTGGCGCTTTGTCCAACTACATGCGCATTTTTGTTTCGTATTAGTGTTCTCGTCGAAGGAAAATCATAACCTGACTACACGCTAACGATTTGTGTGCTCTTTGGTTGAAGTCTGCGTCCCAAGATGCCGCTACAAGCGTTGTCGCTGCCGTATACCTCTCCAATATAACACGGTATTCCACAAACGCTAATCCGTTTATGGACAAGCTAAATTTCTTTATTAGCAGAAATAAAGTAACAGGTTACGGACAACGGCAACAGAAATCAACAAATGATACACATTTGTTTGCCTATTATTTGTTCATGTTTCTTGGGTTTGTTTTTGTTCTTCCAAATGCGCCACGTAATTTGTACTAATTCCTCAAAAATTTCACGATCGAAACATGTAATATATTATCTGGACGATGTCTTTGCAGGCCAATGGTGGCGGTCAGTGGGTCTAGGGCCAGGCCATGTCACACTCCAATGGGCGCTAAGAAAGGGCAACGCAGTCGACGTTGGCAGGAGATTAGGTGATGTGATGTGATGAGGAAACCCGCAGGCATAGCCTGCAGTCTGCTTCAGGGAGACAGCCGTAATCGGAGATCACTGGGTGATGCCTTTGGGCGAAACAGAACAGTTTTGGCGATGAAGATTTATCACGACTATAGTCAACTAGTAAAACTCTCTAGCCATGTGGGCAATCTGTTCTCATATAACACGGAACTGAAATGCGTTCGGAGAAGGCTCTCAAATGCATCCGCACATCTCTCAATTATTGAAAAGGCGGATATTTATTAACCAAATCCTTCTAAAGGCCCGCAAAAAGCTACCACTCAATCTCTCCCATGGACGAGTTCAGCAACAGCTCTCTCGCAAAACGTAGCAGAGGACCGCGAAGAGCGCAGCGTCTTTTTCCTCCTGGCACGACCGTATAATCAACTAGAGCGAAAAGCGCCGCATGCACTTCTATAACAAGAAACACCACACAGCGATGCCAGCGTGGGCTAAATTAACGGAGTGCAGGCAATAAGGCCGAATGGCGGTCGGGGGCAAAACGACACGGCGCGCGGGGACGGAAATCCACGCAAGAATTAGCAGAAAGACTTCGCCTTGCCGGCGAACGAAAAACTTTTAATTGCCAATACCCACAGCGACCATTTGCTATTGCTTTTAACCGCTCACTATGACTCCCGGTTTGTGCTGCTCGCTCAAGCGGCCTCCGACAGGCCTATGCGTAATCAAGCAGCGAGGTCTTCCTCCGTTCATTCTGCACTCTCTTAATTATCCCACGGCCGCGACAGCCCGCCCTCTAACGTGCCAAGACCGTCGCGTGGGCTTTCCTATGCAAATTATTTTAATTAGGACTTGGATTCACGCAGTAAGCTTTAATGCTAAAACCGTCAAAGATTCCCGCCCGAATTGCGAATCTTACAGCTACTAAGCAAACAGTTAACCATCCCACGAGGTAGTGCGCAATGCACACAAACTCGCCCATCGCGCTTCAGGTGAACTGGTTTTTCGAGCATATATGCTCAGCTATACAAATGCATCAGAATCGGCTACTCCAGGAGCTGTGAATTCTTTCGGTGGTGCCAAGAAGAAAGCCTCGGTAATGAAATCGGTGTTCGTAACAGTCGTCAAGTACGGGGGCAATCTAAGAATGGCGGTAGCGCGACTAAAAGCTGCACATCTTACGTAGTCTGAAGAGAACGGCTCATTCAACTTAACATGTATAATGATAACCGCAAACCCGACCCATGGTCAGTATACAGTCGGCCAGTGTAGACCATATACAGCAGGCTCAGTGAAGACCATGCCTCCACAAAAAAAAAAAAAAAAAGAAATTGCGTTCTGAACCTTGCTTAATAAGCAACTGTGTGCCCGATCAGGAAGCTATAAAGAACACCAGAAATTGTTCCTTCGCAGCGATCATTTTTTTTAGTACTTTAGATCACGTTCTTGTCGTTCCAACAGAAAATCTTCGAAACAGACATCTATTAACCACATCGTGACATCATACCGTCTCAACGAACGCGTTTATTTCCCCCGAGTTATGACGTCCGGCGGTGACGAAAACCTTAGTTATCGCCGCGGGAACATAGTAAGGCCAACTACAGAAATTTTCAACTATACGGACACTCTAGGCGCGTTCGCGCAATCGCCGTCGGTACCACCGTCGTCGCCGCCGTGCTGTCCTGGTTGCGACGCCGGTTGCATGCTCTGCGCGGCCAAGAGCATACGCGGAGAGCGCTGAGTGTCTTAGAGATTACGTGATATGTCGCGGATTACATGTGCGTGCACACGAGATCGAACCAAGAAGCGTGGCACTTAGATGCGCGCGCCCAGTGATGGAGGCCACGTGATCTGCAGAGTTTTGGAGGCGCCGCAAAGTTGAAATGGTGGAGGCAGCGGTAGCACGGAAAGTTCGCTCTCGCACTCCCGCTCGCCGCTGTATAGGCGCTCATCATCATGGCAGCGTATTGACAGCGAGTGCTCATCGTCATCGAGTGAACTCTGTTCATGCCCGCTTCATTAATGCGTTAGCATTCTTTGGCTGCTTCACGCATTTTCTAGGGGTCATTTATCCGTGTTTGTTTGTATGTCTGCATGTTCGTATGTTTGTGCGCAACTGTTTTCCCGCCTGCCTGGGTAGTACGTGGTCGAAAGGTTAGCGCATCGGGCTGCCGTGCTGAGGCAACAGGGTTCAAAAGCAACCACCGAACCAACTTGGGTCACCGAGGATGTGCCAATGTGTACATACGTGCCGCTCTTGAACGAACCTCTTTCACGCCGACATGGGTCACCGTGGATGCGGGACTGCGTATGCAATACTGTTCTAAGAAACTCTTTGACGTCGACTTGGAGCACTGAGTATGTACCACTCGGTCTGAGCTGGTCTTCAATGAGCCCTTTGACGCCAACTTGGGTAACTAGGTACGTGCCAGTGGGAATATGCCGCTGTAGAATAGCGAATATCCCATTTCTCAGGTGCTGAGAGGAATCGAGCCCACGTCACAAGAGTTCCACAAGGACAGCAATCCGGCGCATTAGCAGGCTGGGCCACAAATGCACTGGGTATGTGCCGCTCTTCAATGAATCTCGTCAACTTGAGTCGCTGAGTATGTGCAACTGAGTTTGATTGATTGATTCTGGTGCTTTACGCGCCAAAACCAGTTCTGATTGTGAGGCACGCCGTAGTGGAAGGCTCCGGATTAATTTTGACCCCCTGGGGTTCTTTAACGTGCACTACAACGCAAGCACACGGGCGCTTTTGCGTTTCGCCTCCATCCAATTGCGGCCGCCGAGGCCGGGATTCGATCCAGCGATCTCGTGCTCAGCAGCGCAACGCCTTAGCTGACTGAGCAACCGTGGCGGGTGTGCCACTGAGTGTGTGGCAAGCGAGCGAACAATTCTCAGCGTTCGCAGGCACCGGCGTGCCACGCTTCTGATCTCCGAGGCCACGCGGGGACTTCTCGGCAGTGCCATTAGATGGCGCAGTAAGTCCAGGAAGAAGTGCGAGAGGAACCCAGTTGCTGCATGACGCGTTTCTCAGCGATCGCATGCCCCGGACACGGCCGCTCGATGAAACGGACGAGGTGCGGCGTGCCACGTCGCGCGGCGAAGTATAGGCGGAGCTGTGAAGCGAAAGTTGACATTTGCCGCCGCTTTTTTAGGGGTGGCGCTACTGCTGCGGGACTGCTCTCCCTCCGGGAAGGCGCCGCGGGAGAGATTTGGCGTCTAGCTTGCACGCCTTTTGTCCGCACACGTGGTAGTATAAATGTGTCGAGGTCCTTGTCGTGTTGCATGTGGCACTATCCCGCGCAACTGTTGCGTGACGCTGTGTGTTACTAACTCAAGAAAAGAACCATAATCCGGTACCCTGAGTTTCCGAGTGACGTAGAACGCCGTAAAGCATGGCTGAAAAAACATTTCGCGACAGGGATAAGTGGCAAAGGAAGCACATTTGGGAGCCGAGGGACACGTTTTTAATTGGTGTGTTCGCTTCCCTTCACCGACGGCCACACCGAGGAACTGTGTAAGGTGTTTCCAAGCAAGTTGTTACAGCCGCTACTGGCGAACTGCCTACAAGCTTCCGTCACGGAAGGTAGTACGATTTTAACTGTTGAACGAGGCGCTTTTCCATGGCTAGCTTCACATCGTGTGAATAAAGAAAATACAGCCTCCCTCGATCTTTCTTCTTTTCACCATTGCAATTGCTCTATTTACACTGAACAACTTTTTTTTTTCACGGCATCGTCTTCCCATAAATATGCTACATATCGGCAATGTCGTTAATGTACGATCCGTTATAAACTGCTATCTACCCCATTTTTCTAGAAAGGTGAAACTAACGAAATCTAGCAGAAAATAGTTATACAAACCTGTCATTATGCACGCATTTGTAATAAGTTTCATATAACGTTTTTTTTTCTTTTTTTTACGAGCAAAGACGTCAAGCGAGGCAAGTAAATAAGCACACTCAACAAAAGCGCCCACTGTATTAGCAGTACTGCCTCTCGGTAAAGAACTCGCCAGTTCTCTTGAACGATGGACATAAGGCTCGAAAACAGCGGCAGAAGTGTGCCGCGCTGGCCTATGTGAGCCTATTAGCGGCCCAATACCGACTCCTGCGTATATTGATATATTTGCAGGCAGCGTTGATATTTTATTTTATACTTTGGAAACAAAAAGCACAACTCTCGCGTCAATAAAATGTAAACGCGAAGCGCGGCCGCTGCGCGAAGCGTGCGGACGGCGCCTAAGAAACGCTCCCACCCGCGCGCCTGTCCCGGAGCAGTGGCGCCGCTGCGATGGCGCGGAGAACTAGGCGCCTCACACCGGTTTCGGGCGACGTGGCAGGCCGCACCTCGTGCGTTTCATCGAGCGGCCGTGCCCCGGCCATAGAGTTTCTCACTATAACACCTAGAGGGTAAACTGGCGCCACCGTCTATGCGAGTTTCTTAAAGGGCACCGTGCTCTCATGGGAATGACGGGATATGTGTCTACGAGGCTTGTGTTGGCTGGTGTTGAACGAGGCTTCGTCTAAAACGTCGATATGTCTACACAAATAATGCGTTCTTAAAGTAAAATCTACATAAAAGGCTTTCATTCACCCATATTACATCTCTCAATAAAATTTACTCACATATAATGCAGAATCAAGCGAAGAAAAGCAAGAACAGACGACAAGTTGTTCCAAAGCGAGCGATAATCTCGCCGTCTGCCCTCCAACTTTAGCGGCCAGATGATACTTTTTACGTTTCATATAATTGTGCATCCGATAGTGAGGCCTCAAAATTAAACATGTTTTTGTGTAATGATAGAGCTAAAGCAGTTTTTGCGTGCTGTTTTAGCAGGAAATGAATCATTGTTACAGACGGAACGGTGCTAGCCAGGCGCGTCTTCAAGGCGTTCTGGCTCTGCAAGAACGATGCCAATCCGAATCCACAATATACCGGCATTCCCATGGATACCGCAGCGCAGCAGCGCTAGTTTTCCCTCTAGGTAATATAGTGAGAAACTCTATGGCGCCGGCGCGCCATGCATTTCGGAGGCCTCGCGCAGGCTTCGTGGCAGTGGCGCTAGATGGCGCATAGTGTTGTTAGGGAATTAAGTGCCACAGAGGAGTCCCGCTACCGTACACGCCTCATACATATAACTCGTTTAGACAGTGGCAATATGTTGTGTTACTATATTAATTCAATGCTAACTCATTACCGTCGACAGTCATCGTGAGGATGAGTATTGCGGCAATTATTTTGCTACGTGACACTATACTTCTTTAATTAGTAAGCGAATGTTTACTGCAATTTATACTGCCCATAATACTATACGGGCCTTACTTCGTGTAATAGTATATTTTTTTTCTATCGGTGTCAATGCTACGCACGCATTTCAAACGAAACACAATTTTGATGTTGTTGTTGTTGTTAAGACGCAGTCTGTCTTCACCTTGAACTAGGCAGTTTGAAAATGTTACAAAAGCGCGAATCCAGAAGCGTCCTTAATAACACGCTGCAACCGGAACAGCGAGAGGCTGCGGCTATAGGGAGAAGGGAAGATAGTAATAAAGAGGACACTGGCACGATTAGTCTTCTCCCAGGAAGTTTTGGAACCCGGCGGAAGTGCCGTATTTACGCAACTCGGACACAGGACGCCGCTCAGTCGTTGACACAGTGCCCGAGAAGCTCTGGTTGTCACAAGACGGGCAGGCAATAACGAAAAGGAGAGGCCGCAGAATGACAGCAGGGGGTCAAAAAAGAAGGAAAGACCGAAAGAAAGAATCAGTGGAAGGAAAGGAAGCAAGGAATGGGAGAAAGAACGAAAGAAAAAAAAGGAAGCAAGCAAGGACCACTAAAGAAGAAAATAGCTAGATAAGACGGAATTAATAAAGTAAAAGAATAAGGGAGGCTGAGAGAAAGACTGAAATAAGAAATAATTGTGAATAGTAAGGCAGCAAACAAATAAATCGAGGAAATGGAGACAGAAAAAGAGGAAACGGAGTACGGAGAGAAAGACTGAATGATAGAAAGAAGAGATGCACCATCCTTCATATCTCGACGTTATCAGTTGGCGATATACAAAACAACAAGTTCCGCAACGTAGGAGGCCAGAAGTTATACAAGACCATAGATAGGGGCCAAGAAACAGGGAAACGAAAGGGAAGACATGCAGGCGTCTTCCTTCCGCGAGAGTGGGGGCGGACTCCTGTGATGCGACAACTGAGCAATTCTCGCGCGGCCAATAAGGCAATAAGCTCGACCGCACCGACGGCCACTCCCCGTCCCCCGGCACAGAGCAAACAAACAGCGGAGAGGCCACTTCTTCGAAAAAAGCAAGGATGAAAAAAAAATAAAAAAAAAAAAAGAAGCACGCGACATAATCAGACCACCACGCGCGCACAGTAAAGAAACTCAGTAGCCGGTGCGAATGGTGGCAACTTTCTCTCGCGTCTGTTTATGCTTCTCGCGTCTGCTTCAGCGATGCGGCGATGTGCGCATACAATTCCCCGAGGACTCATCGCAGAACGTCGTCCCGTCGTGGCGTCTGCGTGGGCCAATGCACACGAGACACATTCGGGGACATTTCCCCCAGGGAAGAGCTCCTCTCGTGCCCTGTAGCCCTGGATCGCACGTTTGCTTCCCCAGGAACTGGTCGACTGGGTGGCGAATTGGCTCTTGTGCAGCACTACGCCGCAAAGGCCGACCTCTGGCGCCCGTTCTATACAGCGCTCGTAACCAAGGTTCCATTTCTTTATAGGTTGTGGTGGCTTACCTACGAAAAAACGTGTTATAGATTGCTTTTCTCTCGAATACCATTTCTTTCTACTCTCACTTACACGTAATACCAAAGTGCACACACACACACACACACACACACACACATTTTTTTTTTCGAGTGGCAAACAAAAGCCCCGCTTCATAGCAAATCTCGAGGGTAGGCCCACTTTATAGGCTCAAGAGCCTGCGCGGTTCGACGTGCGGGAGGAAGGTCATTTCCTCAAGCGCTCGCGCAGCGCGCTTGTCAGTATTCTACATAAAAGTACCGCCCTCTAGCGCCAGCGCCTTCCTTCCCATATTTGGGATAGCACACAGCGTACGGGACGCCTGGCAAGCAGCTGATAGCGATGCGAGCCGTGGAAGTTGGGAGTGGTAGTGCGCGCCGCCACGCACGGCGTGTCCAATGAATTCGTGTTCAAGCGCTTGCTGTCGTAAAGCACTGAGCAACTCTAGCACAGACGCACGCGCCTCAGCACTATAGGGCGAATCAGAGGACAATGAGTGTGACAAGCCATAGACTATGAGGTCGTCATATTTAACCCCTACATGACACTGCACAAAGAGCATCTTTTGGAAAGGCCGAACACTACCTGATTTCATTATCTAACTGGCAAAATAATGCACGTGCATTCTGCTTCACGAGACCTTGTAATATAGGCATGCCGTATAGAGAAGTCCAATGGTCGTACGCGTGATCCCATTTCCGTGAAACTTTCACGAGAATTTCGTAAAAGGCCAACGCAGGAAGCACTTTTCCTTACAAACCACACTATAATATTTCAAAGTCCGTGATCTCTGTATGATGGTACCACGTCTGATAAAAGAGCCAAACAAACTACGCATTAGAAAAATGAAGTACTTCTTTGCCCCAACAAGTGCCTTCCTGGTTTTCCAGTCTCCCAGAGAATGACTATATTTTTAATGGCAATAGCCACGCACATGGTCCTAAGCGCCACCGATAGCAAGTAAACTTACGCATTGATGAATAAATACAAATATAGTTAAACAAACGCAGAGATCAGAAATAAATTTAGGTATCACATAAAGATCGGCCTAAAATATAGGTTCCTATCCCATGCTAGTGAGAAAGAAATACCTTTGTAATTAAAAGCAAAACGTTCAGGCGCCGTACATTTACCGACATACTATTCTGCAGGAGATGGGGTGAAGGGAAAGAAAGGCCATGAATATCGGGGAGCAGAATCAATCGAATAAAGCAAGAAAGGTGCAGTTCTTGTAACGTTATCGGGAGAGAGAGGATCTCGATGAGAGGAGGAGAGTGAGTCACAGTCTCGAGAGAAAGCCTGCTGCATCGATATGTGAAAACAATTTCGCGGTTTCGCACCCTTTCGACGGGCAGGACCAGGTACCGTCCCACTCAGCCGTGAATGCAGGGAAACGAGATAGAAAATGAGGTTATGAGTCGCGATGGCCGAAACCGACGCACAGACGGACCGAAAAAGAGGGCGCGAAATAAATGCAGGCGCCCAGAAGATGTGCCCACCACAACCGCGATCCAAGTCACGTGCCGCTCGGGAATGCAAGTAACGCCCGGACGGCTCCCAAACATGATTTAGAGCCTCGCCGTGGTTCTCAGCGGGAGGTCTGCCACCGCGGCTCGCTGCCAAGATGCGTCGAGGAAGCAGTCAACGTGTGACGTTCGCACGTGCGTATCAGGGCAAACAACTTGATCAATTCGTTCGCGTGTATCACAAGTTATAAAGTGAGAGACAAGAATACGGGCGTAACTTCTGGTTAATTACAACCGCGGTGCGCCGATAAGAGGCGGATGTATAAATGGGTCATCCAATTATTGCACCAGTACATGCGCGCAATAGTTTTGCTCATAAGAGCCATATCGCGGTGCATAGTGTTCAGCGCCGTGCATTGCATGTGCATTCTAAGCAGAATAAGGCGGCTGTCGCTATGAAGCTTGCGGATGTAAGATGTATCTGAGCCATTTGGTAAGTAGGCAAGCTGAAATGCCATCTGAATCCCGAAGAAAGGGGACAACACGAAAATACGAGGCGCGTTGCTGACCCTATTCACTATTGTTTTCGGGGCGAAAAATGTTGCCCTACCATACTGGAGTTTTTGAACCCCAGAATCAACCCCCGCCCCAAAAAAAAACAAACAGAAAAAAAAAACGCAATTGCGTCAGTATTAAAATGTACATTACACACTTTTCCTGTGTGGTTTACACCAGGCCGCCCCCATAAAATCAAGCAGAAGCGTTGAAGCCGTGAAAATCTGCCAAATTTTCATGATTTCAGTGCTTCTCATACATACGGCTAAAAACGTTTACCAGACACGAGTTACACAACAAATGTGAATTCGTACTCTCTCAAAGTGCGACCTTCATAATTTAGTGGATCCCTATGTTGGTGGTAAAAACCAGTACAAATTGATGCATTGAATTCGCAGCTACGTTCACAAGCATCGCAAAAATTATCTCTATCTCTATCTGTTTTTATACATCTCTTGTCCGGTCAACATTTATGGCAGACTGTACACATAAACCAAGGAAATGAAGGTGTGGAGAGGTGGAAGGGAGGAGGATGTTCTCTGGAGTGACATATCCATATTTTAAGCAATCTGGATTAAACTTGGCGCTGTCCAGTAATTAGCTAAGGTAGCTGAATAAGATTCTTCCACATGTCTCGGCACCCCGTCCTCTCCGCCACCTCTTTAGAATATATGTAAGTGTTTTGCCCGAAATAAAATACTAAAATACAGCTGATAGTCAACAGTGTGCTTTGTTTTTTCGTGCCGTCCCTTGTTTCGCGATTCAGCTGACAGCGCCTAACGTCTACCATGGCTTGAAGGCGTACTAAGCTGGCGCTAAGCTCGAACACAAAGTGCATAGTTCCAATACCTATTCAACGTTATTTCGGCAGTAATATCCGCGTTGAGAGAAATAAAGAAAAGAGGTTAAAATCACTACACACGTCGTTACAGCATCACTGCGACTACACGCGACTAAACAAAAGTATCGAAGCATAACGACAGCAAGAGAAAGGAACATAACAAACTTCATTCTTATACTCAATCTCTGAAATGGAAAAACAGAAAAGCGAACACATGCACTACGTAAAAAAAAAAAAAACAAAAAAAAAAACATAAGAATCTCGACTGCAATCGGGAAACAGCAACCGAGCGACTATATAGCGGGCTTCGTGTGCATTCAAGTGAGCTTTCCTCTCATTAACGGTAGCTCGCAATTATTTCTATTGTTTTCCGTTTGCAGTTTAGTTTTATACCCTGAAGGCGATTTTTTTCTTCACCCAGTCACATCTTGTATTCGGCAGAGGGACGATAACAAATTCGCCAACTTTGAGTAGCTTGTTAGCAGCAGTCCCATATATTGAGCAATACGTGATAATTTTTTTTTTTAATATAGAGCTCGTCAAGAGGATGACTTTTTTTTTCTCACTAGTGCCGCCGCCAGAACTCCGGTAATGGAAAAAAATAGAAAAAAGGAAGAAGCGTCATTTTACACGTAATCTACCGACGAAATATATTTTATAAGGGGAAAAAAAGTTGAAAGCTACAAGTCGGGGTCGAAAAGAAAAAAGAAAAAGAAAAACGATGAAGGCATAACGGGAAAGAGATGCTTTTCTGCAGATAAAACCAGTCTTAAAAAAAAAAAGATACCATGCGCGTGCTGAAGCTCCTGATAGGAAAAAAAAATCAATTCAACGGTTCTTTTAGCATAAAGTATTCAAAGCGAAGGCACTGTGACGCACGGCAATCAGATGCAGCCAAGCAGAGGCGCCAGCGACCAGATACTCCACGAAGCGGACCCCCCCTTTCCCGTCTCCTAAAGAAATGGTGTTTTTCGTCGCCAACAGCAGAATTGGAAGCGAGCTGTTATCCTTAGGGCTGACTGCGCTTTGACTGCAAAAGCTTCTTCTTTCTCTTTCTTTCTTTTTCTTTCTCAGGCACCCCTAAAAGCGAAAGCGTTGATCTACCGTTCAGAAAATTTCAAGCGGTGAAACGTTATTCACGTCGTTTCTATGGCAAGTTGCTCCCACAGCTATGAAATTGTTTAAGCTCGTGCCACACGATAGCTCCCTGCCCATTTCACAACACTTTTTGTGGCGCCGTGAAGTCAGTTGAACTCGACCAAAAATGAGATAATGGTGGTAAATATATTAAGTCCGTTTGGCTCTTAGGTAGCAATATTCGGTCCCTAGATATCAATCGAATCGGAGTCGAGCTCTCCAGTTGTTGACTAAACTTGTTTGAATACATAGCTAGCTAGGCTATGCGTTTGAGCCGCGTACGCGCATGAATGGCAGAACTTGGTCTCTTCGAATGAACACGTCGATAGTCGACCACACTCAGAAGACTTCGTTTCGCGTCAATGACCCAACAACTCTGCTAACGTGATTACAAGGGCCGCTGTAGCATTTTTCTTGGATGCGGAAGTGGACAAGCGGCTTTAGAAATGTTGCAATGCACCGGATTTGCATATACGCACTTTTTTTCGCTAATCACTTTTATATTTACCCGTTGTCTTGCTCCGCTGCCGATTAGCAGGCCAGAGATTATCGTCAGTGGCTCCTCTGACGGCACATAGGTTTTCTCTCTAAAACGAATGCCTCCAATTATTTTTAGTGACTTTAGGAATCAGAATTTTTGCTGGTTGTAAACCAGCGCTACGGTCCACAAAATGGTACAGAGGTAAGCACTGCTAGGTTGAACACCTCATTAGTGTTCAGTAACCTCTATCAGTTGATTTTGAGCACAAACTAAAGAAAACGATTATTACCCTTTATCGGTATCATCATTTCCCCCGTGGAGTAGAAGGCATGTTGAAGTAATACCAGCTTGAATACTAATGAGGTGTTACACTGGACAACCCTGCACATCAGAAATCGCGCAACAAGTCATCACAAGCCGGCTCCAAAATAACAAAGCCTTACAGCATCTCTTGAGGTCATCTTTCTTTGTAAACAGCATTCTTTCTAGAAAGCAATGCGCAACACCACGAACTGCATAGCACAGGTAATAGGATTGCGCCATTATTGAACAACGTACGACGACGAAGGGTTCTGCTAGTAATACCGGCGGTGAATCGACAAAAAAAGCTACTGGAGTTGGGTAAGGGCCGAAAGCTCACGGTCACGCCTCCGCAGTTGTTTCCCGGAGCAGGATTTGGGCATGAGGATCCTTCCCAGATTTCGATTGAAGATAGCCCCATCACTGTCAGGACAACAGTAGATACGTTTCATCGTGCACCACCATTCTACCACTTAGGCACTACCAAGCTGTCACTTAAGCACTTTCCATCCCCTTTCGACAGAGAACAGAGCGGAAATATCCCTTAAACATAATAAACACGTTTTCAAACAAAATATTCACACGACAGTGTAAGTGAATTTCCCTACTCTTAATTTCTTTGGCATGTTTAAATCGCGGAAACGAAGCTGATTAATGCCTAAGGCTTTCAAATAAGCGCGCCGTGTTCGGTGTCCTTACTGCGCATTGCCTTACAATTACCGCTTTGAGCAGTCAGCTATCTTGAATGAAATTGCACAAAACAAGACACACATACGAGGAACATTTGTAAAGTTCTCAATATCTGTATCATAAGTTTGGAACAGGCCTTCACGATAGGCGCCAAAATGAGCGCGTATATATAGCGGAATATAAAAAGTTTTTTTTTTCTATTTAGTACAGTGAAACAGCTTTAGGACATATAAAACAAAAATGGCAGCATCCGTCGGGAGTGTTGGTTGGCGCCCGAACAGTGATCCGCTTTTGGCATTTGAAGGGACCCATTGCCAAGGAGATTCATGTCGAGCTGGTGATGGTGTAGGGTGGCAATGCCCTAGCTTATAACACTGCTGTGAAATGACACAGACCATTTCATAGCGGTTGAACAAGCCTGAATGAAGAAGAGCGCAGTGGCAAACCGTAGCTATATGTTAAACCCAAATTGATGCACAAATAAAGACTTTAGTGCTTGCTGACCGAACGATATCTGTTGAACAAATAGTGCAGCAAGCTAACGCGAGCGCAGGCTCTCATGGAACTCCCATCTGAGTCTCATCGTCTAATGTATTCTTTCATGAAACAAATACGAACTTTATGAACGTCTTTCGTAAATCTAAGCAACAGCAACGATGCAGTTTGCAAATTTGTAGCACCTCCAACTAGATCTTTTCGCTGCCCTGGTAATGTAAACATATATCAGAATACCATAACATACACGCGGTAACAGGAGCGCCAATCGCCATCACTGGTGAGGCTATGCTCAACAAAATCTATTACACTGACAAGTCCAGTGGTTCCTTTCGCCACGTCCGCTTGACGCGCGGTGAAAATCAGGAAGAGAAAACAGATCCCCGTGCTAATTCCCTGCCTTCACACTTGATGCTACCTAGCCCCAATTGTGCTTTCTTTTGTTTTTTTCACGCAGGGAAGCTTACAGCACAGCATGAGGTCGATTTCGTTTTCGGTAGCCCTATTCGGTATCTTACAAGTCTAGTTTCACTAGACTCTCTCTCTCTCTCTCTATATATATATATATATATATATATATATATATATATATATATAAGAACCTTTATTTTCCAGCCGAGCTCGAGCTACGACGAAGAAGAACAAGCTGGGCGGCTGATGATGATAAAGAGAGATGAGGAATTTGTACAAGTGATGATGATGTGTAGAGACGAAGAAGAGTCAGTCATGGGTCGCGCTCACAATATACAGGGTGTTTCAGCGAACACTTTCAAAATTTATTTAAGGTTGCCTGTGGCAGATAGCCCAATCCGCCTTGCGAACTCCACGGCTACAATTTGTAAATTGCAATATGGCCCATCAGGAAATTAGTTAAAAACTGAATTAGTAAATTTCTGTTAATTATTCGATTATGCATTTCAATTTCTTGTGCAAGTAATGTCCGCCTCTTCGAGTAGACCAGCTCATGAACTAGAATTGTGCTATCTGCCACAGGCAACCTTTAAAAATTTGTGAAAGTGTTGTGGAACGGCGTTACGCGAAGCAAACCTAGTGCGTACTGTTTCCAGCGCAGTGGAGTAGCCGCCAGTAATTTTTCCGTTGCTGATATTTAATTAGCTAATTGTAATATATATATATAATATATATATATATATATATATATATATATATATATATATTATTTGTAAGATAGTTACCACGCACTGTATTGCTGATGCTTTCTTTTTTTCTATGACCAGATCCAGTAAGGCAGAACGCATTAGAAAACAGAAAATGAAAAAAGAAAGTTGGAAAGGAGGGCTTCTTCAATGTGCAGTGTAGCAAATGGCAAAGTACCCTTTACAGGGGCTTCACTCTCGTCACATGACAACAATACCGTAAAGGCGACTGGTCGAATGATGCTATAAATTACATATACAGCGATAATCGTGTTTATCGCATGGCTTTACAAAACCACGATGGTCTTGGTGATGGCAAGGTAAGTGGCGTACAATATTGTGGAAAGAACCGGCGAGCGTTCGACATGCGGCAGATCAACTTATGTTGAAATACTTGCTGCGAAGAAATTAATGTACGAGGTTACGGAAGCAGCAAACCAACTTATTTACACATTTGCTAACCAATTTGCCTAGCCGTTATCGCTTGCGACATATGGGCACGACGACTGCCACCACCACCACCACCACCACCACCACCACCACCACCACCACCACCACCACCACCACCACCACCACCACCACCACCACCACCACCACCACCACCACCACCACAACAACAACAACAACAACAACAACAACAACAACAACAACAACAACAACCCCGAGAAATTCTCGGACTATTTGATTTCTGGCCCAAAATAGATTACACCAGAAGCTGTGGTCGCTGAGTGACGCAAAAACTGTCAAAGTATTCACATATAGGTGTGCAAGTATAAAGGCATTGAAATGTGTATCATGCACGGAAGAACAGTACATTTCAGAGCATCTCGACAAGAGACGCGGATGACTTCGGCGACAAACGCGGCCTGCAACCGTCAGCCCAGGCGATGTACAAACGTCACACAGCGCTACCTACCACCGACCACAGCATCTAAACCGTCAGACGCCACAGAGCTCTCGCGAGACATGTGTCACTCAAAGAGCTACTTGGCGTTCGGCGACGAACGCGCCCTGAAACGCGATTGCGCGAGAGCAAGTGCCCTAAGCGGAGAAAGTGCGAGAGAGCACAGCCGGTGACCGGTGCATCTCTAGCGGTAGCACAGATGACTATGCGTACACGCCGACTCGTTATAAGTGCACCGTCCTGTGAGGAGCGATATGTCGGTCGACGACGAAGTTCCCGTGAAACGAACGTCCGTGCGAGACCTCTAGAAAAACCACTGCTGCGGTGAAAACGGGCGTACAAAATACCTTATTACAAAGAGGCGGGAAATCTGAGCTGTATGAATTACTGCAGAGCTCACAATTTTGGACCGAGTTCTCTGGGCCGCATCGATAGTCGCAACAACACAAAGATGCAACTCACGTGACCTCACTGCCAAGGTGCGAAATTCCTGCAACTTTCAAGAATGACACCCGTACTCTCAAACGATCGTCGACTCGAAGCCCTTTCTCCACTCCATAATGACAATTCGGCCTCACCTTTGAAACGGGGCGGTGCAAATTGTCTCCTAGCCTGCTTGATGTACTCAGGTATGCCACAGCTGCTTTTCATTCTAGCATTTTGTACAGATCTCCTTAATCTTTTTCTTCTCTTCCTCAAAACATATACATCTACCTTGTACCGCTACCTATGACTGTAAGAGATCAAATCCGGTCGTATCAATCGCTTCCCTGCTTTTTTTTCACCAATACTTTAAACGTCTCTTGCTTATCTCGGCTGCTGACCGGTTGATGCTTCCGTTCACTTTAAATCCAAGTACTTCTGGAAGGTGTACGTTACCTACGGGTCTCACTGGGTGAATACCTTCACATTTCGTATGTGCTGAGTGGTTTCTAGAATTTCGCTGCAGCAGACATACGCCTCAGCGCAACAAGATGAGGCATTCCACCGAGTTTAGCACAGCGACGCCCATCGACTGAAAACAACGCTACGCCTCTCAAAGCACGGGCGGGATGGAGGGGAGACATGCGAGCTTTTCAGAAGAGCGCGCACGCCTCCTCTCCAGCCCGGCTGTGCTCAAGAATTGCCATAAGGTGTCAATGAACTGCAATGACCAGTTCTGTTGAGGGACAGCACTGCCATCATTTTTCTGGAGTCGAGTTGGAGCGTCGATTGGAGGAACGTTCTAGAATACGGGGGTAAGTATATCTTAGAAGGGCAGCTTACCGAGTGCTGCGCGTTTACATTAACCAATGCATTGTCAACGGTGGATAGTCCTCTGGACGCAGAACTAACCGTGAAAGCGCCTGACGACAGCTATGTTACACATGAGAAAAATGTTATGAAGAAAGAGGAAGAACAGAAAGACTGCGCACCAAATATTCTCAGAGAGCGACGGAAGATCTACCAAGCCCTCTGCTGATGTAACCACCCCGAGCCTGACAGGCAATGAATGCAATCAAATAGCGTTTTGATAAACTCGTTTGTTTGTATAACATCTACACGCAAGATAGGGAGAGAAATGAGGCAAAGATCGAACAGAAATGAAAAAGGTTATCCGCAAGGACATCTCGCTTGCCGCCCTGCGCAATGCGAAGCGAATAAAGAAGTGAAAAGAGAGAATAACATGAGGGTGGAAATAGTGAACATTTAACAAATCGCACGTCGAAGATAACGAAAGCTTTTTCTGCTGCACAAATACTTTGAAACCCCAGGGAAATAACTCCAATCGTTCTGAAAACTTCCCAAGCACATGTGGCAATTTTTGCTAGAACGTCTGATATGTCACAAAGGAGTGACATCAAACGAGCGCGATGCGGTCCCTAACCGGAAGCATGGGACTCCAAGATCCCTGGTGTGAACTGCCCTCAGCACCACAGAGTTCAAAGACGATGTCATAGCCAGCTATGCCGTTTTATGCGACGTTTCAAAGCTGCAGAATTAACTTCCCAATATCATCAGCCGCGCAGCGGACGAGTCCCTTCCGTGGCAGTATTTCTTTCTTTACAGTATGTGGCTGACTTTTTCGTGAGCGCAACCACACTCCCACGTTAAACAACGCGACGCCTGACACGGCATAAACACCTATTCACTGCAACACTACATGTGTGCGCCCGCTGAACGCAAGTCACGTCTGCAAACTGTCACTAAAGTCAGCCGACGCGAGCAACTGCAGCAATGACAGCGCCGTCCAAGCCATCGCAAAGTCAATATATTTTAGAAAAAGGACGCCTAGAAAAGGGGTGACAGTCAGGCACGGTATGGGTGAGCGTTCAACGGGTCGTCAAACGCAGAGGTAAAGAAACGCAAGGAAAATAACGTGGCGAGCAGCAAAGGGAGATTTGTTAGGGAATGCTTAATGCTATGAAAATATAGACGCGGTGCTGTGGCGACGTCAAGGCCACCGGAGCGATAAGCTCGGCCCTGCCGTAACTCCCTGCCGCCACGCCCATTGCACATTACGAAGAGTGGACAGTGACGGAACAATCGCCGCGAGTGGTAGAACGGCAAATGCGATGACTTGGCGCAGCCACGTGTTCCGCAAGTGAACTACGTTTTGCAAAAAAAAGAAAAAAAAAACGTTGGAGGATACCTACGCATATTCTTATGAGATGAGAACGCGAAAGCGTTACTTTTGGCTAGGTTGTTGTTACGGAAGGGTGCTGCAAAGTGCTGTTGTCTAGTAGTGTTACAAAGAATGAGGCAACACCACACTGAAGCACAACCTGTGCGCTTCCCCGACGCCACGGCGGCTCCACGGTTCTGGTTGACTGGTTGGCGTCAGTGCACACGTCACGTCTCAGTCATCTGGCTGACTAAAGGTGTGGCTTAGTGCGTGCGTAATTGGGCACCTGACAGCGTAAGCCAATAGCGAGGAGATGGCGCCACGTCATCAGTCTATAAAATGAGCGTGCGGCTCCCGCGCGTCACTTCCTGCTCTTTGGATTTCATCAGTGTTGTCTATACTGCGATGGACTCTGCATGAAGCGTTTACCTCAGCGGCAGCTGTGCAACACACACACCGAATTAGCAGAAACAACTTTAATGCGTGTCGAAAACATCAATTAAAAACATTTCACCAAATCGACCATAATTATTTCGCATTCCCACACGTAAGCAGTATTAAGTGTGTAGCAACGGAACCTATCTGGCTGCCATCGCCGCTTATCACGACAAAGCTAGTCACACCAAGGAAGCCCAACGCGCTCACCTATGACGAAGTAGTCAAAACACTGGATGATTACTTCGACCCAAAGCGTCACGAAACTACGGAAAGTTTCCGGTTTTTCAACCGCTCTCAAAAGAAAGGTGAGCCTGTTCATGAATTTATTCTGGAACTACGACGCATTGCCGACAATTGTAATTTTGGCACAATGCTCGATCGAATGCTTCGAGACCGTATTGTATGCGGTGTACGGTCCAGCGCGTTGCAGAAGCATTTGCTGGCAAAGAAAAATTTAACACTGCAGGAAGCGGAAACCATGGCGCTCGCAGCCGAAGCGGCGGAAAAAGGGGCGGAGAAAATAAGCTCAGAGCTAACAGTGCTTAACGTTGATGCGCGACAGAGAACGGGGAACGAGGTGGTGTCAGAATGCAGCCGGTGTGGCAGCAGCAGGCATAGCAGCAATGCTTGTGGTTGGTTGAGGGCACGGTGCTACCGCTTCGGTAAGCTAGGGCATATTGCTAAGAAGTGCTTGAGCGACGCCCACGGTCTAAGGCCTAGGTCAAGCAGACGAGCACCTGGGGACGTACGCGGTCGAGCTCTTGCAGTAAATGCTGACTCAAATGACGAAGACTTTGATGATGCTACGCATGTGTGGACACTAAGCTCGGCACGTATTGCTCAGTTGGAACCGCCTATCAAACGCACTTTCACTTGGGGTGGTGTGGACGTGTCAATGCACGTAGATACTGGCTCCCCAATGTGTGTGTCGTACCAAGGCAAATTTTCGAGAAACACCGACAACAATGGCCAATTCCGAAGCCCACAAACATCAAGCTATCATGCTACCTCGGAAAAATTCCAGTGATGGGGGAATTGCGTGTACCGGTGTCATATAATGGCGTATCCTTTGACTGTCCCTTGATCATCCTAGACTGTACAGGTCCCAGTCTATGCGGACGTGACTCACGTGCGCACGCCTGTGTACCACCCGCAATCAAACGGGTTAGCGGAAAGGGCTGTTCGCACCATTAAAGACGGCCTCAGAAAGATGGGCAACGGCAGCATAGGGGATAACCTGGATCGTCTTCTTTTTAATTACAGACGGACTCCCCTCAGTTCTGGAAAATGCCCTTCTGAACTTCTCTTAGGCTACCGCATCCGTTCCCGCTTGGACGCATTATTCCCCCCCCCCCCCCCCCCCCATTCATGCAGGATCTACAAAAACGGACGAGTGGACGGTGCCAGCGGATGTCGCCGTTCATGTCCGTAATTACGGGCAGGGAGATAAGTGGACTCCGGGAAGAACCGTATCCGTATCCGGCGCCCGAATGGTCACCATTGATACACCTGAGGGACCCGTACGGCGGCACGTTGATCAGGTGCGCTCGGCCCAGTCAAGCCCGGGCAGTGTGAACCTATTCCCGAAAACAAGGAAGAGACAGAACCATCCACGAATCAGGTAGTGTCCCCAGTACGACCACCTGTCCAGGGGCCTACGCAAGACACCCCACCTGCAGATGCTGGCGAAGTACCGCTACGTCGTTCAAAGCGACAGCGAAAACCACCACAGCGTCTCTACAATCTTAAGGGAAGAGAAATGTAGCAACGGAACCTATCTGGCTGCCATCGCCGCTTATCACGACAAAGCTAGTCACACGTGGGCACAAGCAGTGGGCACAAGCATTGCTCACTTCCCCCTCTCCCCTCATGGCTATAAAAGCCCGATTCTACGATCAATAAAGGCTTCTTCTTATGCTTGCACGGAACTCGTCTCATTCGGGGATCAGAGCGCGCGCTGGGTGGAACCTTACGATGTAACAAGTGACTATGCCAATTTTTTCCTCCACCAATACTATACCCGTCTCTTGATTATCTCCAGTGCTGACCAGTTGATGCTTCCGTCCACTTTAAATGAAAGTTCATCTCGAAGGTGTACGTTACCTACCGGTTTCACTGGTTGAATTCCTTCGCGTTCGATTAGGATGTGCTGAGTGGTCTCCGGATTTTCGCTGCAGCATACACATGCCTCGTCTAGTTCCGAATATTTGCTCCAGTATGTCTTGGTTCTTAGGCAACCGGCTCGAGCCTCAAATAGTGAGGCACTGCCCTATGTGTTATCGTGCAGATTTTCCCTTCTAATTTCTTTCTTCCCGTTCTTGTAATTCTCTATCGTCATCTTTGTTTCCATTCTTTCCATGTTTCTCTCACTTTCTTTCTGATGACTCCTGGTTGTGTATTTACACTTAAAATATTCTGTACTTGGTTGCCAACTTTCTTGACCTCTTCCTCCATTCTGTGTCCACGCTTCTCAGGTATAGATACTTGTGCACTTTAGCTCCCTATTTATTTTGATCCATGTTCCTGAGTCTTTCTGCAAAACTAATTTTGCTCTGCGCTTCTCTGACTTCAAAAGAGGCCCAACCCATGTCACCATGCACTGCCTCATTTGTGGTTTTATCGTAGGCTCCCAAAGCCAACCGGCCTACCGACCTTTGGTTAACTTCCAACCCCGACAAGATATCGATTTTAAGCATAGAATGGCATTTGCGAATGTTAGCGTTGGCACCATTACTCCTTTCCAGATTCCATGCACAACCTCATACTTATTGTGGCCCGCATTTATCCATGTATAATTATTGCTGCATTCCGCTTCCCTTTTATTTTCAGATTATCTTGGTGATTGCTTGAGGAAGTGTCTATAAATCTGTTGCATTGTCCGCTAGTAACACTACGTCGTCCGCATACATCAGACCGGGGACGTTCTGTTCCATCCTTCGCCCAATATGCATGTAGGATAAATAAAACCCTACGTTAATGTTTTCGAGTTGTCTTTCTATGTCCTTAACATAAAGCGTGAACAATAATGGAAACGGAGGACATCCTTGCTTAAGTCTTTGGTGAATTTCCACCACTTCATTACATTGTCGGCCTTCCCATACAATTTGTACTCGGTTGTCTCTATATATCTTCATCAGCAGCTCCACGAAATCATCATCTGTGCCTTCGTATTGAAGAATATCTCACAACAATTCCCTGTCTACGTTGTCATAAGCTCCTTTAATATCTAGAAATGCTATCGATAAAGGTATATTATGAGCTATTGAAATCTCTATGCACTGAGTTAGTACAAACATATTATCCTCTAAGCGTCTGCCTGGCCTGAACCCATTCTGTAGTTCCCCCCCTCCACCCGTGTCGACAGTTCTAATTTTATGGCTTCCATTGCCATTGTGTATATCACCGACGTTACTGTAACTGGCCTGTACGAGCTCGTCTTATCCTTATCTCTTTTGCCTTTGTAGATGAGATTCATCTTGCTTTCTCGCAATCCAACCGGAATTTTCTTCGTTCTAATCACTTGCTCTGTGACATTATTCAACAGTGCTTTGCTCTTTGGACCGAGGTTTTCCATTAGCTGTATATCAATTTAATTGGGTCCTGCAACCGTATTATTAGGGACGTTTTTTTTCTGCTTTTCTTGCAGTAAACGTTTTCTATGCTAAATTTTCATCTCTCAGGCTTCTTTGTTGCTGCTGGATCTATTTGAGTCTTTTTTTCGTGCCGAAGTTATCCATAATAACGTCTGTGATGCACTGCAGCGCATCGTCTTCTTCGAAGATGTTACCGTCTTTATCCGTTATAGCCGAGTGCGAATTTTTAATTAGAGCTCCGAGTGCTCTTACATGGTCCCAGAATTTTTTTTGGGCACCTTTGTCACTTTTCGAATGCTATGCATCCAACGTTCACTTGAGCATTTCATTTTCTCTTGCAAGAGCTCGCTCGCCAGCCTTTTCTTTTATCGGTACTTGTTCCATCTAAGGAGCCGCTCTTCTTTGTGTAATCCCAACTTTTCAGCTTCTCGATCATCCCTAGACGCCTATTTACGCTCTTCTATAGCTTGCTTTGTTTCCTTGTTCCACCACTTACGTGGTTTCCTTTTTGCAATCGAACTATATTTATTATTATTATTTTTTTTTTGCCGTGTATGTCGTATCTCCTGCTCCATATAGTCTACCAGTTCCTTATATTTCGAGAGTGTTGTAGGAACGAAAGGCCTCTATTTTCTTCTTTATGTTTTTTTGCGATCTGTGTTATTTGCTTCTCATTAATTTTTAGGAATTCTGATGTTATTGATTAGTGTTTTGCGTTAGTATCTTTACAAAATGTTAAGGCTAAACTTTTATGGTCACTACCCAGGCAATTTTTTCCATGTTCGTCCATCTTCACTTGGACGCCTGCGGCAGAAAGGATGTTGCACATCCGCCGTCAAGGCCGTGAGTGGTGGCGCTGGCTAACACTCCCAGGTTTAGTTCTAGCAGATAAACATAAATGCCTCAGTAAGTGGATGAGAAAACGGCACCGCGGTAGCTCAATTGGTTAAGAGCATCGCACGCGTAATGGGAAGACGTGGGCTCATGCCCCACCTGCGGCCAGTTGTTTTTATGATCCACTTGCGTTTCTATTTATTTATCATTTTCTTAATTCGAATATTAAGTAGAAGTAATTTCCCCTATGCTGTCCTTGGTGTCTTTGTTTGTTGGCTTCGGATGATATGACTAATAAAAATCGGGCCCTCAGTTTCCTTTCTTCTCGTTCACTTGGTTTAGTTGTTCGTAGACCATTTCTGAGACTAAGGCGTAGTCAATACATGGCTGACTGTTTTCGCATTGCCACGTTACTTGCCAACGACAGTTATTCTCTCAGTTAACTATTATAAGGTTCTGTTGATCGCACTATGGCGTGCCTCATAATCAGAACTGGTTCTGGCACGTAAAACCCCAGAAAGGAGAATGATCGCACAAATCCAGCACTAGAGCAGTATAGCACTAGAGCACGTTCTAATCAGTATATCGGTCAAAATCCTCCATGTGCGCATTCATATCTTCACTAGACAGGGCTGTGCGCCACCTGACGACATGAGCGCACGAAGTTCGTAAAAGACGGTTCGAAACAGCAAATAATGGGTGCGCGTTGCAACCGACATGAAGATTCGTCTCCCTCAATCACAAGATTAGGACTTCTTCGACGCACGTGACGAAACAGAAAAAGACGGTTTCCTAATCAAATTTTCTTTCAAGTTTTAAAGCACCACGCATTGTAGATGTCCCTCTCAAAATTCTGGAAGAAGCAATCGCATTAACTTCGCTCTCAAGACCAGCGATTGTTATTCTGCGAAGTGTCAGCAGCGGGGCCCGCAATTTGTTTTATTTGCGCTCTTTCAACGTAGACTTAAGTTACACGAAGGAAGGGGACCAGGGCCCCTATTGAGATGACTGTGCAACGTCATTATAATGTGTCACCTCCTAAGACACTCCAGAATCCTCGTTTTTCTATCCCGAAAAAGAAGTAGCTAAACCATAAAAATATACGAGTACCTATTCAGAGAGCCTGCTGGAACTTCATGAAAGTCAATAGAGTCTTTTCTCGCCAGGAACGTCGGAACTGGCGTTGGCTAGAAGAGGTGCAGTGACAGTTCTCTTTAAGATATGAGCGACGGGAAGGACAGCGCCAAAATCAAGGCGTGAAGTTGACGCGCGTCATTTTACTGACGTTGAGGAAGAACATCGTGCTATAGTCACTTGCGGTTGCAGACTCGAAATGCGTGAAGCAACACAACAACACAGAATATTTACGACAGCTTATTCAGAAGGCAATGCGTGGTTTAAGCTACGTGTCCTTCACACTGGACTGACACACGCCTCTATGGCCTTCCAGAAACAAGAACGGCGAGTCTGCGCAACGGCGCGATTATGTGTGCAGGAGCGAAAGCGCGGTTAGAAACGTTATTCTGCGAGAAAAAGAACGCTTGAAACAGTGGAGATACTTAGTCAGGATGTCGTGAATATTGAAGTCGCTATGCGACTGCCAAAGAGAACTTACGCGGCGCGTAAATTGATGCTCGGCCGCAGATCAATCACTCTTTTGTTGCACACGCACGCGCAGACATATATATATATATATATATATATATATATATATATATATAGAGAGAGAGAGAGAGAGAGAGAGAGAAGAATGGAAAGAAAATAAGGGGGCTGAAGATCAGAAAGCACTGCTTACTTCTAGGGTCCAGTCCACTCTGTCGTCGTGACGTTCACACAAGCAGATTAGGGAACGGGTAACTACAAAGACCTTTTGAACACTCAAGAGTTATACTGGTACTCTAAGGCGACTAATTTCTTTTGCAGAATAAGGCAGTGACCAATGAAAAAAGAGACTGGGGTTCCTCTCTCGTGTTTCGTTATTTGTGACCACATAGAGACTACGATGAACTGCTACACACCATGCACTCGTACAGCTCACTATAACTGCACCACTAGTGATTATGCGCATCGCTGGTCGGTCTTCCTGCAGCTACGTCGGCTCATAAGTACGCGACATTGTCCCTTGTGCAGCCTATAATACTGTCAGAAAAGCAAGGGACTACGAAATAAAAAGAAGTTATACCATCAACAATAAGACAAATACACTCGTAGCCGGTGCACATTTTAATATAAGCCACAGCGAACGAAACGTCCCACAAAGTAGACAAAAAATGACGGACACCATACCCCACAACGACGTGACCCATTTCACCTAAACGATTTTAGGCATACCGCAGAACTTTAGTGTTCCAAACTCATGGTTCTATCCTGGCATTCAGGTGATATTATTGCTCTAAACAGTAAAATTACCGTCGCACTCTTCAATCCGCACGAAAGGTATATACAAAGAAAAAGCAGACATGTCAATCACGACTAAGAAAGCTGCGTCAACCACGTGGAAAGTTAAGGACTCTGCAGTAAAAAGGCGAAGGTGGTAAAAAAAGAGCCCAGGCGTTACATAAGCGCACAAATGACCCTGTGTAAAAATGTGCGACCGGTGTAAAGCGCATGACAAACCATGTTACGCGGCCTCGTAATTTTCTCACTTTGCTTACAGAATAGTCAAACATTACAGCAACGACTGTCTGGAGGCGTTCCTTCAGTTCCTAGCACTCTGCTGCACCGTTTGCTTACTATTTGTGCTGCATTGCGTGACCAAATGACTTGCGATAGCAAGTTATACTTAGTTTTTGTACTGATTCATCTCATCTCATCTGAAGTATCCTGTGTGTCATGTCTACTCACGCAAGAAAAAAAAATGCCACAAGAAAGCGAGAAATGGAAACGTATCCACCGACATCTGGGAGGCAACAGTTAGAGCTCCACAAGCGCATTATCGATGTCACCGGAATACCACACCGCTGCAAACAGAGGCTTTAACAAGACGCCTATCATGTGTGCGTTGCTGGCGCAACTTCGTCGACATGCATGTGCAGTGGAAAACGCCTGAGCAAGTGCACGTGCTTCTTCGAGCAAAATCATACGGACCAGCGATTCCACGATAAAGCCGATTTTCTTCGCGGACTGTGAATGTAACCTGAAATTGAAGCCTACAGCCAAACTTGCATTCCTAACTTTCCAGTAAGTTCGTCAGTTTCAGTTTATGCGGATTGCTTACGAAGAAATCCAGTTCTTTGTTGCTGTTGATGCTGTTGACGTACACGGGTACGTCAACAGCGTCGTCTGCAGGAGACCTGAATTTGCTATCGCGAGTTGTTGCAGTAGCAGTCTTGAGCAAAAAGCCACCAGTTTTCTGATTTTTTTTTCAAGCCTGTCTTGGTCTTTGGTGTCGTTTGTTGCTTCCTTGCGAGGAAACATGACACTTACAACCCCGAATCGCCGTGAAAGAGTGCGCTGCCTCATGCAATGTCTCGCACGTTCCGCCCGTCGCCTCACATTTTACGGCACGAGAGGGCTCGGTAGAAACGTCCTCTATCGGGGACGACGTTCTCTGTGTAAGGCCGTCGCTACCGTTTACGTGGTTGCTTTTCGGGACAGCGAAAACCACACGTTCACAAGCCGTACCGAGCTCTTAAAAAATACAACACTACACGGCTCCGTAAACGACGTAAACAAAGCGTTTCTCGGTTTTTATCTCATCTTGACATCCTTTGGCGTATCGCCTTCCGACGTTCAGCTCTTTGCCTAGCAAGATGTCTCCAAGGCCCTTCCAACCCGGGCTGTAATTTCACCGTCCTCTCAACACAGTCGGCTGTGCTGAATTTGTTCGGTTTATTTTGTTTTGTTTCGTCCTGAGAGAACAATAATATTTTTACTCGCCGTCACTCCTTGGAGACCTCTCCTTCCTCGTAAAGTTTTCCCCTTCGATTGTATCGCTATTGCGGGAAACAGTTTCTTTCGTCGAAACCGCAGCTATCCTTGTCATCCGTTTCTGTACTTTGCAGTCAGTGTCATTTCTTCAGAACGTAAGAGCGCGTCCAAACGTAAGACTAAAAAAACGGCTCAATTTGAACTTTCCTATTGTTTGCGGAGAAAAACAAACGTCGTGTAGGGTGACCGCGCGGCGCCTGAAACTGCATCATCCCATCGCAATGTAGTGTTTCGGCAGCTACGTGGCTCGCAGAAAATGTAGTAGGAAAAAAAAAGACGGCTGGCATGATCTTCGCACGCTCACGATTGCTTTCCACTTCACGTTGTTTTCCTACGATATGACGAGCCCGAATTCGTCCTTCGTAGTGTTTCTTTTCGCGCGAAAAGCACTTGGAGGAACGCATACATTCAGAGTCTCACTTGCGACGAAGTGCTGTCTTTAAACAAAAGAAAAGAAATGCCACAAAAAGCTGTTTTCATTCGCCATGTGGTAAAAACTGTTCCCACCTATCACATACAAAACAATCGAAGGGCATCGTAGTTTAGCTCAAGGTGCGAAGAGGCGACGATAGCTGATACATTATTGCAGCTGTAAGACTCGCATTCTTTCTAGCAGTATCACTTGCAGAAGACATCCGCGGCTGGGCGCAAAGAATTTGCACGGCTTTTCATTCCTCGTCTTTCCTTAAGTGTCATTCATTTCTTCGTCTCCACAATCGCTGTGCTCCTTTCACTTTGTTGCTGTCTTACTATTGTTTACTGCACCGCAGGGAATGCAACGACAATGCTGTGTGAGGCGATGCTGCCCTTAACGCTCACACTTTGTCGACGCAGTGGAGGCGAAGTTGGTTGGTGCATGAATTTCGGATAAGAAAAAGCTAAGTTGGGAACCTGCCGCTACATGTCTTCTTTTCGAAGCATTTCAATTTCGTGATGGTTGGTAGTGTCTGATACCTACTACGACAACAACCTCAAGCGGCGCCAAAAGGGAAGCCGCAGAGCTATGTTACTGTTACAACGGGGAGAACAAACTGCCTTAAACAATGTACTCTAAAAGTCTCGCTACTACTCTCATTTCCTTTGTCTCTTCTGCCCCTATTCAATAACACATCTTTTCTTCTTAATCGATTGGTCAGTTAATTTAGCCAGTAAAAAATATGTGAAGCTGCATCATGATACGGCAGAAAGCCTACACTAGCATCAAATCTGTTGCGAGAGAGGAGTTGGACGTTTCCTTGCGCCGAATACAACAAGCCCTCCCTGTTCCAGAGCCACGCCATTAAATGCAGCGGCAGGGCACTCGACAAACCCATACATACCCCCGTATTAGGAAATGCTCCTTAACCTGAAGTTCATGCTTGACTTGATCAGGATAACGCTTGAGGTGGACGCGCCCAAGGAAAGACAATCAGCATCGTGGGTACGTTCACGTAGTCAGGCGTTATGTTGACCAAGACAAGCATGGGCTTCAAGTTAAGGCGTATTTCTGAACACAGGCGTTAGCTTCATCTTGTAGCGGATCTGCACCGTCAGCACATACTTAAGATAAGCCCCGGTAACTTCACTGCGCTAAGCAGCTTTCTCCTGCTGAAATGCTCAAAAGACAGCCTATAGCCGAATTTCAATCTCTAAAAGCTTTTCCTGCACGCAGACGCGCAGGGAAGCATTCAATGTTTCCAATTTCATGAAGAGCACCCGCCACGACAGACGACACATCCGAACTGCGCTCACGGCAGAACTCAGCCCCTAAGCAAATACTACGCGCGTGAGTTCCCGCACCGTCAAAGGGGTCCGGATAAAGTGCTGACAATGCTTCGCGACAAAGAGTACCTACACATGCACCGGCTCTTCGGCGAACCACGGAGTCAAAAGGCCGCTGAAGCGTGGCGCCTGTTTGACAATGTCCGAGAAAACGGGCACACAAAATTTATTTCTTCGAGTGGTAGTCACAGCACACATCTACTAATACCGGAGAAGTCATGGGTAAGTGTATTTGTATGTGGTAGAAGGGTGGCCGCTCTAACGGAATCCGGCGCTAAGAGTAAGTGTTGCTCTTCCAAAATGTATTGTGGATTGTAGTGAGTGGAAGGGGTTAAGGTATTTCAGTCTTACACAGGGTAAAATGTCGACACGTACGAGAGGAAAAACGCAATGAGAACCCTTGCTTAGCGTGTCGTCTTCGTGAACCGCGTAGCACTAAAATGAGAGTTATCCTACCTCTGCTTTCAACATTGCGACTTAGAGAGTATTAGGCGGCATTTCTCAGTCACCTTGTGCTCGTGGCTTCTCTCCACTGAGCACTTATGTACAGGCTCGGGCTTACTTGAAAGCGCTTAGTCGTGCAATTGCCCGCAAGATCTGCTAGAACATTTTTTTAAAGAAATATGTTGAATGTATAGAATATTTTGCTACTTTGAGGCACCGGATACTCCCGCAGAGACATCAAGTAGACCTTGTATAAAGTACTTATAGCCCCCTGTAGAAAATACTCCAGGAAGGAACAGTAATGACCATACGGACTTTTCACTCACACGCGGTTAGTATACATAGAAACGCGCATTCTCGACAGCGCACAATAATGCCGCCATAGCTTGCAAGAACTCTGAGCAATACAGGGTATCTGCACACTTGTTTAAAACCCTAGAAGAACCTGGAGCAAGAAGTATCGTATACGACGGGCGCGCCAGAAGAATAAAAAGAAAGAAGGAGAAAAAAAGAATTTAGACTGTCAGTGTACGCGCGGTTTGTTAGTGTGCCGCTGCGAATGTTTACTGCAACTCGCGATGATGATTATGACGATGACAACAATGATGACGCCAGAAACTACGATACATCCCAAGTGTGGCTGACTGGCTTAGCGTCGGTTGTCTCGAACTAAGCTTTTCAAGGCCGCTCAATTAAAAATTAAATCCGTAAAGCTTTAAAAAGAAAAAAAAAAGCGAAATTGCGAACAGTAAGACGAGCCTAAGTCTAACAGCTAGATTTTGAATGCTTACTGTAGCTGCAACTTTTCTAAACATTGGCCAGAAGTACGTAATGTTTTTTTGTTTAATTTTGCTCCACAACCACTGCACAATTCTTCATAAGAATTGTCGCGTTCAAAAATTTGCGTTTAAGTCCTCATTTTAAAATAAATAATTGTTGAAAATCTCGAAACATAAGGGAAAAAAACGAAACAAAACACAACAAAAATGACTGAGGCCTCATGTTTACAACTCCGTAATTCAACTCTGCAGCGCATCAGTGGTGTCTACGTCTTTCCTTTGTCCTAAGCTACCGGCGCTAAAATGCTAAGTCCATTTACCAACACACCCAACACTAGCATTGCTTCTGTAACTCGCCAACTACGTTCTGTGTTGACTGCAACAGCCGTACAATTTACAGAAAAGATAACCAGACAATCGCATCCAACGTGAAAGAGGGTTATTGCACGAGTCGGCACTAAATTTCCTGCAAAAAAAGTTAAAAAATGATTCCGCACAAGACAAAGAGAAAACGCGGAACTTATTTTGTTCCAGTGTGGCCACATTCGCTTCAACATATTTGATTTAGTACAGCCATCTGCTCCAGACATTCCTCGGCAAATATTTCGGGCAGTGGAGGTCTGGAAGAACCAAGTGGACGCCGAGCTCTGCAGTGGGACGTGACTGTGAGATCGATACTGTGTATATCGACATTCGGAAAGAAACACCAGCAATGTTGCTAAACTTACAACGTAAAAAAAAGAGAGAAAGCAAAATATGCACGGACGTAAAAGGAGGTGGAGGAAGAGTACGCGGAACTGAAGAGAACGGCTCTCTATTTTTCCTTTCTTCTGATTTCGTATAGCTTTTATAAATGCGCTGCCGGAAGCGGTTCAGGAGTGCTTCCCATTTTCTTTCGCAAAATAAATATTTTACCAGGATGGCCATAGGAAAATTGAGAACGAAGGAATTGCTCTTCCGCCTTCGGCGTTCTCTCAGCAAAGTCAAGTGAGCGGAAAATAGCAGCGTCGAGTGCGAGCAAGTGACCATTTCTCTTTTCAGCAGTAAACAAAAATAAAAAGTATAGGAAAGATATTCTGCAGCATGCAGGAAGGAAAAATACTCGGAGCGAGCGTCGAGTGACAATTTTGAATCCTAGTTATAAAAAAATAACGAAGGAAAAGCTCACGAGAAATACGCTCTCAACACGTGAGAGGCAACCGGTAATATTTAGCCACTGAATGTGCGCAGAGTATGGACGAGAGTATAGCATTGAGCGAATGGCGAGGGCCGTTCGCTACGAGGGCGTCACTAAGGGCTACCACGAACCAAACAATGCCTTGAAATGGGCGGCAACCACGTAGGGCATGAATGACACGTAGATGGGTTCCGAAGAGAGTGAGGGCGGCGTCAGAGGAGCTTAACTTGCGGAGGCTATCTGCGTGATGTCGTGCTCCTTGCTAGTGTTTTCCCTTCCTCCAAGCTGCAAAACCCAGATGAATTACTTCGTGTTTCTGTATTTAGCTTATCTGTGGGAGCTGACTTTACTTCCTAGTGTGCCTTATGCGACTTATGTCGTGATTTGTCATTATTGTATTTATGTGAACTTGCCTTATGTTCTGTAATAATGTGTTTCATGTAATCTCTTGTGAGGTGTCATTGCGACATTTATGTGAGATGACTTCATGTTCCAAAGTTTTCTATGTAATTCCTGCTGTGAGCTGCTTTAGTGCGTTTACGTAACCTGACTGTGACTTTTTCGTTCGTACTTGTTACCTTTCTTTCGCTGAGTACCGGCTGGAATTTCATATTGCTTCTATGTGAAAAGAGGTAACAGCCACCGCCTGAAAGCGACCACGTATCATAAAATATCATGAATATATATATATAGTGTCAAGGCGAAGTTAACTAGGCCGCGGGCGCTCGCAAGGAGGGCGCTGGGAGGGAAGACGAGGAGGATTACAGGACTCCGGGCCATTCGGTCCATGCCCCCTGGTCGGGATCTCACAAATGACTTCAATACCTCGACAAGTTGCGTGGTTCCAAGCGCGCCGGAAACTTGCAGCGTGGCCGAGTGCAAAGACAAAGTGAACTTGGCCGCGAGCGCTCGTAAGGCGGGCGCTGGGATGGAAGACGAGGAGGAAGATAATAGAACAGCTGGCCCAGGAACGGATGCTGTCTCTGTGTCTGCCTTATTCCGTTACAATATATATATATATATATATATATAATGTCAAGAAGGTATAGACACGGACTAGCACGAAGTTTGCACTAATTTTACTTTAGACAGACGCCGTCAATTTAAGCAGGTTACCACACATGCGCAGTGAGGCAACACAAAACCACAATCACGATAACCCTTTCTCTAAGCATTATGAACCAAACAGCCCAGAAAGAAGCTTTAATGAAAAAAAGATTATGGACATTTCTCCTTGAATAGCTGCTCGCTATCATACACCACAACGCGCAAGAAGTCTATCTCACTGCTTTTTATTCTACGCGCAACGTCCCAAAGGTCCAAAGACAGACAACCGGGAAGCGTCAAAGCTTCGTCCTCGGAGGAGGTTCTCCGACCCGTGTGCTTCGGTACATTTCGTGCGTTCTGCTATCGATAGGGGCAACGTGACAGTCGGAGAACAAACTAATCTCCTATATTTTCAATGCCTGTCCAGTCACTCCACAATGCACGGGAGCCAGCGGTACACTGCGGCGGCACCACATTCCCACTCATTTTATCCCTGTTGTTGCTAGAGCATGTACTACTTTAGCTGGGAGCTGCTGCTGCACCGTGCTAACTCATGCGCGCTCCTTGCATTCTGCATGACGTGCGACGAAAGATAGTGCACGTGACCCAAACAATGGTCACAAACTTTTACCATCTACTGGGAATGTTGCGCCCTCTCAGTGATCCCCGGTTTTGGAGTCACTGGGCTGGAATTGAAAAAAAATATAGGAGGCTATAGAATAATAAAACATGAACCAAGGTAACTGGACCTTACCCATGCTGTGCAAGGATTTTAAATCGAGATCCCCCTGTGCTAAAGCAATTCTAGGCGTGTTAGCATCATGCTGTTAGTGGAGTGACGTCAGTCAAGTTGTGTAGTGATGGCAGCCACCCTCAAAAAAGGACTTACTTTTCCTGTGAGTGCGCGTAACTGCGGAAAGGTCGTAACCGAGCTTTAACGTAAACTTGTTAGAACGCCGCTCTAACTGAACCATGCCACGAAACAAGTGGAGTCGCATCATGGAAATAAAATACGGGCAAGTTACTCAACTGCGTCAGAAAGGCGGTGTTCTGCACGCCAATGGGTGTTCAAGCCTTCATTAAAGCAGCCTAGTCATTTTTGGAGTGCACGCCAGAAGCGAATTCATCGCAGAAATATTAAAGCACGATGAGACAATAAATGGGGTGAAGCGCCGTTAAAAAAATCAATGTCGGGCAATAAGTAAAGCGCCTCGAATTTTGTGGAATACATCTTGGTTAAATACTGGCCCCTTCAGGCATTGTGAGCACGAAGTGCACGCCAAAATAGTGAATTAAAGCAAAAAGAGTAATGAAGATAATTTATTTAAAACGTGTTCCATACATTTTGAAACACTTCTGATTGAACCTTTACTGCAAGTTTGAATAAAATGCGTGAAGTGCTTCGGAGAAACTAGTTACCGGATGTTTTAAACGAGTGTACTCCTGAGTGCCTGCTCTTGGTGTCAGTGATCCAAGGGTTGTGAAGGGTTGATTTCATTCATCGCTTTTTACAATCCTCTATATAAGAATTTTTTAAAAGGGGCTAGATGGGTGCTTTTCATGCATGCTGGACAAAAAATAGTTAATCTGCTCATATTTGACGTTTCTGTAAGAAGTTCACGCATGGAACCCACATTCTGTTTACTTGCAAAAAAACTCAATGAAGATTCGAAAACCTTTAGTCTGTTCGGCTGCAGTACGTTTTTAATGATTCTGAAGATGCAGGAAATATGGTGAAATTAAATTTCAAATGAACATAATTAACTAGCTTCTGAATGGGTTGCTGTCACTATTTTGCGTTGAATAGCTCACCTTTTTTTAAAGTGCTCTGCCAGATTTATAGTATACTTAATGAGGCCCGTGACACATTTTTTCCAACGTGAAATCACGGACGAGGAACCACGAACATATCAAGCTCTGCGCTCCCTTCGCATACGTCTCAAAGTGAGACGACAGCTAGGGGTCATCCTGCTGCCGGAAGACAGCGAGAAACAATGATAACCAAAAGGAGGGAAGGGGGGGGGGGGGGGCGAGGACGCTTTATACTACGCAACAACGGCACACGTGCCGCTCAGCAATAATCCAAAGAAAAGCTGGGCGTGGTCCACATGTAGTCACGTCGCATGTAAAGCGATATATCGAGCTGACACTAACCCATCAAGCTCGTCCATCAAGCTCACACCTAAGTACCACAAGCCCGAACACCAACCTCCTTATGGGCCCTGACGGGCGCCCGAAACCTCCCACCGATAAGACCTTGAGAGAATCGACAAACACGCCCAGACTGGAACCTGACAGCTGACTGACCTCTTCACGACAACCTTGGTGGCGTGCGAGAGTTCGTTGCTTTGTATTCATTCATTTGGCTCACTAGAACACATCACTTACCAGTGCACGCAGCGTCCGGCAGACGCCGTCTCGCCGCTGCTTACCGATACACTAAATAATTGGTCGTGGGAGGCGCGACTCTCCGAACTGGACTTGGGAAGCCAATTGGCGACCCTTGACCAAGCCCGGCGTGCCGCAATAGCCAGTGGGGCCCTGGAAGAGGGGCTCCACCCACAGTAACCAAGCCCGATCTTTATTTAGATAAAGTTGTTTCTCTCTCTCTCTCTTGGCTCACTGCGCCACGGAAGACTGGGTGACGAGTTCGTACTGCTCCATGCCGATAGGCAGAGGGCTGCAGGTCACCGAAGATTCTTGTTCTATATTTCTTGATTTTTCTTCAGCGTAGCACTGTTGCACCAGTGGGCGCAGTAGTTGGAATAATGAAGGTGATTAGGGATGAAATTAGGGCCAATTGGTTATTCATTTCCTTGGATAAACGCGCTGTTCTTGCACACAACTACGCACCACACATCGCGCTCTGTCTTGTTTGTGTTACGTCGCGGTTTTAAGTGTTCCTTCTCGTTTTGAAATTGTTATGTACCAAACAGCACGCTTATTCAAGACAATGCATGTGATGTTTTTAACTTTCGATGTTAAGAGGAAGCATTACCTCGAGGCCAACTCCGATTTAAATGCAAGAGAAACTCATAAATGCTCTCATTAGATGATGGTGAATCGATTTGACCTAAATTAACTGCACTTTAAAAAGAAAGCTGAACTCTACGACGTCGAGCTGGAGAGTTTCAATTTAAGGCCATGAAATTTCTTTTTTCTTTTTTTTCTTTTTTTTTTTGAATGGTGAAAATCCAAACGTTTAAAAAGTGACGCACAATGTTTACAAATCTGTAAACAGCATCTCTTAGAGCCTCTGAAAAGGAAAATACGATAAAGAGTTCACAGATGTTGTGAAATTGTTGCAATGTCTATAAGAGTTTTGCAAAAGTTCTAGTCACAAACTAGTAGTATCTCTCAATGCCGTATATAATACATTATTTTGTGCACTTAATAGGTCTCAGTAGATGGGCTTTACAGAACTGTGCTTTCTTTTTTATTGTTGAGTTACAAAGCTGTATACTAGGTGCTCCAGTCTGAAATTTTGAGATTTTCAATACTAGTTTTTTAATGGACGACGTAAATAATAACGAAATCTAACCAACACAGTAGGTGGACTTAATTTTTTTCGCACAAATGAAAGAAATCACATCAAGGTCCGTGTTATGGTTGCCGAGAAAAACGATATCTTCTTTCCCGTGCATTTAGATAGGAGCTCCTGAGGTGACGCTACCCTTTAAATCAAGAAAGGCTGCTGTAAATTGACTGCTGCAGTTTATTAGTGTTCATTTGTGGGGTTTGGGTAACTTCCCTCGGAATAAAGACATCCATAGTTCTAAAATTACTTAGCAGCTCTTTTTCCGCAAGCACTTAATGCGACAGCATATTAACTTCAGGTAGGATAGCAAACCGGACACACGACTGGTTTACCTAATTTCCCCACACTTTCTCATTTTTATGTGATCAGCATTCTTAGAGAACTTTAACCACTTCCCGGTTTGTCCATTTATATGTAACCTCTTAACGAGAGAGAGAGAGAGACAGAAGAAAGGGGAAAGACAGGGAGGTTAACCAGAGGAGAAATCCGGTTTGCTACCCTACGCTGTGGAGAGAGGGAAGGGGGAGGTAAAGTGACAGCAAAGTAGAGACAGAGAAAGAAAGGGAGCACAAATACACAATCACAGTCGGTCACTGTCACCGCATACAATCATTGCACCGCGCAGTAACACTTGTAGCACCGTAAGTATTCGTGCAGGCTACAGCCGCTCGCCCAATTCTATGGTCCTTTTTAAAAACTGCAACAGAGCCCTCGTCACCCTCCGCTGCGATGGCTTGTGATATGCAGCCTCTTAGACGCCAACTTACTAGGTGTGTGCCACTCTTCAATGAATCTTTGACGCCAACTTGGGTGATCGGTTGTGTGCCACAGGATATGCGTCGCTCACAAAAAAAAAAAATAAAAGAAAAGAAAAAAAAAAAAAGCCTAAGCACTTCTCTGGTGCTCGGGGGAATCAAACCCTCGTCATATATGTTCTGACAATCTTGCCTGAATATACATTAAGACACACGCTGCGCTCGGACTTCGCGGTGACGTTGCTAGATGGCGTAGCGTGTCAAAAAAGAAAAAAGAAAAGCAAAGCACGAGAGAGCAGCTCGGCTGCTGTACACGCCTTATACACGACGCGTTTAGGCAGTGGGAATAAGGAGTGTTGCTACATTGCGTCAATATTAACCACATTAACGCCGACGGCCATCCTGAAACGGTTTGTGCCAAATTTTTCGTTTCTTCCTTTCTCTCAAGCGGGGCACCTACGACTGCTCAGACCTCAGCGGAGAACTCCAATTTTTTAAGAAAGCAGAGGCAGAGCACGGTGAGAGTCGTAGCAAAAAAAGCCCCATCAATAAAATCATGAACATGGCTTCTATAGATGTGCTTGTTTTACTAAGAAGTTTAGTAAATAACTGCAACAATCCTTATATCAAGTCGACAAGCCCAAACGTACAGGCCGGTGCACCGTAAAAAAATTGCGGTGAATATTAACGTTTTTTAATTTTTTAGGAGTTGAGCGCTAGACATGATTACAAGGAGTTTGGATTCATTGATACAGTGATTAGATAGCCCGAAGTTTTATACAAGAATATCCACTGAAACGAAGTTATCTTGAAGATTCATAAAGTTTCAGTTTATTAAGAGAATCACAGCGAACCGGATGAATGATTCAATTCATTTCGTTTATTTCTGAAAGTGCCGAAGAACAGCTCTACGCCTTAGTATTGGTGCACTTGTGTTACACGAAGAACAGATAATAAAAACAACAAACAAAACAGAAAGCCTGAAAGAACAGTGGTAAACTGCAACAAAATAATTTAATTACCTCAATGACAGAAGTCAGATAATGAACAAATACAAGAGCTGAAAATATCAAGGACATAACGTAAGTTATTTTGTTGAGTCACAAGACGTGTTATAGCGTGAGAGATGCAAGAGGAGTTCACGCAGAAAATGCTGGGATCACGCAAGTTTCGGCGAGGCGCGCAGAACGTTACAGCCGACAGTATCCGCGGACAGGAAAAGTGGTTATGAATTAGTTTATACAAGTATAAGTAATCACGATATCTGCGCCTTATTTCTAGGGGTGTAATATTAAGCAATGCGTAGTACACGCTCACAGGCGTAAAATACACGGCGTACCAGAAATCCATCGTACGGGATACGAATGAAACGTCGCTGAACACATTCAATTTTAACCACATTGGTCAAATTAATACAGTTCCACACAACAGAACTGAACTCCAACTTGGTGCGACAAAAGACGAATACAAGAGAATAACGCAGTTGACATTCTTAAACTTTTCTGTCAGTCTTGATATGAGACCTCACTTTCTGTAGGATGCATTAACAATGCTTGAAACATGTTCTTCGAAAGTTAGTACAGAGTCAACCAATATTCCTAAGGCGCGCGTACAACTCGCTCTTTTCAGAGTAATTTATCTGTTATCAACTCCCCCGCAGCGGAGCCACCCGGAGCGGTGGCTCGGGGACTATGTCATTGTGCTGCTGGCCAGGAAGTCGTGGATTCGATTAGCGGTGGCCGCAAACACGCTCGTCTACTTAAATTTATGTACGTGTTAAAATAACGAGAAATAAAGAACAGGTGGGCAAAAATAACTGCAGCCGTCCCACCACGGCGTCTCTTATAGCCTCACTGTTGCCTTAAATCCGTGTACAACGACAATCAATGTCTAATGCATTGATGCGACTAGATAATCGTCAATGAACGTTCAGATGCTACAAGAACATCGTCCCCGCCAATTATCAGCCCAGATGGCAATGAATACGTCTGTAACGAAGCAAGAAGCACGCCACCAGGTGTGCGCGGGTTGCGCTCGTTGAATGAAATATTGTGGTGCTGCAGCACCTCACAATGTTTCAAAGAAATGCAAGCACGGTCAGAATGGCCAAACAATTAAGTGCTTTGCCTAAACCGAGACGACAAACTGATATAAATGCGACACTCTGAAAGTAAGGCATGCTTATTTATTGACTCCAAATTATTCAGCAGAAGTTGTATGTTCCGTGCGTTCGATCGGAAAGTGATGCCTCGGCGCAACAACTGTGACTGTCCTGTAGCACAATCATTCGAAACAGTGATCACTTGCATCGGTTTCTTTCCTTTACCTCGAGATTTCGGAGTGTTGTTCGAAGTCTCGAATATTCGAAAAGAGAAAGAGAGAGAGAGAGAGAGAGAGATTCGACAAATTCGAATAATAACTTCTCGAGTCAATAACAAATCGAATAGAAAAAAAAAATCACCAGCCCTTCCCCTGCCGAGAAAATGGGGGTAAGCGAAGCTTGTCGTGTGTGTACCTGACCTACTACTTTTTCTTCCCTTTCCTACTACTTCTCCTTCCTTTCGTCTACTACTTGTTCTTCCCTTTCCTTCTACGTTTCTGCCCCTTTCGTGCAACTTTCCCTCCGTTGCGTTGTACGATTCTCTGCTCGTCGCTGTTGCCGCTTGCGTTCGATGTCTCGAGTTTGCTCGGCGGCGTGTTTAAAAGCATTCGCCCGCCCATTGCCGCTTGCGATTCTTCGAAATTAAATTGCTTCAAATTTAAAATTGTCCGTCACGTAAGACAGTGATTGGCCCATACTACCTTAAGTAATGGCTCATACCCCCGTAAACGCGGCCTCCCGATTACGAAGACAGAAGAGAAGTGAAATTCAACACTGGAATGATGAGCGGCAACGGGGCCAGCTGTGGAAGAAAACGACGACGACGAACGCGGGAGCAGTCACACGAGTGCGTGCCGAGCACGAGCACGAGCGCAACCGGAGGGGCGCCGACGAGCAAGCTGCGGAAGACGACGACGCTCGAGCCAAAGCTGATGATGATACCGCGCACGCGTACACCGAACGCGACACAAGTGAGCCTATAAAGCTTGGCTTAAAATATTACATTCGTATTCAATTATTGCCACATTGCTAATCAAAATTGCAACACACCTTTACTCCAGCAACGTGAGCGCGCGCACACACACATGCATGCACGGTCAACACCTCCCTTCCCCCCTCCCCCCCTTCAAAAAAGAAAAAAGATAAGAGAAGATCACATTCATTGTAGCAGAGTTTCGAAAACCTGATAGTAGGTGGACACAAGAAAGAAATTCAGCAGCACGTCTTCCTTCAAAATTGCAGCCTGAGGCGAGAGCAGTGGAATGACGTCTAGGAACCACGTGTCATACGAATTTTTGCCTATTCTGGCGAACCGACTGCAACCAAAAGTCGAGAAAATTGAGAGCTTTCTTCAATATTGCACTCGCTTTCGCTTCACTCAAGCACACAATACGAGATGTAGGGGAAAGTAAAGAGCCTGTGGCTAAACTAAACAGTCAGTAGATTAGAATATATGGTATGTCTCTCCGCTGAGGCTCTCTTGCGTTAGCATTGCACATAGCTGGGACACAAAGAATCCAATTTACGGATACCGGCGACTGGGAACGTTTTTTTTTTCTTTCTCCACTTATAAAGTTTTCAAAAGTGTCCAATCTACGAACAGCCACAGGACTCGGTAAAAAGGATTTTGTATCGTGGCAGAAAAAAAAGTATTAAAAAAAACGATTTGCAAGTCGAAAGTTTGTCGCAAGTGTCAGGCTCGAAGGCTAGTCGAGCACGGACGAATACTCTGACGGAAAACGTCTGGTTGAAAATTGTCATTGCTGTCCCGACTGTGGAACCACTTTCGAAAGTGTGACAAACAGCGAACGTTTTATTCTACTGACAAAAAAATAAATAAAAGAAGAAGCGTATTATGTTTCCTGCGCGAGAAAATCTGACATATTGTTTTTGAAAGCCATCTTTTCAAGTGTACGTTGAGCTTCTCAATGATTAAACATGGTCAGTTACAACAAAATGCAAAACAAGCCAGCTCAAGTAATTTTAAGTTTTTTTAACTGATAAAAAGACCGAGAAAAATGAAAAGGTTACTTTTTGTTGTACATTGAACCAAACATTTGCAGTTGTGTTGTACATTTTACCAAAGCATTTCTGTACTGCAGAAGCAAGCGAATGTCAAGAGAATTAACTGCTAGTCTCAAATTCAGCCCAGTTGCTGCGATTTTTCGCATTGGGCAACGTCAAATATACAATACTTACTTGTGCAAAAGGAGCTCCCAACACTTCTCGCGTATTCAAAGCGTAATGTAAAAGACTGTAGACTGCGCAGAATGCCGACTCGCAACATCCTTTTTTGAAGAACAAGGAAAACAACACCAATAACGACGATTCATCACTGTGATAGCGGAGGACGCCATGTTACTTCCAACCACAAACTGATGCGGCACGTCAAGACTAAGACGAGTTATTATTGCACTTGACATACGTAACAATGCAAATTTATATGACCCACCTTTCACCGCTTGATATTTGTACAGGGGAAGGCATTTTAGTAAAATTCGCCGTAAACATTTACGGCCATATCCTCTTCTAATAAATGAATACTGCCACAACTGCTCCCAGCGTGGTTATAATTGTTCTCAGACACCGAAAAGACTGTTTTTGGATCAACAATTTTTCTTTCGCCTGTCAATAATCGAAGTTGTGGAGGACGCAAATCAGGGAAATATCAAATGTGCATGAAAAGGTAGAGCAACGCGTCAAGCTGGACAAAGAAAACGGCAAAGCAAAGCTTCAGTAGAAGCCGCAGTAGAAGCAGTCAATCAGCTCAAAGCGCTTCAACGTCAAATCCTAAAAGTAGGTGCCATCTCAAACCAGACCGGAAGATCGAAACCCGGGTCTTTCATAGAAAGACAAGGTTACGTAGGATATTTCAGAATATACGGCATGCGAATAAAACTGCATCCGAAGAAGGGAGCTGCCATGGTGAAACAGTGGATGTGACATTCCGGGACTCAGCAAGAGTTTGCGCGTTCCAATCCCGTTTGCTGCGCCCGCAGTACTATGGTGGCTGAATGCAACATTTTTACATAGAATTAGGATCAGGTTGAACAATCACAAATGACGGATTTCAATTCGAAGTACTTCCCTACGGCGTCACCCTGAGCTTAGTGGTGTTGCTTTGTGACGTTAAAATCAATCAATCAATCAATCAATCAATCAATCAATCAAAATACGACGGAAGAGGAAGAAACTGAAGAACGCTTGGAAACCACTGCGTTACTTTTGCGTACCGATTCGAAGGCCACAAAACCATGAAAGGGCTTCCTCAATGTGCACTTATGCAAGCGGCGAAGTATCCTTTACAGGAGAACCACTGAAGCTTCAGTAAGAATTGCGGTATGCAAAAAATGTCGCAGTCGCTCTAAGCGCTAGTTTCGAGAGGCTCTTGCTTCTGCAGCAACCAAAGCAGCCGCCCCTTTAGGAGATATACTTCGTTCACTACAAAATCCGCCATGGAGGCACAAGCTCTTTCACGTATGAACACGTTGGCTAATAAGTTCCATAAATCGGAACGCTCCATAAATCACGTTCCATTTTCTCAATACCGCTTCTCTTGCGAATTGACTCAGTTTTGTTGAACGCCCGAAACCTCGAGCATGACTAGGCCCTCTGTACTAACTCTGATATTCAGCGAAGCTATATGTACTCTGCAAGTATTGAAAATATTTTAATATGTCTTCCATGCATTCAGCTGTTTCCAACAATCCCCGCCGCTTTGAAATGACTGAAAAGTAATAGTTTTTCTTTCACTACCTCGAACAATGCATCACCGTACCTTATCAAGGAGTTGTACAATAACCGGGAGAACAAAATGGCGCGTATTGCAACACTCCTTCACTGTGCCACAAAGATTAGATTTTGGTTTAGCGTGTTATTCAATGGATCAACCAAAGAAAGGTAACATAAACACGATTTGCTAGCAAACGCGCACACCAACAGCAATGACAGCAATAGTGCGCTTACCCCACAAACCCATTTTCTAATTAAAAAAAAAGAAGAGACCAAGGCGTTGGTGTAGAAAAAGAAAATATATAGAAGTGTAGCGTATCTCAAGTGCTGAAGTAAGACAGTCAGCAGATAATGCTAGCGGCATTTCAGAGATTCGACGTCAGGCAGACCTGTCACTAACGTCAGTTTTCGCTGCGGCTTCAAACCACGTCTTCGAAGCGTACAAAGCTGCATATTTATGAGTGCTTTCGGACCAACCAGTGCTTCGGACAACGTGTAGTTTTCTTCGGGCTCCGCTCCCACTTGTCGGTAGGAAAAAGACAGACTGACGGACACTGCACTGGAAAAAGACCGCGTAATATAATCAGCAGAAGTAGCTTATTTTAAGTGCCTCTTTCTTGTCCAAAAGTTCTCCTGTTTGTGCTGTTTTGCGGCAGCGTAATTTATAACTACAAATTTCCTAATCTCGTAACTCCGTTTCGTTGTTGAAGGAAAAGGCGCGAAATAAACGGGAAGGTCATGAAAACAGGGCCACTTATAATAAAATTTACTCGAAGCGGGACAGTTCACGTTACAATGAAGGCGTTTGCACACGCTGGGGCTTTCTTTGAAAAGTGACCATTGCACTCTGAGTAAACTTGTGAGTGACGCTCTTTTCATGACTAGTCATTTTCATTTTTTTCGTGCCTTCTTACACCACAAGAAAATATGCACCAATTAGCCCAGCAACTAGCAATTCATACCTCCATCTAATCATCCGCAGTTCCTGACTTTCTCTCTTTCCTTGACACTCACTCTCTTGTACTAAGAGTACTTTAACCGTTTCTATTGGCGAATTAGATTCCATGTCCAACTTGATGTCTTCCTCTTCTGAATTAAACAAGGTAATTTATTATAATAAAATATATTGGCGCTTTCGTAATACTGTTACTGCTCAATATGATGGCGGTGACGTAGTCAGATGAAGCACTGTCTGGGCGACAGCTTGTGATCCTCTGTTCAATCAGAATTAGTCAGAATTGTGTATGTAGTGCGCTAATCGTCTGAAGGTGGGGGCAGATGGACGTGAGGGGCGGTAGAGAGGCAAAGCGAGAAAGTAAGGTTCTAGTTGAAATTTATCAGGCAGTCACCCATTGTCACAAGAACATCTGTTGAACAGTCAAGCAAAAGGAGTTATAAGCAGCACTTCCATAGTTTCCGGGAACACCTGGAGATGGGCGGATCGGAAAAATGACCAGTTTTTCAACGTGATTCGGACAAAAACCTGCCTTTTAATCACAGTGTGAGCTTGCTAGCTTTAGAACATCCTGGCGGCGCCACGATGACGTCAATTCGTAGTTCCTACAAACGATAATATGCACAGCACAACAGCGGGCCAAAGAAGGACAAGAAAGATGGAGACAAGCGGTATCACGATACGTTATCGCGAGATGCATCCTGCGCTTGCGCGTCCGTATACACCATGGATTACCGCGGAGGTAGTGACGCATACCAGCGGTTACCGTGATCGCGTAACGATACGGCAGAACCCAGACCCCCCCGCTTCGACCCGAATTGCTATTTGCTCTCCTTCCTGACGACAGCAAGAAATAAATGGTAGTACCAGCCCTCGTTTAGGCTCATTTCACACTGGACGAAGTGTTAGCCATACTCCGTCATTATATAAAGCCGCGTTATGTGGTCAAGTACGTCTTCCGGTCTAAGAAGAAACAACTACTTTTTGCGTAGGTGTTTTTTTTTTTTTTTACAGCGAAGCTGTATATGGCTAGGTTCTGACCAAAAGTGACCAAAAGGTGTGTAGAAAAAAGTCGCGTCGACAGAGAAAACAGTCGGCCGATCCCGAAGATAGTGCAATGCGGGGCCGACCCGCGGCGGAGGTAATCTACCCACCAATACACCAGTTAAGGTGTATGAAGGAGGATTAGGGTAGATTAGGGCGGATAAAAGTGGATTACGGTGGATGAAGTCTGATTAAGGTCGATTAAGGTGGATATTAAGGAGGTGGTATTAAAGAGGATTAAGGATGGTTAAGGTGGATGAAGGAGAATTATGGTTGATTAAGGTGGATTAAGCCCGACTAAGGTGGATTAAGATGTATGAAGGAGGAATAAAGTGAAATAAGGAGGACTAGGGTAGATTAAAGCGGATTAAGGTATATTAGGGTGCATTGAGGTGGATTTGGGTGTATTAAGGTCGATTAACGTGGATTAAGGTTGAATAAGGCGGCTTAAGGAGCTTAACAAAGAAGCTCGAGAACAAGTTAAGGACCGCACAAAGAGCGATGGAACGAAAAATGTTAGGCCTAACGTTAAGAGACAGGAAGAGAGCGGTGTGGATCAGAGAGGAAACGGGGATAGCCGATATTCTAGTTGACATTAAGAGGAAAAAATGGAGCTGGGCAGGCCATGTAATGCGTAGGATGGATAACCGGTGGACCATTAGAGTTACAGAATGGATACCAAGAGAAGGGAAGCGCAGTCGAGGACGGCAGAAAACTAGGTGGGGTGATGAAGTTAGGAAATTTGCAGGCGCAAGTTGGAACCAGCTAGCGCAAGACAGGGGTAATTGGAGGTCGCAAGGAGAGGCATTCGTACTGCAGTGGACATAAAAATCGGCTAATGATGGTGAGGACGATGATGATTATGGTGATGATGATGAGTTCTGCAACATTTCAGTGTCTCTGCCAGTAAAGAAAACATTGGTATCATCCGCAAACACGATAAGGTCATGCGAAGGAGATATGGTCGTTATGTCATTTATGTATACCGAAAAAAAATAATGGTCACAATATAGATCTATGGGGAAACACCTTGCAATAATTTGATTCTTATGGACGTGGCCTTATTGACTGGCACCAGATCTAGCGCTGACCGACGCCTGAGCACTAGCGCTGATGATCCGGTGGCGATGCCCAACATTTTGAAATATCAATATTTGATCTCTAAAACATGACGGCGATGACGTGTTTGCAGCTCCGCAATCCATTCCGCTAAAGGCCGCACGCAATAGTATTGCTTTTCAGGTCGGTTTCTGCTATACAAAGGCAATTGTCGCCACTGGGGCCTGAATTTGAACACCACCTATTCTTCATTGCATCATTAATACACTCTAGCATGGTATGCGATGAAGGTAAGCTAAAACATCAATTTCTCTGCATGTCTACTGCGGTATCACGGAGAGCGTCGACGCATGCGCAATGGTCTTAATCTAGCACGTGCCACGCAATGGTAAAACAGTATTACTTCAGATTCCATCACCATCTTGCTTTTCCAAAAATTTCCTTACACACGGCGGCGCTAAACTAGCATTTCATACGCAGCTCTCATTAATATTTTTAACAGCGGAGCTGTTTAAGGCCGAAGTTGAACCGTGCCGAGCGTTGATCAGTTTTGCGAAGTGCGCGTCAGCCACAGGTGGTCGAAGACTGGCAAGGATGAGAGACGGAGAGCGCGCGCGGAGCCAAGGAGAGAGAGACGGCCGCCTAGCGACGGCGCGACGCTTTCCGGGGAGAGATAGCGGGGGGATCTACCGAGCAGTATAAGAGCGTGCACTGTCGGCGTAGAGCATTCCGACGTTCGGCGACGGGTATGGCGAGGATGAAGAAGCAACTGTCTCCGGAAGAAGAAGCGGCGTGGCAGGAAAGACGACGGGACGCTGCTCGAGCATGGGCCAACGACGACGTGCCGATCCAGAGTTCCGAGCAAGGGAAGCCGAGGCTAAGCGACGGCGAAGATCCGAAGACCCCGAGTTTCGATTGAGGGAGGCGGTGTCGAGGCAACGGTACGAAAAGACTCATCGGGAAGTAAAAGCCAAGTTAAAGACACCAGCTCCGCTGTTTCATCCGTCTTCGCGACGTTAAGTCAGTGAAGCTGCGCTGATTTTTTCTTTCTCTCTTTGTGGAACTCCAATGTACTTTGTAACCATGTTCGGGCGATGACTACATCCATACTGGCACCACTTCCAAGTGAGCGACTAAATACTCGTATACACGCTTTCAACACCAACGGGTCCCTATTTATTTATGAGTGAAACAACTTTATTTAGACCAGCGGATTGAGGCCTGGGCCTAGGCCGCGCCAGGGGCGGTAGAGAGACCCTGTCTCCCGGCCGCCTCTCGAGCTCGCTGGATTTATCTGGACATGCGTTTTACTAAAGAAAGTAAATAATTTGTGAATATCGTTTATTATAACGTAACCGGCAATTTAGTGCACCCCTTTGAAAGTAAAAAAAGAACATGAGTCACAAAAACCCGTGTAAGTAATCCGACATGATCATGTGATTTCCTGTAAGAAAGTGATAAAGTTACACGATGCTTGTGGGCATTAGGGACGTCAGTCATAAATCTTTATAGCCATAATTCCTGACGTCACATGCTGCGAATTATGTGTCGCTGAAAAAAAATTACTATATTTCTACTGCACTATTTTAAAGAAAATAAAATAAGTCGCAGAAACACTGTCTAATATCAAGAGCAGACTATTCACAACACCTATTTCCTTGGGTTCATCTCTTTCTGAGCCTCACTGTTTGTGAGGATATTCCAGCGTTTAATTGGCAGCATTAATTAAAATAGGCCGACACCAAACAAAGTCGCTAACACATTACAGGAAATCACTGCTGCTGTGCGCAAGGAAGGATGAGATTACGTGCGCTGGAAGCTGGCTGTGTTCCAGGCTTTGCCTTGCTTCTCCCACGTCCCCGTCCGGTTACCAAGCTTGCTGTCATTCTGACGCTAAGCCTGGCGCGGTGATAACGCCGCATCACGTTACCTCACTGGAGTGCGAAGTGAAGCAAATAAAACAAACAACAAGAAAAATACAAGTTAACTCACGCAAAGCCCACACACGAAGTATCAGGCCGGAGAGAAAGCTTTTCCGCAAGGGCGAATTCGCAGGGATATCGAGGCTAAAGCTGCAGTAAGCCACGTCCGGGGATAAACACGCTGACATGCAGGTGAGAACATACTAAGCGTGAATCGGTAAAATAACGAATGCGGATGAAAAAACAACAAAAGCGATGGCTTAGCAAAGTGCGAAAGTGATACGCTAGGACGTGGAAAGGGGATCAGACGGAAGGCAGCCCCGACGTGGCAATTAGCTCAAGATGCGAGATAATAGAACAGAAAGGTTTCGCAGAGCCACCAGGTGTTGCTGCTGCTTGTTTTGAGAATTTTGCCATTATGAGATGACATTTTCTGATGAGCTGCAGTCTACATTAACCTCTTCGATATTGACTTTGTTGCGACTTACACTTACGTGTGCACCTGCTCTTAGGTATGCTCTAGCCGCAAGCATTGATTTTCATTTATTTCTTAAGAATCTCGGGATTGGTCAATTAAAAACAACCTATGCCCGAACAAATAGGTTCGAAGTCTCCCCTCATTCGTTGTCAATGAAGAAGTGGAATTCATTAATAAGAAAGTAGTCAAACTCGCAGAGTAACCCTCTCCAAAAGGCATTGCTAACCTATTTGGGAACCAGTAACAATTATTGAAATGTAAAGTGCCTATCCATTTATTGTATTTTTCATGCAACGTAATTTGCTTTGTTCAGTTTCCTTAGGATCATCTTGCCGCTTTTCCTGCCTAACTAGTATTTCTTAAGCGTACTTACATTTTTGTATGACTCATTTAAGCGTGTTATGTATTTGTTGGGTCCTACTCCGCTCGGGCCCGTGTCACCTCCATCGCGACCGTGTGGCCCGCGAAAACCCCGACGCTACCGACTAGTGCTCCAGACCAATTTCGGGGAACGCGCCCCACAGCGGGGGACCCTCTTACCCACGTGACACAAGAACAGCTCGGTTTCCCCTCGACGCTCAGTTTGGCATTCGCATCCAACGGTGCCCGACACAATAAAGAAGCTTTTAATTGTGCTCGGCTGTCTGCACTTCTTGTACGTATTGCCGCGAGTCACACGTACATACATCCATGTGCAACGACACCCGCGGACATAACAGTACATTGCTTGACTTATTACTGAACAACTGATAATCGTTTTCTACAACCCCCCGCTTATTTATTGCCCTACGGGGTCCTTAAGGTATATAGGTAAATAAATTAAAACAAAAATGTTTGTGTCGCGATGTGACCAAAACTTGTTGCTGTTCAACGCTGTTTCAGCCGCAGTTTAACTCTTTCCCTACCATGGGGAAAATAGGTGTTTTTTGTATGTTACGGCAGATGTCTTTTTATGAAGGAACTACTGCACTCAATATTTAATGTAATACATAAACAGAAAGCAAAATGAATAAACTTCTCACGCATCAATGTTTTATTAACGAGCTGCATGTCATAAAAAAGATATAAATTGTTAAACTCAAGATTGTGCGATAAAATTGAACAAAGTTTGAAAAGGCACGCTTGTATCTACTAAGAAAAAATGTTACGAAAATTATAAGGTATAATAAATGTATTGCCGTCTATTAGGCACTATCTCCGGAAAAATAAAAATTTTCATTGAACAGGTATTTGCTACAAACATTTAACTACAAGCACTACAGTTCGGCGTGCCGGGCTGCGGCCACCGATGTTCCGGGCTGGTTTGCGTCATTGTCGCGTTCAGACTCAAAGTCCGACGAAAAGACAGCGTCCTCTGACTCATTGCTATTCGATGTATCGCTAAGATCAGCCGCAGAGGCAGCGGAATCGCGATATCTGCGATCTCCCGAAGCGCGCGCGCCGTTTCCGGAGCAGGACATTTTTGCGTTCTGCTTTGACGATCACGAAATTTTGGAGCGCGTTTAAAACTTACCGCTTGGAGGGAAAAAAGCGAACTGCTTAGAAAACAAAGATATAGTTTCTCCTCTTTCACGTCCGATGGCGCAGTGTGTCCGTGAGCGGCGCGGAAGGTCTAGAAAGCGGCGTTTCAAACCATTGATAGCGGGCAGCCATTTTTTCGTTTTCCTTTGACGATCGCGAAACTTCGGAGTGCGAACTGCTTAGAAAACTAAAATATAGTCCTCCTTCTTAACGTCCAATAGGGCAGTATGTCCGTGAGCGGCGCGGAAGGTCTCGAAAGCGTCGTTTCAAACCATCGATAGAAAGTTAACCATGTCAATGGGCGCGGTACGGAAATAGTTAAGTTACTAAATGCATCTCCTCCTTAATAAATAACGCAATAAAGAACGAAGGCCACATATTTGCACATCAGGATTTGTCTAATAAGATCTTATGGGCATTTTTGCAAACATGTGTTATGAGCAATATGGGAATTTCCTTGACTGCAAACAGCAGTTATATAAGGGACGAGAAAGAGACCGATCCTATTTGTTCGTTCGAGAATCACGTCTTGGTTCAGCCACAATACTGCGTACCAAAAGAAATTATCAGTGACGATTTAACGATAAATGCGACAAAAATGCGTTATCATTACGTCGCACCTCTGTGAATTCACGGATTCATGAAATAAACCGCGTTCACCACATTGCAAACTATCGTTCATCCAACACACATTCTGCCTCTTCGAGATGCGAAGTGCAACTTATGGTGGCCCGGAAGATACCACCATAAGTTGGACTTTTTGTATATATACAGAGTGGATTTCTTTAGTTGCACCAGAGTTTTCAAAATTGGGTGTGGCAGATGGCACAGTTATAACCCTTGATCTAAATTATTCGATGATGCGGCGTTTACTTATACGAGAAATCAAAATGTTATTTGAATAACTAACATAATTACACTAATTAACTTGTTCAATTAATTATCTAAGGGTACATCTTCAATCTACTGCTTGTAGCTAGCGAGTATGCAATGCGTATCGGCTTAGAATGAATTTTCAGGACTACGCCAGTTTCGAGACATTAATTTTCAACGTATCCGACGAAATGCATTGGCGTTCCAGTTACTTGCGTGCTTTAACACATAAAACAGCGTTTTCGTAAAAAAAGTAAGTGGCACAACAATGTATTTTTACCGCAAGTCTGACGGCCTATATCTCGAAACCGGTGCCATCCTCAGAATTAACTTCAAGTAAGTCGAGATGCCTTGCGTGCTCACTAGCTACAATTGGAGGATTGAAATATGTGCCGTAAAGTGGATAATTATAAAGTTATTTAGCGTAATTATGCTTCAATTAAGCATTTTGATTTCTCGTAGAAGTAGTGGCCGCCTCGTGGAGTAACGTAGATCAAGGGTTAGAATTGTGCAATACTTTTAAAAATTAGGTGCAGTTAAAAGAAAAAAGAATGAATCCTGTATACATATATACCTCTACTACAAGACCGGTTTCCCACACTTCACACACATACGCTTTTATTGCGATAGCAATTATATGGACACTTCAACCGGATTTATGCCGTCGGCGTCGCCGTGAGGTTCCGTATAAAGTCCAAGGGCGATAAAATCGTCGCCTCGCGAAAGCGGGCGGGGGACGCGATCACGGAGCGTGAACGTACGGCGGAAAGCAAACGCGACCGTCGCGCGAAAGGCCGTGGGGGTATGGGAGGGAGGCGGGGCAACGCTGTGCTGCGGCACCAAATGCGTATCTTGCAACCGGGCGCAAGGGGAACTGGCCACTCAATCTCCCACGCGAAAGCAAGAAAGCGAGAAGGCAGCGCGGGAGCGAGGGGGGGGGGTGCAGATTCTTCTCGGCCAACAACTGCGCGTGTACTTTTACCGGATGTGGCGGTCGCCCGCACCATCTCTTAAAAGCGATCTCCACACAGCTCTGACTTTTATATGAGCTGTGCATTCGCCGCTCAGTTTCCGTTGAAGCAATAGACCGCACGAACCTTCGCCCGCTGCGGCGGCTGCGCTTGCTGCCAGCGTTTTGACAGTCGTTATCTGCGGTCAGTCAGTGTGATCTATTAGGTTTGCTTGTGCGCGCTGACACCACGCTTGTTAATTCAGTTAGTAAGCGAATATTTCCAAGTTTATGCAGCCGATAAAATTACTATGCCTACTCCTTATAGCTCTCTAATTTGCTATCGCAATTGATGCTTCGCCTTTCAAGCGAAACTGCGACAATTTTTTCCACTTCGGCACTTCTGATGGTAATGCAACAAAAGCCACGCACGTCCAACGCAAGGTTGGAATCTAAATGGAGCGAAAGCTCGTTCGAGTTAGCGTGGTGGCAGCAGTAGTGGATGACACGCGCAGGGCATCATCGTCTGTAGAATCCAGCTCTACGTGTCAGGAAGGCGATGTATGCTGATGGCCAAGGGGAGAACGCTCATGAAATGTGTATTCACAAAGACGTCTGACACATGGGTCTTGCGACCTACGACGCATGTGTCAGAGACAGAGACGACCGACGAATACATGGCACACATGTGTCATGACACAAATACCTTCTGGGAAACGAATTAAAATGGTTCGTATAACATAGCAAATTATTTAGGGCGATCTGAGTCTTGCCAGTATTTTTCCTAGTTTCGAGGTGGAAGACAGTCATCTAACGCGAAAAATAAACCATACGCCGAAGATGTCATGCCCCTTAGGTAATGACGATGTGACCTTGAATGAGATCAGAGAGAGTGAGATATTGGTTGACAAAGAATAGGAAACCCTGCTGACCACACCGTATAACGTCAGTCAACAGTGTGGAGGACGAAGAAAAGGGACAGAATGGCGATGTATCACATCATGAAAAGGTGCCGGGGTGGTAATGGTGGCAATAATGCTTCCAATTGGAGGATATATGACCAACCCACTCATCTGCTGTCACGTCGGAAGGAAGGTGCAAATGGCAACTAGATTACGGTCATGAGTGGAAATATGGAATAAAGCTACCCAACCCAGGAAGTGAAAATGTTGTGGAAGGGGAGTTTTTAGAGAGAATCTCTAAACAGTGAGTAGGTAAATTTGAGAACCTTTTGTTAAAGTTCTATGTGCTGCAGTGTTTGCAACCACAATCACGATTAGGAGGTACAAAATAGGAATTTAACATTTGTAATTCATTGACATTGAAAAAATTAACCAGCGTCGCTCAGTCTGAAGACTTATTTCGTAGGGCGCTGGTGTGTCACCAAGCATCCTTCTTTTTTATTCCCGTTACTGGCCACCCTAATCAGCTTCCGCTCTCAACAAAACTAGATTACTTAATACGTCAGAAGTGAGCTGTATTATACGAGCTTAACCCCCCCAAAAAAGCAACGTCTCAATTTTCATATCCGGAAACATGCTATTTTAAGCACTGGAATCTTAACGTAAAGCCCATAGTAGTGTTTTTGATACGCTGGAGGGAGCTTTCAGTCGTGGATATTTCGCTAATCCAATAATAATTTAAACATTATTACTGTAACTAAGTCTTACTGAATTATTGTTTCCTAGTTTTTTTTCTTCTTATGTACTCTGATGGATGTAGTCTTATTCTCTTTAATCGGGAATGGTGTTTTGCGTATGGGCGGGCAACTCCACATTTATTTTCGGTACCTCTTTAACCACGTGCACGCAGGGCGCATACAAGCGGGCCAAAGTAAACCCGGATGCACAGGTCATTATGCGCCGCAAATGGAAGCAGGTAATCAGCGATCAGCGACAGCAGGTGGCCGAATTCACTCGGCCTACGGGCGTAGTGTTTCGACAAAGAACGGGCGCCAACCACAGTCGACGCTCGCGGTCGCTAATGCGCGCCCCGCAACAGAAGCCTCGCGGGGGCAGAAATAGCAGCACTCGGTTCATCTCCAGCAGAGAGGAAGGTTTCGGTGCACTTCAGATAAGTGTAGGTAACATAGCTAGAAAGTGGCTAAATTTAGCGAGTTTTTAGTCCCCTTAACGACAAATTTGCCTTTTTTTGGCGCCGTAGCGCCATTTTTTTAACGACTTTTGGATGACAAGGAGTGGCATTGTGCACACTGGAGCTGACAACCGGGCTAGTTGCGAATGGTTCGTTACGAGGACGACAGCGCAAGGCCAGACGAGGACAAGGATGAAACCGGACGGGCGCTCACAACTATGCCCAGCCGCAATGATACAGTGCGCGTGCGTACATGAAGAGCTGAAAGAACTGAAAGGCACAAAAGTAAAAGGAACGATGTGATCGACCCCCCCCCCCCCCCCCAAGGCTTCTTCTACTCACGACATTAATATTATTGATTAGTATTATTAAAGCGAAGCTTTCTTTGCATCTTCTCCCGACTTTCCGGTTGCTGCTGCTGTGAACTGGCTCGCACACTCCGCTGGGTTTCTTGAAACACCACCAGACGGCGCTCGCGTCCTGCTGCGCCTAAAGTCCCTATATTAGAAAAGTACCGGTGAATTGCAGCTCACGTCTCACGCGCGCGAAACACACTCACAACAACAATCCAGCAGGAAATGTCCCTAACAACACGGCAACAGGACCCAATGAAATACCAATACAGCTAATCAAAAACCTCGGTTCAAAAAGCAAGGGACTGCTGACTAATGCCATAGAGCAAGTGATTCGAACAAAGAAAATTCCCGTTGGATGGCGTGAAAGCAAGATGAATCTCATCTACAAAGTCAAAGGAGATAAGGATAAGACGAGCTCGTACATGCCAGTTACAGTAACGTCGGTGATATATAGAATAGCAATGCAAGCCATAAAATCACAACTGTCGAAGTGGGTGGAGAAAAACGATGTATTGGGGGAACTACAGAATGGGTTCAGGCCAGGCAGACGCTTAGAAGACAATATGTTTGTACTAACTCAGTGCATAGAGATTTCAGTAGCTCAGAAAAGACCTTTATCGATAGCATTTCTAGATATTAAAGGAGCCTATGAGAACGTAGACAGGGAATTGTTATGGGACATTTTTAAGCACGAAGGCATAGAGGACAATTTAGTGGAGCTGCTGAGGGAGATATATGGAGACAACCAAGTACAAGTGGTATGGGAAGGTAGAAAAGGAAATGAAATGGTGGGAATTCACCAAGGACTGAAACAAGGATGCCCTCTGTCACCATTGTTGTTCACGCTTTACGTCAAGGGTATAGAAGACGACTGGAAAACAGCGAATTAGGTTTTGATTTATCCTACATGCGTAGTGGACAAATGGTGCAACAGAAGGTCCCTGGACTTATGTACGCAGACGACATTGTGCTACTAGCTGACAATAAAAAAGATTTACAGATACTTGCGAATATTTGTAGAAATGCAGCGACAAATCTAGGCCTTAAGTTTAGCACGGAGAAATCAGGAATTATGATCTTTAATGAAGAGACGAGTAAATTCGTGGTGTCAATTTAAATGCAAGTAATACGCACAGAGAAGCAATATAAGTACCTCGGCGTACACATAAACGAAGGAAAGAATTACTCAAACAACCCCAAGATAATCTGAAAATAAAGGGGAAGCGGAATGCAGCAATAATGAAACACAGAGCACTGTGGGGCCACAATAAGTATGAGGTGGTGCGTGGAATCTGGAAAGGAGTTATGGTGTCCGCACTAACATTCGCAAATGTCATTCTATGCTTAAAATCTGATATCTTGTCGGGTTTGGAAGTTAGCCAAAAATCAGTAGGCCGGTTGGCTTTGGGAGCCCACGGTAATACCACAAATGAGGCAGTGCAGGGTGACATGGGTTGGGCCTCTTTTGAAGTCAGAGAAGCACAGAGCAAGATTAGTTTTGAAGAAAGGCTCAGGAACATGGATGAAAATAAACGGGCGGCTAAAGTGCACAAGTATCTCTACATGAAAAGCGTGGACATAGAATAGAGGAAGAGGTCAAGGAAGTTGGCAACCAAGTCCAGGATAATGGAAACTGTAAATAAAGAAATAGAGACCGTGAATTGGATGCAAAGAATGGAAACAAAAAGGACAATGGAGATTTACAAGAATGAGAAGAAAGAAATTAGAAAGGAAAATCTGTAGGATAACACAAAGGGCAGTGCCTTGCTATTTGAGGCTCGAGATGGTTGCCTAAGGACCAAAACATACCGGAGCAAATATTCGGAACTAGATGAGGCATGCGTATGCTGCAGTAATAATCCAGAGACCACTCAGCACATCCTAATGGAAAGCGACTGGATCCACCCAGCGAGAACCCAGTAGCTAACGTGCAACTCCCAGAAGCGCTTGGGTTTAAAGTGGAAGGAAACATCAACAGATCAGCCGTAGAGATAAGCAAGAGACGATTAGAGTACTGGTGGAAAAAAAAAAAAAGCTGGGAAAAGATGGATACGACCTGATCTCTTAAAATCATAGGTAGCGGTACAAGGTAAATTTTTGAAAAGGAAAAAGAATAATGACAGGTATACAAAAATGATAGATAAAGAACATGTATAGTATACCTGATTAAATCAAGCAGGCTAGGTGACTATTTGTCGCCGCGCCGTTTCAAAGGGGATGCCAATAAATCATCATCATCATCATCATCATCATCATCATCATCATCATCATCATCATCATCCCGGTTGTATGCTTGAGGCCAGCGGTACAATCAGGACTCGATGGCAACCAAAGGTATGCGGGACGCCTCGCATTGGGTGCTCACGGGAAGACTACAAATGAAGTAGTGCAGGGCTGGACAAGTTTTCAAGTCAGGGAAGCTCAGAGTAAAATTGATTTTGAAGAACGACTGAGAAATATGGAAGAAAACAAATCTGGCAGAGTGTTCAGGTATTTGTACTGGCAAAACATTGACTCACAGTAGAGGAAAAAACTAGGACGCTTAGCAGCAAGTATGCGATCGGTATGGTCAGAAACGTGGCAACAAAGAACACCAAACGCAAAGTGAGAGATCCTGAGACAATGTCATGGGTGGTGGCAATAGAAAAGAAACCTGCTATGACTAACTGCCTCAAGGCAAAAAAAAAAAAAACGAAATCATGACAGAAACAATTTATGATAACTGAAAGCGAAGCTCTCTACGACGTTTCGAAGCGAGATCAGGATGCCTTAGAACAGGCACTTATAAAGCGAGATACAAGGTAGAATAAGCATGTGCTTGCTGCGGTAAAGCTAAGGAAACGATGGAGAATGTTCTATTAAATGTGAACATATCTGCCCAATGGTCGATTTAGGCACCTCTGGCCACCTTGCAGCCCTTGGGTTCAGTGAGAGCAGGGGGAAAGTGAATATGTCCGCAATAGAGATTCGTAAGAGGCGATTGGAATATTGGTGGATGAAAAGTAGGGAAACGACAAACAACGGAGGCGTACAAAAACAAAGTTCCCACTAGGGGTTCAGAAAGTTTAGTGATGGGAATTCTTCGTGTTTGGTGTTCGTGCTTGGTGGCGCAACCCACCATCCGTTTCCAAAGGGGATGCTCATATCCATCCATCCCGGCTCGCCGGCGCCGCCACGGTAGCGTTTCGCAGTTTTTGCGTATGGCACACGTTGTGCTTGCTTTCCCATGCGACAAAAATACAGGTGCTGGGCTGTGATACGGTATATATTACAATCATCCATAGCCTGAAGAGAGCGCTTGGAGCTGGCGTCTCAACAATATATGGCCGTATGCGTTGATTATTGACGAGAAAAATTAGCGCAAACAAAAGGGCAACTCACACGGAAAGAAACGACAAAGACGAGCGCTACTGTTTGTCGTTTCTCCCCGTGCCCATGTGAGTTGTCTTTTTGTTTGCGCTAATTTTCCTCGTGAGCACTGCAAGACAAACTAGTCCAACAACTAAATCTTCTTGCGCTGATTATGCCGCTAAGGTGGGCTTCCTGTTACGGTCCCTGATAAGACAGACAGTATTGACAAATAAATAAACAAACATGTCATGAAGTTATATAGGAGCAGAATATGCGCCGATCTTCATCTGCCCTCCGCAAATCTTCTACCCCACTCTATCTTCTCTTCGCGTCTTTCCTTGTGCTATCGTCCTCGTAATACGTATTTTTCCCACTGTCTAATTCCGCCATTTTGGAGTCTTGAGCCAATCAAAGACAGCGCAGCTGCCCCCGTGAAGCAATCGCAGCTGACAAGAGAGAGAGGCAGAAGAAAGGGGAAAGCTAGGCAGGGAGGTTAACCAGATGGGAAGATCCGGTTTGCTACCCTACGCTGGGGAGAGAGGGGAGAGGAAGGTAGTGACAGCAAAGTAGAGATAAAGAAAGTAAGGAGCACAGACACACAATCACAATCAGTCACAGGTGGCACAATACAGTAGCACTTGCAGCACTATAAACATCTGTTCAGGCTACAGCCGCTTGTCCAAGTCTGTTGCCCTTAAAATCTTCTACAGTGCCCTCGTCGCCTTCCGCTGCGATGGCTTGTGATGTCGGAGAGAGAGAGAGAAACGTGGTGGGAAAGGCAGGGAGGTTAACCGGAAAAGATTCTGGTTTGCTACCCTGCACTGGGGGAAGGGGAAGGGGAAATGAAAGGCGGAAAGAATAGGGAAGAGAAAAAGCAGTCACAAAAAAAAAATTAAGGTATTAAAAAAAAAAAGAAAAAGAAAAGGAGGAGGTTCGAAACGTCTGTGAGAACTATAGTCTGTCAGATAGTCCACTCGATCGCAAAAACTTCAAGAGTGCCTTGACTGACTTGTTGTGTGACGACTGTATAGGCCGGCGTTCCAGGACTGTCTGCTCCGAAAGCGGCCGGTCGTCAAGACGTGCCAGCGCGGTCGCGAATGACTGCCTATGTGCGCTGTATTGGGGACAGTGACAAAGTACGTGCTCGATTGTTTCCTCGTCGCCGCAGTGATCACACGCAGCACTATCCTCCCATCCGATGCGGAAAGCAAACGACTTTGTAAATGCGACACCAAGCCACAATCTGCAAAGTACTGTTGTTTCGGGTCGGGATAGTCCAGGTGGAGGTCGAAGTCGAAGACAGGGGTCCAGTCGATGCAGACGTGTGTGTTGCAAACTAGGTGTGTTCCACAACGATTGTGTGGCATCGTTTGCAAGCACTCGAAGTTTCGCAGCTGCATCTGTTCGTGACAGCGGGATTGGTTCCTGTGCGCCGTCTTCGTGAGCAGATCGAGCAGCTTCATCAGCATATTCGTTGCCCATTACGCCACAGTGGCTAGGGAGCCACTGAAAGGTGACGTCATGTCCTTGCTCGACGAGGCAATGAAGGAGCTCTCGGATTTCTAGGACTAGTTGTTCGTAGGGTCCACGGTGTAAGGCGGAAAGCAAGCAATGTAGCGCTGCCTTGGAGTCACTGAAAACACTCCATTTGTTAGGTGGTTCCTCACGAATTATGCGAAGTGCGCTACGAAGAGCAGCAAGCTCCGCGGCTGTCGATGTCGTCTGGTGTGATGTCTTGAATTTCAAGGTGGAGACTTTCGCAGGAAAAAACACTGATCCTGCAGAACCGTCCACGGTGGTTGAACCATCAGTGTATAGATGGGTATGCCATGTGCTCAGATCTGTGAGCGAGGAGAAATATTAACTAGTGTTGCAATGTAGGCTTGTTGGTATGTTATCTCGGAATACTATTGTAGCGCATATGTACAGACGATGACGCAAGAAGGCACATTACGCCATGTGTGTGTCTTTCATGTGCCTTCACGCAGCGGCTGTTTCCAAGGCGGCATACGTGCGTTATGACTACTCCTTCATACGCCGGTTTAATCAGAATGGGCAGGTCTGAGTTCGTAATTGCCAGGTCAATGTCGTAGATTACGCCGGCAGTGCAGGTTTCTTCCATTGGTATAACCGGTCTTACTTTGATGTTTCCCAATTCTGTTATCTGTCGGAGCTTATCCAGCGAATTTCCCCGGGTCGTGTCGACAGCCAAGACATTCTTGCGCGTGTTTATTCGGACCTCCTTAATTTCATTTGGTGCCATTCCCTCAAGGAAAACGGAGAGAGCTTGCCTGTTTAATCCTCGAAGGCTGATGGAATTATCCACAGGGATGAAAAGGATGGTGTGCGGCCAGCGCTCAGGTTTTGCATGCAGGGTTGATGTACTCCCGGGTGATGACGTCTTGATGAGTCTTCTTTTTGCCTTTCGGCTCCTCACCGATACAAAGCTGTCGTCCGATGAGTCGTCGCCTGTGACCGAGTAAATCTCAGTGTCTTCGCTGGTGCTAGACCAAGTACCTCGCTTCCTTGAGGAGCTTGTCAAAGTAGACCTCTGGCCCGGCGGGATTGCAGGATCCGCATCCATGACCACGAGAGCAGGAGCCTCAGTGGAGTCTTCACTGCTGGTGGACCGGTTGCCCCTTGTCAATGAAGAGCTCGCCGTGGTAGACTTCTGGCCACACAGGACTGCGGGAGGCTCCGCGTCCATAGCCGCAAGGCTGGACACATAAAGCGCCCCGGAAATCGTGGAAAAATGGACGAAATATAGCTAGCCGAGATAGGTGCGTTCTAGCAAAGAGCAACTTCGTCGTCGTTCCTGTGATGTCGGCATTCTAAAAGAAGTTCATCTGTCAGAGATATTTAGTCAAAACGCGCTATCGCGATAGCGAGCAACTGACAAGGTTGCAAATATGATAATATGGCGGAATTTGTCCTCATCAAAATTACGACCCAAGATAGCGCTTAAGAAATGCGATGAAAAGCTTCATCTTGAGTTCCACAAGTTAATGTGAAATCAAGAATGCAATACTTCCTCTTTCTCGTGTCATTTAGAGACTCGAGTGAATATTTGCTTTTTAGCATTGATCGATTCTAAGTTTCATTGTTCAGTAAGTCACTTGTAGCTGAAAACGAAACGCTACTGAAATAGCAAATTGCACTGATAAATTTCCTCAAAGAATTATGTCTAAGTTCAATGCCTGACCCGCATTTTATCCCAAAGGGAATATACTCGTCTCTATTAGTCACTTCCAAAGGCATACCGAAGAGATCATTAGTGAGTCATCTGGTTGCCTCAAAGCTGCCTTCTGCAGGCAAAGCAAAATTTTTTGACATTCCAACAGTTGACCCACCCCGCAGAAGGTAACTTAAAGGTATAGTTAAAAAAATGTGCAGAAACAATCGAGAATAATTGTCAATAAAAACTAATAACCGCACGATTAAATAAAGGTATTCGCTTTTGAAGGAATGGTGCGCTTCGCGGGTTATATTTGTTGCAGCGAGGATATTTAGGTAGCGTTAGTCGTTTCATTGCGTAATTCCGTAAAGAACAGAGCCGCCAACCAGCACATCTTTAACGCTAGAATCGGTACAGACAGAAGGTACGCGTCAAAGCGTTCTAATAGTTGGCGTTCGGCAACGAATACGCCCGCGACTTCTGTCTACCTCAGTGACGAATTCGTACTCGTATGCGCCCGTGGTTTCATCCAAGAATCTGAGGCAGAAAACATTGTTTTGAGACATACACTGCAACACTGTTCAGCAAACAACACTGCTTCGTTCATATCGAGTGTGTTGCATTGCATGCGCGATACATTCTAGACATTGTATGCGCCTGTGTAGATACGTACCACTGCTGTACTTCAGCCTACGGGTGCATAACTTTTCTTTCAACTTTTCTGAGCACGCGCACGCGTTTTTTTTTTTTTTTTTTTGCCTCGGCGCCTTTGTATCGGCGGTGAAAGTCCAAAAAAAAAAAAAAAAACACGATAACAGGCGAAATAACCGAAGAGAGCTATTCGCTTTTATAATGAGAATAATGAGGAACTCACATTGGTAACATCTAGGCGAGAGCTAGTTGATTTATCTTTAGAACTTTCAAACAAATACCACACCGCTTGTTCTGTGGTACTTGTTTCTCCGTGTGTCCTCGTTTCAGTCGCGCTGTTTGAGCATAGTTCTAAATAACGAGTAGGGGAAGAACGAAAACAAATAAAACGTTAAAAAGTCAAACTTCGCGACAAGTGATCACCAATCTCTGTACGTCGCGACTCATCGCTAAATATGGAGTGTCTTGCGCACTGACCTGACGACTATGTCCGGAAAATGTCCCCCACGCTGCGCTCTATGCGCGACAGCCACAGCAGTGTGCCATGTGCTCAGATCTGTGAGCGAGGAGAAATATTAACTAGTGTTGCAATGCAGGCTTGTTGGTATGTTATCTCGGAATACTATTGTAGCGCATATGTACAGACGATGACGCAAGAAGGCACATTACGCCATGTGTGTGTCTTTCATGTGCCTTCTTGAGTCCTGGTATGTTTCGGCTACAATAGTATTCCGAGAAGTTTTCGATTTGCGGCCCATCCGCACCTTCACCGGCGATAGCAGGCTATTGTAATTGCGGTATCCACGGAGACTGGTAAGGCGAAAGAAAGAAAGAAATAAAAAAAAAGACAAGCGTACTGACGACTGCATCAACGTCGCCTAGCTTCCTTTACGCAATCAAAGAAACTTAGACGAACGCACCTTTTGTTCGCCGCACTGCACCATAATCACGTCCTCCAGACCGCCACCACAGCGTAGACAAGAGCCACTCACCTGCAAAATCAAAACAGAGCTTTAGAAAGTACTCAAATATGACAAGGTTTGCACACTACCAAGTTTATCATTCGAAGCACTAGCCATTCTATTGAGTATATGTTCCGGCGTATATAATATTTCATGAATGCAAAGTCTGAAGGGTGTGTCTCGGATGGCGAGAACGTAAACTAAACACAATACACAGCTGCAACTTTGCGAGTTGGGAGTAACTGTTCCTACAACTCTTGCACTCTCATTACGAACGGAGCACGCTTACTCTGCTTCTATTCGTTCAGAGATCTATTCTATCTGTGAAAGCAACAATTATGTGAACCCATCACTGACTTTCGGCAGTAGCACGTTGTGCTAGAATGAGCGCACGGCTATCTACATTCACACCTGCGGTTTCAGTGAGCCGAGTCACCCGAAAGGAAGCACACGTACAACAACACGCAAAAGCGATATATTCACCCAAAACGAGATTAAGCGTATAATCTAAATTATTGGGCTTAACGACCCAAAGGAGCACACACGCATAGGGAGATGCTGTGACGGGAATGGTTCGGGAGGGCTCGCGCTCCTAAAACACTTCAACCACTTAGATTCAACATGCACCCAAAGCACCATATAAGGATGTTTTCGCTTTCTGATGCCATCGGAACGTTACCATCATGGCCAGAAGTCAAACACGCAATCTTCCGAGCAACAGTCACTAAAGCACAGCGGCAAGCAAAATCAGAGAAAGAGAAAGACGTTTATTACATATATATAACCACGGCAACCGCAGTGGTTTTTCCGGTGAGGTGCCTACATTAGGTGAATTGTTTCGCTCCTCATTAGGTAGAGCAGTAAGCTGTCATATATAGCCTTGCAGTGTTCAGGGGTCCCTCTTGATGCAGTCGTTTAGTGCCACGACTGAGCTCTGTAGCCCAGCAAGGCAGATTCTTCGCAGTGAGGATAGGCCAGGACACGTTCATAGCAGGTGGTGTTCTGTGGCTGGCTCACCCGTGTTGCAAGCAAAATGAAATTTTAGAAGAAAAAAAAGCGTAAATGTAAATGTGTAAGTGTTGGAATCTATGTAAAACTAGGCTTTCGTCAAGCATGTAATAAATTCTATACAACTAAATGTGATAGGTGCAATTTTATTCATTTTCACCCAAAGCATTGTGTAATCTCACACATTGATATGTTTATGCACCACACAGGGAATAAATTTAATCTTATGCATTGATGTTTGTTTATGGACTGCACCATTCACTAGTTTCGTGGAAATGCAAACACCAACTGCTCATACAGATAATCAGTGTGAGAGTTCGACGCAGCGATAAAATGAAAACGAAGGCGATGCTTCATGTTCGTCAAGGGAAGAATGCTGAGAGCATTCTACGTGCCGTCTGTCATATCCTTTGTGTTCTTTTGCGACGACATCATCCGTCAGACATCATCAGCCAGTCAAAAGGCAATTAACCCGTGTTTCTGCAAAGCAAATCAGAAATAGCTAGGTTCACATAAAGTGTGAAGAGAATTCTGAGAACAGGAAACGAAAAAAAAAAAACATTTCCTAGAACATGTGAAATGCCAGATGTCTTGCACTTGCAACTGTGTCTCAATGGCTATGACGTTGTGCTGATCAATAATGTGCGCTTACCTCTCATCGTTGCACAACCGAAAGAACCTGGCGGTACCGGTTTCCCCCCGAGTTAAATCACCACAGAGCTGCACAGGGAATGCGATGGCCCGACTTCAACATGACGTCTGATGGAACGTTTTCTATGTCTTCACTCGAAAAAAAAAAAATCACTGATCACGATTACGATACTCCTAGATGCGAAACTTGAGCGCAGCTGTATACGTGTTTTCTTTTCACGATGTACTGGCTGGCGCGGAAAATCAGTTTCGAGCGGCACGTTGCAAACGAAGCGAAGTGTGGCGCGACTGCCTCGCTAATATGGAGATCGCGAGAGCCAGCGCGTGGGCGCGATTCACAACAGCCGCCGCTGACAGACCTCCCAGGCGACGCGGGCTACTGCGCCGCCATCTCGCAGCCATCCTCGCCGCACCACGCTTTTCTTCTCACGCTTTCGCCATACCCTCCCCTGCTTCCCTCTTTCACTGCGCTCGGTTACGCTGCCGCTCGCCACAGGAGCGGTCGTCTAAAGGACCGTTTATAGTCCGACGTAACGTGAGCGCGCGCACGCTACGTCACGTTGGCGAAAACGAACCCCTCTATAGTCGGGTGCACTGGCGAGGCCAACGTAACCCGCGGCTTCGGCGCGCCCCGGCGCCGAATTGGCTCCTGACCACGGTGTAAGATATATACTCTTTAGGTGGGGACACGTCTCGACTTGCTTGCTAGACGCGATCGACCAGATAAAGTAGCAAGGGCGCGCGTCTATCAGACCGGTGACGGCAGCGGAAACCTATCGGCGGAACGACGCAACTTCAGTTCGAACGCAGGCGAGAGTGTGCGCCGGCAAGGAACACGCGCGTGCCCTCTCCCCGGTGCCCTACTTTCGTGCGTCACTCAATCATTTCGGATTTCCCGCGAACCGCCGGTTGCTCTAACAACGAGAGATTAAACCAATAAGAAGCCTTCTGTGTTTGAGTTGCGTCGTACTGCCGATAGGTATCCGCTGCCGTCACCGGGCCCGATCGGCGCGCGCCTTTGCTACTTTATCTGGTCGATCGAGTCTGGCGAGTGTCCTCACCTAAAGAGTATATATCTTACACCGTGCTCCTGACCCATTCGCGCGTTGGTCGCGTCGACTGCGCCGACCCACAATGCATTTCGCGCGAAGAAATAAAGGCGCCCACGCCGCTTCGCCCTTGCTTGGCGGACGGTCGCAAACAGCCGTTAAAAGCGCGCGCGTGCTTGGGATCGTTCTGCGCATGCTCCGAAGATAACAGCCAACGGCGCGCGCGACGGAGTATAGAGGAGATAGCGTTTCGGCTGGCGCAGCGTAACCGGCGTAGCGTGACCGGCCGCAAACGACGCTGGCCCGCGCGCCGGAAACGTCGGACTATAAACGGGCCTTAAGAGCTGCGCTCAGTCGCATCTTCTTGGGTGTATTTTTGTCACACAACAATAATCGTCATCTTTTTTGCATGCTTTACCTATCCTTTAACACTGCACGACCGGTACTTTCAGGTCACGAACGGCACGTGCATCATCAGCGTGACGTGGCAATCTTGAAAGGAAAGAAGCTAGCGCAGAGTTAAGAAAGGAAACGCAAGCAAGACAGATGACGGTTATTGCGGGTGTGACAAGAAGTGCGCCGCACTTAGACGCCTTACAAGTCTTCTCGGCGTCACGTTTACACATCTTCATGCTTTACAGTGACTACGCATATCCACACCAAACCAGAATGGCAATCGAGCGTGGCCAGCCGACGAGCGGAGATAAGTGCTACCCAAACCGGCAACCACTGTGCCCGACGTTCCGCACCGCGAGTTCCAGGACGAAAAAAATAAAGTTTGGGAACGGGACCATGATTCTTCGTTTCTTACGGAAGAAGTTTTATTTCATTAACGTTTGAATATCAGAAATTATAAGCAGCCACGTGTATTTTATATACTTCCAACACTCCCTAAGAATCCTGAGAACCACTAGGACCAAAGTTAAACATTCGGCAGATATCGGCCTGGTGGGAGGAAACGTAATTATAGAGGAGGAAAACTCCAACAAAAACCTATTTTAAAGAAACGACGTTTCGGAGCCCGACCAGCTTTTTCTTCAGGGGCGAGATTGTGTGACGCGTAGCAGTGCTTATATGCATTTCTGGTGCTTCTCGAAGACCTTGAGAGTAAAGAGCGGGAAGTGTTCTTGACGAAAGATTGACGTTACCCGCCGTCGTCTGGGTGTGCCAGGATTCCAAAAGGAGCCGCCGCCGCGGTTGTTTTCTTTCTCCAGGACCACAGCGCCGTCGGGGCTAATCTGGTGATCAAAAAGCTCGCAACGTTCTGCCACAGCACTGCGCTCCCTCTTTAGGTGGCGAAGGTCAAAATAATATTTGGTTGGAGTTTTCCTTCTCTCGTATCTTATTAAAATTTCGTCCGGAGGTTTTAGATGCCAGAACGACGGTATGAATTTGAGGCACGCGGTAGCGGGGGACTTGAGAAAAATTTTGTGCACTTGGGGAGCTTTAACGTGCATCTAAATATAATAACACCAGCATTTTCGCATTTCGCCTCTATCAAAATGCGGCCGCCGCGGCCAGGATCAATTCGATTCCGCGATCTCGAGCTTAGCAGTGCAACGCCATAGTCACTATAAGCTACCGTGGCAGCTTGAAACTGAAAGTACACGTCGCCTTCCGACACCTCTCTAAAATGGCTCCTCTCGTCCACGAGGATATGTGCGAAAGGGAAAACGCCGACGGGCATGAAGCGTGCGAGCTTTTGAACAACACAGACCCGTCCATTCTTTTCCGGGAGAAGCTGGCGTTCAAAACACGCGAGCGGCATTGTTTGCGGGCGCATAGGAAACTCGGCTGTTTGCGAGTGTTCTCTGCGAGTGATATTTTGTCTGCCGGAAATGTATCTGCAGGCTACAGTGAGCGCTGTCGAGTGGCACGCTACGCCGCTCGTTTTGTTCCTCGGCGTATGCACACTGCGCCGTGTATCCGTGTCAAGCCTTAACCGCTTTCTTTTAACGCGAATAGCTTTTCTTGGCTCTTTCGCCCGTTTCCGTGGCCGGTGCACATGGTTGGTGGTCGTAAGTGGAGCAAAGGCGCAGACGCAAAGTGCGTGCTCACTCGCGTTGCGGGGCTTCTTCGTTGCCGAACGCCACTTGCCATATATAGCTCTTTGAGACGCACGCGCTGTCCACCAGCAGTGACTTATGCTATCACTAGAGATGTGCTGGTTAACGGCTCTGTTCTCTGTATTATTACGCAATGAAATAACTGACGCTACTATAAATATTCCCACTAATATACTTGGTCAAGTGCACTATTCTTTATTGAAGCGAGCGGCTTTATCGAAGCGCCCGGCTATTCGCTTACACTGACAATGATCGTCGATGCTTTCTACATAATTCTTTATTAACGCAATTTTAATTCATAAAGAGCAACGAAACACACTCAATACACTAAAAGAGCGTCAACGCATATAAAGTTAATCAAACGAGTCCATGCAGCCACTGGGCGTAGTACAGGAACAAGAATAAACATTCATATGCAAGTGTAGTCGCACAAATAAATAAATGTACTTGAAGTTGTCCTGGAAAACAAAATAGCGAATCCACGCAAGTACACGAACTTGCACAACATATCACATGAATACTTATAACGTTAGCTTGCGTGACATTTACCGGGTGTTTCAGCGAACCCTTTCAAACATTTTTAAAGGGTGCCTGTGGCAGATAGCATAATTCTAGTTCATCAGCTGGTCTACTCGAAGAGGCGGACATTACTTGCACAAAAAATTGAAATGCGTAATCGGCTAATTAACAAAAATTCACGAATTAAGTTTTTAACTAATTATCTTATGGCCCATATTGCAATTTACAAATTCTAGCCGTGGAGTTCGCAAGGCGGTTCCACTTGGAACGAATTCTCAGGATGACACCAGTTTCGAGGCATTAACTCCCGAACATTGCGGAGAAATGCACTGGCGTCACACTTACTTTTGTGCTTCAATGCATAAAACGAAGTTTTGTTAAGAAATTAACTAGAACGCCAATGCATTTCTCCGAAAAATTCGGAAATTAATATCTCGAAATTGGTGTCATCCTGAGAATTCGTTCCAAGTGGATCCGCCTTGCGAACTCCATGGCTAGAATTCGCAAATTGCAATATGGGCCATAAGGTAATTAGCTAAAAACTTAATTCGTGAATTTTTGTTAATTAGCCGATTACGCATTTCAATTTTTTGTGCAAGTAATGTCCGCCTCTTCGAGTAGACCAGCTGATGAACTAGAATTATGCTATCTGCCACAGGCACCCTTTAAAAAATTTTTAAAGTGTTCGCTAAAACACCCTGTCGATCACCTATAGTATGAAGACTTTTGTGTTAAATGGCCCGAAAATCAAATATAAATTCAAGATATAAAATTATCAAGGATAACGCTCTTACCTAATAGAGATAGAGAAAAGTCATAGGGGAAAGGCAGGGAGGTTAACCAGGCTGAGCCCGGTAGGCTACCCTGCACTGGGGAAGGGGGAGAAGGGATTGAAAGAAGAAAATCATTACGCCATGCCAATGTTAAGGGCAATTTAGATGCGTTGGCTGTGCTGAAAGCATCGACGCGCTTCGGTTCAACGGGCTCTTGTGACAGCGCTATGGCCAGCTTTCAGGGATGCCGAATCTGGGCAAAATATATGGTTGATCCCTCTTTCATAGGAATCGGTAGAACTCGAAAGTGAAACGTGTCTTCACAGAAGCTGTTGCAGGTTTGCTTCGTGAACTCACGGTCCGCTGCAGCAAAAAGCGCACAATTTCCGGGTCGGCGACCGTGTTGCAGGTTTTCTTGGCGCGCGGTGTCCTGCTGCTGAGTCGCTTCAGCGAAGCTACAAACATTTTGGTCCGGCTCCGTAGTTTCTTGGGCAGCCAGCCGGTGAGTTGCGACGCATTCAGCTTCAGGAATGCGAGCGGCAGAGTTCGCCGAGTGTGCCGCGAACGCGCGAAGGCGTTCTGCTTCACGCTGGCGTTTCTCGCCGGACCAAAGCGAGAATCGCCCGTCTAAGTCGTTGCCTTTCTGCGTGGCTTAGCGCAGCAGTTTTCTTAGTTGGGGCCATCGCAAGCGAAGCAGTAGGCGGTGTGTAAGCACTGATGATGCATGTTGAAGATGCACTCCGTAGGCGACGAGGTGCCACAGGCTAATCGGACGCGAAAGTTAAACCATGTGCGGAAATTGCGACGTCACCTCAGCAGAAGGCCTACACCGCCTACACTGTCGGCGCGCGTTAGTGTCATGATGCAGTACTTCGCTTCACCGCTCCCAGATGGCAGCGTCATCCCTGTCAAGAAAGATAATATTTTACGCGTTCGCGCCGACGTCACATCCGTTACATGAAGTTGATGGTGGACCTCCGCATAAACCACTTTGGTGTTAATATCTAAAGAATATTTCCTGTGTGAATGCCGTAAACATACTTCTTTTGCCATACCAGGATCGGACAGCTACGCATGTCTTCTACGAGCGGGGCTTTGTGTGTAACGTATTCACGGCCAAGTAGCCGGTTTTCGTTTCAGGCGGCGCGACACAGCGACAGCGCCCTCTATCTATTGCGCCTCACGCAACTGCACAGAGTTGCGACTGACCAGCTGACCGCAGTAGAAGCAAGAGGTCGCGCGCAGCCACCTTTTTGTGCGAGTTCTCGTTGCCCGTCGGATATTGAGAAGTCCCCTTTCTTCTCAAAGAAAGATAGCTTGAACAAAACGTTACTTTTTTTAAAGTGCACATACTATTACTACAGTGTAGCCGGTCAATCACCGGGCGCCAATAAATACACAAAGAAAATCTCGCACGACCACGAGGCAAACGCAGACGCGAATCCCATAGGATCCGAGTGACCAACGAGAGTCGGGTATTGCGCATGTTTGCTCGCACTGAGAAAACTGTACCGACCAGAGGGAAACACTGCTGCGCTCTCATAACATGCAAATTCCCTTCTGTGTGGCAGCCTGAAACGGGGGCGTGATTTACGGCATGACCGTTCCCTCATTTCCAATGCACGAGCAAATATATCCTGCCGCCAAAGCGCTCTTTGGAATCGGTTGTTCCACACGCGGGCAGCCTGGTAAGGCCAGCATCGATTCTGTTTTCACTTTATTTGTTACCGCAACGGCGGCTCAGAACTCTGCTGCTGCTGCGGAGCATGCGGTCACGGGTTCGATTCCCGCAGCACCAGCAGCTTTCTGAAAGAATCCGGCCTGCAAAACGTTGCATGCATGTCGTAGGCACACCGGCACTCTTAAAAAAAAACAAAAACATAAAGACGTCGCAGTGGTTACTACCTAGTGTCAGACCATTTGCTACCTTGGTATAACTACAGTTCGCAACGATAGAGTTGGAAACAGTACTGACTAAACAATGTAGTCACTGCTACTAATGGGTCTCAGCTACCAATTCCGAACGTAGTTGACACAACCGAATTCAGTTTATATTTTATAACGCATATATCGGACCCATTCTGGAATACGCCACGGCTGATCCGATATATGCAGCATAGGCGAAAGTATTTGTGTCAGGTGGTGCGAACTGCGTTTGAAATTAGGAACTGAGGAGGAGGAGGAGAGAAAGAGAAGAAGCCCATCAGGTAACTGCCTACCTTGTTTAGTTCCTATTATAACTAACTCTGCCGTTACCAACTGCAGTTATACTAAGGTAGCAAATGGTGTGACACTAGTTAATAACTACTACAACGTTTTTTGTAATAGTGTGCCAGCCTGCGAACTTTAAAATTCGTAAAAACACTACGGGGGATGGAGAGGGGGGATGGCGAACCTATGTCATATGGCAAAATACGGTAAAAAAGATTTCCCTGAGCCAGAGCATATACCCTTGTTGGAATACATGTTAACTTTGTTAACGATTATTTAACTTTAGAAGCAGCACACAAGCAGCATCAAAATTGGGTCAACACAGCCTCACAAGCAACACAATGTTTTCAGGCCAGAGTAACATTTAAAGCGTTTACTTCTTTTTGGGAACTAACATCAATTTTTCCTGTCTAAACCGTTTCCTCTAGCCGATCCCGAAGATAGTACAGTCTAACACAACGGTAACAGAGAGAGACCGAAGATAGGAGAAAGGCAGGGAGGTTAACCAAAAGGGAGAATCTGGTTTGCTGCCCTACGCTGGGGAGAGAGGGGAGGGTGAAGTAAATAGATGGCAAAGTAGAAAGAAAGAAAGAAAGAAAGAAAGAAAGAAAGAAAGAAAGAAAGAAAGAAAGAAAGAAAGAAAGAAAGAAAGAAAGAAAGAAAGAAAGAAAGAAAGAAAGAAAGAAAGAAAGAAAGAAAGGGAGCATAGACACACAATCATAGCGGGTCACTATCACCGCATACTATCACCGCACAGTAGCACTTGTAGCACTGTAAACATCAGTTCAGGCTACAGCCGCTTGCCCAAGACTTTTGTCCTTAAATACTGCAACAGTGTACTCGTCGCCCTCCACTACGATGGCTTGTGATGTCGGCATTCTAAAATGATTTCCACTGTTGAAGGCCTTTGATCAAAGCGCGCTATCGCAATTACGAGCGATTGTCTCTGCAAATCGTAGCGCGGACTGTCCCAGAGGACGCGTTGAAGAGTCTCCTTTCTACCACAGTCGTCACACGAGGTGTCGTCGGCCCGTCCGATTTGGAAAGCAAAAGACTTCGTAAAAGCTATTCCTAGCAATATTCGACAGAGCAGAGTAGCCTCGCATCATCACAGTCGAGCCGGGAAGCGAAGGTGTCCAGGTGGTGCAGGTGGTTGCCTTGAAAACTTCGGGTGTTCCAAATGCAGAACGTGATACCCCGTTCCAAATACTAGAATTTTCCTAGCGGCATCTGTCCTTGATAACGGTATCGACTCATCGCTGCTGCCTTGAAAAGCCGACCGAGGAGCGTTATCGGCGTGTTCGTTACCTAAAGCGCCGAAGTGACTTGGAAGCTACTGCATTATCATGTGGTGTCCTTTTTTCAGACAAGGTATGGATTAGGCACGGTGGTAAGAGGAGCGCCACCCAGGACACGTACTGCAACATAGCGCCACATATAACCACGTTCCAAAGCATGCTAAACGCATTCTTGGATAACAACGAGGCTTGGTTCTCCCTATTTCTTTTTTTTTTTTCAGCGACATTGCTGTTTCCGATTTCGTCTGCATCAGGAACTTGTCTGAATAAACTGGCTTGAAGCAAGTCCCCCATCTGGTATCCGTTCACCATCCACTGTGGTGGAGTAAGAGCTCGAAGCTGCAGGGTCGAATTCCGGCCACGGGGCAGCATTTCAATGGGGGCGACGTTCAAGTACACCCGTATACGGAGCCTTGGGTGCACGTTCAAGAACCCCAGGTGGCCAAAATTAATCCGGAGTCTCCCACTAAGGCCCGCCTCATAATCATACCGTGGTTTTCACACGTAAAACCCCAGAATTTATATAATTAATCCGTTCTCCATCAGAAGACTTGCAAGCGTAAGGTTGGAAACTGAGCAGTGAAGCTCCGATGGGACCTTGTTCGCAGTACTATTTATTCGTTTGCATTCAGCATTACGGTGAGAAACTGACAGTAATATGAATGCGATAGTCGAAAGAATTCTGGGGTTTTACGTGCCAAAACCACGATTTGATTATGAAGCACGCCGTAGTGGGTGACTCCGGAATTAATTTCAACAACCAGGGGATCTTTAACGTGCCCCCAATGCACGGACACAGGCGTTTTTGCATTTCGCCCGCATCTAAATGCGGCCGCCGCGGCCGAAATTCGCTGCCGCGAGCTCGTGCATAGCAGCGCTACACCATAGTCGCTAAGCCACCGCGGCGGGTGAATGCGATAATTGAAACCTCAGCGATCGATTCACACCTCAACTGTTTCCCACTTGTGTCCACTGCAGATTGCATCTCGGTTCGTTCAATATGTCCAGCGAACGTTTATCACTTTGCAAGTTTCCTAACTCAAGTTCTACTCTAGTTTCGCAAACATTGACGCAATATTCGTGTAAAATCGTATACCGAGCCAAACTTCGTAAGCTTTACGTAAAACTAAGGTGAGTTTGCAGGTATGGATAGTACGCATTTGTACAGCCAGTCACACCTCTGTCTGGACTGCAGTGCAAGAAAAGAGTAATGATAAAATAGCGGGCTGAATACTCGATTTTCCGGGAGTCCCTGTAGCTACCGATCATCACAATCATTCACAGATGCACAGGTATATATTTATTTACGATTAAGAGCTCTAAAGACATAAGTACGCACTACTGTACTACGGGTTGATTCTCCATGCGGAACCGCTACGGATTTGTTGTGGCCCATTATGGGCAAACAGACGCTATTTTAATGCTAGTTAATATTACACAAGCGCTGTTGAATTAAAAATAACAGCAAAAGGTTGACTTCTCCTCCAACTGGTTTTAGTTCGCATCGTGAGCGAGTGTTTGAAAGCATCGTAAGAATTACAATTCTCTCCTCGAGGACCAATATGGGTAAAGTTAACTTCATACTTGCCTTATGCTCGGAACGTGAAGATCGAGCACGCGTTTCAGTACGACCGAACGTCGAAAATCGCCAATGCGAAACACGTACTCTCGCAACGGGTAACCGAAATTGAGGTTACAGGAAGTCGACGCACGTCGATTTCCAGAATTATAAGGAGCGCACGTGCCTTTGGCAATCGCGAATTTATCTAGTTTTATTCTCCGGGGAAAAAGGGGAACGCTTCATTTCCCCATTGCGCCCTTTTTCTTGACACCAACGAGAGGAGAGGGACAGAAGCAGCCGCAGCTCAATTGCTGGAGCATCCATGTGATTATCCAAAGGCTATAGATTTGATCCATAAGAAGGAGTACGTTAAAAAATTGAAGAATTATAGACCCATTAGCTTGCTCTCAGTATTGTATAAAATATTCACCAAGGTAATTTCAAATAGAATCAGGGCAACACTTGACTTCGGCCAACGAAGAGAACAGGCTTGCTTCAGGAAGGGATATTCTACGATGGATCATATCCATGTCATCAACCAGGTAATAGAGAAATATGCGGAGTACAACCAACCTCTCTATATGGCTTTCATAGATTATGAAAAAGCATTTGATTCAGTAGAGATACCAGCAGTCATAGAGGCATTACGTAATCAATGAGTACAGGAGGCATACGTGAATATATTGGCAAATATCTACAAGGATTGCACAGCAACCTTGGTTCTCCACAAGAAAAGTAGAAAGATACCTATCAAGAAAGGGGTCAGGCAAGGAGACACAATCTCTCCAATGCTATTCACTGCATGCTTAGAAGAAGTATTCAAGCTCTTAGACTGGGAAGGATTAGGAGTGAGGATCGACGGCGAATATCTCAGCAACCTTCGGTTTGCAGATGACATTGTCCTATTCAGCAACAATGGAGAGGAATTACAACAAATGATTGAGGACCTTCATCAAGAAAGTGCAAGAATTGGGTTGAAGATGAATATGCAGAAGACAAAGATAATGTTCAATAGCCTGGCAAGGGAACAAGAATTCGGGATCGCCAGTCAGCCTCTAGAGTCTGTAAAGGAGTACGTTTATCTAGGTCAATTACTCATAGGGGACCCTCATCATGAAAAAGAAATTTAGAGAAGAATAAAATTGGGTTGGAGTGCATACGGCAAGCATTGCCAAATCCTCACTGGGAGCTTACCACTGTCGTTGAAAAGAAAAGTGTACAATCATTGCATACTACCGGTGCTAACATATGGGGCAGAAACTTGGAGGTTAACAAAGAAGCTCGAGAACAAGTTAAGGACCGCACAAAGAGCGATGGAACGAAAAATCCTAGGAGTAACGTTAAGAGACAGGAAGAGAGCGGTGTGGATCAGAGAACAAACGGGGGTAGACGATATTCTAGTTGACATTGAGCGGAAGAAATGGAGCTGGGCAGGCCATGTAATGCGTAGGATGGATAACCGGTGGACCGTTAGGGTTACAGAATGGATACCAAGAGAAGGGAAGCGCAGTCGAGGACGGCAGAAAACCAGGTGGGATGATGAAGTTAGGAAATTCGCAGGCGCAAGTTGGAACCAGCTAGCGCAAGACAGGGGTAATTGGAGATCGCAGGGAGAGGCCTTCGTCCTGCAGTGGAGATAAATATATGATGATGATGATGATGATGATGATGATGATAGATTTGGCTCCCACCAGCGGCAAGTTGTATGTTCTGCCACTTTATATATTTCTTTCCATTTCGTACGAGTATGAAGAAATGCACAATTTTAGGTTTCCCCTTAAAGGAATAAACAAAATTAAATTAAAAGCAGGAGTTTAGCGTGCCAAAATGCCGATCTCAATAGGAGGCACGTTATAGTGGGGAACTCCAGATTCACTTTGACCACCTGAGTTCCTTTAACGTGTACCTAAATTTATTTGCACGAGCGCTTGTGCATTTCGATCCCATCAAAATGTGGCCGCCGTCGCCAGGATCAAACCCGCAACCTGGGGCTCAGCAGCGCAACGCCATAGCAACTGAACTACTTCGTTTTTCTGGGGGTTTTACGTGCCAATACCAGTTCTGATTATGAGGCACGCCGTAGTGGAGAGCTCCGGATTAATTTTGACCACCTGGGGTTATTTAACGTGCACTGCAACGCAAGCACACGGACATTTTTGCATTTCTCCTCCATCGAAATGCGGCGGCCGCGGCTGGGATTCGATCCCGCAACCTGGTGCTCAGCAGCGCAACGCCTTAGCTGACTGAGCCACCCCAGCGGGTACCGTAGCAACTGAACTACCACGGCGGGTGAAATAATAGAAAGCAGTATTAAACGCTTCTCAAGTGATTTTGTTCGGTTCGGTAACTGCTAGTGTTATGCGGTCGTTACTTTAATGTTATTTTACTAAATATTGGGATCCTCACTTTCCCTGAACATTATCACGCGTTCCTATTTTCATATTCATCAACTTATACTAGCAGTAATTGTTGAGCGCCTATCCGAAACTTTAATTTGCGTTGCTCGTTCGGCTGTGACGAAACACCACCTCGAGTTGCCGCAAAGCGTGGTTGTTTCACGAACTGCGTTTCTGTATGTGCAGGGTCTTCGAGGCAAGTCAGGAAGTTATGAAAATGTTATGAAGGGCAAATATTCGGCTACGATGGTCTGCCGTATTTATCCTGGTCAGCGCCGGCATTCAGCGAGGAACAACTCACCAACAACTTGACTTCACGCCACGCTTGAGGACCTCGTGACCATTGGCAGGAGCACTAGCTCCTCAAAGCCCAGCGTACTGTTTTCGCTAGGCCGAGTTGATGCCTCAAAATGCTGATTTAAGCGCCGGAAGCTTAACACAAAACCTATGGTAGCGTTTTTTGATACGCTGAAGCTATTTTTCAGATGTGGGTACAGTTCAGTAGCCCAATTACTAATAAATTACTGTAATACCAAAAACTTTTACAGCGTAAACTATTATGGGCTCATTCCAAAACCGTTTCGGGTCACGATGATGCCGTCGTCGGCGGCGTCCGCCGCGTAGCCGCTATCGCTGGAAACGCGAGAAAATCACCCGATTCCCGCCGGGATCGAACCCGCGCCCGCTGCGTGGGAACCAGATACTCTACCACTGAGCCACGCAAGCGCTGGCTATCGGGCTGCGGAAAGTACAGGGGAGACGACTCGAGCCTCCGCCAGTATGGTGGCGCCATCTAGGTAGGGTAACGCAGCGTTCGCAGGCGCAGACGACGATATGCGATTCAGACGAGGCGCGCTATCAACGCGCTCCCGAGCTACCAAGCATCCGCCAGTATGGTGGCGCCATCTAGTTAAGGTGCCTGCAAACGTGGCAGTTGCAGTTGTAAGGCTTGATCGGGCCCAGCAGAATGCTGTGCAGAGAGCATTACAAGCCGCAGCTCGCCATCGACGCCCAGCGGACAGTTCAGATCGTTCTCGTTAAAACGAGGCGAACAGACTGCCGCGAAGACCCTGTTGTGCGTGGTGCCCAAATTGGAGCTACTCTTGAGCCGCTCCACCAGCTTACGCTGTGACTGTGCTGCGTGTGCCGCGCAGGCCTGTGACTTTTATACTTAAGGAACATTTAGTTTTTCATTGTGCCACGGTACTTGCGTATATCAACGTATTTATTAAAAACCTCAAAGAGAGAGAGAAACTCAAGAGATAGCACCTTTGCTAACATCTCGGGTAGGCACGAGTTTGCTTTCACGTTTTAAATGCTGCCTCCAAGCTGTATGTTGGTGATCTTGGCCAAGCTTTGAGCGTAGTTCTTGTTGTCTGTACTTGCAATAATGAGGTTTTCTTCTTTTTGCATTTGTACGCGCACGTTGTCGTGGAATTCTTTTTGCAGTATACCGCTGGTTCTTCCAACTGCGTGAGTGACTGCGACGAGTGACCATTTGGCGAGTTCAAGGCCAAAATTAAAAGAAATAAAGAAATAAAAATACAGAATGTGAAAAAAAAAACAACTTTCAGATGGCCTCAGGGCCTACAAATTATTCGAATTCATATAGCTGGTTGCTGCTTATAAAACCAACGAATCGCGTCTCGTGTACGTAGACGGGCTGGCTGTTCAATGTCCAGCATTCTTTAACGACCTCGTTGTCTGCGCGACGGACTGACAGTTGTTGGAGAGCATACCGACATTGGGCGGCCAACGCTCGGCCCCGCCACAAAATGTGCTTCAAATGTGGTTCGGCTTGAAAGAAACGTACAGGACAGAAATAACGAAGAACAACTTCTTGTAATTTTCCATTGCCTAGAAAAGTGGTCAGCTTTTGTTAACTTCTGTTGTGTATTTTTCGTATTCCTCTAAATGTACTAACTTATTTGTCAGAAAAAAATTACACATTTTTTGAGGTATAATAGCCAATCTAGAACAAGAGTTTGCCACTGACTTCAGTAGTTTTATGACTGGTCCCTACGTATATGTTCACTGTTACAAAAGGTGGCCCGAAAGAAGTTCTCCTTCTCATTCCAGCTCGCAAGGGTACCACTCACATACTTCTTGAAAGGGCAAAGACGTCATTCAACCATGAGGAGTAATACCGTGACGCCGTTGTTTTGGTCGTAACAAAAAGCGGACGCTGGATAGGAGGCCGTGAGGCGTCGCCATTGCTCCGTTCTTCTTTCAATTTTTTTTTTTCATCTTGGCTTTCACTAAGATGGGAAAAAGAACAGCTCCATAAACCGCGACACAAGCGGCGGACAATCATAGCTGGGCCTTTATCTTCCGCTGGCTTCTGCTTGAAATTCGAAGAACAAAACGCTTTCTGTTTCTTTTCAGTTTTCACCACCGCCACTCGGCGCAACAAGGCAAGTGCTTCGAGCATTCGGGAGTGCAGTGGCGTGACCAATACGTCATAGGCATTGTTGGTACTAGAGAGCAAAACAAAGGACGAAGAGATGAGAATAAAAAGGAAAAGAAAAATATTTGAGCTTCAGGTGGAAGCGAAAATAAGAAGCGCGAGGCACTTTCAAGAAGAGAACGTGCACAAGTATGTTGTGACCCAACTTTTTCAGGTGCTGAAAACTTCAAATGACGCTTTCACAACTAGTTCTAAGTGTTTATCGCAGTAATAAAATGTCTGTTTCACGCCATTTAACGCTGATTCTGACGCGTCTGGAAATTCGTGTAACGAGTGTACAAACGTGCTTAGATGTGTACAGCGCAAGCGAACAAGAAATGAGGCAAACAGAAAGATTGGTAAGAGATGCAAACGTGTTAGCCCGTGAAAGTAGTGCTCAGGTTCACTTGCGCTTCGCTGCACAAAAGAAAAAAGAAAGAAAGGGGAGGGAGGGAGGGGGTGGAGCAGAAAAAAAAAGTGTACGATGAGAACACAAGAGCTGTGGTAACAGTATCAGGTAAAAGAACGCAGTTGCTCACGCAAATGACAGCGCTGTTCCAAAGCAGCGCGAGCCGGTCTGCCGACAACGGCACGACGCCAGTGACTACAACGACGACAACGCAGAATCGACAGCTAGCCTAGTTCTCTTCTCTGTGATTGTTTCTATGTGCGCAGACCAAATAAAAATAAATAAAAACCGCGTTTCAGTTATAAGAGCGCAGTTTATTTGTATTGCCGTGTATTATATGCGATTATGCTCATGATGATGATGAGATGACGACAACGACTTTAGAGGCATTGGCACCTACCCACTTAGGATGACTGGCCAAGAATCAGGAGGATTTAAGAATTGTGCTAGAAGTATTATTTAGAAATCGTATGTATGATAAATAAGTTAAAGCGGGTAGAACACAGAGATCGTTTCTTAAATAATACGTGATATTATTCGGTTTTTAATTGACGCTCTGATTGTTTCTTGCTAATGTACGTCGCAGTGTTACGTGATGTAACACAGCACCAGAAAGCTCGCTTTGGCTCATCCGCGGCAGCGGCGGCGGCAATGCATTAGCCTCATTCAAAGCCTACATAAAGTCTTGCGCGTCACACTGTCCGGACATTCAATAAACACAAACTCGTGTTTGGACTCTTTATGCACTCACACAATGCTTCACTGTATACAGATTCCAACTCGTTGGATCTGCTGCATTTTAGAGCGCAGCTCTCAGGCGCCCGTTCCTGCGTTGAGCGTCGGCGTCCCTCGGCGTAACCGAGTGAACAAGCACAGCGAAGGATGAAAGAGCAAACGCGGAGCGGAGCCGGAGATGAAAGACGGCAATAGCGAAGAGAGCGCGAGGAGAAAGGCGGAGGAGGAGGAGGGCGCCCTGGAAGCATGAGGATGAGAGTATGGCGAAAGGTTGAGGAGCAAGGCGGAGTGCCGCACGAGACGTTCTCAACGGCGGCGACCAGGCATGCGGCGATCGCGTCCACCGATGCCATATATGAAACAAAAGCGCTGGCGTTGGTTTTGGACCCACTGCGCATGCGCTACCTCACCTGCGCCACCGCCGCTAAAGAATGCGCTCCGCGCGGGCCAATCGATCCTGTGTTCACACTTTCACTTTGAACAATGAGCAACGCAACCGATGGAAATGCTTCGTCTGCCGCTACTTCTAAACGCGCTACCCGAGCAGAGGATCAGCGCCGCCGCCGAGAAGATCCTGTCGTTCAGAATCAATTTATTTGCCACACTACAGGGTGTTTCATTTTAACTGCACCAAAATTTTAAATATTGCCTGTGGCAGATAGCACAACTATAATCCTTGATCTAAACTACTCGATGAGGCGGCCATTACTTCAACGAGAAATCAAAACGGCAAATTGAATAATTAACATATTTACGCTAATGAACTTGCTAATTATTTTACGGCACATTTTCAATCTAGGAATTATAGCCGCAGAGTTCGCAAGGAGTATCCACTTGGAACGAATTCTCAGGACTAAATCAGTTTCGAGACATTAATTTTCAAAGTGTCCAACGAAATGCATGGGCGTTCCAGTTAACTTTGTGCTTCAATGCATAAAACAGCGTTTACCTCAAAAAGTTAACTGGAACGCCCATGCATTTCGTCGGACACTTTGAAAATTAATATCTCGAAGCCGGTTCAGTCCTGAGAATTCGTTCCAAGTAGATACGCCTTGCGAACTCAGCGGCTATGATTCATAGACTGAACGATGTGCCGTAAAATAATTAATTAAAAGTCATTAGCGTATTTATGGTAATTATTCAATTAGGTGTTTTGATTTCTCGCAGAAGTAATGGCCGCCTCATCGAGTAGTTTAGATCAAGGATTTTAATTGTGCTATCTGCCACAGGCAATTTTTGAAAATTTCGTGCAGCTAAAATGAAACACCCTGTATATCGCGAATTGAAAACACCTAAACAGCTGCGCTCCAAATTCGCATCAGGGTGTATCGCAATCGTCGGTGAAATGGTTTTTTTTTTTAATCTAAGAAACACGTATGGTTTTTTTCTTGTGGCTTCGTACTAGAGACCGGGTAGATGACAATATTCGCCTTCATGAACGTTTCTCCACCTTACATTCTTCCACAGAACTGATTTGCGATTGTCTTAGCAATTTACAGACAAAATGTTCCGCTTTGATCGCATTACAATAACTGAGCGAACATATGACATAAACCTTAAGGTATTAATCACAATTGAGAAACATAACTAAAAGGTTTGGTTTGTTAAGTTAAATCTGCCTGACGACCTTCTCTTAAACACTAACAAGTCGCGGAGTCCCGCAAAACTACGCAGATTTCAAAAAGAGGCAGATGCGATGAGTTTCTTCCAGCGAGCCAACAAAAGAGCTAGCTCCACACACACACACACACACACACACACACACACACACACACACACACACACACACACACACACACACACACACACACACACACACACACACACACACACACACACACACACACACACACACACACACACACACACACACACACACACACACACACACACACAATGAATGAAAAATAAAGAAAGAAGCAGAAGCAGGGTGCTAACTATGCTAACTTCCAAGTTATATTATTTTGGGACCTGGAGTGATAGTAAACACTGCACCGCCGAAAAGTCCACGCGCAAGCGGGAAGTGAAACTGGCAATTAACAGTACGAAAAACAAAATCTAGTGCAGATTTGGAACTCTGACACTGCATCGGCGGGAGAGCATGGAAAATGCGAGAGAGCGATGCGAGAAGTCTAAGCAGCAGTGTAAGAATCTTGAGACGGAGTGGGGGGGGGGGGGGGGAAGGATTAATAAGGACAAAGGGGTGTGCGGCTCGCTTGGCCCCGAAGTGGACGTCTCTATATAGAGAAACCAGAGGCAATACCCGCTGGGCAAATAAGGGGAAAACGGTGCAAACGGCCATCGCTTGGCCTTGTTCATCCGCCCCGGGGCGAGCCTCGGATATCTCTGCACGAGTGTCAGAGGCGTCTCGACCATGTGGCTCCATCCTAGGCATCTGGAGCACCCGGACATTCTTGGAGCTTTGTTTGGCACCTCCACTGTTATACCTGGGCCTTTACGTTAGTGGACTATATTGAGTTAGGATTCCGAAATAGCATTGGCTGCTGGTCAATGAACAGTTCGTACAGTGACACCTGGACTGACAGGCCAGAATTGGCAGCTGTGTGAGGAGAAAGAAAGGGAAGGGGTGGATGGGGCGTTTCTTGTCATTTTCCATCATAATGTCGTTTTCCCTCATAATGAAAATTTCGAGGAACCTGCGAGAAAGCTCGTTGCTTTCAGACCGATGGAATAGCACGCGTCCTACAGCTGGACTACAGGGTTCTCCAGCGAACATCCCCACGAGCGAACATACGCGACCTCTATTGCTTCCCCTCACCCTTTCTCATTCTCTCGCATTCCGGAGCAACCCGAGAGAACGAAGTCTCTGGCTCACCGCTCGTTATTAAGAGATGCTTCACGGGGAAACCCGATGCTTCGCTTCGCGAACAAGATGCTCCCGGGACGGCATGCCGCAAAGGGTAAACTAAAGAAAAGGTGGCATCACCGGCATTCCCTCGCAGCTTCTTCTTCGACTAAGGAGAGCGTTCCATTTCCTGTTGAAAACGAAGCCACGGTCTTCTTCACGCGGCATCTCTATGGAGCAGAACACGTACAAAAATGAAATACCTGTGGGCATTCCGGATCTGCTGCGTCTTGGTGCGGCGAAAGGAGCCTGCGACAGGCGCGCAAGAAACCGCCATGAAGCTGGACTGACACCCGGAAGCGCGTTACAATTATTCCTTGGCGCGGGTTCGTATAAGCGTCTTGCCGAAACCTTCCTACACCTGTATTTGCTGATGCACCTTCTATGCTTCCACAGTAGGACATCAGGCCGGGAAACAGATGACATTTGCTAGTCTGCGCCCGTTTCGTTTCCTTCGGAAGCGAATTGGCTGCATGCAAGAACAATGGGCACCGGATCCACTCTGTTCGCCATAAGCAGCCTCCTGGACGACAAAAAAAAAAAAAAAAAAAAAAAGAAAAACCATGACGGGGACACGCCCGATATACGGAGAGAATGTCGTGGGGAATGAAAACACGGCGAACAATCCGTCGCGTTCAGTCATGACGGTGCCTAGGACGCTGTAACAACAACACTTCGCGGTATCCATCCATTATGGATGGATGAACACGTGTTTGCAAGCTATCAGCGGTGGCTGTTCTAGATTGACCGTGAGAAAGTGCCTGCCGCTCTTGGTAAACATCGCGACAAAGCTATCAGCGAGAGACAGTCAACATTCGGTGGTAGGCGACACCGGGTCGATTCATCACTGCCGCATTCCGGTGCTTGACGGGAGGTCGGAAAGCGCGTCGCTAATGTTCAGGAAGCGCGCATAATAAAGTGGTCGCGTGTTGTACGACCGCGAGCCGGGCGACACGCGCAGACCACCAGTTTTAGAAATGCAAATATCCACAACACCTAATCGTGCAATAAATTTAATACGGAAGCTGATTTCTCTTCTTATGCAATGACCATTCTGAATATTCACTAAGCCGACGCGTTTCCTGAGGGCGGCTTTCATCGCAGCGAAAGCGCAAAAGGTGAAGCACCCTTCACAGGAGAAAATCACTACGACCAACGGACAGCACAAAAATAGTTTCCAAAAAGTAGAAACGAAAAGAAATGAAACAGCGTTGCGTCTTCCAGTGGTTACGCAGCTGCCCATGACATAATGTTTCAGCTCACCATGTGGAGCGCAAACATTGTTTGAAGCAGATAATTTTCTGCTCCTGCTTCCACAGTTTCATATGTGCTTTTGTTTTATGAGCGTTTAAACGTCCGCACCGGAGAATGCGATATCCAATTTGTTCTACGCAAGATTCAGGGGTTCCCCTATCTCGAAGTAAGCGCTTTGAGAAGTTCGAGTAAACGCCATGGACAATTTTTTTTCTTGCCGAATAATATCATCAAGGAACAACAATATCATTGTCCTTCGGACTCATTACAACAAGGCGCACGCTATAAGAAAACAAGGATAACGAAAATCGTTATTCACCTACACATGAAGTTTCGCTTGCTTTTTATTGCTTTTCGCGCGATGTCTTGCAACAATGAAACGTGAAAGGAAGAAAGAAAAAAAAAACGTTTCGACGGGACCTTCATCTCTGAGTATCAGAGAACTGTAGCGAACTGTTAACTCTTTCGAGGTAACAGCGGTACAAGTGGTAAGCGTCGAATTTTACTGCAGGCACAGCTATGCTGTCATGAACGAATCATCATCATCAGCCTATATTTATGTCCATTGCAGTACGGAGGCGATCTCTGCCTGCGATCTCCAGTTACCCCTGTCTTGCGCATGCTGATTCCAACTTGCGCCTGCAAATTTCCTAACTTCATCATGAATCAATAGAGCCCAATAAATATGATGAATCACTACAGTCTTCTGAAAGCGCGGATGAGATTATTGTCATCCCAAAGAGCCCGTTATGAAGCTAAATTCATTTCAGTAGCTTTAGCACGTCCAAACAATTTAACCGATAGCGAAACTTTATTAAAACAAATAACCTGTTTGTCGGATAAGGGGTCTTAGTGACAAGCTTTTACAAACGAACTTTTTTTATTATTCGGCTTTCTCGCGTTTGTTTCTAATAGAGTGGCGAGAAAAATGAAAATTGAAAAATAAAAATGCAATCCTCACGTAACACAATGCAATAAGAGATAGCAGAAATATTCTTCTGTCGGTATCATCTATAATTTATTTAGTCTACATACATTAATTGAAGTAGAACGGGAAGTTAGACGAGATTTTACGTATTCATTATCTTGTAGATTTCAGCACGCACAAACGACCGGGCCACAAATAAAAGGAACACACGGACTCGATTATGCGCGCTGAAATCGACGAGCAAATGAACTCATTAAACTTTTTTATGTATACGGGCAAAATGGAAAACACCGTAAACAATTCTCATCATTTTATTATAAAAGGTACTATTGCAATCGCCTGGAGCACGTTTGCACAGGTTTTGCGAAAATTAGTTCTCATTCGATCACACCCATTTTTTGGAAATAATTATTCTGAAGTTAGTGCGAGGTAATAAAAATGGCATACTAAGCTGGCTTAGTCAGAGCACTTTGATAGCGCTCTGACTGAAAAAGAAGGAAGAAAAGGCCGGGAGGTCAACCAGACGCGCGCCCCTTAATCCCTTAACCCACTTCCCCTCGCGTAAGGTAGCGTTCTGGTGACTACACAAAACAGCAATGGGGCTGTAGTACGTGGGCAAAATGCAAAGCGTCCCTCGAAAGTGCCATAAGTTTACATTCTCCACGAAGCTTTTAACTACAAACATTATTGCTTACGTGTTGAGCTTCGCGATCCACCTGGCGCTGTACTTACTGTCTTACTTGCGAATACCACGCTGAAATGAATGCTTCACACAAATACGTCACAACGTATTTTTTAAAATACGTACTTATACATGAAACAATAGCTCGAGGGTCCCCTCAAGTCGTGGACCCAGAAACATCTGCGTCGTGCACGAACAGCATGAGAATCATAACAATTTTCAGTACTTTGAAAGTATTTTTTTTTAACCTGCGATACACGATAAGGAGGTCAGAACGAGTGGAATAGTACCGGATTTGTGGAAGCCAACGGCACAATAAGAAGCAGCCTAATTATTGAAGCCGCCAAATAAGTGGACGGCTCCAATTAACGTTGTAACGTTATAATGACCTTATGAGAAATAGGCCTACAAAAATGGGCCGCCTACCGTAAAAGTTCTTGCAGCATGAAAGTCGTGAAAAATATAAACTGCGTCGCAATTTCGCCAGTTAGCCTAGAATTTAGCTAAGCGATATGGTTGGCGGTCACCTGGGGAAGCATCTAGTACAAGTTTAGAATCCAGAAAAGGTGCATTCACAGAAAATAAGAAATGAAAAAAAAAAATAAACAGAAGGTTATTTTTTTTTTCGGTTTTTGTGTTTCGTAAGCTTCCTTGGTTAAATTAAATTGTATGGTTCAACGGCCAGAACAACGAGGATGTTGTGCGCGAATATGGACCACTACAATAGGAGTACCGCATAAGATAGCATAAGCCAAATTATAGGCCTCAGCGTCCGAAAACCGCAAAGCTGCAGTGGGTTATGAGAGGCGCCTTAGGATACCTGGGTTTCTTTAGGGCGCATCTGAACCTAAGCACACGAGCGTTTTTATATTTCGCTCCCATCGAAACGCGACCATCGTGGCGATGAATCGAACCCGCCACCTCCTGCTCAGCGACAGAATGCCAAGGACACTGAGTCACAGCCAGCGGGTCACAACCAATCAAGTTTCAATCAACTTCCGTGGTTTTGGGTAGAACTCCTTCTCACGACATACTCACTCACGCATATGAATTTTATATTCCATTCGTGTTGTTTCAATCTTCTTATGTGTTATCGAATTGCGTTCCTGCGTTCTTCTTTAATGCTCGTTGCTTGTCACTAATATGCTAACTTTTTTTTTTGACGCTGTACCATTTGCGGGTGGTGGTTTGAAGAGGTTTCCGATTTGTTCAATTGCCGCTTACCTGATGTGCTTTTAACATGAATAGTTTACTTTTTTGGCGCAATTTATCATCACCCCTCCCTTATTGAATGCCACATAAGGAGGTATTGTGGCGTAAGCCGAGGAATGAAGAAGGCGGGCTTGTGCTAAGGACGAGAAACAGCCAGCGTTTAGCTGCAGTTCAGCTGCGTCGCACGAGGAGAGCGCAGCTACCAAGGGTCCATGTTCTCTCAGCATTGACCGTTATGGGCTCGATCAGCGTAGGAGTTCTGGGTTCGCGACAGAGTTAGTAGCGCTGTGTCTTCGTCCTCTTGTGTTGTCCTACGTGCGCTCTTGCGCTTTACCTCAAGTTGAAGAGGAGGCACTTTGTCGTCGTTGTCAGTATGTTGTCACAGGCTAGTGCATCGTCTGCTGCACGGTGAATTCGCAGCTGCTACCAAGTGCTATGGGGGTCGTGTGTGTTATAGGCCTTGAACGGCTTCCGGTTTCGCCCACTGACGCATTACGCTAAATGTAGCGAGCAAGAAAGGGAATAGCAGTAATATCGAGTAGCAGGAGTGCATTAAAAGAGAAGCCCGCTGATTTTCAACACATTTCCTCTGTAGATATTATCAATTTTACAAATCAAGGTTGCCGCAAGTTATACGCAAAGTTTTAGGTATAATTCTCTAGGCATAATGCGCATGTCTGTTATCTCAAAGCGCAAAAGTAGACTTTCCGCGCATCGAAACAGCTTAAAAACACGCTCTGTGTTCTGGCGTAGTCTACTGATAAGTCACGTGACCGGATGTTACTTGGGGCCGCACGCTAGCTGCTGTTATCGCGCACGTGAAACTGTTTATTAAGTAAATAAATACGCTTCTTCGTGGCAAAGTGAACGAAAGGCACTCGCGTCGCGACCGTTTGCGAGCAAAAAGTCGATTTCTGGGCTGGCACGTGTCAGGTGCTGGGTTGGTCTTCACCGACGCGCCGCATTGTACACGGGGGAGTAATCGGACAAAATATAGCGGACCGGAAGATGACCCCGTCGGGACACAAACTCGGGTAACGCGAGGACAGAAAAGCACATCTGGGAGAACGATTAACGGTTGAGAGAGGGAAAAGTGGCGATTCGGGGGTTCATCCTAAACAGCTCGGTCAAGAGAGTGTCCGAGGGCAGAAGCTCTCGCGCTGCAAGAGGCTGGCCGAAGACGCCCGCCGTCGTCCGTTCCCTGGCCACCCTTTTAGGCTCCGCGTCCCAATTAACGCCCTCTCTCGCCGGCCGCAAAGGGAGATTAATGGCGATGCGCAAACGGCCGCCAATTTGCGCCGCCTCGTTGATCCCGATGGCCATTTGAAAGAGGGATGTTAATGCTTTTCTCGTGTTTTTTGTTAGCTTCGAAGTGTGGGAATTTTGGAAACTAAAGGGACCGACTGTCGGAATTATCTTATTTAAGATAAAAAAAAGCTCACATAAAGGCAACAAGCAATACGCTAGAAAATGGCACACGCAGTGGCAAAACAGGTATACAAACTTTAAAGCAAGAACAAACAAACTGTAATGCTAGCCAAAACGCACGCATTTCATTGAATATACTGTATGACAAATACTTTAAAAAAGAAAAGTAAGTAATAAAGAAAAACTAAGCTCATTAAACTGCGACTAAAAGACAAGCTGACGTCTCTCTTAGCGCACTAGAGTCCCTGCATAGGCTCCAGCAAGAAGCCAGAGTTGCGCAAAGGTCCACCATCTCGGGTTCACAAGTTATGGGGGAAAGCCGCTCTTTTACGTGCCCAGATGTGTAATTAATACTGCGCAGCACGTCTTCCTACGTACGGTAGCAGCCGTCTGTGAGCATTTCAGATTTCTATGCTAAACGCAGAGAAATATATCAGGCTTGCAAAGAGTACTTGTAATCTTGGTTACGCATGCATGTGGTCACGGCTCGCGGCAGCTGAAGGACGCGAATGGCCGCATAGACGCAGCACGCGCTGTCGCATCCATGACTCCTTCGTTTCTGTATGAACACAATTTCAACCGTATGCGCGCCGCGAGGAAATTCACTCGCTGCTGCACTGCGTTGCCATGTACGCCTGATTTAGAACGCCGCGTCGAGAGTTCACCTAGGTTACGACTCGTGCATTAAGATGTTGCTGTACACGCGAGATGATAAGTCTCAAGATTTCACGGAACATATTTGTTTTGTTTTTTTCCCCTTTGTAGCGCTAACAGACAGAGCATTGCGCGTCGCGGGACAGTGATCGCAAAAGTTAACCGATGCTGCGCTATAAAACACTACCAACGCTTGCGAGCACCTACTTATCCAGCAGAACACAATGCCGATGGATTAGTGTGGTTTATTGGCGCAAGGGCCAGATGTGGCCAAAGGGCTTCAAGGCGATGATAATGGCTTCTCAATGGTACATGAATTGTGAATTACGAGGTGTGGACAAACCATTAGATGCGACGTGGCTGTAAAGGGGCATAAAATAGTCGCTGTAAGGTGCGTGAAATCTACAGGTAATAGTATTATGGCAATGACTAATGAGGTGTACTATGGACATGAAAAACGCGTTGCGAAAGAATGATACGATATACAAAATATTTCGGATGCAAGGATTGGCAAGAAGCACTAGCACCTCAACAGATACCTTGAAACACAAGGGTAATGGCGGCATGTGCTTATACAAAACTACTATAAAAGCGGCATCCTCTGGAGAAAGGATGAGCTACGAATTTATTGGGCTAATAACATGTAGGAGAACATCGTTCAAGAAACCGAGGACTGCTTTGGTGTTAAACAGCGGTTCTTCACCAAGAAACATAATGGGATGCAGAGAGACATGATAGCGGTATGCTAGAGGAAAATATTTTTTTTTTTCTCTGTTTCGGCTTCCCGACACTCCAGGAGGACGTGGAGGACAGTTAGCCTCTCACCACATCTACCACAGGTTGGTGGTTCATCACCGGTCAGCAAAAAACTATGGGTGTCATATGTGTGTCCTATTCTCAGACGACAGAATAGGACATCAGTTCACCGTGTTTTCGTTGCGAAGGGCCAGAAACCTAACTGTGACTTAATCAAGTGAAGCTTATTATTTGTTTCCGCATCCCACAAGCACTGCTAGTTGCTTCGCAGTTTCTTACGCTAGAAAGGTTTCAAATCTGTTCCAGGGACAGCAGTTGTAGTATTAATAGCGTGCGATGTAATTGCAACAATGCCGATATCAATAGCGCTAGATCGGTTGGATCATACGAAGTGTTGGCGTCGTATGCGAGGCTTAGTGTCGGCTTTTTCACAGCGCATATGAACCAGCTTGACCAAGTGATCAAGAGCGACGAGCGGAAAAGAAACGCGCAATTCTAACTTCTTGTGCGAGCCATTGTAGGGATCCTAGAGCACACTGCGGCGTTGATTTATTTTTCCTCATCAGTCGTCGCTTTAAATGCACGTAGACGAGCTTTCGCTACCAAGACGCACGTACAACGCGCATTTGCCTCTTTTTCATTTTTTGTTTATAGCGTGATTAGGCCCATATGACATACAAAAGTCTTCAGACAAGCTAGCAGGAGCCAATGCAAACACGAATAATAACTTGCAAGAAAGATTTTGCACGTAGACATCGCGAACGCACGTATGGCGCAAAATAGGTTTCAGGCAAGATGCATCCCGAACAAGCTCAGGCATAATATATAATTTGAAGTAAAACGACGTGACACCTTGCCTCATAGAAAAGCATAACGACGGCTAAGGTGAATGTGTTGATAGGCTCCGACATTTATTGCGTAGACGAAATACATTCTGTTGCCTTATAAAAAAAGCCCTATCACTGATTAAGAAGGTGACCACAGAATAACAGCGACGGCGACATTGATAACAACGGAAAATAAAACACCAACTGAAACGTGCTCCAATAAGAGTTTATTTCAATCCCTGACACTATAAACCAGCGCACTGCAAGAAAAGCTAATCCAAAGAAGAAAAGCTGCAGTGAAACCGCACCGATGCAACGCCCAGTGTAGCCAAATAAACCGAATGCGGTAGCTGCTAACCGCAAGCGCGCACTTGATTGAGAGCGTAAACACGGAAATGCCTGCAGCCACTGTTTGCGGCCCTGCCGTATACGCTGGAAATAAGGAATTTGCCTGCCGGCAAATAACCAGTGCAGGCGAAAGACTTCAAGGAGATTTGCGATTCCAAGCATGGGATTCGCGGCTCCCATTTGGCCGCAATCCACGACAGATTGGAGCAACTTGCGGCATCAGAGAGACGATTGCCGCTCCAAGGAGTGCGAGTAGCGAATCGATCAGCCAGAGGAAAGCTCCCAGCTGCGCGCGGTGGTCATTCCCAGTCTCACTTAAAACTGTGCAGGGGTATGGAAGATTACAGGCGTCTAACGAAACTTCAAAGAAGACACCTCTCACTGTGTCTAACATGTACGTGTGTACCACAGGCAACCATGGGAGATTTTAGTCAGCCTCCTTACCTATATTTTTTTGCTGTCTTTGCTATTCTACATCCTGCCTTTACCATGCTTAATGAGAAGAACTATTCAAGTCAAGCCAGACAATGCAGATGTTTGTATATTGAGACGACTACATGTCTACTTAAGGGCCAACTGCAACGAAAGTTTACTTTGACTAAGTTTGTTATAAGTGAGTAGTAGTATATACCACTGAAGCTATCTTGGCAAAACCGCAGGGCCTGTAATTATACAGTTTTCTTGCTAACAGCACATACGCAGACGACGCGTGCACCTGGCGGATGTCTCTGTGATGTAAGCTCAAAACACGCCGCCTCCTATATTTTACGGGGCACTGTGGGCCTCCGCGGGCGCTGCCTTATCTCCGAGGTCATTCCAAGGAGCCGCGCGTTCAAGGTCGTGCGCTGTTTTCGGTATGAAACGCAGTAAGTTTTTGCGAGCTTTTCGGGACGCTCCCGCTCGTATTTCTAACGTCAAATTTTGCACGAAGGCTGTTCTATATACAAACTACCTTAAACTAGGCTTCTTGCGCGTTCCCAAATTTCGTTGCAGTTGGCCTTTAGAGAGAGAGAGAGAGGTAAACGAGGTGCGGAAGGCAGGGAGGTTAACCGGAAAGTATATCCACTTTGCTATCCTGCACTGGGGAAGGGGTAAGGGAAGACAGAAAGATAAAGAAAAATGCACACACATAGAAAGAGAGGGAGATTAAAGAAAAAAACATTCACACACAAAGGAACTCAGAAGAGTTGGCCTTTAAGAAGCTAAAATGAATCGGCGGTAATCATACGTAACGTCACCGACAGATTTTGGAAGTAAATTTCGCTTTTGCGTACGCAGGCCATTGCCGTCATAAAGTTTACGCATCTGTGCGAACTGGGTGTTTCGCGATGCATTTCCTCTAGTGCAATGAAATGCACGGGATGTTGGTCCGAAAACCCGGAAGGCTGTTGTATTCCCCAATTCCGGCCTAAGACGATGACGTATGGTCACGTGTTGCACCGACAACAGCGTGCTGGAATACCGCAGTCCATGCAAAACTGTTACGCTTGCAGTACAAGTAAATTTGACAGAACTCCATCAAAACGTAATTCAAATGTGTCGCTTTCCGACCTATTGGGCTACCATTGTATACGATATCCAGACACTGCAGAGGCGCGCCTATCGCGACGGTGTTGCGCGAAAAATAACATGGATGCATTGCGCACAGATCATCGTGGTTAGCTGAAACGTACTCTGCCCCTTTCGGAATGCTGCACCGTTTTAAAGAAACAACGTATAAGCAAGGCATAGCCCTCGGGAGCGAAACTAAGGCAGCACAGAAATTGGGGATTAGTCACAGACATATGGAGCACCGCTGCTCGGCATTAGAAGCCTAGGCCTCAATGCCGCGGCTGATGGAGATCAGGCGCAAGACGAAGCACTCGTTTCCTGCATGCCTTAATAACGCAAAGGAGCGACTCGGCGCCCGATACCACGACTCCTTTCGCTAAGTAGTGGAAATCAGTTACGCTATTGCGGAACTTTTCGCCAAAAAGGCAATTCCTGAAATGGCGTGCAATCAACTTGGCGCGACTCGTAACGTCTATTCGTTAAGCTTATTCATTACAGACGCTTTATTTCCTAATGAGAAGTTGATGCGCCATTGCGGCACGGCCGAAATTAGATGCAATGATGTCGGCTACTCTGAATATTTGCGTACGTACACCGAATCTATGGACGCCGTCTTGATGGCGCGTGAGTTAGTCTGGATAGAAAATCAAATTGGTAGACAGTCCTTTTCTTCGAACAGAACAAGCAAGACTGAAGTTGTGGGACGGGCGATGCCACTTCGGGAATCCGGCAACAGCGTTCTTCAAGAAGGCTCGAAAACATTTTAGACAGCAAGGAATCAAGTATGCTTTGGTGGACATATGCAGCGTGGTAAGACTAGATGCATATGATTCAGCAGATTTTCTTTCTAGGTGCGAGCAGCTATTTAGCACGTTATGCGCTACTTTAGTTGTTATGAAGAAAATTCTACCTTATCTGTTCAAGCAACCCCCCCCCCCCCCCCCACACACACACACACACACAAACACAAATTATGGGGTTTTACGTGATAAAACCAGAATCTGATTATGAGGCACACCGCTGTGGGCAACTCCGTGTTCAGGGACACCAAACTGGCGGAGATATGTGCTTTAGTTTTATTGTATGCCAGAGATTTACCGTCAATCTGCCTTCTTTTTTTAGCTTTGTAGGAATACAATGCAAATCGAGCAGTCATTACCAACTGTCAGACTGCGAGTACTCCAGGATACGGAGCCAGTTCTGGGATGGTACGATCTTAATGTGCGACAGCGCAGTCATTTTATATGAGAAAAAACTCCTACGACGTGGTGTACCATTTTGTTTCGTTGCAAAGAGTAACTGAAATCTAGTGACTTCTTAATTTTTCTTTCTATAAAGATATGCCAAACGTGAAAGTAATGACATTAGGAGAAAAAGCTTTCTCACTACGCAATGAAACACTGTTGTTCTGATAGGTCAAACCATCGTACTGTTTACACAAGTGCTAAATTAGAAAGACGCTCGTGCACCTGCATTAAATGTGTTGTACACACTCTTTGTCAATGTCCTTGCAAACGTTAAGACAAAAACCATCTCGCATTAGGCATCTTGCATATATTATCGCTACGGTTGCAGATCAACAGGGAATGTCCCACAATGAGACGACAGCGGCGCGACAAAGACCACGAACGCAGCTCGAGCGCTCGATCAGTGTGTTTCAACCTCCTTGCCAAGAGGATACCCACAACTGTGTCAGGGCGAGAGTACTCTGTACAGCGGGAACACGGCACGGCCTACCTGCGCACACACGACGCCACTCGATAGTCGGCAATGGCTGACGGGAACAGAAACTGAGGAAGTGGGGAATCGGAGGAGAAGGGGAGAAGGAGGGGGGGCACACATTAGAACTCTGAAGATACGTGGGCTAGGATTCAGGATCTTTGCATAATCGATACGCCGACAACGGTCGTTTGCGCCGCCAGGCACAGCGTGTGTGTGTGTGTACACACGTACACACAAAGCAGCTGGGCACACAGCAGGCAGGCCGTCTCGTATTTGTATCCCGCTGCTATCTCTCCACACGAAGCGGCTCTTTCAAGAAGAGAGCGCGCAGCTGCGGCACGTCGATGCATCTTAGGTGATGCGTGTCTCACGGTGATTGTTGCTCGTGCATTGCTCTGGCGTTCACGTCCGCTCCTATACGGGTTGCCGCGAGGCGATACCAACGCAACTTAACATTTAAAAAGAAAATGAAAAGGAAAATGCCCGCGCTCACCTTCTTTTCAGTCTCTTCCTTTACCGACAGCTACCGCTGATAACGATCGCACGTGACGTCACCCTACTACCCTGCTGAGACTAACCTGCCGAGGATGACAAGGCCGCCTTTGACGAAGATATAGGCCCGCCTATCGAAACGTAGGCCAACCTTTCTGAGGCGCCTGTTTGCGACTTTTATGCCACAGTGTGCTACAACATCTGTCGGCACCCTTCTTGATTTTGAACACAACTTAAAGGAATAGCAGCGTTCGTGCTTGCATCACAAAGGCCATTTTCCTGCAACTCAGGCTCATGCAAATACGAAGATCAGACAGGCTTATGTTTGGTTGGTTGATTATTTGGTGAACTAACAAAAAGCAGATTGATTGCGTGATAGACCTAAAATTTATTTAGTTATTTATTTATTTGATGATTTATTCATTGAGTGATAAATCCAGTTTTACGCCCCAGAACATCCCCTAGCGTATTATTCAAGCAGCCAGTGGACAGCTCTATATTAATTTTCACCCCTCGGGAGTTCGTGTAAAAGCACTGGAATATTAGCGCAGGGGTGTTTTTAATTTCGCCGACATGCCAGCACTGGAGATGGGTATCGAACCCCCCAACCTCGTACCCAGCAACGCAACGTCACAGGCGAGTAGTCTCGCGATGTAATATCTTCTCAAGAGGTTATTCCGGCGCCAGTAGGCCTAACGAGACGCGTCCGCATAGCGACAACAGGATGGCTGGTAATGGACTGTCTTGACTTGGATACGCTTGGCACGTAGCACCAGACGGCGCCCTGTTTTATAATGTCTTCTCACCGTTTGCGTTCCCGTACGGTAAACTAAAAGACTTAAAAGAACGCGCACCGTAACGTCCGCTAAACGTGCTTACATTTAACATACGTAAGCCGACAAACGCTATTCTAAAGCTGTCTATTGTCTTGATCGGTGCTGATTATTTGTCTTGATCGGTAGACAATTGGTGTTTGCGGCTCGCCGGCGCCGATTGCACTCTCGCATCTGTTCTGGCCGTCGCCGGCGCGTTCACGCCGACAAGCCAGCTGTGGAAGAAGATGACGACGAACGCGCGAGCAATGGCACGAGCGCGTTCGCGCGGGACCTGAGGTTTTTCTTACGCACACGAAAAATCCACGGAACCCTAGTCATAAACAGCGTCGCTGTAAAAAATGGAGTACCCGGTGCGCTTTCTTCCTCGACTTCTTCACAGCAACTGATTTACAACAGAATATTTAAGTTATTCTTGTGAAACAAACAATTATCCATGGCAGCCCAATATCCAGTACCAGCTGGTTCATGCAAATATGACCGATTGTCCATCGCGGTTTCAGAAAAATATGTGAACGTGAAAGACCTAACAACAGGTAGTCCTAACTGGCAATTTAAATGCTTAAGATACTTACCGTCAAAGCAATTTTGCGCCCTAGAAGCTGATTGTGATATAAAAAAGAACAACAGGTTCGACCTTCAATTCGTGGGCAGTCAAACAAAAAAAAAAAAAAAAAAAACGTCGCAGAAACACATTAGCGCATGGGTCCGAGCAATTTTTTTTTCTTGTCTTCATCGTGATTTCATAACTATACATAAATGTGAAAGAGCAGGCGATCATAATTCCCGACCTAATGTAAGAGCAATTCCGTCGAGGTAACGTTGACCCACAGACAACGCCGGCGATCGGTTGAAGCGAGTTAAAAAAGGCAAAGTTCGACCATCAATTCTCAGGTAGATAGAACACACACGCGCACACACCGAACGAAGGAAAGGTCGCAGCGGCACGTTACCCCATCGGCACGACTGAAACGAATGAAGAGCTTCATATAGATGGAAGTGTATGGGAGATACATTTCCAAGCACAGAAAACAGCTCAGAGCCTTCGGCGGCGAACGTACGCAGTTCCGTAATGGTCGCCATACCGCCATCAGCAATAATGTGAAGTAAGATGAAAAGAAACAGGCACTGCCAGCTGAGGCACCTAGACAGGCAATAAATTGGGATTCCGTTTTCGTATCTCTCTATCTGTGTTTCTATCGGTCGTTCCTCTGGTAAAAATAAAAATAATAAGGACCGAAAAGAATGTGTTTCTAAGTGCCTCAGTTTCCAGTTTTCCTCTTCTTTGTCCCGTGTTTTTATGGCACGCCGTCGTAACGCATGGGCACGGTCACTGTTCTCGAAAGAGCGTAAAAGATGCATTGCCGCTGCGCTGGAGAAATACCAGGCCGCGCAGAGTCACGGATGTCTGTGAGGTATAGACGCGCGCAATGACACCCCAGATCCCCGCCACGCGCTGCTCGAGAATAAAGAATAAATCACTCAGGGTGGAGAATAAAGACACACGAATTCATTGCTCACGAAATACACGAAAAGAAGAAAGTGCACATATCGCAAGGAAACCACTTTATCTGAGCATCGTAAAAATATCAGAAGCGACAAGCGCATCAAGAAAAATATATGTGGAAGTATTTTTAGTATCCAATATACAAAGAGATAGCTGAGCGTTTCTTATTCGACGGCAAGAACTTTCTGGAACTTTCTAGGACCTAGGTACTATGTAGAGACGTTGGTGATGATGACGACTTATTGGCAACTTCGAAGCGGGGCGGTGACAAATAGTCACCAAGCCTGCTTCATTTATTCAGGTATGCTGTACATGTTTTTCATTCTAGCATTTTTGTATACATCTCCTTAATATATTTTTAACAGCGGAGGTGGTTAAGCTTTCGGTTAGGCCGCGTAGTGCGAACAAAAAATGTGGGCCGATCCTGGAGGTTGTGCAGAAAGGGTCCAAGCGCAATGGCACATACCCCTGTGAACTAGCGAAGCTGTTTACTTCTTCTTTCTGGGGTTTTACGTGCCAAAACCAGTTCCGATTATGAGGCATGCCGTAGTGGAGGGCTCCGGATTAATTTTGACCACCTGGGGTTCTTTAACGTGCACTACAACGTCAGCACACGGGCGTTTTGGCATTTCGCCTCCATCCAAATGCATCCGCCGCGGCCGGGATCGAAGCTGTTTAAGCTCGAGGATGGTCCGTCAAGTGTACGCCGCAAAACCTCCGCCTGGCGATGACGTCACTATGCGTCGCCTAGCGACGCTTCGCCCCAGCTGCACCGACTGCGCCGAGCCTCGCCACAGCTGCGTGAGCCGTGACGTCACCACGCCGTGCGGAGTGGTTGCCGCGGCTGCGCAAAGGCGGAGCTAAGCCGTGACGTCACTGCACCGACCCACGGGATATATAGCTCCACGTCGCCACCGCGGCGACACAAAAGCCCCGCCATCTCCGCACCGAGCACATAGCCGCGAAGATGGGCCGGCCGAAAAAGAGCGTCACTCCCGAAGAAGAGGAAGCGCGGCGGCGCGAAAGCCGCCGCGCCGCCATTCGAGAGCGAGTGAGACGACTTCGGTCCGATCCCGAGTATCACGCCGCCGAAGTGGCAGCGAAACGTCGGCGATTCGCATAGATCCGGAGTTACGAGCCCGTGAAACCGAGAAAAAGCGTTTGAGCGTCCAGAAGCGTCCAGGTACTTTAATGACCGAGTGTTCGTTGCTCCTTGGGCTGTCGATGATTCCGGGGTGATCTTGCGCAAAATGTGGCCGAGTCTCAAAGCATAATCTCGCAAAAACTTGGCCGAACCGAGATAAAGCTAGGGGGAGTCGCCAGCTTCGCTCCTTGCTCAGTCTTCGCACCACTAGTGTGAAGCTGCTCTATCTACCTTGTACCGCTACCTATATGCCTGTAACGGATCCGGTCGTATCAATCTCTTACATGTTTCTTTCCCCCAATACTCTAAACGTCCCTTGCCTAACTCGACTGCTGACCGGTTGATGCTTCCGTCCACTTTAAATGCAAGCGCTTCTGGAACGTGTTCGTTACCTACGGGCCTCACTGGGTGAATCCCTTCGCATTCCATTAGGATATGCTGAGTGGTCAACGGATTTTAAATGCGTAAACATTTCTATGGTTACCCAACAAGAAAACTGTCAGAGCGTACGTCCGTCGCGTAAGACGATCGCCAGCTGTGGAAGATGACGACAACGAACGCGCGAGCAGTGGCCCGAGCGCGAGGGGCAGTATGGGAACGCTGGCATGATAAGCGGCATCGGAGGCAGCTGTTGAAGAAGACAACGACGAACGCGCGAGCAGTGGCACGAGAACCTCTCTGTGACCACGTGACGTGTTGTTGTGCCGTGCCTACGTGCCTATCATCGAGGCGACGGGAGCTCCCACCTCTGCGCGACAAAATCAAGAATTCGACGCGCGGGGCAACTTCAAGGAGCACCCATCTTTGCCGCGACGAAGCAATTAGACGCAGCTATTACCAGTTATTACCTGCTATATCTGTATATATTTGTACACATTGTATAAAGATTTCGTCTTATCTTCGCCTGCTTCAAGACTCCGTCTCTCGTCCCCGACCCCGAGTCGCAACAGTGTGCAATCAGGCACGCACTAGGCACACCTTTAGTAAGCCAGAACTGTGGAGCAGCCGTGGCTTCGGATCGGAACGTCCTCAGCGCACCTGGCGCCGCCCCCTACAGTAGTTTAATTGCCTCATCAGCTCACGTTGCGCGGCCTTCCACAGCAGTTCGTGTCAGCTGCAGCGCTGTCGCATTTACCGTAATGGCGCCAAGACGACCGCAGCCGCTGAGCAGTGCTAGGATTACCAGCAGTGTTGAGTGTGAACACAACACTGCTGTCACGTAGTGGTGTTGATTGTGAACACTCAACACCACGACGTGACTACGAAATGCTTACGGATCATTTAGATCACTCCCTGAGGAGATTCTACGTAATTTTTTGCGGCAGCATATGCTCAGGTATGCTTTCGTCCTTAGGCAACGAGCTCGAGTCCTAAATAGCAGGGCACTTCCCTTCGTGTTATCGTACAGATTTCACCTTCTCATTTATTCTCATTCGTGTAAGTCCACATGGTCTTTTTTCGCTTCCGTTCTTTGCATCCAATTCGCTGTCTCTGTTTCTTTCTTTCTGATTACTCCTGGGGTGGAACCTTATAACGGTTCCCAATGCGAACCGGTTCGCTTCGCCGCTTACGTCACTAAATGGGCCACTCCCAAGCCGGAGGTGGAAGACGGGGAGGACGCGACCAATAAACGAGAGGGAGCCGCCTCTGAAGTCTACGTCATCATATGACGAGATAATCGAGAAATTACGGAATGTTTCTTCTTGCTCAATAAATATGAACTATTATTTGAATATTGTCCTGAAAGTTTTCAAGTATCGTCGCGTGTTGACATATTCCTTTATTGTACATTAGGCAATATTGCCATTTGTTTAAGTGTTCGTCGCCAGGTGGTAATTCAGGCGTTAAGAATTGTAACCACTCGAATCAAAGGAAATAGCCACATCCCTATCAGTTGTGCGGAAATTTTGAAAGTTGGTTCTTTATACTATAATGCCGTCGCACAGCCATCGGACGGTTCCCTTTGACAGACGATAATGACGCCGAAACTCCTCATCCGTCAGCTCTGAAATGCGTCTAGCACCTCCAGTCGGTGACGGGTCCGGGAGAGCAAAGAATGAGGGGCGCCGCCATGTTTTCATGTGTATGTAGTCGTACCTTAGAGATAATCAACGCGCGCGCACCGCTCACGAATTTCCGAGGCGGCACGGCCCGCGCGCGCGGCCAAGGTCGCAAGCAAACAGCCAAGCCACAGCAACGGAACCCAAAGCGGACTACCTCTTCCCGGTTCCACTAATGGCCGACGACGAGTTCGTTTCGAAAATGATTGACAGATGCGTGACGTGTTCAAAATTTGAAGTACCACCCCGCTGTCTCTGACGGCCGCTGACGCAACCACAATTCTGACCAATCACGTGAGGGCAAGCGAACCGGTTCGCTTTCGGAACCGTTATAAGATTCCGCCCCTGGTTGTCTATCTACACTTTCAATTACCCTGTACTTGGTTGCAAACTTTCTTGACCTCTTCCTCCATTCTGTGTCCACGCTTTTCAGGTACAGAGACTTGTGTACTTTAACCCCCCATTTATTTTCATCACTGTTCCTGAGTCTTTCTTCAAAACTAATTTTGCTCTTGGCTTCTTTGACATCAAAACAGGCCAAACCCTTGTCACCCTGCACTGCCTCATTTGTATTTTTAGCGTGGGCTCCTAAAGCCAACTGGCCTACCGATCTTTGGTTAACTTCCAGCCCCGACAAGATATCCGATTTTAAGCACACAATTGCATTTGCAAACGTTAGCGCTGGCACCATTACTCCTTCCCAGATTCCACGCACGACCTCATTTTTATTGTGGCCCCACAGTGCTCTATGTTTCATTATTGCTGCCCCCCCCCCATTCCGCTTCCCCTTTATTTTCAGCTTATCCTGGTGGTTGCTTGAGTAAGTCTCTCCTTCGGTTATGTATACGCCGAAGTGTTTATATTGCTAACGGCAGCGCCCTGCATCGACAAGGGCAGCCAACAAGCTGTCTTACGCGGGACGGTAGTTCGCGCTGGCGGATCTCCTGCCATTTTTTAAACTTAGTAGTTGCTCTGCGCATACGCTTTAAAACACACCTGTTAACTTTAAAAAACACGTGTAACACGCAGTGCTCAAGCTTACAGTACAATGGCCCTCGGAGGCTAGAATGGTAATGATGGGTAAGGCGTACGTATAATGCTCGCCAGAAACCAAGGCTTCCAACCACGCAATATGTGTTACCGGTCGGAACCTACATTTTCCTAAGCGATTTATTTATCATTATAACTTTCCCGCATTAGTGACATTTTATGTGCTTGGCTTTGAACTGAACTATTTCAACATGAGCTGTGACTATTAGTGCTCGTCACAAGTCGTGCGAACGAGTGTGCTTTACGCATGGTTTGTATTGATTTGCAACTTTATATAAGGTTGTTTGTATATTTTTTAAGTGTACATAACTTGTTTCTTGCCCTATAGGCGATTGTAAAAGCTTCTTATTATTTATATTTTTCCTATTTATACTGTTCTCTCAACTAGTGTATTTTTAATATATGAGTGTGTCCTTGGTTATATGAATTTGGCATAGATGTCTATTGAGTACCCAAACTTGCGATACTGTTGCAGTTATTAAACAACGAAGAAGCGAATGAATGATCCGTTCATTGGCTCACTGAATCCAAGAAGTTCAAGAAGAATTGAGCGAACGATGGCGGAGCAAGAAATGAACTTTTAAAAAGAGTGACACCAGAGCTAATTGAAGTAGAGCTGATAAAAGCTGATTACGAACTCGTGTATTTCGCAAAGAAATAAAATGTAATTTTCTCAGCACGGTATCCTCACTGGCGAAGTGTAGTAGCCGAACAAGATTTTGCTCAAGCATTCCACGACGATGTCACTCCTACCGCAAGTGCCACACTTGTCTTTCACACGAATAATATTTCAATACAACCGCCTGCACGCAATCTAGCCTACTATTGCATAGCGTTTTTCCCACTCAGTCCTACTGGCAGGACACTGAAGTGTTATTCACCACATCTTACTAAGAAATGTCGAAAAATAATGGACCCATAAGGGTCTACAACCGACACGATGAGGACAAAAGGGTTGAGTGTAACTGCAGAAGTTTCTCCACGGCGATATAATTTTCCTCGCCAGGTAGCGCAAGCGAGGTAAGAACCTAACAATCAACAAAGAAGTGGAACTCAAGGAACCCCGCTTTCACTAATGAACAGCCCTACCAGCGCTAAAGGATGTGCGGTAGCAAATTACACGACGGAAAGGAAAGAAATGGCGTAGTGGCAGGAAACGTGGAAAAAGAAAAGGCAGCAGACAGAAAACGGCGCTAACTCTCAATGCCTGATGGCACGGAAAGCAACGTAATGAGGATCTAAGGGCTGCGCAATAAAATCGGACGGTGCTCGCTTCCGGAGCGTCGAAGATTGGTGTGCCGGCTACTGGGACACTGTGGTTCACCGAACACGGAAAGGATTAGGCGAGGAAATGGAAGGAACGGGAAACACGGAAGATAATAAAAGTCACGAACGAACAGCTACAACAGAAGAAATATCAGAAGGCCTAGATAACAAATGGTAGAAACAAAAGTTATAATAACCGGCGATATTCTCATAACGACGGGCTTGGCATGCCTACTCCAGGTGTAATTCATTCATTTATTAGGTTTCCCATCCCAGTGAGGCTATGAGACATGACGTGTTTGGAAGAATCTGAATTGACTTTGACCCCTCGAGGCTCCTTAACATGCCGCTAAATCTGATTACACAAGCATTTTTGCATTTCGCCCACATCAAAATGGGCCGCCACAGCCGGGAATTAAACCCACCATTTCGTATTCAACATTAGAAAGCCATAACCAACGAGCCATCGCGATTGGTCCAGGTGTAATAAACGACGATGAGAAAAATAATTACGCAGATCCCACGCGCATGCTGGAGCCTCTGTGAAGCACAGCTTTCGTGAAGCGGTTATTTGAAGCGGTCCCGAACCATCTCTCAGGCTTGGTAAAAAAACACAGTACGTTGATAGCATACGCTGCGGTCGACATCACAGGCAAATTTTGCGGTCGTGTGCGGCGCGTGGAGCTCGCAAGCGGATGCCTTGCCCTCGGCTCTTCGCCTTACTAGGTCCACCAGCCATCGCTGGTCCGCCGGGTCAGCGCTGGTCAGCGCTGGCAGAAGCTTCGCTGTTCAGCACATTGCCGGCGAGCGGCAGCGCAAGTTTATGCGCTTGGCGGGTGAAAACGTTCAACTTAATTCTTCTTCTCCGCGTGCTTGAGTTCCAAACACGGAGTGCTGTAGATGATGTGGCTGGTGGCTAGGGTTTGTTTTAGATTTAGCGCGTCTTCTTACGCGAGCCCGTGTCGTTTGTTCGCCACTCGTATCAGCAGGTACCTTGAGGGATGGTACCTTGAAGCTTCTGTAGAGTGCCGAAACCCGCTCCGCCCTTTCGGGAAATAGGCACAGTACGCGCAGACTAACAACCGATGGGATGATGGCGCAATTAATGTCGACTTCAGGGCCGGGCGTTGAATGCGGTGGTCGACCTCTCGTTCTTCTGTGCAGTGCAAGCAGTTATGATTTTTCGGGCAAACAGCAGAGGCCTCACGCTCTGAGATACGCCACCGTGCGATCGACGCCTTCCTGTAGGGCATCGTGTTGTTCCCCCGTAGAGCCTCCTGTGACCCAGAATGTAAAATTCGTCCGCGTAAATGGCGTGATCGAGTCCCGCGATACTGCACAGTCTATCAGGTAGTTTCATCACTGCAATGTTGAAAAGTAATGCAATCATCACTGAACCCTGAGGAGTGTTGAGAAGAAAATTAAATCTTTTTGGGCAAGACAGCAGCAGCCGCGTCCAGTAGAGTCTGGAAAGGTTAGCTTTAAAACTGGTAGTTTCGCCCGAAGGCGAAACATTGAAAGCAATAGTAAAGTTTAGAGCAAGCTTCGTTGCGCTTGAGCTCATCGCACGGTGTTCAAACAATACGCGGACACGATATGACGCCACACAGCACGCAAGGATACTACTCCAGCGCAAAAGGAACAGTACCATGACTCATGCCAGCGGCGGAAGCTAGAGCGCAGTCCTTGCGCCGGCAGAGCCGACTGAGTGGAGCGCGACGGTGAGTCCACTTGGCCTCGTCGCTGTTGCAGCCAAACGCGCTGTGCGTCTCTGGAGGCCGTCTATCTATCTACGTGTGGGCCGCGCATACGTCGTCGATACCAGGACAGCACGGCGGCAGTGGCACCAATGGCGCGGCGCCCCTCGAGTGTCCGTATAATTTCTACAGCAATGATCAATAAAGAAAGAAACAAACGAACAAAATAAAACGAGTGCACCAAACACACTCGCATGATATTGTTACGGGAAGGAAGAAGCGTACTAGTATTTACAGATGGGTTTTAATGGCTGCGTAGAGAAGCGAAAAACCAGAATCTTCTTCGTCGTCTCCCAGGGCACCAACATTGTCCTCTTCTTTCCAGATTACATAATATGACAATATTTTACAGATTTTCATTTAAACCTGCGAAGCGCAGGAATTGTTAGAACTGCCTTAGTATTGCGCAAATCAGAAGCAGCACACCGCAACGGTCTCAAATGTCCTGCAGCTTAAGGTGCGTGACGTGACGCATGTTTATGTAATTGAAGGCAGGATATAATACGCATAACGCTTAAAAAACACGCTTGTGCCTGCCGGAAGACGCACGAAATAAAAAAAGAAAGATCTTACTTTCATTAAAAACTGCATAAAAGTTTGATCGTATCAAACTTTATAGTACATTGACGCAGTGGGACAGTTACCAGCGTGAAACGATTTTTCCACGACTTAAAGATAGCAGCAGTTGCGATGAGGCGCGATTTCTACAGCCTTATGGCACAACGACGTTAGATGTTAATCACAACAGGTACCCGATGACTAAATTCGGAACAGAGCTCCTTAAATTAAGCGTATGCTCGAAGCCACTGGAGTGGAGGTGCGTTTTCATGAAACCCCTCCCTGGAGTAACAGCTGAGGAGTGCTGTTGAAGCGCAGTCAATTATTCAGTCGAATTGTACTTCTGCTGTCCAGTCAGCGGAGTCAAGGAACTGAAGTGTCGACTTGAGTGAGCATCGAATTGATTCAAAGAGTGATGTCACTGCTCTGCGCATGATGTCTGCTGCATTGTCTACGCGGCGTTCCCATAAAGCCCACTAAACAGCTGTAAGTCAGATCCGTGATTCCGGACAGCGGGCTTGGTACTTTTTAATACGTTCAGCACGTCCGTTGGTAAATTGCAGTGAACCTGTATGCGAGCGCCTGTGCCCGTGAAAGCACTTTGAACAAGAAAGTCACAGAAAGGTGTGCTCCACCCCCACGTCCCGAACTCTACGCTTCAGAATTCAAAATTCTCCCTGTAATTCCCTGCTACGTGCGTAGGCTGCGGAAAGTAAATAAGAGAAGTGAATGTTGCAGCGCTTTTTTCCAGAAACTGGCTCCGAGCTGCTATACCTGTTTGCATACATGCATGCGTACGTGAGTGGATATGAGCACGCGTTTGTGCAAGCACTTGTGTGTAATTGTACGTAGGTGTTTGTGCTTTGGATTGTGTGCTAGTGCACGCCTGTGTTTACGTGTGTGGGCTGGCATGCATGCATGCATGCATGTATGCATGCATGTATGCATAAGCGACATCGTAGGAAATAAATAACGTGTACCACATAGTCGCACTAGAGTGAATTCCTTAACCCGCAACAAACGCAAGGCCGGATAGGTCAACTGGTACTTCGTGCTAAGAGCGAGATGCGTGCGGCGCCAGCATGCAGCAGTCATGAACGGGAGTCTGGCTCTTTAAGAATGCACAGCGATGCACCCAGAAATCAGGGTAAGGCGTGCTCGCAACGGTCTTTCTCTGCGCGGAATACGAGAGGCGAATGCAGTTCGCGAGCAAGCGGATCGTGCGACTGCTCTTGGCAACGGCATGAACAGTTGCCGCGACTGCGGTACACGAATGACGTTCATTAAAAGAGCGCCGAGCAATACGGGACAACGGATATGTCGCTAACAGGGCACGCAAGAGACCTGAAAGAAAATCGGAGCCTCAACGAGACTTTGTAAATAACTTTTGTGTTAGCGCATTTGTATCATGGTGTGTGTGCGTGTGTTTCTGGGCTTTGCTTTTAGTTCACTCATTTTCTTTCATCCCTCACCATCTCATCTAGAGTAGCATGCCGGGCCTGTCGCTCTAGACTCCTTTCCAGACTCCTCAATGTCTTGATTGAAATAACGTTACAAGGTATGTACAATTATGAGAAGAAGACACCACGATTTCGCAGAACGCTTGCTCTATATTTAATGAGCAGTCATTGCAGTGTTATTACTATTCGACGTGAGAACACACATATACAATGAGCACAGAGGGAATCAGGGAGGGAGTAGGCTGGAAACTGCCACCAAGAGGCGCACGACGTCTGAAAATTAAATAAATTAGGGTTTTACGTGCCAAAACCACGATTACGTCTGAGAATGCACTTGGCCAATCTCAAGAGAAGAGGGAGAAAGAGGTAAAAAAAGATGAGAGAAAAGAAATAAAAGAAGTAAGCAATTTACAGACGGACATTTATAGACTGTGTGGCCGCTGCCAAACAAACTATCAAGGCGCTGCATCGTAACACACGATGCCAATATCACATACGGAGACATAGAACGTCACACAGTGCATAATGTCGCAGAGTCAGAATGAGTTGCGCAATCCAGTTTATTAAAGTAACTGATTAAGATGAAGTGCACAATGAAGTCAGTACATCATATTGTCACTGCAGTGCCGCAATGTTCACTACAATCTTGGCTTACGTTAATATCATTCTTAAAGTAATGTGTCAATCACATGTCGTTTTCGAGCCCAAGAGCTTCTACTTAAATACTACAAGACTTAATTAATTAATACGTTTGTTTTGCACACGTAGCTCACTGTCACCGACCAAACCCCTCCCCCCTTTTCCCCTCACGCCAATGTTCTCTCGCAAAAAAAAGAAAAAAAAAAAAAAAAAAAAAAAAAAAACAGCTCTTTCAGTAGCCAAGCGGCCAGCGTGAAGCAAAAGAAAGAACGTCGGTTCATTCCTGGACACGCTACATGTCAATTACAGGTCTCGGGAGCACCGCCTTTCGTTCCGGTACAGAAATCAAGACGGAAGCTGTCACACGGCACGTCAATGGATAACTGCGTGCTGGACACGGTGCTGACACTGACAGCAACACTACTCGGAAAGACCAGACGCGACGCAATCTACAGGAAATTTGGTAATGGAACGCGCAAGGCCAAGAGCTCAAGTGATGCGGACGGCGAGATCGGATAACATCAGGCGCAATCGAGTTCCGCCAACAACAAATGCACAATAAAACGACGTGCTCTGGACCTTCGTTTTCTCTCGTTTTGTGTGTAACAAGAAGCTTCTTTCCTTTTTTTTTTCTTCCGCAGACGGGGCAATGTGTCGAGACAATGAAGATCAGCAGAGACTGTTGGACAGATACAGTATTCTCAAAGACAAAATGACATCCATTCTAATTACTGCGACGTTAAATGAGATGACGTTGATTGGGCGCTCGAGAGTAAAGTCTTCGGATCGTAGTGATTGCTCAAGGGAACACTTACAGGACTGATAGCCGAAATAATGATGAATAGGATTAGATATCCGAAGTACAAAACTATTAAAGAGTACGTAAACGCAGTGCAGTTTACGGAATAATGGAGCATTACGGTTACCAAGATGTACGCAACAGCGCCATCATGCAACGCTGACGTTAACTAAATCACACAGAAATATAATTGCAACGACCGTGTTCTACTTATGCGCTCGTTCAAAGACGTTGGCGGAAGCAATCACTAGCGTATAGTGAATCTTGTTCTTTTTTCCGTCAGCGCGCAAAATACGTAACACTGAATGTTCCTAACACGTTGTGGTTGAAGAAAGCTTCAAAAGATGGCACTGCCAGCGCCGCTGCTGCTATCAACATCTCTCCTGTCCCGGAATTTGTAAACTAACACGTTTACACGACTAAAATTCAGCTAGAAACAAAGCTAAAACTGTCAGTTACTGTGCTCACAGCTGCTGCTTCTCTCTTGTTTCACAGAGTGACATAAAGCGTGGGTTGCAGCACAGAACTGTCACGCAAATTCTATTCCGGCTTGCAGTTCTGACATTCCGAGTTTGCAACGCTGTCAACGTTACCGTGTGTGGTTTCTTTTTGTTATAAGCGTTTTGGTTCTACTCTATACCAAAACGCATTCTCAATGTCAGATCATTTCCTTACGCCACTATTGTTGTAGCCGCGAGAAGAAAGACAGACCCGTGAATTTATGCAGTATTCAAGGAACATTCACATGATGGACATTCTCCGGCGAGATAGCGCCCTTGCGATACACTGCTGCCAATAAGTGCCAGCGAAACTACAGGCGTTGCACGCGGTGTTGTCCACGAAAACATATGCATCTGTAACCTGTGCCACGTGGAAGGCAAATAGATAAAGCAGCAAGATTTGGAGATGGATGACAAACTATAGTCTTTGGTATGAAAAGTTAGTGAGCATGCTATAAGCAAAAATTGAAACGTTGAGAGTGAAAAACAATAGTAATAATAATCGTTTAACACGATGTGTGGCTGGGCGAATTGGTTCACCATACAGGATGGATTAAAAGAGTGCAATGAAAGACACAAAGAAAAAATTTAATTAATTATGGGGTTTTACGTGCCAAAACCACGATCTGATTATGAGGCACGCCGTAGTGGGGGACTCCGGAAATTTGGACCACCTGGGGTTCTTTAACATGCACCTAAATCTAAGCACACGGGTGTTTTCGCATTTCGCCCCCATCGAAATGCGGCCGCCGTGGCCGGTATTCGATCCCGCGACCTTGTGCTCAGCAGCCCAACACCATAGCCACTGAGCAACCACGGCGGGTGAAATCCACAAAGAGGACAGAAAAGAACAGATCGCTTGTGCTGCTCCCTGTCTTGCCCGTGCTTTCTTTCTGTACCATTTTAATTTATTACTACATCAGAACGTCCCTTGCAAGTGATTTCTTGAAGGTGTGATACGCAGTCTCTCCGCCGCCGGGGTTTCGCGCTACTACCGCTGCTTGCTAACATGTACGAGATAAGGACGGAAAACTGGCTGAATCCACGCTCTGCAGCGCATGTGTGCTTGCTTACATGTTCCCTTGTGTCTTCGCATTTCTGTGACACTTGCGCATGTTCGCGAATGTGCCTGGAATGTGGCTCCCCAGAGGGCCCTCACTGGCAACTGGCCAACGATATTTTTATTTTCTTAACATTTACACTTTGCCTACGTGCACTTTAAAAGATGTTGAATTATTTTATTTGAAGTGGTCAGCACAGTATAGTAGACATGATTTGAAGTTTTACCGAATTAGGTCCTGCAGAAACACCATAAAAACCATCAGGACGGCCTCGTAAAGGAAGATGCTCAAGTTCAGGGCATAATTGGCAGATAAGTGCATGGAATGCGAAGCAAATATTATACACTAGCGAGTATGCGACGTTATAACCGTGATAGTGTACGTAAAGAGTATGATAGAACAATAAAGGAATAAAAAAACACGGAAAGAACAGAAATAAAGATTAACAGTATGCATTAACTACTCAACTGTGATGATTAGATTTCAAGCGAATAGTAACAAAAGTGAAAATCATTATCGTAGTTCAATCACCAAAAAATTATTTAGAGAGCACGACGAAAAGAATAACGTGTATGGAGTGATTTTATAGAAACGGGTAATGAGTTCCAAAGAGGTACGGTTGAAAAAAAAACGTTTACTTTCCATAATTAGTGCGAACTCTCGGTAGCAACCGATCGTATTCATGTGCAAATTTTATTATATTGGAATCCGGTAGGTCTGACTGTGGCATGGAGTGAAAGGAAATTATGCTACTGCGTACTCGCAATATATAAACGCTCCTAAACGAAAACGTATTGGTTGGGTAATGGGTAGTAAACCCAGATGTGGTAAGTAGGTGCGATACGATTCCTGCAGTGATTAAATGAAATCAGGCTTAAAATGATGTGACTTTAGAAATGATGTGACTGTTTTTTCATTCTTTTTCTAATCATTGCATCTATTATGACTATCGTTCTGAGCACATCTATTAGGTTAGACAAAATGAGCAGCCCCCTATGAGCACCAAATGAATGAAGAAAAAGCGAAAGAATTTAAACTAAGCCAGTGGTGAGAAGCGGAAGGCACGATAGAGAGGACAGAACCAGGTCCACAAATTAAGACAACTCCGACTAGAGTTGTCGCTGAATAATTTTTGCAAAAGGAGATTGCTCGTGCGCATCTGTGAGTGTTTACTCCCCCCGAAACTGCGTGAAATGGCGTAATGTCTCATTGCGCATAAAACTTGCGCCAGCAATGGCACCTCTTCTTCGCAACGAGGTTGAAACTGCAACTTCAATTCTGAGAGAGAGAGAGAGAGAGAGAGACAGTTCTCGAAGAGAGACGCGGTATACATTACATGAATGAACGAAACAAAATGTAAATCTGCCTCCAATGTGGACTTTTGTAGGATCTTCAACGAGCGCTCACATAAAACATTTTGATAGCGACAATGCGATGTGCACCAAGAAAGCAATCTTGCAAGCGAGTCAGAACGGTGCGAAAAAAAGTATATGCACATAGGAAACGGCGAACCTCGAGAATGTGCTGTCGAGCTTATTTGCGTAATCGTGCTCACGTGCAGAAGCGGTCTCAACTCTCCGCGCTGCAGTTTCTATACGCATGCAAATGCGGCGCAGCCACGCAGCGAAGAGGGTATTTCACAGATTAATAGGGAGGACTGCAATCCGTTGTCGTCGGTGGTCCAAGCGAGCTTGCTATACTAAAGAGCCACCGCGGTAGCTTAGTGGTCATATGGCGTGGTACTGCTAAGCTGGACGGTATGTATATATCTTTCATAAGAAGCCACACGCGCGTAATGAGTATCGCACGCGTAATGCGAAGACATGAGATCGTTCCCCGCACCTGCGGCCAGTTGTTTTTTTGCAACCGTTTTCATTTCCGTTAATTTACCATTTCATTAATTCAATTACTAAGTATAAGTAATTTCCCCTACGTTGTCTTTGGTGTCTATGTTTGTGGGCTTCTTATGATAGGAGTAAAAAATCGGGCCCCTCGGTTCCCGTTCTTCTCGTCCGTATATATATATATATATATACAGGGTGTCGGAGCTGTCACGCAGCAAGATTAAAAAAAAGAGGAACGGCGTTACACTCACTGTGGTTGCTCAGTGGCTATGGTGCTGGGCTGCTGAGCACGAGGTGGCGGGATCGAATCCCGGCCACGGCGGCCGCATTTCGATGGGGCGAAATGCGAAAACACCCGTGTACTTGGATTTAGGTGCACGTAAAGAACCCCAGGTGGTCCAAATTTGCGGTGTCCCCCACTACGGCGTGCCTCATTATCAGATCGTGGTTTTGGCACGTAAAACCCCATGATTTAGGAACGACGTTACGCGAAGCAAACCTAGTGCGTATTGTTTCTAGTATAGTGGAGTAGCCGCCAGTAATTTTTTCGTTAGTGAAATTTTATTAGGTAATTGTAATTAATTATCTAATTTGAGAAGTACTGTCCTAAGTATCAAAGTGTCAATGAGAAAACTGTAGAGCAACATGAAAAACTCCCGATACGGCTTTCTGTTGCTCAATACGTGCTACATAAATGTGTTTTTCCGAGTGTGAAAGGAGCCCGCGAATACACGCAGAATTGCCACGCGACTGGGCGCTCGAGGCCCTTTGTGTCTATTCGTGGGCTTCTTTCACGCTCGGAAAAACACTTTTATGTAGCACGTATTGAGCAACAGAAAGCTGTATCGGGAGTTTTTCATGTTGCTCTACAATTTTGTAATTGACACTTTGATACTTAGGACAGTACTTCTCGAGTTAGATAATTAATTACAATTACCTGATTAAATCTCAGTAACGAAAAAATTACTGGCGGCTACTCCACTGTACTAGAAACAATACGCACTAGGGGTGCTTCGCGTAACTCCGTCCCTTTTTTTTTAAATCGTACTGCGTGATAGCTGGGACACCCTGTATATATATCCAATGAATGTTTCTGCAGATCCAGTGCAGATACAGTGGTTTATCAGCATTCGAAATAAGCAGGCGTTTATTTACCTCCCGGAATTAAATAAACGTTCACACGTTCGTCCGTTCATTTCGAATGCTTATATGTATATATTATATTGCCGATCTCACTATAAGGAATGCCTAGTGGGCACGCCGAGTTCAGGCGTAGGTGCGCAATCCTCGGATATTGAATCGTGCTTGTTTCACTTGTCCGCTGGCGAGATGGTGCCCCTGTTACTCCCTGCTGTACGCATCTGAGCTCTCCACCATATTATCGAGGTTGAGTCATCAATTACTCGCGGTTTAAGACAATGTGCTCCCTCTGCCTGATGGCGAGGAAAGGTGGGAGCGCCCCTCATAATTTTAAAGGAGGTAACAACGGTGTGGCGTGGTCGTGGCTATCGGCAGGCGCTGGACGCACTGCTCGCTCGGCCAGGTCCAGTGAAGAGGCAGACTCGGAACAGTATGGATCAACTACGGGCGCCCTTTCCGCGTCACAGGGCATCTCTGCAGTAGCCAAGTCTGCCACTGATGTTGCTGACGCGAGAGGCAGGTCCTCTTCTTAGCGATAGCTGCACGTCAATATCCTTGAAGACAATCAAGTTTCGATGTTGTTTCTGCAGCCACCATCATAGGCAGCTGCGGAGATGGGAACTGCTTCTGTGCATGCGTGTGCTCTGGCAGCGAAGTCGGCACAGAAGACCCTGTCTTCGTAATTCATTCTATTGGGGGCTCGTACCATCCGGTCGCAAGTTGGAATCAGCGCAAGTTGGAATCATCTAGCGCAAGATCGGGGGTAATTGGAGATCGCAGGGAGAGGCCGCAGGGAGATCGTCCTGCAGGCTGATGATGATAATGACGATCTGGGCACGAGTCGAATTAAAGTGAGGGCATGGCTCACCTGCTCCCTGAATTCGAGCGCCTCGTTTCAGCCCTTTTATGCTCGGTCGTAGTCATGAATGATGCAGTCTAGCACCAGCCCATCGACGTGCTTTAGGACTGTCCGTTGATGTCATAGCGCGTCCATGGGACACAGTACCTCTGACGGGACCGGTGCTGCAAGCCAAAGGAGCTTCACCGCCTCCACTGTGATGCGAATGGCTTCGAGGCGGGCGAGCTTGCTTGTCTCCTTCACACTCCCGGATGGAAGTCAACTCACAGAGTAACTCTCATTGGGCCATTATTGCCATCATCATCGCTCACAATACCAACCAATTCTGTCAGCAAAAGTGGAGCGACACAGACATATCTCGTTCACGAAAAAAAAAAGCTAAGTTTAGCAAAAGCAACATTACGGATAACATACAGGTTATAGAAACACCAGACGCTTGTAGGAATTCTCCCTGTAAGCCGGCCTTACTAGGCGAATGTAAAGCGCCGAAGCCCTTTTCCCATCCCTTAATCCACCAACTCGTATTCCTGCATTAGGCCGAAGCACCATTCTAATGAATATAAAATACAGTCATTCATTCCTTACATTGTTCAATGACTTTCTGCCAAAATTATTAGTAGAGTGCGTTATTTTTCTTTCTAGAACTGCCTGCTATGGGACTAAGCCTGCAGCTAAAGCATGTTGAGAAGCGACGGGTAGCTGCTATTCGATTACCGTTGATCTTTTCCCGCGTAATTCTCAGTCAGTAAGGGCGATGTTACAAGGCAAGCTTTCGTTAATATAGACAGCTAAAATCCGAGCTCGAATCTCTGATGACTACTTCAAATGAAGCGGCAGGAGAGGGAAATACAAGCGAAACATACGCTCGAGTCTTGCACTACGATCTCTCGGGCGCAAGGCAATCACTGCTAAACCGTCGACTCTAATCCGACACGGTGCAAGGGATTCTCGTTTTATTGAAAAATCCCACTTTCGCTGGTCGTCTCGGTTGGTTAGGAGACGGAGAATTTCATCAGCATTTCAGCGTTTAGGTTTGGTCAAGTTATACCGATGCGAACCCGAGCACCAGGCAGCGCTGAAAACCTCTCGTGCTCCCTTCTCTTAATCACCAATTTCCGTTCCACGGTCCCCGCTTTGTTCCATTATCGCAGAATAGTATGACGCACAACGTCGCCGTGCATAAGCGATCATTCTCAAAATAGCAGTGTCTAATGACTCCGAGCAAAAATCACATTCTGCGCCTTCTGATTTCCCGTACTATAAAACATGTTCAACCGAAACAGCCGTACTGTGAGAGAACTGCAGTAACTTGTTAAACTTCGGGCTTTTAGTGAATACTGAGTAAAACTGTTTTCTTTATAAGCACCACACGCGTGATGAGGAAGATGCAAGATTGGCTCCCAGGTGCGGCAAGTTGTCTTTTCGTCCGCGCTCATTTCCCTTTTCGTTATTATTTCTACACGTAAAATAAACGCAACAATTAATGCACCAATATGCTAGTTCTGGCTCCATTGTCTGTTTTCTTCATATGGGTATGAGTAACGAGAAATGCAGCCCCTCGGATCCCCCTAATCTAGGTCATTCCTTTCTTATGGCTGCGTTTGCCTGATTTACCGTATCTAGTACTTACAGCGTCAAAGTTATCTTAACGCCATGTGCGCGCCGGCTTTGTATCGAAGGATTCTTCGTGAATGGTTTGCTATTTGATGATATTGTGCTCGCTTCGTATAGTTGTGCCTCGTACTTACAATATAAGCGCTTACTAAAGCCAAGATTTCTTTGCCTAACCTCCCGCGTTTGGCGTGACAGCGGCGGTGGTGGGTTGGTCAGTATCTCGGCGGATATATGTGTGGACATACCGGGTGAACATTTTGAATCGGCGGCGCAAAAACGACTAGGACAAAAAAAAAAAAACCTAGTACAAAAAGCAGGTAAGACAGAGGATCAGCGCTGATCCTGTGTCTTTCCTGCTTTTTGTCCTAGTCATTTTTGCGCTGCCCATTCAAGATGATCAACCAGTACCAACTCGCCTAAATGTCGATTCTTCTACGATATTGTCACGTAGTAGTGACGGTGAAGAAAACAGTCGTAAAACTGTGTATGACGAAACTGATTCTTTGTTGGGCGAACCTGTGCCCACAAAAGCAAGCTACACTCGAAGCACAACGATAGCGGCGAACACAGTCGGCGATCGTCGAAATCTGATTTACGGCAAAACACGTCGGCTTTTATACATGAGTCATCGAAGGTTCCAGAGTAATCCCTGGTCACCGCGTGTCTTCCAGAAAGTACTACACAATTCGCGTCAGTCATACAATCAGATTACGTAAGCGTCAGTGACAATTACATACAACGGATAGAAGCATCGATAACGTTTGAGAAACTTCTCATACATGCAGGCGCGTCCTGCGCCGAGTGATAACGTTTAAAATTTGTTAGCCGGTCAGCGGTGAAAGATAAATAAGTACATGTGGCAATATACCAGGTGTTCTTTTTCGTTCTTTTTTGTTATTTTTTCTGCCTGTGACAGATATGACTATTCTAACCCTTCCTCTAAATTATTTGAGGTGGTCATTACTCCTACGAGAATTCAAAATACATAATTGAATAATTAAGATGAATACACTACCGTACATATTTCAATAAAAACTGTAGCTAGTGAGTATGCAAAGCATATCGACTTAGAACAAATTCTGAGGATAGCACCGGTATTGATATATGCACCGCCAAACATGCGCTAAAAATGAACTGTATAGTTCCACTTTTAGGAGCGAAGCTCCTTATAGCGGCACCCGTTCCGTCCCCGTCGTAGTAGTAGTAGTGTGTAACCAGTCTGAGAAAAATGAGAAAAAAAATTCCGAAGTTGTGTCCGTAGCGCGGAATCGAACCAGGGACCCCTCGCTTCCGAGCGCGCGGCGTATAGCCCCCTACGCCACGAAGCGCACATAGACACACGCACCACGATGGCAATAAATACCCAACATTAACGAAAGGCCGCGTTTCTAACGCGTTTGTGCTAGCGCGTTACGGCCCGTGTAAGAAGCTGGTGTAAGACGCTGTGGCCTCTCCGCCTTACCTTCAACGCGTTTCGAACGCGCTGCCCAAGGCGGTGGCAAGTCAAGTTCAAGTCGAGGAGCGTTTATGAATACGGGGGGTATACTCTCTCAGCAGTCATGTGATGGCGTCGGCAAACGCGGTGCACGTTCCGGCATGTGTAAATGGCTGCGTAAGACGCTGTGGCCGCTCCCCCTTACTAGAGAGTACTGCACGTTTCTAACGCGTTTGTGCTAGCGTCCCCTTAAGCGGGAGATCCGATGATTCCCTCCGGAGCTTCGCCCACTCATTATCATTCACCCCGTGGATATGCTGTGATTTTTTTTTTTAGAAAAACGCTGTTTTATGCATTGAAGCACAAAAGAATGTACTTCGTCAGACGGTTGGAAAATTATTAACGCGATAGCGTTAGAGGCCCCGTGTCGCAGAAAATCCGGTATCGGCGATGGCAGCGGCGCCGGAATCCGCGGCCGAGAAAATCATCCCGAACCACCTCGACCACGCAGGCCCTCCGCGTGGCACAAAGGCGTTAGTGAACTAATTGAATTTCTCAAAGTAAAATGCATCAGAAAAATCGTAAAGTACAACTTAACCACAACCTACAGACGTGATAGCGCCAGATTGTATTTGAATATACGAGAAAACATAATTTTGTTACGCGGAAACTCAAAGCCAAACCCCTTTCACGGCATTTCTACCACTGATACAGCGGCGCGCCCGGGTCGGTTCCTTGCCAAAACACTATCCAGAATCCAGATGGCGCTTGCCTCCTCGGCCGCGGCGCGCGGAGGTGAAGGTGGAGTAAAAAGAAAGCTACAGTTGCCAGGAAGCCTGACAAGCAGTCAGCGATCTTTGAATGCTATCGCGTTCCAATCTTAAAGGCGAAGCTTAAGCGTCCTCCAAATGTTTATCTCGCAACTGGCGTAACCTTGACAATTCATTCTAAGTAGATATGACTTGCATACTCACAAGCTACAATTCGTCGATTTAAATATGCGCCGTAATGGAATTAATAATTTTATTGGGGTAATAATGTTAATTGTTCAATTAAGCATTTTGATGTCTCGTAGAAGTGATGGCCGCCGCACCGATTAATTTAGATCAAGGGTTAGAATTGTGCTATTTGCCACAGGCAATTAAAAAAAAAACTTGGTGCAGCTAAAGAAACACCCTGTACATAGAAAGGCGCTGCATTGCACGATTGGGCGGTACCGGACATAGCCACAACCGGCACCAGATATAGTGCTAAGCTTGAGGCGTTCATGGCGGCAGATGATGCACGGTAAGCGCGGGCTCACGTGAGCTCCGACACAAACACATTGTCGTCGGCGTTTAATTGCAGTTATTCCGTTGTGACAATCCTCCCTTCGTTGTGATGCCGTCGTCATTATTCCGCCGTCTTCCCACTGTCGTCGTCACTGCCTTCTCGTTTCGTCATCATGCCATCCTCATCATTGCGTTGTTGTGAATCGGTCACAATCATTCCATTTCGTCCTCGTGCCGTCGTAGTCGTACCATGGTGATGACGCCATCATAATCGTGACGTCGTCATGCTCATCGTCGTCTTTGCGTTATCGTCATGCATTAGTGGCCATATACTGCTGTCGTGATGCCATTGCCTTCATGCCGTTGTCGTCTGTCCAGCGTGGTCGTATGGTCAATGGATTGTCGCCATGCCATCGTCTCAGTGGCTCGACGTCATGCGATCGCGGTCGCTCCATCGTCGTTATTCTGTCTGTCCTGGTCACTCAAGTGTGGCTGCATTGCAGGATTCTGCACCTCTTGTGTCACAGTGGCGTATAACCATTGTGGAGGATTGGCAAAGAACGGACGCACACCGAGTGGCACATACCGAATAGCTAAGTCAAGGAAAAACAAAGTAAATCAAAGAATTTGTTCAATATAAATGCGCTATTCCATTAACAGGCCGATGTGCCGTAGAGATGTGCCACCATCTTGGTTGTAGTCAACTGGTCAACCACACCACCGCTGTCCGCGCTCGTTGAGTACTGCGCACGAGCTTCTTAGACAACTATGCGACTCCACCACCGAGAAAAATTCGACATGTATTTTAAGAAATTACATCGGCTGTTCATTGCAGCATGCGAGGCGAACGTTGAAAAGTGCCAGCTGCTCTTTCATTTCGGTTGTTACCCGCTGATTACGCGTTGAGTATCGTATTTGTTCGAGCTTTGTATGTAGTACATGCTGATGTACGCGGTCGTTTTGCGTTACTATTTTGCACAGGCGCATCTCGGTGACTGCAACATTATGTTTGCTTAGCGACGGACATAGTAGGATTTGTATACCTGTTGGAGACAGGTTTGAAATGCGGCGCCGAAACCTTCGTGCCCTAATGATGCTTACCTACATGGGTTTCGTGCACGACTTGCAGACTTCGGTAACAGCGATATTTCGAAGTTCTTAGGTAAGCTAGGCAGCGTATTTAACAGCGGAGCTGTTAAAAACGCCGACAGCCAATCATCGCCAAGTCATCGATAGCCAATCAATAGCTAATCAATAATACAACAAGAATCAATAAATTTCGAAAAATTCTGGGGATGACTCGGTAGTGCTCAGCGTAGCGCTAATACGTGGCCAATACCTTGCGACCGCCAATCGATAGCCAATCAATAGCTAATTGATAATCGACAAATAATAAATTCCAGGACATGCTGGGGATGACTTGGTAGTGCTTAGCCTAACACAAAAGCCATTACTAGTAGGTGCCCATCAACTCCGCTGTCTCTTTAGCATTGCACCTCCAGTGCAAGCTACGCTAATTTTTTATTTGCATTCGAGCGAATGGTATGCTTGCTGCTTCGAAAACTCCGACTGCGTGGCGTGAGGCGAGCGTCCCATCTTCTGCGCACGTGAATACGCGCCGCTCTCAATTATGAGCAGCCGCGATATACTTTCATTAGTGATTCGTACTGGTCTATTAAGCCGTTTAAGACAGTATCATCGCTGCGCTGCTAGCGATGGCTGTCCCAGTTAAAACCCCTGTTAAATTATGGGGTTTTACATGTCAAAACCACAATATGATTATGAAGCACGCCATAGTGGAGTAACTCCGGATTAATTTTGACTACGTGGGGTTCTTTAAAGTGCACCCCATTCAGGGTACACGGGCCGTTTTGCATTTCGCCCCCATCGAAATGCGGACGCCGCAGCGAAACGCCAAAGCCACTACGCCACCACGGCGGATGCTGAGATAGTTTATTAAGAGCCATGCAAAAGTGAGCTTAATAGCGTTAAACACTTCTCGGTGACGGCAGCATTATTAGGCGTTATTAACGCATGCAAAAAAGTATTTCCTTTATAAGAGCGTTATTTTTACTGTCACTGTGTAGCTGTGATGTTAATGTGGTTCACATCGTTGCTTGAGTGTCTCCTTCTAATGCCGTTGTCCTATGATATATTTGTTCGGATTATTACTTTGTAATATTGTCTTACTTTGCAGTGTCTTTGTAATATTGTTGTGCTGTTGTTTTGACTTGTATGGTACAAAGTTGTAACTGTATTTTGTATACTGTTCTATGTTTGACGTTATAGTTCAGCGGAAACCCGCTAGGTGGAGAGAGGTAATTAAAGGAAAAATAAGGAGACATCCACCCAAATGTAGCAATTGCTACAAAGGAAACCCATACGGGTTCCTCGAAAGAAAGGCCTCGCAGTTGAAGAAAAATTCGTCCTGGTCCGGGACTCGAACCCGGGACCACCGCCTTTCCGGGGCAGCCGCTTCATCATCTGAGCTAACCAGGCGGCTAGCAGATGGCAGGGCGAGGTCGAATTTGTCAACAACTCGAAGCAAAGACAAGTGTTTGACGTAATAATTCAGCGGAAACCCGCTAGGTGGAGAGATGTAATTAAAGGGAAAATGAGACATCCACCCAAATGTAGCAATTGCTACAAAGGAAACTCATACGGATTCCTCGAAAGAGGAACCCGTATGGATTCGTCGAAAGTATGACATCCACCGAAATGTATGGCTACATTTGGGTGGATGTCTCATTTCCCTTTGTTCTATGTCGTACGTAGAACCTACTCAAGACGATGATGATAAAAGAATGTTCATGGCGCCAGGGACAGTTATGGCCAAAGAGCACGAAGACAGTATTTTAAAACTGATCAATAGAGTGACAGAGATTAGATTTTTAATCGCAATATCTAATATGACAGTAAATTGGCCTGCCTAAAGACATTTGCAATAGAAGTGCGTGAAATAAATATGTATTAAAAGTATGGCAATGACTGTAGTGAGGTGAATACTGTGAACCTATTCAACAGCCAAGACGTAGCCGGGGCCATATTTGTGCGCTAGCAGGTCGTTATATGATTTCCATTGAAGAACGACCTCGTTTCAGAATGCCAGCCGCGGCGGGTAATTGCGACCTCGTGTTCAGCAGCAATACGCCGCAACCACTGAGCCACCGTGCCTGTTGGTCGTATAATCAATAGGCACATTCGACTGATGGCATATAATAGGAGCCGTGAAATCTCTTCCGCTTTAAGGAGAAAGAAAGAAAGAAAGAAAGAAAGAAAGAAAGAAAGAAAGAAAGAAAGAAAGAAAGAAAGAAAGAAAGAAAGAAAGAAAGAAAGAAAGAAAGAAAGAAAGAAAGAAAGAAATACCGTAACAGACACAAGAACAAAATTCGTGCCACGAGACGGTCAATATTGTGTCACGAGGGTTGCGGTCCCGCCCTTGCCGCTTTCTCCTCGACCACGGCGCCAGTCGAAACTCTTCGACCTCGCCACCCGAATCGATGCGGCGGCTGCTACGTGACACGATCGCGGCGTGAATGCCGGCCGGACCAGGCACGACACGGACTATATACCGTGGCTACTAAAGCGTATGGCGAGCTGCTTCATAGGGCAGCTCTGCGTAGCAAGAGAAGGAACGACCAGACCTGCCGTAAAGTGCCGATTATTAACAAGAGCCGATTATTTAACAAGCGCCAACTCCGAATCTTTAGGGGACACTAAATCGAAACAGTAAATCAGTTACTCTTTCGGGACTTTATTTGCGTCAACGTAGCACATTATGCCGTTATAGAGGCTCTGATTGAAGCCAGAATTGGTGGCCGCACTTTTCAGTGGCTATGCAGCTATCTGACCGACAGACATTTCTTCGTGATGACCCAGGATGGCGCCACGACCCACCACCAAACATTCCAAGGAGTACCACAAGGTGGGGTGTTGAGCCCGACACTATTCAACTTAGTGCTCGTTGGCCTAGTCAGATGCTTGCCCAACACCATTAGAGTATCAATCTATGCTGACGATATCTGCATCTGGGCGTCTGCTGTAACTCGACTGCAGGTACGAGCAAGGCTACAAAAGGCAGCTACGTTAACGTCACTGTACTTACGAAAACAGAACTTAGAGCTGTCTTCAGAGAAATGCTGCCTTCTTGCATTCACTCGGAAGGCAATGAGGCCTTACTCTGTGAGTGTCAATGGGCAAACAATAGTAAACGCACGGAAACACCGCTTTTTAGGGGTAATTATCGACCGCGACCTATCATGGAGCCCGCACGTTTCATACCTAAAGAAGAGGTTAACGACCATAACACACCTCCTCAGTTTCCTCGGTGGAAAATCATGGGGCACATAGGTGCGGTCAATGCTGCAGCTTTATAATGCCTTGTTCCTCGGTTTCGCAAGATACAGCCTCCCGGTGCTAGGCAACACCTGCAAAACAAACCTGCGTGTACTCCAGGGACTACAAGCTCAAGCCCTAAGGACGTGTCTCGGCCTTCCGAAGTGTGCGTCTACGGCGGCAACGATTGTCATAGCGCGAGATCACCCTATATCAACGTACTTAGCCACCGACGTTCTTCGGGCGCATATTCGGCACGTTGCCCGACTACCTTCCCACCATCTTGCATCTTTACCCACAGAAAGGCCACAGACAACTTTCAGTCCTATAATTGCTGCCAATCGTACCTCGTTGCCATCGAACTACATGTCTGCAGCAAGGCCATTCTCACCGTTATGGTGCCTGCACAAACCTGACATACGCCTCACCATCCCAGGAATCACGAAGAAAGCTAACATGTCGTCATTTGCCCTAAAACAGGCCACGTTAGGACTTTTACATGAGGTTCACAGTGGCCGCATACGTCGATGGCTCAGTCACACCTACAAGTTCAGCTGCCGCAGTGGTGATTCCATCAAGATCCGTCAAGATACAGCTAAAGACGTCACATGTCTCATAAACGACAGCTGCTGAACTGGTAGCCCTCCGTGCGGCTCTTCATTTCATTCCGCCGGAGGAACCACCCCATCCATGGTCAGTCTTCTGTGACCCCAAGGCATCCCTCCAGAGTTTACTCTCATTACTGCGCCATGGATCACATGAGCAGCTCGTCGCAGAGATAACCATCACACCATCGCACCATCGGATGAAGGGCACGATATAATATATCAGTGGTTGCCTAGTCACTGTGGCATACATGGCAATGATCGAGCGGACGCAGCGGCCCGATCTGCCCATGACGGTGTCAACTGCGTTGCCATTCCTCTTTCGAGAGCCGACGCAGCGAAAAAACTTTCCGCGCTTGCGCGTGAGCTAACATTGATACAATGGAATTCATCCGATTTCACAAGTGCACGCCTTCATGCCCTGGACCCTAATTTACAGCTCCGTATTCCGTTCAACCTTCCACGACGGGACTGCACACTTCTAGTCCGTCTATGGCTTGGAGTAGCTTTTTGAAATGCGTACTCCTTTCTTATCGGAATGGTCAATAGCCCACTTTGTGAATTCTGCGGGTGTAATGAAACAATCGCACACCTTCTTTGTGAATGCCCTCATTTCAACCCGCAGAGAGCAGCTCTCTCAGCGAAAATAGATCAACTGTACAAACGCCGAATAACAGAAAAGAACATCCTTGGAAACTGGCCTACACAAACAACGGCGCGAGCCGCCCTGAAGGCACTGATGCGTTACTTGAGAGACACCGGACTCGGTGACAAATTGTGACTCTGCACTGTGTTACGTAGGATGGAACGTTCGCACTAAGCAACACGAGAACGCCTTCGCAGACTGCGTGACAGTGCCCGCAGAAACAGTTCTGTTTTGTGTGCGTGTGTGATTTTCTTTTCTTTCCTTCCTTTTTTTATTCTTTATTTTTACTTATTTTTTTCTCCCTCTCCTTTCGCATTCCTTTACCCCTCCCCCAGTACAGGGTAGCCAACCGGAGATAACCTCTGGTTAACCTCCCTGTCTTTCCTTTACCTTTCTCTCTCTCTCTCTCTCTCTCTATTTGCGTCAAGTTCGCGGTACCAAAAAAGAAAGAAAAAATTCAGTAGAACCCATCTGAGGATGACTATCGACGGTAGCAATGAATAGCCACAGCGTATTGTCACCGTCTAAACGAGTTATATGTATGAGGTACTTCAGCGGGACTCCTTTTTCGTGCTTCCCTAAGGACACTCGGCGTCATCTAGAGCCTGCGCATGACCTCCGAAATGCATGGCGTGCGTGCGAATGCTGAGAAACGCGTCCTAGGCCCCTCTGTCGTACTTCTTTCTGGACACGCTGTGTCATCTAATGGCAATGCAGAGAAGTCCGCCAGTGCACATACTCGGTGACTCAAGTTGGCGAGAGGTGCATTTGTGGCGCAGCTCGCTAAAGCGTTGGCGTGAAAGGCGTTCTTTGAAAAGCGGCACATACACAGTGCAAGTGTGGCGCTACCTGCTTATGCGCCGGTTTGCTGTCCTAATAGAACTCCTGTGACATGGGCTAGATTCCGCTCAGCATCGGAGAAATCTAACGGATATTTTTCGTCATTGTAGAGTGGCGTCAAAGAGTTTCTTCCAACAGCGGTACCTACCCAGTCCCGCGTCTACAGTGGCCCATGTCAGCGTGAAAGAGGTTCGTTAAGGTGGATACACACGCGAGGGCAAAATCCCGCCTGCTCCGCGGACAAACAGTGACGTCAGCACTTGAATCCGGCGCAGCCGAGTTAGGTCGCATTCGCACAGCCGGACCGCCGTTTGCGGAATCCGCGTGCTTACCCTCGACTCCAACGCTTATTAGCAGCTGCGCGTTTACATACTCGGCGTGCCCTATAAGCCATAGTGCTATGAATCCCTCAACAAGAACCAAAAGAGTGACGGTTGCCTCGTCACTTAGCGTTTTCTTGTGCACCTCACTCATGTTGAAGTCACGCATGCTGCGCGGTCTGAGTAAATAGAAATGCGCGCGCAACCACGACTCGCCTTTCCCGCTGCATCACAACAAAATACACGCAGTCACTGCTGCACAACGAAATCACACGTGGCTCCAAGCCGATAACACGCCATCGTAGCCACGCCAATGCGTCCGATGTTGACAGATTTGACGCTGACTACGCTAAATTGAGGTCAGACGACCGCCAAACGGACGGATGGAAATACCGGCGAGCATTTTCAATCCGGACCGCGAGCGGAGGAGCCTGGACTAAGCGAGGGTGGCACGTTTTGATGACGCGCGCGTCACGTGATACGCCATCCGCTGCGAAAATTCCTCCTCCGTCCGGTCGTGTGAATCCACCTTTAAGAGCGGCCCGTATGTACACATTAGCACATACTCAGGGACCCAAGTTGGTCCGATGGTTGGTTTCGAACCTTGTTAACTCACCACCGTAGCACGACGCGCTACGCATTCGACCACTGACTACCCAGTGACCCGGGTAGGCGGGAAAACGGTTATAGATAGATAGATAGATAGATAGATAGATAGATAGATAGATAGATAGATAGATAGATAGATAGATAGATAGATAGATAGATAGATAGATAGATAGATAGATAGATAGATAGATAGATAGATAGATAGATAGATAGATAGATAGATAGATAGATAGATAGATAGATAGATAGATAGATAGATAGATAGATAGATAGATAGCCCACAGAAAGGGTGTAAAGTGCCCAAAGAAAGCTAACGCATTAAAATGAAGGTCAAAGTTCTATATTTCGAATTCTGCAGGAGAACCCCAACGGTGGTACGTCAGTGTCACGTCACAAATTCCTCTTTCTCAAAGTATTTTCTCGTGTCTGAGCCGTTGCGGCTAAGTAAAGGTTCGTGAAACTTTTTTTAATAAATTATTTTAATTATATTATTAAAATTCGGTATTTGACTGCTTCAGATAAAGTGTAGTGAATATTTATCGATAACAATTTAACTGGACCCGAGCGGACACCGTCAAAACTCATGACAACACAGCGAGGTGGTGCTAGACCTTTAATGTTCCGTCGCCACCCGGCTTGCGTACTTGCGTCTTTTCTGACCTATCAAGCCAACTTTCTTGGCAGCTGTGTTTATTTTTTATTATCTCGAAGCTATATACCTCTACCAATCAACGGTTCTTTCATGTGCCCAGCAAAAAACTGATAAGGTCCCTGTTGTCAAAAAAGTAGAAGTACAAAACAAGCACCAAATCACATGACAGATTATAAGGTTCCTGTTGTAAGCAATTGAAGGCACAAAACAGCATATCTTCGTTGCCATATATTCGCCACGCAGAAACCGGTCTAGCCGCACAACCGAGCACTTGTTTTTCAAGAAAAAAAAAAAAAAAAACCTACCCTGTCACGATCGGGCGCACAGAGCGAGTGGTGGGGATAAAGGTGCGTTGCGCTTGTACGTGACGTGGCATGATTACATATCATTCGCTCCAATTGTGGAATGAACCCCGAACGGACAAGGCAAGAAAAAAAAAAGAAGGAAACTCGGGCTTGAGTAAATGTTGACCATCGAGCGGTTTCATCGAGAAGGAAAATGCAATTGTCATGTTCTTATATTCATTCGCGATCATATCTTACTGGCGAGAGTTGCTGGCGCGTACCTTGCGGCCACCGGTAACACCAAGCCCGTCGTTTGGGAGCGCTGAAATAGTGGCGCTATTGCGCGCTTGTTTTTGTATACCGCGTATTCTTTTCTTTAATAATTCATTTGGTGAATCTCAACAGCTTCGCTATAATCCACATTCACAGCGTGGATTGGACCTGCATTCTTTTGCGATATCAATTATAAACACACTCCAGGACCATTTCCGCCGCCGTCGGCGTCGCCGTGATGTTCCGTATAAAGTCCAAGTGGGATAACATTGCGGTGCAACAACAGCCTCACACCAAGTGTAAAAGTGGGCGCAGTCCGTTTCCCAGTTTCATTTGTGAAAGGTGTTCCTTCCGTAAGTGCGTTGTGATCAAGCTTTGCTCTGGGCAACGGGCGTAAACAGGATGCAGCGGCGTATTTCTTCAGCCAATCGGAGAAAAAGAAACGGAGCGCTGAAAGTACAGCCCCCGCTGACGCGGCACTTTACCAGCTCGACAGGTAGAATACTGGAGCATTCGACAGTGAATTTGGCGAGAAAAAGTATTTCGACCAGTTCAAAATTCTGCAAACTTCGCACATATCACTTCCTTCGACCGACAAAGACCTGCTGGATTCCCATATCCAAGATGAGCTGTCGGAAAGGCAAACGTGAGATCGCGAGTATTGATACCGGAAGGAAATTGTAAAAATAGTGCCATCGAAAATTACAGCGCACGAAGGCAATCTACCCGGAGATTCTGCTAACCAAAATCCACACACAGCCAAGACTTAATTATGGAAGCGACGTATTATATACCAGGTGTCCAAATTAAGCCTTGCGGAATTTTTGAAAATCGCCTGTGGCAGGTAGCATAATTCTTATCGTTCAGCTGGGTTATTCGAAGAGGCGGACATTCGAAGAGGCGGACAAGAAATCGAAACAAATATTCAACTAATTAACAAAATTTGACTTTACGGCACATATTACAATTTACGAGTTGTAGCCGGGGAGTTTGCAAGACGCATCCATTTGAAATGAAGTTCCAGGATGACACCAGTTTCCAGATATTTGCCAAAATGTGGGACGAAACACATGTGCGTTGCAGTTACGTTTGTGCTTCACTATATAAAACAGCATTTTGGGGAAAAAGTCAGTGGTACAGCAGTGCATTTTTACGGCGAGTTTGATGGCGCATATCTCGAAAGTGGAGTCATCTTGGAAATTCATTTCAAGTGGATGCGCCTTGCAAACTTCACAGCCCTAATGAACGAGTATGCGAGCTCAGTATACAAATAAAAAGAAGACGGTCAGAAACGCGGCTGAAGAGCATGCAAACTGCTATTGTCTTCATTTTCGAGCGCTATATCAAAGTTTTCTTGCAAAACCGTTTTCTCCGTTAATAGGGTCGAATTTAATTACTTCACGGCACAAAAGAATCATCGGCCGTGCGTTTGCTTTAAGAGAGTAGGTGGAGGAGGGTGAGTACCGATCGTGGTACGATGCGGAGAACAAAAGCTCTCGGTGAAAGGCGGCGGCACCTTTTGGACGTAAGCAAATGGCGTAAATGACATCAAAACTGAGATAATCGCAGAAGAGAGAATCCTGCCTCGTCGCAAGGTACACAGTCGCTTGCATAGGCACGAAGTTTGCACGACGAAACACGCTCCTTCGTAGAGTTGTCCTTTTTTTTCCCTTTTGTCCTTTGTTGGTGTGATCATTATATCACGCATTACAAAGGCAGCTAGAGCTTCGTCCTATCGCAAGATAAAGATAACGTAACGACAACGGTCTTTCAATGTTCGTCGTCGAGCTCGGCTTGTTGGTGTACGAGCTCAAGCCAAACAGTGCTAGGGTAACGATATTGTAGTGCAAACGAGACAGAGGTTTCAACATTAAGAAGCGCGCACCTAAGACAGGGCAAAAGAAGGTAGACTCAAGTACAGTATGCCAGAATCAGGACTCACGCAGACTCCGATAATATATAGTTAACTTAGGGCTCACTTGGACACAAGACTCAACGAAACTCCGACTCATCAGGCTTACTCGGATTCAGACTCACCAAAATCAGAACTAGTGAGACTGGGGCTCAACCTCCCGAAAAGCAGACTCAGCCTGACTCAGATTTACTGATCGGTGCGAATCTGAGTGAGTCGACCTCATGAGTGAGTTGGCCGACCAATGGACACGAGATAAATTTGAAACAACTAGCCCAGTAACACGTTCTATTAATACAGAAGTTCACAGGAAGATCAATGGGTTTGAAATAATAAGCAGAGACGAAACAAGGAATGTCCTTGTTTGATCACTGTAGTAGTAGTAGTAGTAGAGGTTCGGGGTGGGAAAAGATGCATATTTCTGAAGCCCTTATAGAGAGCACGGCTCAGCATCTGAGGGGAAGGGAATGGGGGGGGGGGGGGGAGAAAGAAGGAAATAGTGGGAGAAGGGTGGAAGGGAGAGGGCTTGACTACTGTTCATCATACCTCAGACGAGCAGTTACTCTCCCAAGAGTAGATGACAAAGAGAGAGAGAAGTGATAAGGAAAAGACAGCAGTTAAATTAGACCAAGCCCGGTTGGCTACCCTGCACTGAAAAACAGGAAAAGGCGACTGATAGGCGAGAAAAAAAAATAAACGTAAACAATACGAACTCACTTTTCTGCAAAAGCGTTCGTCGTTCAGGAAATGCCAGCACTTCTTTTCCTGTAATGGCACCTTCGACTGGGCATTAGAGAACGCTCAGGCGGCGCCACAGAGTCGTGTAAGACCGCAGTCAAGTTGCATTAAGAGTGCTTAAGGCTTTAACCAACAACGAGTACATCTTATGACGATGTCCTACATACTTTGTCTTATGAGTTCACGTAGACTGTTCTGCCTCTTTATGAACTTGTCCCTTATATGCGGGCTTTCAATACAGTGTTATATTGACAAAAGTGGATGACATGCCTATTTCTATTGGTCTAATCGTCATTCGTATATAGTCTTCCAGCTCGTTTATATAATGTATATAGAATCCTCAACAAAACGTGTACGGTCTTTTAAACATTCATAGAAACCCGTCTGTAGTCTCTCCGTAGAGTGTTTAAATAAGTTTAAGTTTGTGTGAGGGGCCTGCACTAAGACTTACATGAGCAGGCAATGCGGGAGAAGTCACGATGACACGATTTTCCTTCAAGAGAGAAAGATGGTTTTAATGCGCAGGAAAGACACAGTTCGGCCGAAAGAGCGCGCTTCTGGCCTGCGAAAAGGGGACAGGGGTAAAGGAAAGACTGGAAGGTTAACCAGAACTGGCCAACGTTGACTATATACACGCCACTCTGGGGAACGGGAAATTATTTCGCCCTGGCTAAATAACCCTCGCATGCAACAGTGCAGGTGATGATGCAATCTAAACAACATCCGACACACTGTATGCATGCCTCTCTTTAGTACTTCTGAGTAGGTCGCAGCAAAGCGCGCGGCGTACAAGTTAACCGCAGTACAGAAGCCGTGTTGCGCAACACACCTCGCCCCAATGCTCAAGAAAAGAAATAAAACGAAAGAGGGAGGTGACGAAGGAAAACGCAGCCGCGTCGTGTAAGTGCAAGTGGCGACCGCTTTAGCAAACGGCCGCTATTTTACGCAAGCAACGTAAAAGCATAGAAGAGGACCCGCACTCTTTAAATGGATGCAAATAAAGTTCGCAGAACTAACTTACAGAAAACCGCAAATACAGTATGAAGTAGCATGAGCTCTAGAGAAAGGGCATCGAGTATTCACAGCACTCAACGCATGTTTACGAGGCGAAGCCAGCATAATCGGCCCCAGGAAGAACTAATGAGAAAGATATGAGAGACAAATGAATCCCACAGAGCAAAAGAAAAAAAAGAAAGCAAAAAAGAAACCGATCTGCGTTCTTTCGTCAAAAGCTCCGCGCGATACAAAAAAAAAAAAGAAAAAATAGAACGCACCTGGGGGTTTACACCAGAGTATGGTCGCAAGAAATGCTACGCTGAATATCGTGGCGATGCGCAAGCTCTGTACCCTCTGCACCCTAGTCAGTCGTAACAGACCAGTGCTAACATCGCCTTATGTGAGCACATTTGTAGTTTTTTTCCGTGACGTCGATCTCTGCGAGCTTTTGGTGTACGTATATTATGCTGCTTCTGTGTCCTTTTTTACGATACCACGACTCCCCAGACCCTTACATCACCGGAGATCGGCGCTGCGCCGTCGTCACGAGTCTGATCGGTCGTCGGCCAGTTTACAACCAAGTTGGGGAGCACAAGGCTATATGGTTATGCACAGGAGAGCTGCGCAGTGCTGAAGCGGCCTGGCAGTTTCAGTTTACAGCGTTTGCGCCGGAAAGGATGCCGTTTATTGGGCGCAAAAACGCTCTTTTCTCGGGCGCCCGGAGCAGAAACGCCAAGCAGTGCCTCAATAATGCTGCGAAACATTACGAAGGCGAAACCTCGCGTCGGAAGCAAATAAGTTGTATTTCATGCAATCTTATATACAGGGTGTTTCAGCGAACACTTTCAAACATTCGTAAAGGTTGCCTCTGGCAGATAGCACAGTTCTAGTTCGCGAGCTGATCTACTCGAAGAGGCGGACATTACTTGCACAAGAAATTGAAATGCATAATCGTATAATTAACAAAAAAATAGTAATTAAGTCTTTAGCTAATTACCTGATGGCCTATATTGCTATTAACAAATTGTAGCCGTAGAGTTCGCAAGGCGGATCCACTTGAAACGAATTCTCGGAATGACACCAGTTTCAAGTTATTAAGCAAAGTACAAGAATTAATATCTCGAAACTGGTTAGTGTTAGTGAGCTATAAACGCACCAGCATGTGGTAACAGATTCCTGAACAGCGAAAGAGAGGAACAGGCAGGGCGATTGCCGGCCTAAACTGCCAGCATAGCCCCCCGCCTGTATAGTAAACACCTTAAACAATCAACCATCCAAACCGTATACTGTCGCAGACCGTAATATGCTTACGGTATTCGAAAATACAAGATCTATTGGTATTTGTTACATAGATGCGAGCATATCCGCAAATATTAAACCACATAAAAATTATTATTCTGACAATTTAACAAGGCGCTTTTACTGGCACACATATTGGGCAAACCTCTGGAAGGGCAACTTTTAGCGGTGCCTCAATTCTTCACAAAGAACAAAAAAATAGTTATGTGAATATTTACCTGCGCTTTGAGCCACGATTAAAACTTTTAAAATAATAATTCTGGGGTGTTACGAGCGAACACCACGACAAGATTACGAAGCACGGCGTAGTAGGAGACGTCTTATTCATTTTGATCACCTGGGTTTCCTTAACTTGCACCCAATGCCCAGCATACGGGCTTTTTGCATTCTACCCCCCTCACAAAAGCCCACCCCCCCCCCCCCTTTTTTTTTTTTTTAGAAAGGCAGTGAAGCTGCGCCGCATCTAGCGCACGGTACCGGCCTATAACAGCACGATGCAAACGATGCGAAACTCAGTAAAAATAGAAACAATGAAGCAAGCCATACTCAACGACAAAACAGTTTCAAAGAAACTGTCACTACCCCTCCAACTGCGCCAGCAATCTCCTGCGGTGCAAAGCAATGCGTACGTTTTGCTGCTGGGACACGCCGCGACGCACTCGATGATCTGCCAAAGCTCTTCGAGAAACCCGACGTCTAAAGGAAGGACAACGCGGGTGTCATTGAAAGACCCCAGAGGATACCTGAAAAAGGGCTGCCGACAACGCCTATAGCCGACGGCGCGTCAGCCTAGGACACGCGAGCACTCGGTGCTCAATTTCCAAAGCGCTCAACAAGCTCCGGACGGCGCCTCACGCGCATCCGACAGCTACGAAGATGGCACACAAGATCTCTGAATAAAGCTACACCCCACAGGGGAGGCACATTCTCGAAAGCGACGACGCGCCTGTATCGTTTGCCATCTGAGAAGAGATGCCTCCGGTTCAGGCCGATTGGGGCTAGAGCTCCGAACAAACAGCGGATCCCTCGTGGAAGGCGTACGTGGTAACATCTAAAGATAGCGACAGGGCACAGTGGACGACGTGATCAAGCGCACGTGTCAGCAGTGGTACGCTTATTTGTTCGAATGAATTTACGAAACGAGATGGTGACAGTCGTTGCTAACGCAGCCCGCAGCCCTTCACCCCCACCCCGCAAGTATAGAAAGCGCAAAAAGAAAAGAAAAACAATAAAAGTGCCTACAGACTTTACGCTACCAGTGATGTCGTGCTGGTCTAAAGAAACAAGGAGCTCAGGAAATCCGCTCTCGTTCCCAGTATTACTGCGCTAACCACAGAGAATGCAGGAACGCAGGAAATGGGGAGCCTCGTCTCCAAGTGCGCATTCTTCGGAGCTCCAAATGAAAGCACTGACAGGCCTCGTTTATCAAGTACTAAGGAAGGCAACCCGTTATTTAGAGAGGCAACATCTTTGTGACGAAGCAAAGAAGTTGGCAACGAAAAAAAAAAAATCTGACATGACCTTCTTGGGAACAAAAGTGAATAGATGACAACAGAGGAAATGAAAGACAACAGACGTTCACGACAGGCATTCGTGTCACTGTCTATTTGAGGAGGTGTCCACGAAGGTGAATAAAAACTCGCCCAATTATTGACATTTACAAAGTGTTGCGCTCTCGCGAAAGTCTTAAATGAGCACTGGACTAACGCTTACCAAGTTAACTATATCACAAGAACGCCCAATCATGTTTACCATAATTTCATCGACAGCCAAACAAACCTAATTTTCTCTTTATTGCGATAGCAATTGTGTGGCGCGGCCGCGTGGGCCAGATCTTGAAGCGAGAGGTAGAACGCGTAGGTCAACTCGCTCGCTGCTGCTGCCGCGCTTCCTGACTCGAGCGTTTTGACAGCGAGTGTGCGCGGTCATCGAGTGAGATGTGTTCACGTTTTCTTGTGCGCGAGTGACACCATGCTTGTTAATTTAGTTTGTAATCGAATGTTTATAAGTTTATATGGCAGATATTACCACTGTCGTTGAAAAGAAAAGTGTACAATCATTGCATTCTACCGGTGCTAACATACGGGGCAGAAACTTGGAGGTTAACAAAGAAGCTCGAGAACAAGTTAAGGACCGCACAAAGAGCAATGGAACGAAAAATCTTAGGAGTAACGTTAAGAGACAGGAAGAGAGCGGTGTGGATCAGAGAACAAACGGGGGTAGACGATATTCTAGTTGACATTAAGCGGAAGAAATGGAGCTGGGCAGGCCATGTAATGCGTAGGATGGATAACCGGTGGACCATTAGGGTTACAGAATGGATACCAAGAGAAGGGAAGCGCAGTCGAGGACGGCAGAAAGTCAGGTGGGATGATGAGGTTAGGAAATTCGCAGGCGCAAGTTGGAATACGCTAGCGCAAGACAGGGGTAATTGGAGATCGCAGGGAGAGGCCTTCGTCCTGCAGTGGACATAAATATAGGCTGATGATGATGATGATGATGGCAGATAGGACTACTATCCTTACTTCGTATAGCTGTCTACTAATTTCCTATCGCAATCCATGCTTCGCCGTCCGGGCGAAACTGCGACTTTTTTTTTCTTCTTTTTTTCCTTTGGGCTTCTCCGCTCATTGCTTATTCATAAAATAAGCACAAACATGAAAGTGTTCCTTTAGGCTAATTGCTGCCTCCACCAATTCAGTCGTCTGCTCCGCGAAGAGCGGCAAAGCAAACGAAATCCCACTTTTCTGACCAGAGGATTTCAGTAACGTCAGTTGAGAAACACGTCATAGGCCCCGTGTTTCAAAACTGGGACACAGTGACTGGCTAAAAGAGTGGAGGGTCTGCTGACTATCGCGCCACCTACACACCAAAACGTGCCATGAAACACAACTTTTCGAGCATAACTACCCACTAGGATCTCGACACACACTGCAAACAAAACTATATAACACGTGTTTTATTCGTTGCCTTCTTTTTTTTTTTTCAGTACAAAACGAAACGAAAGGCCACCTTTATTTAAGTCACTTTTTTTTTTCAGTTCTTTTTTAGGTCGTGTCAGTCGATTACCCTCCCACAGGAAGGTGACCGAGCATGCCTGAAGTTTTAAGCGGAGCTTTATAGAACTGGTGCGCCATTCAAGAGCTCTGCCGACTCATATCCGGTTGCCACATGTACACTTGAAGGTGCAGTCAACTAAGCTCAAATTAACTTATTTCTTTTACCACAAGCAGTTACAGCTTGTTCATGATGCCTGTATCGGAATGCTAGTCGCATTGATAGTATTGCGGATATATTCAAAGCAAGACCGTATAGAAATGTTGAAACTGTTGTCATTCTTTTCTTTTTCTTTTCTTTTTTTAGAGCAGGCGGTCTGAATTGGTTCTGAAACAAGCACACAGACGAAGACATTGCAGCACGCTTCTGCCGGCTCTGCAAAATTCATTGGCTCATCCAAACACCGGCGCAACATCTTGCAGTTGTATTCAACCCTGGCCTCTTTCTCTTTTTGCTGGTGTGTTGCGTCTGTCCGTTGTATGAACCATGGCCGATTATACTTGCCGGCTATCTGAGCTTGGGCCTCCTATCTCATGAGGTGTTGAGTGTATTCACTGTTCGGAGTACCGGCTAAGGTGAGAAAGACACACTCTCAAGATGGTTCCGTTATCTTGGAGTGATCCTTCCAATTAAGCTGTTATCCACGGACTCGGGTGCATAGGATAGCATCATACAAGGACGCATTCTTTCAAAGCCAACTCGCCTTTATGTAAATACAGCCCACACAGAAACGTAAGCACGCCGATCGTGTTCTAGATGTGCACACCGTTATGGAAGGTGGCACTTTAGCTGCGTTGAGCACGACTCCTTCGCCGAATTATGTTTACATCGCTTCACAATCATCATTTACATCGCTTCACAAACGCTTCAGCAATCATACATCCTTTTTCTTGTAGGCCAGCTAATGACAGCCTGTGGTGAGTCGTTTTTTAAGTCCTTCGTAATCAAGTTTACCGCAGAAAATGTGGCACGTAAAATCGGGTAGTACTCGAAGTTGGGTCACTGAAGAAGCAATAGTAGTACGTCCCTTCGGTCACGCCATTTCCGTCTGGAGCAAGTGTTCGTAAAGAGATTTCTACAGGATGTTATACTATACATAAACGCATCTCGCATTATACTATAACAAACAATCTCGCATTATAGAGCCGTCCCGGTGTGACGAACTGGCGTTGTGGAGAGCTTCAGTAAATGTGGCGGACGCGGAGGCGTTCTTAGAACACTTTCTTGGCACCGCAAACAACATGTCGACATGATAGTGCGTGCGTGTATTGGGCCATCATTGCTGCGTATACGTCGTCAGGTGCAGCAAATGAAAATAAGATACTCTTGATTGCCAAATCGACGCCAAGGAGTACTAATATTTCAGTTTGCCCACAACATAACAACACACAACTAAGAGCTCACGCAACAGTCTCAGCGAGTAAGGCGCTCTGTTCCAGAGTGCAAAGTTGCTCGTTAGTTTCGCGGCAGCGAAATCCGTATTCTGATTACCTCTTTCTTTGCCATTGCCAATGAACATCGGTCACGGGCGACCCATAGGCGCGACGGCTAATTTTACTGCTACCGGCACCCTTTCCGAATTGTCGTGCAGTCTAAGCGCAGACTTTCGTTTTATGAGTAGTTTATATTTTTTCCGCGCGCAGGGGATTTTAAGCCTGCGAGCCGATATGTGCACCCCATGATTGTGAAGATGGAAATCGCTGCGGTAACGGGGTCCTCCCGTGAATGATACCGTTCTCGCGATTCTGTTGCGCCTTCAAATGATTGTTTGGGTTATAGTGTTAGTAGCAGTGAGTCTGAGAACGCTATCGGAGGGTATGATTTTATTACGCACGAAGTAGACCCGCAACCAGCAGTCAGTGGACAGCAGTCAGTTGTTCGGTTGCGAGATTTGTTTTTAGCTTTTTGGCAGCTGAGTAGCTTATTGTGTCAATTGAAAGCTCGTAGAGATATAATGGCAATGTTATATATCGTATTTGTGATGTCTATACACCGTATGGTGGAGATTTGCTGCTTCTAGCAGCGCAGAGTGTGACGCTCTGCCCAATAGTTGTGGCACTTACTGGAAAGAAGCAGTTTCGACTAGGCAGAAAAAAAGTTATAGTACACGGTCCTTATGAGCGAGAACATTGAAACATTCATAGGCTGTTGGAAATTGACGTTAAAATGTTTGATGCATTTCAGAAAAAAAATTTATTGCTTAGATATCAGCAAAACATGGTAAGGATTTTCTGTACTATTCAGTAAAGTTTTTTTAACTACATTATATTACATATTACACCCTAATTACCTATTGAAGAAATTTATATGTTTAGAAAGTAGTTCTTTCTTTTTCTATTGCTATATAGCACGTCATTCTAGCTTTGATCGTATATTCAATAAAAGATTTTTACTTAAGCCTTCCAAAAAAAAAAAAAAAAGAGGGGGGGGGGGAGGTCGTTTTTTCCATGGTAAGTTAAAGCAGGATGCAAAGACATCCATGCATCGAGAATCACGCCACGCACTGTGAGAAAACGTAACGTTATAAAAGCGTATCCCAAGTCTCGGACGATGTCATCCTCTCAGTCCAGATGGAGAGCTATGGGAAAAAGCCGACCAATTAAGCACGAGACACGCATGCACGCACACGACGACACACACATATCGCACGTGCATCAACACAGGAGCGGACACCACCTGGCTCGTTACACAGCACAATTTTCACTTTACCACTCGGATATTGTGGGTTCGGCTGCGAGTCACGCAGCGCACCGTCTAGTTCGGCGCTGAAAATAGCGGCGAACAAAAGCAAACGGCCCAATTGCGCAGCAGTAGACAATTAATTTCCGCAACTACGTGGCCGCGCCCACGGTGTCCTAATCGCGACAACCCCACTGCACCACTCTGCTGTGTTGCGACTCCACTGCCATTGTGGCCACGGTGCTCAGTGGTCGGTGAAACTGCGGTCAGTGCAGATATTAATTATGGTAAACGCAGGTACAAATTGCCTAATATTTAATGCGGTGGAATGCTACAAGCTCTCAACAATAATCGCAGTGGGACACTTTGAACATTCGTCAACCGTTGCATAAACCTAGCACAGTGCTACATCCCAACACCTCGCGGATATCCACGTAACTTGTCCAGTTAATTATTACCCATCTGGTACAAACCATTCGTGTGAACCCTCACGCAACATCTAATAAAGACGCGGAGAGTTCCACGGCAAGGAAGTTTGCCTCTAACCTAAACGTAGAAAAGCGCTTTGCGGTACTGCTACGCACCAGGCATTGCAACATCCACTGCCATGGCTATACTGTATGGCATACGAGATCTCGAGTTCAATTCACGGTCGCGGCCACCCGATGAGGGTACACTGCAAAACGTTCGTGCACTGGGTTGAAAAACGTCAAGTGATCACATTTATTTCGGAACTGTCCACTACGGCGTCTCTCAGAACCCTTTAGTTGCTCCTGAATTTTTCAATCAATCAATCAATCAATCCCAACGCAGAGTTTCATTAACTCGAAGGAACTGCCTCAGAATACAAATTTAACCTACACCTATAGATGTACCGAAGGGACACGCTTCTACACATTAGTGATTTCTACCAAGCTTTTACACCTTGTGGTTAGTACAATTTGACTTCAAAACATATATACATTTGACAGGAAAGGGAAAGCTGGGATCAGGCTGGCAACTGCAACCGTAAGGGGCACAACGCCTGCCTACTCTTCAGAAAAGAGGAGACAGAGACAAAGAAATGGAAGATAGGAAGAAGGGGAGGAAAGAGGAAAGAAAGAGCAAGATGACAAATCTCAAAGAATAAAGTAGAACACACAGTTAGTTATTTCGAGAAAAGTAACGAGAGCACAATGAGCCGGATCACTTCGAGACGCACAACCACTGGGGTACAAACATTCGAGTGTCGTACACCACAGGCCAAGGAGATGATAGTCCCTCGATCACTAGCGACATGCGCTGCGCACTGAAAGCGGGACTTTACGATATCAGGTGCTGAAGTGTCCTCGAAGAAACCACAAGACGTACACGACGGACTGGCCACACGTCCTTGTCTGTATAAACGTTCGCACATGTTCATACAGCAGCCAACCCTTAGCTTGAGCAGTTGCGCTCTAGCGCGACGAGGCAAGCCTCGACCACGGAGCTAGGGAGCACGTCCCATGCAATAGCCGACAAGAAAGCTACAGCCAACACTAAAAACTGCGCAAGTTTCTTTGTTACACAGTCATAGTCCGTTGTGAAAAATAACAGAAAAACAGTATGCGAAAGCAGACGCCTCTGGGCTGCGATTCGAATCACGACAGGTTGTATCCTTTCCTATTCGTATCTATTCTTCTTTTTGTTTTTCGTCAAGTAATCTCGCTTCTTGTGAAATACACAGCAGTTGTGCAGTCACCTAAGAGACTTCCGTACTTACAGGTATCACGCTGTAACCTGTGCACCCTATTTTCAGGAAACGAAAACGAATTCAGAATTTTTTTTCAATCCCCCCGCTCATGTCATCCATAGCGTTTAATAAAAAACAACTGCAACAAACTTTCAGGAAGAGGGGATCGATTTGCCATGCTGAAAGCTGCACAAAAAGAAAAAAGAAAAAAAGGAAGCAGACGAAAAAGAAGCTCACATGAAAAGCGCCAGCACAATTTACCGCGCATTAAGTGAGAGCAAGCGATTCGACACGGAACCGAAAAACTTGCGCGTAGTTCTCACGGCAAACAGGCTATCGTTCCCGCGTCAGAACAACGCGCCTGTTAGTCTCCTACGCTGCAGACTTCGCTGGAAGGCTGGAAAGGCGGGAGCAATAACCCTGCGGGGATGGCGCGAAGCCAATGCTAAAGGGAACTAAAAAAGCATCGGGAAAGAATCGAGGGAAACTGTGAGAAATGAGCTGTCGAGGAGTGGTTCAACTTTGGAAGCGAACGGCTCCCCTCGAAGCGCTACGATTACCTGTCATACCAACGCACGTTTACACTCGATACCTGGCTAAAGAGATTTCAACATTATCTTCCTCGCGAAGCGCGTCTGGATGTTACACGTTGGCAGTTCAATTTCTTCATGGCGCCGTCGACGACAAAGGCCGACTCATTCACAATCATCCTTATAATCCCCATCATCGGCATACTACACCTGCATTCCATAATTTACCTCTGATAGGCTCGACAACGCAATTTTATTGCGATAGCAATTATATGGACACTCCAAGCGGATTTCTACCGTCGGCGTCGTCGTTGCCGTCGTCGTCGCCGTGAGGTTCCGTATAGAGTCCAACGGCGATGAATTGTCGCCGCGCGCCGTATGCTGTATGTGCGCGAGGGACGCGCGCTTTCACGGGGAGCGAACGCGCGGAGGAGAGCAAACGCGACTTCTTCCGTCGCTCGAAAGGCCATGAGGGGACGCGAGGGAGGGAGTGGAGGCGACGTTTAGCTGCGGCACCAAATGCATATATATATATAATCGTTGGGAGGCGAGAAGGTGGTAAAGACTTCCGACGCTGCTCGACGAGTGTCCCGTTCTGATATCGTCGAAAAGCTCCGAGCCGCCCCCAGAGGCACCGGCAACAGTCACCAACGCCGCGCGCGTTCGGTGCGAACGCGGGCAAAACGCCGACGGCGTCGATAACAGTTCTGCGCGTTGCTGGTGCTGCTGCATGTCCAAGTTTATACAGCTGATAAAACTACTATCATTACTCCATATAGCTCTCTACTAATTTGCTATCGCAATTGATGCTTCGCCTTTCAGGTGAAATTGCGACATTATTTTACAATAACACGGATATTGTTTCCAATGACACACAGTATGATTTGAGTTTCGTCGATGGTGTTTAAGATTTTATGACTACCGCTGTGATGTCATCAGCGTATTACGTTAAGGTTCGCGATGCGGGTGTATGAAGCTCGGCGATAAAAGCTGGCACAACGCCAAAAATGAGGACAGCGGTGCAGCTGCACGGCGGATGATGGATTACCTATACTCCATCTCAGAAGTTCCCTTCATCACTGTGGAGGCTACCGGGTCCTGAGTCAATAGGGAGGGCGACTAGCCCCTGCACATGTATTCCTCCGCACTGCGTCGTCTGCTCAGCGTCTCCACGGCGTCTGCTCGTCGTGCTGTCGATACACGCTCATTGCAGTTATTATGGCTGGCTTCATCATCATCATCATCATCATCATCATCATCATCATCAGCCTATATTTTATGTACACTGCAGGACGAAGGCCTCTCCCTGCGATCTCCAATTACCCCTGTCTTGCGCTAGGGTATTCCAACTTGCGCCTGCGAATTTCCTAACCTCATCATCCCACCTGACTTTCTGCCGTCCTCGACTGCGCTTCCCTTCTCTTGGTATCCATTCTGTAACCCTAATGGTCCACCGGTTATCCATCCTACGCATTACATGGCCTGCCCAGCTCCATTTCTTCCGCTTAATATTAACTAGAATATCGTCTACCCCCGTTTGTTCTCTGAACCACACCGCTCTCTTCCTGTCTCTTAACGTTACTCCTAAGATTTTTCGTTCCATCGCTCTTTGTGCGGTCCTTAACTTGTTCTCGAGCTTCTTTGTTAACCTCCAAGTTTCTGCCCCATATGTTAGCACCGGTAGAATGCAATGATTGTACACTTTTGTTTTCAACGACAGTGGTAAGCTCCCAGTCAGGATTTGGCAATGCCTGCCGTATGCACTCCAACCCAATTTTATTCTTCTGTAAATTTCTTTCTCATGATCAGGGTCCCCTGTGAGTAGTTGACCTAGATAAACATATTCCTTTACAGACTCTAGAGGCTGACTGGCGATCCTGAATTCTTGTTCCCTTGCCAGGCTATTTGCCAGGCTGGCTTATTTACCTAAAAATACTAGAAAACATTGAAACAAGCAACTACGTCGGGAATTCGAGGAAGTGTGGCAACCTTAACGTTACTAATTATGACGACGAACGAAGAGCGCACATTCTAGCAGACCACAACGCCGGAGTCGAATACATGGCGGAACCGCCCGAAGCGAGTACCTTCCGTCTCGAACTATGAAGTCGTCGTCGTGCGCTCTGTGACCGTAAGTTCCAAACTGACGGTTGTATTTGCTTCAGATTTGTGTCCTGACACTTCAACAGCAATGGTTTCGCAACTATATTGCGCTATTTCCAAGAACCATTACCAAATTCTAGGCGCATTTGACTTGGCAGGCATGATAAAAGAAATACCTGACCTCGCAAATAACATAACGTACCTGATGCTTTGTCATCAGCGAGAGATGAACAAACCAATGGCTGATTTCACCATTTATTTATTTATTACTGTTGATGAGCATCAAGCATAATTTCGGGTCGAAGCGGGCGGTCCTTTCTGCGTGGATGCTGCCATGTTGATTTGTAACCAGAGTCGCTGGCGTTTACTGTTACCACGATTAAAGCAATACGAAGCACATGCGAAGTGGAATAAACGTATTATCTATCTTTGTGACGTAATACGTGCCAAAAAAGCGCGGATGTCTCAACCCTGCCAATCACAAGGCCGTTACATATTCAACTATGTTTTGCTGCGCAAGCATGCGGCTTGCTTACACGCCGTAGCTTTGGTAGTGCTGAACGGTAATGGTGAGATGGAGTATAGATTCTTAAGAATAAGCGAGTGGCGCTGCGGATGGCGTCATCGGCACAGCTGGCGCGGTGCCAACTCGCACAGGTAGCACGACGCGGAGCGGATGGCTTCAGCGCCCGACATGGACGGAGCGGGTCCTTCTTGTGATCACACAAGGGGTGTCGACAGACGGAGAAGAATCCGGATCGGAGGAAGAGGAAGAAGAGGTGGAGATGTGACGCTTGGAAGATGAAGAAGCAACAGCGAATCCTAGTGAATGAGATGTGAAATAATATAGTCATTTACTATTGTACGTAATTGTGCTGTCTTGAAGTGGGCTAAAAATAAAAGAAATAATTAGACAAACAATAAGAAACAATTAGATAAACAATAACATAATAATTACATACGCAATGACGGCAGAAATTAGAAAAAGCACGCTCACACGAAATACAGGGTCACTTCGTGGAACGAGGGTCGTTTTTTATGGCTACCACAGAACGAAGACCTCACCCGGCGTTCTCCAGTTACCCCTGTCTTTCGCCTGCTGACACCATCTGATGCTTGCAAACAATGTTGATGAATTAGTTGTCAAACAATTCACCAATAGTGGGTGCATGAACAAGGAATGCCTGAGGTTGGAGCCAAGGTACGGACAAGGGCTATTGAACGCATCATAAACGTTTAGTTTACAAGTTTATTTAGACAACGAATGCATAGTTGTCAAGTTGTCATAGCTGTCAAGTTTTCTTATCGAAACGTTAGCTCCAGCCTGAGGCATTCCTTGTTTGACCACTGCTTAGTACCCGTTCCCCTGAATCCTTCGGCATGTTTGGATGACAAGCAGATTCATTTTGGGTTTTGCAACTCACTTAGCTCCCCTTAGTAATCTCTTTGACAACTGTGACATGTTATGTTTGTGTTGCGTGTTTATATACACAATTCGCTTATCGATTTTTTTTAACGACATGTCCGTCCTTTGTGCTATTAACTCTCCTGACTTCGTATTGGTGTTATCGCAGAAACTGAGGAACGTACTGTCTTGCTGCTGTGCATTTCGCTGTTCTCCTGACCATGCACGCAGGATTGATAAAATTGCCTTGCAACAGGTTTTTTTAGTTTCATTGACCGAAAATTTATAGTTCGTCGAGAGGCAGGTAACACCACAGTGGATGCAAAGTCCTTTCTCGCAAATCTCCAATCGCCCTGAGGGGGGGGGGGGGCTTCGTCGTACAAACTCTCCCCCCCCTCCCCCTTGTGCCGACAACATTCCCATCCTCCTCAGCTTTATTGTTTAATCCTCTACCATTCTCGACTGCAGCTCCCCGAGCTCTCTTGGCATCCACAATCTTTACTGGTAGACCACCGGTTGCTGGTTGTGCGCCCTGCGTGACATTGCGATTAGAAGTCAGCTTCTTAAGCAGTAGAAGAGTACGTACACCTATTGCAAATCGGCGGACGCTGATCAAGCCACATAAATCTGCGGAAGCATAGAAATGGGCAGCAGTGCATCTGCCAATAATGTTACAAGCAGTGAATGGTAGCTTACTGATATACGCATTGAAAATATAAATCTAACACACCTGTATTCTTTCAATGATAAAAAATTCGATCGAATATTGCAGGCTTACAAACATCAAATGAGGATAAACATGGCACAACCAGCGATCGAAAGCAATACTGCGGATGCTGCTTTCAGAGAAAGAACGGCAGTAATTCTTAGAAATCACACGCGGGTAGATGGTATTCTAGCTGAGAAGAGACATCACCGGAGTTGAGCCGGTCATGTAACGTCAGCGTACACACAACGCGGAAAATTCGCGAAGCCGCGTGCAGAATTCTACGCGAGCGGAGAAGGAAACAAGCTACACCAGTGTCCTTGAGGCGTCGCGGGATCTCAGCGCCCCCGCTGCGATAAAATAGGCAGCGAGGTTAAAAAAAGACGGGAAAAGAGGCATAACATAGCCGGCGAGCGAGGAAATGACTGGGTGTGGCCCATGGTCCAGGAGAACCCGTGCTTTTCTCTTCTCCACAAAGCGTCACCCCGACCCATTTTTCTGCTATCGCCCGTCTATCTCCATTTCGCCACCGTCCTTGACCCCTCCAGAAAGCCCATGGCGCCACCGTATTATACGGTGCACGCATTCATCGCGTGCTTGAAGCCAAGCCGAGCCAGTATGATCGCTATTCGCCTTCAGCTGATACAGATTCTCTTTTCAGCACCCTATCTGGCTTATAGTGCGTAGTAAAAGATCGCATCTTTCGGCAAATCCATAATTCACGATCGAAAAAAAAAATCATGAGCCATTCCACTCTGTGAAGGTGGATGACCAGTGAAGCTGTTTAGCACACGATACAGAGGCGACACAGAAGGGTCCCGCATGCGCTTGGCGTTTTGTGCACGATCTTCATCGCTGGTGTTTACCGTCCGCCGGCTACGAATGCATTTTTTAATAAATGTATTTAAGGAGAGGTTGGTGTCTATATGTGGCGCCGGCTACTCCTCTTCTCTTGCATGGTAGTTGTCCTCGGAATGTTGTTGAAAATCACCAAACTGGACTAATAACCACATGTACGAACATTCACGTACAAAGTCTTAGCTGAAATATAAATAAATGTTCGCGCTACACAAGAGTTCACATAACATAAATACTAACAGAAATGAAATGTTCGCACACAACACATGAGTTCACAAACCATAAATGTTCTCAAAACCAAGTTCACAAAGATGTTGGGCACTTGCGAATTAGGTCCCTCTTGAATGCTGTGTTCTAAATACAACAGTCTTGTGCGCATACACAAATGCCACATGAACCCGAAGACACCGTAAACATGTAATCAACAGTGTCTGTTAATAATAACAATGCCTGCAATAACTAGTATATAACTTAGTATTCTTGTGATATTTTTGATTCCTCCAAAAATTGGACCAAGGCGCGCGCAGCGATGTTTTGTAGTTTTTCTGTCGGCCTTGGACCCAACATTTTTCCTATGGATAGTGGTCGTCTATCCACGCCATGTAGTTTTTCTGAAAGCTTCTTACGGGGAGCATCATGTTTTTTACAGTGTAGAAGAAGGTGTTCTATGTCTTCTTCAGCCTCTTCACATGGGCATGTAGCACTATTAGTTTTTCTTATCCTATACAGGAAGCTTTTAGTATAGGCAGTGCCTAGCCGAAGCCTATGTACTGTTGTTTCAACCGATCGGTTAATTTTAAACGGAATATTGAATTCTTTTCCAGGATCAATATTATGTAATTGAGAGTTCTGCGCATCATTTACGAACCAAGTTTCCTTGGACAATTTACCGCATAGTTTGTTCAATAAACAACGCGCATCACTCGTTGCTAGAGGAACTAGTGATAATTCATTCTTTTGATGAGCTGCACGTGCCATTTGATCAGCCGTTACATTTTCTATGATTTCACAGTGACTTGGAATCCACTGGAAAGTTATGTCATGTTGCAGATCTTTCGCTATGGCGTATGTCTTCTGTATTTCGTATGTCAATGTGCTGTTTGTTTTTCTTAAGCTGATTTCATTAAGGCTCAGCAATGAGGCTTGCGAATCACTCAGAACTACCCAGCGAAGAGGTCCTGAATGCTGACATATGTAACGTAACACAGAAAGTATTGCGTAAAGTTCTGCCGTTGTGGACGTTGTAAATTGGCAAAGCTTATAAGATCTTTTCTCTTGGTATGCAGGTATATAAAACGCTGATGTAGAGCTTTGTTTCCAGCATGATCCATCGGTATATACGTGAATGCGATCGACGTAGTTAGTGTAAAGATGTGATAAAGTTAATTGCTTTATCGCAACTACGGGCATATCACATTTACGACCTACTCCAGGAATTGAAGTTACTATTTCTGGAATTGTAAGTCGCCATGGGGGATGAGCTGCGCATGCAGGCCAGTATTCGTAAGCAGGTAGTAAGGTTTTGCACCGCCGTATTTCATCATGTATGCGTGCAGCGGTTCTACCTTGAAGGTCTTGGCATAATGGATGATTAGCGTGTTGTGTTGCCAGACGACAAATGTGACGACAAGTTTCCGTAAATTTTAGTGCATGAAAAGTTGGTTGGCGGGACTCAGCAATTACCAAAGCACTGACAGATGCACGGGGAACGCCAAGACATATGCGAAGGCTTCAGGCCATTAATCTTTGAATTGTTTCCTCTAGATTACGGGATATTCCATGAAGTACAGGAGCGATTGCATTCTCGTCTCTGTTCATGCCGTCGTTCTTCTTATAAGCGCGTTGCTCCTCGGGAGTCCGGACTATACGCCGCCTCCAAATTAGGGCGACAGAAGAGAAGTGAAATTCAAAATGAAGAACGGCAACTTGTCTTTAACGTTTTTGTATACATTAGCGTGGACGACGGGACCACCACCACCAGGAGCCGGAGGAAATTAGACACGCGTGACATTTCGAAGGCACCGCCACCATGGGAGAGCGGAAGGAAATGAAACTAGATACGCAAGCGCTTGGAACGCCGACAAGGAGAGGGCGGTGCCAACGTAGACGTGGCCGACGCGGGTCGCACAGCGGCAAATCTTTGAAAAACCGTTAATAACTACCTTGGAGTCTACTGATCTTGAAAATGGTGCCTATTGATAACTAATCTACTCAAAACGAATATCCAAGTGATGAGACGTATAACCTTTTGCATATAATCAAACGATATTGCATTGAATTCGATAATTGAGGTTTTTGCACACGCAGCACAAGACCCTAGCCATAAACAGCCTCGCTGTGAAAACTTCAGCGCTACACGAGGACACACAAGCGCGACTTCCAGATGAGGTTTATTTTGAACACATTCTACGTAAACAATCAATCGATTAAGAACAAACAGCTGACGCACTTAGGCCGAACACCTTCGGCAGTCTTCTAGCAAACAGCTATGCAATATGTCTCGAGTTTTCGTTTTCCTTACTGCGTCCCTGCTGAAATGGTCCCGAATGCAGTTCAATGATTTCGTATGTTTGCGTCGTGCTTTTCGAACGATTCGTACTAAACTTTCCTGAGCCCAGCATAGGGTAGCCAACCATACGCTTTTGTGGTTAACGTATCCCTGCCATCCCCTTTTCTTTCCCTCCTCCTACTTAATTAATACGAATTACCCATTATTTCCCACTTATTCTTGTAGAGCAATATGAAAAGCATATAACGCACTGGACTGCGTCATGAACCTATCACGAAAGGGATATTTAGTTCATTTTCAACATTGTTGATGTTGAACTCTTAACGTATATCCATAAGAAGGATTGATCACACAGCGATAAATTTAACCACAAGCAGCTTATTCGATGTAGCTAGGGTGGCTGTCATGCATGAGACGATGTTGTTTTAGCAATTTTCTTTCTGTAGATTTATGTGTTTTTTTCCACCAAATAAACGTATAGTTGAGTCAGCGGTATTATGCGTGTTATACATCTTTCTTAGTTCTCGCCTGTTTTCGCGCTCAACTAATACTAATAGGGGTTCGGGCTTGTGCGCTGACATTCGCACAGCTTGAATAATCATGAAACTATTTTCAACGCCTAACTAGCTGAAATCAAAGTTGAAACCAGTGAGCACACAAATGTCACGAAGAAAAGATGAAAAAAGAAGAGGGGCCATCACTACATTACTCAGCCCCGATATTAGCAATGATAACTTTAGGCACGTAAGCCAAACATCAATCAATATTTAAAGAGACATCTAATCTAGACATTCCCATGTTTCCCTTCCATTAATAAGCTGTCAGGGTCGCGTTCCTCCGGCTTTCGGGAACAAGCAGTCTGCCCCGCTGAAAGAAACGAATAGCAGAGAAAGAGAGGCTAATGCCTTATGCCTTTTACGAGCCTCTTTACGAGCGGTAAGACGCTGTCACTACGTAACGTACAGGAGCTCCGGCTCCTTAGGTAAATGGAAGCAAAATTCAAACCGAACAGTTAATGTCTCCGGAGAAAAAAACCTTTTTGGAAGCTCGCAATGAGCTCCGAATGCACGGCACACTCCGGCACTGCGCGTAGGCTCCGTATGGATCCGTCGCCTCTTCTTCGTCTTCGCATAGACAGCGTATCTGGCTCCTTTCGTTGCTGCTTCACCTGGTATGCCTCTTCGCCTGCCGGTGATGTCCCGAGTCGCGCATTACCGATGCAATTCCTGCTGCCGCGCCGCGGTAATAGAATCGGCTCTCCAGTGTGCGCGCTGCATGCGTCTGTTTGACTTCAGCTTCTCTCTCGAGCTTCTTCGACAGCACGTCAGCCAGTAAACTCGGACGCTACTACGACCAATTAGGCGTGTTTAGGTCACACTACACGCTCCCCACTGAAATGTTCCCGCGCGCAATCTACCAAATGCATGTCGCGACTAGAGACTCGAGCTGACAGAGGAATCGAATCAGGGAGAGGTTGCCGCAAGAACACAGCTGATGATAAACATGAGAAGACTACGTGGTACAACGCGAACATCGAAACGTGCGTTAGCGCTACGCGAATGTCAAAACATGAGAATGCGGAGTTCTTACCGGTCGGTGAATGGGTATCGGTGGAGGAGAACCACCGATTGGCCGGGGGCCAGAGGACGATAATATAATCTGGGGTTATACTGCGGTGACGTCGAAGTTGTTGGGACCTGCGGTGCGTCGCCATATAGGAGCTAGTGGCGATAATTTGAATATTGTAACTGGCGGTCGTTAATCAGTGACAGTGCCTTCTGCAACAGACGCAACTTCAGCCGGAATGCAAGTTTCCGGCCAGTCTTTCGCACGTTACTTTCCTTAGGACGCTGACGCTGGCCATATCCTCCTAAACCTTCCTACTATTGTTTTACTTTTGTTTTACAGCGTTAGCTGATTACAGCTCATCCACGCTTCGTCGAGTCCGTTCCCAGTGTCGGCGGTGTCTCGTCACACACGCACGTGTTCTTTCTGCAACATTCGTACAGAATTTATGTAAATTTGGTATCGATTCCGCATAGCTTCCGCTACACCTGAACGGAAAGTGTAAGATTACTGCACGGTTCATGGAATGTTTCAGTTATACTTGTGAAGTATTACTTGTGAAGTAGTACTTGTGAATTATACTTGTGAGAGAGAGAGAGAGAGAGAGAGAGAGAGATAAATGAGATGCGAAAGGCACGGAGGTTAACCGGAAGGTAGGTATCCAGTTTGCTACGCTGCACTGGGGAAGGGGTAAGGGGAGACAGAAAGATAAAGAAAAATGCACACACATAGAAAGAGAGGGTGATCAGAAAAAAAAAAACACAAACACACGCGCACACACAAAGGAACTCAGGAGTGTCACAGTCGTTCAAGCAGGTCGCTTGTCCGGAGGAACCTCAGCAGTGCGCTCATCGCCTTCTGGTGTGAAGACCGTGTCAGCCGGCACTCTTAAGATCGTCTGCTCTGAAAGCGGCCGGTCGTCGAGGCGCGCCAGCGTCGTCACGAGCGTCTGTCTCTGGGAGCTGTAGCGGGGACAATGACACAAGATATGTTCGATTGTTTCCTCGCTGTCGCAACTATTACAGGTAGCAGTGTCAGCCATTCAGATGCGGCAAGCAAACGCATTCGTAAAAGATACTCCAAGCCACAGTCGTCAGAGAGCAGTTGTCTCGATTCGGGAAAGTCCAGATGGAATATGTAGTCGGATGTACGGCAGTCGGCAGAGAGCAGTTGTCTCGATTCGGGAAAGTCCAGATGGAATATGTAGTCGGATGTATGGATCCAAGCGGTGCAGTCGAGTATACCGGAAACCTTGCGTGTTCCACATGGATCGAGTGGCATCACGCGCGAGTATACAAGGCGTTGCTGCTGCATCGGTTCTTGAAAGTGGAATGGGTTTGTTCACAGCATTTTCGTGAGCCCTCCTAGCAGCTTCATCGGCCTGTTCGTTGCCTATGATGCCGCAGTGGCCTGGGAGCCACTGAAAAGTAATGTCATGTCCTTTTTCTACTAGTTGGTGATAAATTATACTTGTGAAGTATTGCTGAGGCGCAGCAGCTTCAGCGCCAACATATTTACACAACTTTCAGAGTTGACAAACTGTGAACTGTTAAGGCCTCAGGACTGTAATAACAGTACTGAGTTGTAACAGTGACCGAATTCGGCAGCGTAATGGCGTAGCGCACTATCTCTCATTCATATTCGCTTAGCGACGCTAGTTTTCAGTCGGTCTCGAAAGAGAATCAGTACTATAAGAATGACCTCGCTCTGGTGCTCTACACATTACGGTGTCCAGCTGTCTAATTAGAAATTAAAACAATATTTACCGAGCCAGCAGCATTGGACACTGAAGTAACTGCTCTTAATAAATGTATAAAGTAATGAGTTATTGCGGCTCTGAAGTTTTAAGCACCAATCGACTCATCGCTAGTCTGAGTTCTTTAATTATATAGTCCTAGATTAAGGAACGCAAAACCTTGTGCTCCGCTTCCGTACGCAACCCGCTTGGATCTCAACAAAACCCAAGGGTACTTGGATTGATACGCAAACCGCTTGCATCCCCTAATCTCAATGTCTATATTAAGTTATCGTTCCATCTGCAATCAAATGATAAAAATCAAGTTTGAAAGACCCAACTTCACATTCACGAGCTCCAACTTCCGGCTAAATACCCTTTCCTTTAATTACCTAGATCAGCGGGGCCCGTCTCCAAAACCGTTGCAACTGCACGACACTCTGATACGTGATGATTAAACCGCATTCACCAACAGCTACGGCGTTGCTCGTCCAGAATAACCCTGCTCCGAGCTCAACGCAAAGGTGCTTACACGTTTCACTCGGCGATGAATGCCAAAGAGGCTCAAACGCCCAGTTCCTGTCGGCCCACTTTTAACGGAGCCGGCTGGCGCTGGGTGGTCGTTAGCTAAGGGCATCGTCCACAAAGCCCACCCTCGCTCTCGTCAGCCGTGAGCGCGCCGCCGAATGACGTCACGCGCAGCGGCGCCTTTCAGCACCTGAAAGAGAAGGCGCTGACGTTATCGCCGTTCACACTTAACGCAGCTCCTCCACCCTGCCTCCTTTAAGCTCTTCCCCCATTTTCCTCGCCACCTTCTCCACTCCAGATCCCAAACAAGAGCCTCGGAGAAGGCCATTTCTCAGCGACAGAAGGGGGGCCATTTGGGACCTAAGTATGCCTCGTCGAGAACAGGCGCGCGCAGCTCCGAAGAGCTGTGTTTGCCTCTGAGGGGCAGTTTTACGCACTTCGGCACAGCCCCATTTCTTTTCCTTCTTTCTCATCCTCTCACCTGTCTTGCACAAAACATTTTAGGCTGAAGGGTAAACAGGAACGCGAATCATCCACACACGCCCCTGGACAGATTTCTTTTGTAGCGGCACTTCCCGAACGAGAGCTGAATGAGATCCTAGTCGCCTGAAACAAGGAATCTTACGTCTGTTCTACCTGATGTTGTATTCTAATGGGCATTCAGAGCATGCTCGCCATACAACTAGTATAGGCTCCTGCAAACCCGCTTCGCATTACGACAATGTGTGAATGAATAGAGTTGTTCTCACTTCATTATCGCCATGTTTGTAATAACGCTTACTGGCTGTTCTCGCTCATAACCGCTGATCACAGTAAACTCTGATAGGCGAGGAAAGCCAGATGGGTCTACATCAAGCGGGCTGTTGTTACCAGCTGATCTGTATCAGGGAACCGTAGGAAAATGGATTATGTTTAAATGAATGAACTCCTGGAGTACCAAGAACGCTTTTATCGAAGTTATTTTTCCGGGTGACGACCGCTGTGCACACATTTTAGACAAAATTATTTTCAGTGCATTAACACAGGACTCAACTTAGTAAAAGTGCGAAGCGGGAAATTCAAACGGGATGACATGGTGCAGTATACGGCCAGAAAAAGAAAAAAAACTTTCTTGAGAAAAGCACCTGCGAGGTTGCCGGCCCGGGCTCAGGCCACCCGGGCATTATGTGCGGTGAGGCATAGCCTTTCTACCACTGCCCGGGCCCGCTGGATTGCCCATAGTTGGTCGTGTAGATCCGAGCTAGTCAGAGCGCATAGCCACCGCTCCTCGAGAAGGTCCGGTTCTATGCTGTCCTCTCTGTATATTGGTCTGATCTCTGTGCATTTCCATAAGACGTGTGTCATGTCTGCGTGTTCGTGCTTGCAGGGCTTGCAGCTCGCTTCTGGGTATTGTGTAGAATTTACTCTGTTTAAGTGTACTGGGTTTCTGAAGGTTCTGGTTAGCAACCTTCTCCAATCTGTTTCTTGAGATCTGTCTAGTTGTTTGTGCGGTTGTGGGTATGCTTCTCTTTGTTTCTTAGAGTGTGTCAGTATGTCGTGGTACGTGACTAGTCTGTGTCGTCCTGTATCGCTACTTCGTCGCCGTCGCCTCCTCCGTCTTCCCCATCGCCTCCGCCGCAGTCCTCACCCCCTCTGCGGGGGTACGGGAAGTCGGGCCGTCACTGTGCGAGCCGCGGTGGGTTAGTTCTTGTGCGGCTTGGTGGGCCTTCTCGTTGAGGTTGGAAAGGGTGCTCGGGTCTACTGTGGTTACTTCCCCCATGTGTGCCGGGATCCATTTGAGGCATTTGGGTGTGGTTTTGCCGTTCTTGAAATCTACTGCTCTGCTGTTCAGGATTTTGGCCGAATCCGTGGAGACCCAGCCCTTTGTGAAGTTCGCAATGGCCATCTTAGAGTCGCTGATTATTATTCTGTCATGTTTCCGACCGTTGATTGCGGCCAATGCGATTGCCGTTTCCTCAGCTGCCTCCGGCGATCTGGTCCTGACAGAGCCCGGCGTCACGGGCTTTCCTTTCGTGTCTATGACCGCCATTGCAAAGACACCACCGCCGACACCACCATTGTCGACACGGTTTTGGGGGTACCGGGTGGCGTCAACGAAGAGCACCCCCTCCTGCGCGCCCTGGTTTTTGAGGATCGTTTCGTGCGGCATTTTCTTTTCTCGACATTGTGAACGGGGTGCATGTTCTTCGGGATGTTTTCTGTATTTATTGCGGCTCGGACGTGCGGGCGAATCTGCGTCTTGGGGCCCTTCATTCCGTGGTATTTTATGCCGATCTTTTCCATGATTTATCTTCCAGCCTTGGTTTCGGAGAGTCTTTCGAGTTGCGCTATCCTCTGTGCTTCCGCAATCTCGTCCAGCGTGTTGTGTTTCTTTCTTTAATGTCCCTTCTGCTGTTGTAGACCCTTTGTATTAGCCTAACGGTCGGCGTGGCTTTCTTTTCCGCGCGCGTTACGGTTTCCGCGTTTGTTCCCCTGGCTTCGATCCAGAGACCCAGGAGTCTGTTCTGGACCATGGGTATCTCCGCGCCGTTTCTCGTGGTTATTATGATTCCCCTCTTATGTAGTTTCGCTACGTCTCTGGACGGTGTGCCCAACCTCCTGGGGCGGTAGAGTAGCAGTGTCCGATTGAGTAGCCAACCGGACACTTAACCTTGTTAACCTTTTTGCCTTTCACCTCTTATTTTCCTTCCTTCCTTCCGATTTCCCCGGCGAACATTCTAGTCCGGTGCCCTCCAAATGCTTCTCGACTGCCTCCACCGCCCCTTGAAGTTTGTTCTCCATCTCGCCCTCGCTTGCGTCTTTCGTGGTCCAAATCGTAATGTCGTCGGCATAAACTGTGTGAATAATGCCTTCTATGCACTCCAACATTTCCGATAGTCCAATCATGACGAGGTTGAAGAGCATCGGTGACACGACGGATCCTTGCGGTGTGCCCGTGCTGCCCATGTCCACCTGGATACTGACCTGCTCGTCCAGTCATATTCGGGCTGTTCTTCCCGTAAGGAAATTTCTGATGTAATTGTACGTTCGTTCGCCCAGGCCGAGTTGCACGATTCTTTCGAGGATGGCTGCGTGCTCGACCCTGTCGAAGGCCTTCTTTAGATCGAGTCTGAGTATTGCCCTCAATCCTCGCCCCGTGGCGTCTATGACTAGCACCTTGAGTTGTATCATGGCGTCTTGGGTAGAGAGCTCTCTTCTGGAGCCGATCGTGTTGCTGCGGTATACGTCGTTGGACTCCAGGTAGCCGTTAACTCTGTTCAGGCAGGCGTGCTCCATCACTTTACCGACGCAGGAAGTGACGGAGATCGACCGCATGTTCTGGATTTCTAGGGGTTTACCCGGCTTGGGGAAGAGGATCACGTCTGACCGCTTCTATTCGTCGGGTATCCTCCCAATCCGCCAGCACTCGTTGATGCAGTCTGTCAATCGGCTCGTTGCCTGGTCGTCTCATAATCAGATCGTGGTTTTGGCACGCAAAACCCCATAACTTAATTTTTTTTTGTCTGGTCGTCCAGGTTCCGGAGCTTCTTGTTGGTCACTTTGTCGGGGCCGGAGCCGACTTGGTCTTGATGGTCTGTAAGACCGCCCGGATTTCTTGCTGGGAGAACTCTCTGTCGAGGTCCTCGTTGGGAGAGCCTGAGTACAGTTCCGTTGTTCGACGGCTGATGGTTTCTCGAGGTACAGCTTGGCGATTTCATCACCCATCTCACGGATGTTTCCTTTGTAATTGTGTCTGATCTTGGTCATTTCCACTTTCGCCGCCGTCTTTGTGCCAGTAGACAAGGTGGCGCTTGGCGTTATTTCGTATACCAAGATGTCTAGGCAGAGAGCACCGCGGAGGTCAGTCGGCTACGCGGCGGTAGCTCCTTGGGACTAACTGTATCACGTGATGCTAACTGTATCACGCGATGCTAAAAACGACGGAAGAGGCGGTTGCTGACGGGTGTCAGCAGAATTTCGCCATTCTCATGTCGCCACTATCGAGGGCATTTTTTTTCTTCAATATTCGTTTTACGAGCTCCCCACTGTTGAATTGTGCATTCAGCATTCTTAGGACTCTTTCTGCATCTTTCCCTTTAACAAAATACCTCGTCTAACGAAATGAATAAATATAATGTCACGATAACTTCATTATAACGAGATTTTGCTGTACATATGACGTCAAAGGTACGATTCATGTATACGTACACGAACGTGACCTTTGACCTGCACCAACAATGTAAGCCGTGTCTCTCCACTTTTAAACAGCCTTTTCTTTCTTTCAATAGCTGCCGAATAAAGCTAAGGAAACAGCAGACACCAAACCAGATAACTACTTTGTTCCCAACGGTCACGTGGCTTATATCCCAGATGGTCATGTTCAATGCCATCGCCTTCGGAAGAGAACGAAAAAGGGAAAGGTAGTCTCCGAGCAGATATTCTTCAACAAATTTTTAGAAGCTCAACATGTTTATGTAGGACATCTACAGCTTGACGCATTATCATTTTCGGAATTTTCAAGTGGCAAGGAAAATATGGTACAGGTAAATAAAGAGCCTGTATCATCGCGAATAGTATGTCTTAGGGAAATATAAGGGAAACTGTCGAGCGATTTCTAGCAGAACGCAAGCATAATGTGCGAACAGTGTCACATGACAGGAACTTTCAGGTTATGCATATTAACAAAACCTAAAAACAAGAAGACACTGCCAGGGAACTTCGTCTGCTTGCACGCAAAAAGACACAAGCTTTCTGGAGTTCAAGTGCCTTGAATTGCCGGCTGCATAAGCTGGACCCCTTGCTACGTCTACAACTGCCATCTAGCCTTTCTCGCGTCGAAGCAATCTTGCTGTACCGCTTGTGGGAGTGGCGTTCATGAACGCGTACTCCTATCGAATGGGAATGATCGATGGTCCGACGTGCGACTAATGTAGGTACGTTAAGGGCCCCGTGTCGCAGAAACTCCGGCGTCGGCGGCGGCGTCGGCGGCGTTCAGAATCGGCGTCTCGCGGAAATAATTATGCCGAACAACATCATTTCGAACCACCCCGACCACACAGGCCCTCCAATTGGCGCAAGGTGTTAGTGAACAAAAATTGAAATTCTCAAAGCAAAATCCACCAGAAAAATCGTAAAGTACGACTTAACCACAACCTGCAGGCGTGGTAGCGTCGGATTGTAATTTGAATATACGAGAAAAAAGCCTGATAAGCAGCCAGGAATCTTTGAATGCTATCGCGTACCACTTTTAGAGGCGAAGCTTAAGCGTCCTCCAATTCTGATGGTGTTTCGCTGTACTTTGGTTCTAGGCAACTTTGAGGGAAATGTTGACAACCGATCCTCTCAAAATTTTGGAGAGCAAACAATTATAAAATAATAAGGAAAGGTCCTACGGTCTTCACATTTTGATACAAGACGACTGAAATTGCTAAGTTGCTCTTGTAAAAATGTCTTCCCAGCAATGCATTTGTGTTTAAAAGTGAAGCTAACTTTAAGGGGATCAGTGTGAGCTTGGCCTTTGTAAGCTGGCTTTCCCACGTTGTGGGCTGTAGTGAAGCCTACTCAAAGAAAAATGTGATGCGAACGGAGCCCGATAACGCTATCGCGTTCCACTCTTAAAGGCGAAGCGTAAGCGTCCTCCAATCACTGCCCCAACTGTCCGGAGATAAGGGCAGATGCATAACACATCCTGTACTGATGTAACACTGCAATTACTTCTTCTTATTTCCCTTACTCTCCCCGTCATTCCTGAAGTGCTTGGTTTCACTCGGACTCGGCGGATCATCAGCGGACCTTAGCGGAGCAAGCGCTCTGCTTTACTGAGCCTTAATGGATGCCTTAAATAAAGTTTCTTCCTCCTCCTCCAATTTCTGTGTATCTGTTCTCTCTACGACATCCAACGCATCTCTCTCCCGACAACTTTAAACCGACTGGTACTCGAGACCGTTCTCTTAGTCAAAGATACTCGGACCGTAGCCACATCCGTCGTTGGCACAAAAAGCGATTCGTGCACTAGTACAGTACTTGAAGTGCACCGGCTTGTGAGACCGCTTATAGTGCTCCTGTGCACCCGCCCACGTACACTCAGTGCTCACTCCCTCCCTATTTTCCTCTTTCTGTTTCCCCTTTCCCTTACCCCCAGTGTGGCGTATAGCAAACCAGACGTTCACCTGGTTAACCTCCCCTGCCTTTCCTATAAGTTCCCTTTCTCTCTCTCTCTCTCTCTGAACACGAAAACCACTTATGTTGGTATTTTTTTCTTGACGCGCGTTAGTTGGCGTTCGGAGAGATAAGTATTTATTGGTGTGCACTCGGGCACGCACCAGTCTTCATGTAGAAGGGGAAGATAAAAGAGAATAGCCCTCGGTTCAGCAAGCGAACTAGTGATTGACGGCTCGTAGGAAGCTTGAGAAAGGTGAGTCAGATAAAGGGCAAATAGGTGTGCAAGCAAGGAAATGGGCGAGATCAGGTGATTGATTGCGTAACTGATCGATAGCTAGAAGACGCACTCGTCGAGAAGATGCAATAGTGCGAGAATGAAATCAATGTCTTAAAAACGGCTGGACAGAGCGAGAGAAAGCTGTTGGCTTCAAGTGAGAAGCTGAAGATCTTAGCCTGGCTAACAACCTGGCATGCTACTCCAAGTGCCGGGTGAGAAACACGATTTCCATCATGATCACGTGAACACACAAATGGCACGTGCACCCGCAGACGCGCGCATGCACACTTGGCATATCTGATCAAAGTTTACGTCTCAAGGCTCCGTAATTACTTATATTTGTGAACGTGCAGACCGCAGCTCCGGGTTACTTTGGGACAACCGGGGATCTATAATTCGCACAGCGGTTATCGAAATACGCGAGTGATTTCAAATTCTGACTTCTATCGGAACGCAGCCACGACGGCCTGTAAGCTCACCGAAGACCTCAACATGAGAAGCGGAACGACATAACCAGTGATTCATTGGCGTCGACATTCGTTGATGAAATCACTAAGGCAGAACGCCGAATAGATGTATAACGGCTTCGCCAACCTTCAGGCGTAGCAATCCCGCAACCGACGCAGATTGAACGTGTAGATACATCCGTCACATTCCGCCGAGGCCGGACGTAACTCTAGGAAACCAAAGCACGATGGATGGGAGGGCAACGAGTAGAACAGTGAGAACACACGTGACGCTATATGCTTGTGTCTACGCACAAGTACCGACGATCACGCGAGCGCTCGCAAAACGCATTAAAAAGAAAGCTACGCATCTTTGCGTCTAAACAAGGAATCCGATCTCCCGCATCCGTCTTTGTCTTTCGGTAACCCGATCCGCCTCCATTCTGCTAGCACGGCTCGGCAGCACCCACAACTGATGCACGGCGCACGCGAGGTGCGTCGGCGAACGTGCGCTTTTGAAACCCAGAGATGGCACAAAATAACGGGTTTTCGACATCGATAGCGGCATGGAAAGACCTCGATCCATCATTCTGTCGCCGCGTTTCACGCATATTCCAGCACACGTTTCTTGAAGAACAAGGCCCGCCGCTAAACTTTAAAATTTTATCGCGCAGAGTTTTCGCAGCTCGGTAGACAAGCCACAGTCGAACGCTATGTTGCATCCCGTTTTGTGCAGAGTGAAGGAGCTTTGTTCGAAAACAGCTGCTACTGCAACTGGCTGGTCAGCAAAAGGCTTCTTTTTAACACCCCTTCCTGGGAAGTTATCAGTAACAACGGTTCAGGTAGTGGAAACGAGCATATTGCTACGTTATGGGCGAGAATTTTTCTACGAAACTTCGAACTACATGCTGGGTACTTCGGAAAGAAGAAAACGACAGATGTTAAACAATGGGTAAATTATTGCTCAACGCGATGTTTCTCAGCAACACACAAGAGTAAGTTAAGGAGAAGAAACACATCTGAACAGCTCATTTCCTTGCTTTCCGATACAAAAGGCTGAATTTTCAGATGCGAACTTGCTTTGGAAGAAAAGCGAGTGTGATTTTTTTTCCCTTTATTTTCAGTACTGTTTATTAGCCCTGCTTTTAAACGGTGCCGTTTTCCTTTCGCGAAAGAAAGTTTTATGAACAAAATCCGACGCTTGCATTGCTGATTTATGTGTATTCGATAGGTCGGTGAGGGAACTGGCGCCGTTTAACGAAATGTGTTGCATTTGAGAGAGAAAGTTAACTTGAGAGACAAAGAATTTTGATTCAGGGGCCTGAATTAAAGCTTTTACAGGGATCGACCAAAAGTTGATGTTTGGAAAAAATAGAAGCATAAGGTTTCCAAATCTGTAACTGTGCGCCGAGAACAAATATCACAGTGCACTAGACTGCATCCGTTAGCATATCCAAAGCGGACAAATTTGGTATATAAATTTACAATTTACATGAATTTGTAACGTTTACAAGGGTTTGGAAGGGTGCTACTCACACATAAGTGGTGAAATTAAGGGCCTTGTATAACATATTGTGAGCGCTAACTGTGCAGTTCATCATCGTCTTCATCTGTTTATGCCGATCCTCATAATCATTATCATCATTTGTCGGGTTGGTGTTCGTTGCCTGGCTCGCGCTGTGTTGAAATACAAAAGCTCTACCTTCGTCCCGGGCGTCGTCTCACAATATTAATCGTGTCTGCTTTAGATGTAGTATTATATGCAATGGACAAAATTGTGGATACCGTTTTTCACTGCTGAGTTACAGTTGTAAACTTGATAGCCTCGTTTTCTGAAATATGAAATTTTCAACAACCTTTATGCTTGGAAACATCTGCTTCCAATAACCACTAGGTTTTAACATTTTCTTTTAAATGCAACAAACCTAATCAGGTTCGGTGCAGTGGTTGCTTAGACAAACGATTTCTACTTTCCCATGTATTTAGATAGGAGCCCCCTAGATAGGAGCCCCCGCCTGGACGTTAAGTGGACTTTCATTATTATTTTTGCTTACCTACATTAAAAACCTTGACGGGCGTTTCATATAGTACGGGTGTGGGGGAGTGAGTGGATTTTAAAATTGAATATCAGCAAGCGCAACGAAAAAACATCTGTACAAGTATACATATAGAAACACATCTGCAAGTTGCACATTTTCTAAAAAAAAAAAAAAAACATTTTCCAATCTAAAAAATCTCCAGCGAGCGCTATATCAGCTGCTGTAGAGGTTTATGCCTCGCATTTGTATGTTTGCCTCAAGTTTCAACTTTTGCATCAACTGATCGTGATTGTGGTGGCTCGAACCCTTATTTGTACGTTAGCGAGGTCGCCATGGCAGGCGTTTCATGTTGCGATTTTCAGCCTGCTCGATTGCGAATTATTATTATTATTATTATTATTATTATTATTATTATTATTATTATTATTATTATTATTATTATTATTATTATTATTATTATTATTATTATTATTTTTGAAAACATACACACTTGAAAGAGAGGAGCAGGCTGGCAACTGCTTTTGGAAGGGGCACAGCGGTTGCCTACTCTTCACTAACGAGGGTACAGGGACATAGAAATGGAATGATGAGAAAGATGGAAAAGGAAAGAAAGAAAAATATGACAAATTCTTAAACAATAAAGCAAAACAATTCTTTCCTTAATTTAAGTCTTCTTCCTTCAACATGTGACACTCAAAACAGTCGCCATGCTTTTAAGAGGGAGGTGCTTCGGCTCCTCCTAACGTTCCTTCGTGATATAGAGTTGGGAAGTGAATGGGCAGCCGTATGAGTCGTCGTGGTTCGCAAAACGCGCTGCGTATCGGGCTCAGAGAGTAAACTTTTTTTTTTGGAACCCGGTGTTGTTAGTTGTACTGCGAAGTGTTTCAGTCAGTATCGCGGTTGATAGGTGGCGTTCAGGCGGAGCAATTGCCGGCAACATTTGCAAGACTAGGTCCTCCTGCAGAAATCAACACCCCTCCTTCTCCTCCTCCTCCTCCTCGCACAACTACCAATGCGATCCGTTGAACTTGCTGTACGGAAACAAAGAAAGGGACTCAGCGTGCGTTAAACACATTCAATTCTATTTCAACGTGCAAATTGGCGTGATCTGAAGCAGTTCTCCTCTGTTGGGGCATTTTTCCCTGCCCACGCAGTGTGTATGCAGGGGAGCCCAAAATCAAGGGGCTCGAAATCAAAATTATGCGTGATAGATGTATAAAGCGGCATGCACGAACTAAAATTGCTTCCGGTCATTTTGGCGCCGAAGAGCTACTATTTCTTTCTTGTTTTTTCAGAACGGTTTTTGTGAAGCTTTATAGAAAACTAAATTTCGATTCGCTTGGTAAATGATATCCTCCACGTCGTTTCAGAAACGCCCCATTGCTTGCTGTGGTAATATTTGATGGTGCAGAGAACGCTGAATTTATTTGCTTTCGTCGTTGTATCTCCTTAAGAGGTACTAGTTTCTAGTGTCACTAAGGTTCACACCAGTCGTGCGAGCACTCAAAGGCGGCACAGTTTTTCAGAAGTTATGTTCCCTTGCTCTTCAGAATGCAATCTTTAGGGTGGTTTGACGATCTCTTGGCTGTGTACTCGTACATTTCTTGTGCCGTGAGGCTCGACTTTGTCTGTGTGGCTCGATATCCAAAGCTAGATTACTTGTAAACGAAGTGCTTCTTTGCTCTCGCTCTTTCTTTTTTCTTTTGAGAGAGAGAGAGGGAGGAGAGGAAAGGCAGGGAGGTCAACCAGACGATCGTCCGGTTTGCTACCCTACACTAGGGGTAAAAAAAAAGGTGAATTAGAAAGAGGACAAGAGAAATTGTATATTCCAGCATGGCAACTGCGTGTATGTGCAAATTCCTTTTATGAACGTGGAGGCTTATGAATTGATCCTATATACTTTTCGTGCACCGTTCCCCGGAGACTGGGCCCGTTAAAGGCGTCAGTCATCGATGGGGACTTTTAAGGCGAAAGCCTTATATGTCTAACGGTGAGGTCTCGTTTCAACGCCGTTTCTAAGCCGGATCGTCGACACGAAATGGTCCTCTTAGGCGATAACGCACAGAAAACCACGATTAAGGGTGGAAGAATGATTAAGCAAGTGAACTGAAGGGATAATGGGTATATAGAGAGGTGAATGTGGTGAGTTGGGTGATAGAAGTCAAACCAAATGCAATGATGAGATAGAATGATCCAAGCTAATGAAGAGTAAATGAGAGAGAAATAAGAGTGAATCAAGTGGCGGTAGTAGGGGTGAATCAAGAGTGATGAAAATAGAAAATTTGGCGTAATAGAGCAAATCAAGTCTGATAGAAGTAAAACCGAGCTGATAGAGTGAATGAAAGTGCACCAAGCAGTGATAGGGTGAATTAAGGGTGAATCAAGTGTGCATTAAGAGTGAATCAAGGGGTTATGGAGTGGGGGAGTGACTTCCAAAAATATATGTGAGATTTGAGGCTCCAAGCGACTGTGACTCAGCAAAAAATTGCTGAGGCGTGGTTCGAGTGAATCATAGGAATGGCGACTTAGCAAAAAAAAACATGACTTGCAAAATTGACTAAACTGTAGTTTCAGAGTGATGACTCAGCAAAAAAAGTGGTGGTCGTGGCATTGAGTTAGTGGCGCTCGGGCTTTCGCCTTCAAGTCATCTTAGTTGTGCCATAAGGGACCTCGAGTAATTTTGTGTAAGTAATACAAAAAAAGTTTTGTTTATTAGGAAGATTTAGCTCGAAGCAAACTCTGATTTGCCTATTCAAATGCATGTAAAACGTAAAAATGCTTTTACGGAACAACTTGACCAACTTGAGTGAAATGTGTTGCATGTGAGAGAAAGAAGTTAATTTCCAGTGACTGCGGCTAATTTCTAGTGACAGCAAGCAGAAGTTCGATTTAGGGCCTGTAAATTTACTTTATCAACAATTCGTAAGTTAAAACAGTTGGAGCAGGAAGTTTACAAATCCCTAATTGTACACCAAAAAGAGACATTGCAGTTATGTCGACTGTATCCGTTTAAGGATCTAAGGCGGACAAATCTAATATGTGAATTTACATGTTACATGAAATTTCACAATGTTCGCGACAGATTTGCAAAAGTCCTACTCACATAGTAGTGGTTTAATTCAGAGCCATGTATATTGCATCAATTTTGTCCGATTTAGTAGTATTAGGCAGATTCTGCAGAATTTTGTGATATTATTTGTTATTGCCGAGTTAAGAGTTGCAAACCTGATAGTGTAGTTTCTTGAACTTTTTCAATTCTCAATAGTTTATTAACTTCACGGCTCTAATAAAAGAATCTGGTACTTATACAGTCAGCATATTTTAAAATTTTCTTTTAAATGCTACAATCCTCACCGAAATGAGTGCAGTAGTTGCTGAGAAAAACTATTTCTCCGTTCCCGTGTATTTATTTAAGAGGTCCCGAACTAAAGATTTCTCTAAGATCGAGCGACTCGGTTCGTCACTGCGCATCGAGCTACCTGGTGTTAGTGAGTATATGGTGTGTCACTGCATGTACTCCGGCGGTACCACCGCGCGGATAGCAGCAATGACGTCATTGATATACGAGGACAAATACGGACGAGCAATTTCCTAGGGCCCTGGGACCGAAGTGGGGACACAATCAGAGTCATGAAGGGCCTGCCGTTATGCATACGCCAGCAGGACTTATAAATGTTATATTAGACTTTTTCATCTCCGCTTTATTTGTTTATTCGAAACGTTTTTTTTTTTATTGTCTTATTCTCTTCTCGTCAATTCAAAAATCTTATCTGAAGTAGCGTAATCAATGAGTGCAGGAGACATACCTGCATATCTTGGGAAATATCTACAAAGATTCCACACCTACGTTGGTACTCCACAAGAAAAGTAGAAAATTACCTATCAATGAAGGGGTCAGGCAAGGAGACACAATCTCTCCAATGATATTCACTGCATGCTTAGAAGAAGTATTCAAGCTCTTAGACTGGGAAGGCTTAGGAGTGATGATCAAACGGCGAATATCTCAGAAACCTTCGGTTTGCAGATGACATTGTCCTATTTAGCAACAATGGAGACGAATTACATCAAATTATTGAGGACCTTAATCGAGAAAGTGTAAGAGTGGGAATGCATGCAAGGCGTGCGATATTGAATGTTGTTCAGCAACACTGGTAAAATTTCACCATGCACTCTGCATACCGCCATGAGCTATTATGTACCGCAGTGTGATTGGCCTGCGGGTTTATGCCACAGGGCTAACTTTCGAATAAAAAAAAGACTTTCATTTCTGAACCAAATTAGGTTACCGCATAAATGGGGACCGTTGAGTGCTATAGCAGGGTCCTTCAATACTTTCTGGTTATAGGAATAATGAAGCAATCAGAAATAGGTTTGCAAGTATACGGAATTAGAAATGTGTATCAATCATCGAAGAAGAGTACATTTCGGCTCATCTCAACAAGAGACGCACAGAGGTTTTCGGCGACAAACGCGGCCTGGACAAACGCGGCTTGTGCGAGAGTAAGTGCCCTAAGAAAGATAAAATCCGAATACGAAAACATGGAAAGAGCCAAGTAAAACTATTCGCTTTAAAACGAAAAAATAGTCAAAGAAATCAATTACGTTTATTCAAGGAATGATGCGCTTGACGGCGTATAGCTGTTGCGGTGACAATATTTAGGAAGCGTTTGTTCGTTGCGTAATTCCACATTGAACTTATCGCTCACCGGCGCATCTGTAGTGCCAATACAGATGAATATGCGTATAGATCAACTTGATGTATGTAGGCTGTCTTGTGTTGAACCATATCACACGATGACGTACTTACCGTGCAATGGAAGCCTGCGGGAGACTTTCGGAAAACGGCCGAGCGTTGATGCACGAGCGAGAAAAAGAGAGAGAGAAAAAATTTTTATTAAGCAAGAGGATGGCTTTGCAGGAGTGGTTCCCCCTTCGTAGTATGGATGCGCCGTCTTGGCTACGACCGCCGTCTCAATAAACACAATCTGATTGTGTTTATTCAAACACTCACTCGCCATCCCAGCCCTGCGAAAATGGATGTCCAGTGAAGCTGTTGAAAAGCACCACTTCAACTTCTGAGGGGGGGTATGCAATGCTTTATGGCTCGAGAGCAATGGTAGTAATGCTATTTTGGAGTAATGGCAGCAATGGGAGTAATGGTAATTTTTACAGCACGGCGCCACCCATAGCGGTGCTGCAACATTCAATCAGTTACTAGGCTCGTTATTTTACATACGAAAGGCTAAGGACGTCGCTCCCCTCGTCGCAAGCTGCCGTCACCGCGACAGCTTGCGCAGATAATTTTTACCGGGAAACGTATGCGTGCAGCGCTACATGCTTCGCACTGCATGCATGCGCAGGACCGCCTTATGTTCAATTATGTGGTTCGGATACTTGTTTTCGAGCTTGTTCTTTATTGAAACGTATGCTGCTCTGTATGTCGTATGCATGTTTCCAAAGAATGTATGCACAGTTCGTTTCACTTTGCTGAGTACTTGTAACCTCTGCTTTACGGGTATGAGCCATTGATTATAATATTTTTCTGTCGACGTTACGCCACGAATAAATCCCGGGATCTAGCCACAGACAGCTTCGTTGGAAAACTTAGTAGCAATGGTGGCTATTTTTCGAATGGCGAGCTGAATGGAAAAACAATCGTATACTGAGGTTTGGATGCTCGTTTAAATATGCTTAGATGTCGAGAATTAATGCAGATTCCTTCACTACGTCTTCGTAAGCCCCCGAGTTGCATTTGGAACGCTCAACCCACTAGTTCTAAACGTTGTCGAACCACTGCCGTCTGATCGTGAAAAAAATTGAATGACGTCTTAGCAGAGGCGCAGCCGTTGACGATGACCGCGAGTTCATATCCAAGCCTGTTAAGAACCCATACCACGTGTCTGTGTAAAAGCAACAAGCCAGAATGCAGTACGCATGAATGTCGTTCTATGTGCGCAAGCCCTGCATGGATCTGTACTGGTGTGGAATATCGTATAAATAAATAAAAAAATAACGAATATGCCTGACGACATTTTTGCATTTGGCCTCTCTTAGTTTCAGCCGTTATAACATCCCATTTACTTGCGAGCTGCGTTTCCTGGGGGTGATTACGGGGCTGTAAAATCAAGCCTAGTTTCCTCTCTCTCAGCCATAATGACCACCGCTCTTTTATTTCTTCCACCTAGCAGCGAATGCGGCTCGTCGCCATGTTGCATTTTCCGCACCATGTCGACTGCGCGCTTGCGGTATTCTCGGCCCAAGCGTATGGCGCGCCCGCGAGTCGTTTATGGCGCGAAAATTTCAGAGCCCGACGATGACTACGGCGTCGACACCTGTTCTGGGCAGACCGGCGTTTGGGAAACGGTGTAGCTTTTCTCGGACGCCGTGCTTCGCTTATATGATAACGTCCATCCTTCCTTCGCAGCGAGGCTTACTTAGCAGGTGTTTCTAGCAGTGTACCTGGACTTGATGAGGACGCATTTCACGCGCTCGCCTTTCCTAGCTTGTACTCTCGCTCAATTTATTCCTTGGAATTGTCTTGCCTGTTTTTCGTCCTCTCGCGATGAAGGTGCGGATACGTTGGCGACGTTAATGACACAGGGTACTTGCTGCGTATGGAAATGAGCTAGGTAAACATGTAAACAGAAATGAAAACAAAAGTTTAGTACGAAGTAGCGTAACACGCGTGACCAGAAAGACTGTTCCGGAGAATGATTCCAAGCTTGTGCAGAAGAATCACTACGAGCAGAAAAGCTAGAACGAAAACATAAAATAGTGCAAGAAACGCGTGAAGAGACCATCAAATGAATATTATGATGCAGTATATAGTAGAGCGAGCAAGAACGAACCTTGTGCATATTTTCATAGCATAAAATTGCAAAGAGAGTTTGAAAATAAATCAGTGCTGCTTGTTTTAAGTAAGGGGAAAAAATGGTAGGCGACCGTAATCTCTGACTTAGGTGTCTCTTAGTGGTACTCGCACCTCGGCGTTGGTGTTCCGGCACTGGTGTGCGGTAATCAGTGATTTCTAAATAATTCTAATTATTCCGGACACTTCAGTAACTCAACTTGTAATTAAACTTATGCTCTGGTATCATATCTATAATGAACCCATGAATTTTGTACTGTACCTACTATTTTTTCTATTTTTCTGATTTATTTTGAATTTCGTTCCTGGTCGTTCTCAGCTAATTAATTCTAATTATTCCAGACACTTCAGTAGCTCAACTTGTAACTAAACGTATGCTCTGATATCATATCTAGAATAAACCCATGAATTTTGTACTGTACTTTTATTTCAATTTTTTTTTCGGAATTTTGTCCCCGGTCGTCTCAGGAGGTGAACCGGAAGTGCTGCACAAGAAACAAGAGTGCCACTCGATGCTCGTGCCACTACAAAAATTTTTCCTCTCAAGTACAGTAACGTGCATAACATTGTCTCTCCGCAATGGCAAGAGTGATATTTAACAATGATTTCTTTTCTTCCTTTTTTGTTGTTTATTGCGATGGTCACTTCCGGTATGCAAAAGCATTGGGCCTATAGTGCGAATGCGACCTAGTATCCGTTAAAATGTTTGTGTAAATTGAGTCCGTAGCTCACTCTAGTACATCCTGCCACCTGGCAACAGCTGCAAATTTACAATTCGTACTTTTCTTCAAAAGCACACTGTGTCACTGAGATTACCTGCGGGCAAATTTGAGTTACGTAAATTAAACTGAAATAAATCGCTAACGAAAGAACAAACCAATCAACTATAACCCCCCCCCCCCCCCACACACACACACACACAGAGAGAGAGAGAGACAGTCGCGGGTGCTAAGGCACACTATTTTGACAAGTGCGCAAAGTGGCGTGCGCGCAATCATATGACGTGGTCTGTGATAAGTATGCCTGTGTTCACTGGTGGTGGCATAGCGGTCACCATGGTGCCTGTATTTTCGAAGCTCCGTAGACATTTCATGATGCCTTTTGAAGAAATAATAGGCCGTTCAGTTATCTCTGTTAGTTTTTCTCTGAAGCATTGCGTGGGCAATAAAAAGGCTTTGCTGTTAAAGCACTGAAATTAAACATTGGTTCCGACTGGCTTGCTCACTTCATCGTCTTTCGGACTTTGATTCGTTAGTTTGGCTGCTCACATACCTGTGCATGCTTGAAAAGTTTTAAGCTGTCGTATCTGTATTTGCGTCACAAATACATCTGCGCGTTCAGCCAATTGTATTACTTCTAGAATGTGTACAAAAAGCTATGAGAGGGCGCCGCAGTTGAGAGCTGCGGATCAATTTTGTCGGCCAAGGGTTCTTAAGCGCACACTTTAAGCACGCTATTGTTTTGTTTTCATACCACCGGCACTGCGACGTGACCACCGGGGCCTCGAATGAAACCCGCTGCATCGCGCTCAATATTGCACCATAGCCCCTTAGACACACATCTTCGGTGCAGAGCTTCTTAACCTTTGGTTAGAAGCGCGACGATCTACATGGAAACGAGAGAGAAGGGAAAGAGCGCTTCTCTCTCGTTTCCATGTAGATCGTCGCGCTGCTAACCAAAGATGCAACTTTACCAACACGCACGTTCAGCCACCCTTGCGAGCTTCTTAACATTTTAAACGCAGCACTATAAAGCAAGCAATAATTAGAAAACTGGAATTGATGTTGACAATTCGCATATATCTTCAGAATTAACTATTATAAAAATATAGCCGCATTTACCATGACTAATTATGATTTACTGCATGTTTCGTTTTTTGAATATTGGCGTTTCCCATGTACAAAATGCAAATGTCTGGAAGAACCTTTACTCACTGTAAAGTGGGGATTGTTTACACTTGTTAAGTGAAGTCTAGCTTTTAGCTACCTACAGGATCTTTGAAAAGTATAAAGAGTCATAACATTGCTTGCCAAAATTCGTTCTTCAATCGTGCTGCCTGTGTCAGTGAGCGCTTAACAAGCCATGCTAAGCTACAAAGCATTTCTTGTGCAGCCGCTTGTTGTTCTTCTGATACTGGCTGGTCATGTTTTTCTTGAAGTCTGCGCACATTAATCTAAGAGACTTAGTAATATGGAAATACAGCCTTTTGCAGAACCCTTGTACAAAATTTAACGAATTCACGTAAGATATAAATTGACATATCGAATTAGTCCGCTTTGAATGATCTAATGGATGCTGTTTACAGAACCGCAATAGCTGTTCTTGATGCAGGGCCATTAATTTGTAAACTTCGCGCTTCTATTTTTTTTTTTCGAACTTCCGAATTCTTGTAAGTTTTTTTTAAAAACATTCAGGACCTAATTCAATATTCCCCTTCCAACAGTCACTAGAATTTAACTTTAATTCTCTCTCAAACGCCACAAACGTCATTAAAATCGGTCCATGGGTTATCTCAGAAAAGCGTTTCTGCGTTTTACATGTGTTTGAGTTGGCCGCATCGTAGTTGGGCCAGGGCTAGATTAGCATTCGAGCAACGTGCGACACACCCTATAGTGCCACCATCCAAACGCCTAACGTATGAGGCGCGCTGCCCTGTGGACCCGCTGCTATCTCCGAGATTGCGTGGCTTGCGAGATTGCACCGGCCGCGATGGAGCGCAGGTCTTGGGCTAACGTTGAACCTTACTCCCTCGCTGCCCGCGGGCATTCGTGCCGCAGCGTACTAAAGCGTCAGGCTGCTGTGCTTGAGAAGACCGTGTGACGCGGGTTCGAATGCGCCCAGCACAAGAGAAAGTTTGAAGGATTTTTGTAAATTTTGAAGAGCAGCGTAAACAGGCCAGATGGGTACATAAAGTGGCTGAAGTAGGCTAAGAATGCTAAACGCCTTAAAATTAAAGGCCAGGCGACGATAAGATAGAAACGACCAAAGGTGAAGGAAAAGACAGGGACCTCAAACACACGCAGGCCCGGATGAATACCTTGCGCAGGACGAACGGGTCGCCAGAATGCTCGAAGTAATCGGAGAATTCCATCAGAGAATCCCGATAACACCAGAGTGAAAGTGAAGCTCACGCTGAAGCACTGAGAGAAGTGGAGCGAGCGACAACTTATTCGATGTAACTGCTCAGCGTAGTAGATGACTCAATGGTACACAGTTTGAACCTGTCCTCTCGTGCCCAAACTTTGGCATGTCGATACGGTAATGACCACCGCCAAATAAAGATGCTACGACAACGACAATATGCAATGAATTGAACTGAACCATCACGGAACCTAAATGCGAAGTCGCATCAGAAGGCCGTGCAAGCGCTACTGCGCTTCTTGAGATCGACCGGCCCGTGTCAACGCCTGTGATTGGAACGCCTTTTCTGTTACCTGTTCCGGTTTTTTTTTCTCTCTCTCCCCTTTCCCTCTTTCCAACTACTATATCCCCCACCCCAGTGCAGGGTAGCAAACCGGAAACTCGCCGCTGGTTAACCTTCTTGCCTTGCCTTTCCTTTCTCTCTCTAGATGTGAATACAGGAGTACAAGAAGAATAAATATGACCCCAATCCGCTTCAAAAACAAGATTTTCCTGGAGATGCGGGCATCCTAATCTGCGTGAGCGGATAAAACAAACCAGGTCCAATCAGAGGCGCCTGAAGCGCAACCCCGCGAAGCCACCACAATTCGCTTAGGGGAAAGCCACGCACTAACGACGCGCAAAAGAACGTAAAAAGAATGCGGAAACTAAGTTGGCAGAAACGTGCCTAACAAGATTAAGAAGCTCAGGACAGTGAGTCAACGATTCTAAAGCTATTTAAAGCATCTCACAGTCTGTAATGCCAAGAAGGGCCAAAATACTCTCGTAGAAAATGCAAGTTCTGGAGTTGTCTGCTATACTATTTACTTGTAATTATTTATTACCTATGATTTGCTTATAAACGTTTATTATACTTATGCAGCTTCACGTGCTACAACCACAGTACAGGAGGCTGTCAGCATTACCCTTCTTTCTATTGATTTCAGTGACCCAAAGCAACACACGACGGACTAAAGAGAGACGGCGTAGTTTGGGATTCGAGATTGCGTTTGACCACCTTGGGTTCCTTTAACGGATACCAAAACAACGGTACGCGAGCGCTTTTGTATTTCATCGAAATGTAGCCGCCGCGACAAGGAATCCAAGCCACAACCTTCGTCTCAGAAACAGGACACCACAGCCAGGCAGCCACCACGGCGGATAAATTAATAGTTACCGCCTAGCGAGGTACTCCGTAGTACGGAAATGCAGCAGGCGTGAAAAACACGGACACAAGTACACAGCGAGAAGGACAACACTAACACTTCTTCTTATCGTTCTTCTGGTACTATTTGTGTTTTGTGTAGTGTACTACTTGATTTGAACGCTGGCTTTTCCATACTATGTACGTGTTTCAAGTCTATGCGTCGATAGCTACTTTGCCGTCTTCGCCGGACAGCCGCCATCTCAAGTACAGTTCCAATCCTGACGTAGACAGCAAAGAAGACAGCTTCGAGGAGACAGCATCTAAGTCTGCAATGATGCAGGCATAGAGTTTCGCACTGTAGTGAGAAACTCTATGGATGCAGGCTACTTTTCTGTATAGCGAGCAGACAACATAGACAAGTGCTGTGATGCGGAGCAGCTGAATGGAGTAGGATCCAGCAAGCTCGGTTAACATGACTTACCATTGTGTCAAAGGCCCGCAGAAATGGCTGGTGTGTGAAACGGTAAGTGTGAGTGCTGTTTAGGCTACATAGAAAATGCAACCTTAGGAAGGCGATGGGCTCGAGAATGATGCAGATTAAGGAGCCCCACAGTATCAAATATAAAGTAAGCAAAATAACTTTTTTTATTTTGATGAACTTTTTATTAATATTACTCACATTAGCTTTACCATTTACTTGTGCGTCAGAAATAGACACCAGGTGGCGAAATATGTAGGCGTGTTCGTGTTCGAATACACATACTGGTCCAAAAAAGAAGCTGTCCGATTCTAACACATCCTATGAAACACTGTAAACTTGCCTAGCTTTCTGTCATTGTTAGTGAGGTTCTTCAACGCGTACCACTGCAGCTTCGAAGGTAAATTTTATACTTATTTATATCTTTCTATTAAATAACTTTGTATTAGCAATTCACGGAAAAGACTATTTGGCTACAGCCTTCTAAATATGACACTCTCCTGCAAAGGTCAGAGGGCTGTACGGAACGCCATAAGCTCCCATCCCGGATTCGCACAGTCTACAATTATTGGCTTAAGGACTGCTTAGAACCAATTGCTACCGACCATATTATGAAAGCTGGGTCATAAGAACAAGCATTAAACAAAAGTAACATTGAGTGTTAAAATGTTAAAACATGATAAATTATTCTAAGTCTGCGGAAGACACTCTTGACATCTCGACAGTTGGTCGACCTTTTATTGCGATAGCAATTATATGGACACTTCAAACGGATTTCTGCCGTCGTCGTCGCCGTCGCCGTCGCCGTGAGGTTCCCTATAGATAAAATCTTCGCCGCGTGCCGTATGCCCGAGCGGAAGCGTGCGGGGACGCGCGCTATCACGGAGAGCGAACGCACTCAATCTCCCACGCGCAAGCAAGGAAGCGGGAAGCCAGCGCCGGAGGGAGCGGGGGGGGGGGGGGGGGGGCACTCCCACTCTGCCAACAACCGCGCTCGGCGCTCGCTCGCACCGTCTCTTATCTCCACACGGCTCTGACCTTTATGCGCCGTGCATTCGCCGCTCAGTTTCCGTTGAAGCGATAGATAGACCGCACGTACCTTCGCCGCTGCGGCGTATCCGCTTGCTGCCAGAGTTTTGACGGTCGTTGTCTGCAGTCATTCAGTGTGATCTATTCATGTTTGTTTGTGCGCGCTCACACCACGCTTGTTCATTCAGTTAGTAATAGTCGGGCCACATATTCCAACGCAAGCTACACATGCAATGCTGCCCGGATCGGCAGTGCAGCGCTATAGGTGCGTCCCTTCGCACGCGCTGCCCACGGGAAGCGCTTCTCATCAACACCACCGTTTCACACGCGCCTTCTCGTGGTCATCGAGTCTCTCTTCATGTCGGTCTACTTACGCCGCAGCACACCTGCTTACTTAATCAGCTCATGTTTACTACAATTCATATTGCTACCAAAGCCGCTCACCTTATTTCGTATGACATTGCTGTGTTGCTATCGCATTCATTGCTTCGCCCTTAGGGCGGAACTGTGACATTTTTTTGGTTCCTCTAGCTACAAAAACGCATCCTATAAGAAAGGTGAGATCAGAATCAGGGTGGTTAAAGAAAAAAAAATTGTCGCCACTTTCTACGCTCTTCGTTCGGGTTACATTTTTCTTTTTCAGTGGCCTCGCCACTCGAGTTCATTTCGGTAGCGAGGGTTTCGACAAACACAGCTAGGAAACAAAGTTTCATCTCTCTCTATCCATACTGATCCAAGTAACGCCGCTTTAGCAGTTTACAGAAGGGATTCTATTTTGCTTACCTCCGGTTGAAAATAATGCTCCCCTGCAAGCGCCATAAGCCATCATCCCGGATGTAGGGACGGCAGTAGAACTTTCACATTCTCATGTATACAAGCCTATTTTCGAAGCTCACTTACAAGAAAATCGACGCCTCACACGTCTAGGATAGCTCGGTCGTTTCACGGTAGGTACTGGATCATTCTCAACGTGTTTGGGAGGCTCTGACAGGAGGGCTTTCTTAGTTTTTTGTTTTATTTGCAGCTTTTCTTTTAAACACACAAAAAAAGAGAGAACCATCAAAAAAAATATGTTTAAGGATGGCTTAATTTACGGTGACGTAATGGCTGTGAAGTTAATGACCAAGTAGTTATATATTACTAACTTGTTCACTTGGATGTGTAAGAAATATGAGCAGTTTCTCAAGATGCGGTTAGTATTAACAAGCAGTTGTTTTCAGTGACATACAATGACTCGCTTCTTTCCTTTGTTTTTCCTTTACGTAATGTAAGCATCAGCTTAATGCAAATATCCTTGAGGTGGAAGTAACGAAGTCTCAAAGTTAGTTGAAGAACCCTGCATATGCATTTGTGCGGAACCAAATGTAACTTTCTCCGAATTGCTTTAGGCGCACTTGGAGCAGAAATGTCAATGAAAGCAGCGATCCTAGGAAATTGAAAAACTCTTTTGCAAAAAAGAAAAAAAAGGGGGGGAGGGAACAAGACTGCAAATCTCGCAAAGAAACAGATACTCCCTGGTTCAAGAAAGTACCGGCATTTGCGGACGACTAGGAGCAGCAATTTTTTTAAAGCGTTCAATAAATGTTGCGAGAACAAAATAAATACAACAAAGAAAACAGGTTTCTTGAGCGCTCAGATGGCGATAACGCGCAACGAAACGACTGTTGCAAAGCACCTGTTCCTGATAGCTTCGCATCGTTTTATGCATGCATTCTGATAAAACGAGAAGACGGTCGCATAAAAATGGCTTTCTCCTGCATAGCGCATTTTTTCCCGCCAAGGCAGCCCACGGTTAGCCTCGCGAACGTTGCCTAAGCAGTTTCAGGAGGAGGGCTTCTTAAAGGAGCACTTGTGCGTAAGGCAAAGCACGCTTTACCGGATAAATGCGGGGCAATTGTTTGTGGACGCCGCAGGGTACGAATGCATCGAACCACTTGAGACTGCGAAGTCAGTGAAGCAGCTTCGCATGCTACACATGCAAATGAGCGGAGCTCAGAAGCCACTTTGAAGTCGCATTGCTGCACGTTGTGCTCGTAGGCTCTTTGCCGAGTCATTCTGTCGGTTAACGCAGCATAAGTACAGGTACGGAATCGGACAACTGCTGGTGGTAGCGACGGAATTTTGACGGACCCAGGAGAGTTATGTCAATCCCTTAGGCATAGCAATGTCCCAGAATCAATAGATAGCAGAAATCTGCAGGGAAGTTGACGAGGGAAGTCACCGCATTTAGTAATAAAATCATGAGTGGCACTTCCTATAAAGCATGTGAGAGCAGATAAAAGTGGGCATTTGATATCAACAACTAGCCTATACCGCACACAACTACTACCTGTGAAAACTATTTAGGTCGTAGATTCCTAAGCAGAACATTTGTTTCATTTCATCAGCGTGCCGGCCTGACCCTTTTTAGAAAGAAATCGATTGTCGTTAAGCAAAAATTAATGTGTTTTAAGGGCAATGATACGGTAAAGCGATGAATATGGTGTGTTGTGGAAACCGGACACAAAATACTGCAAGAAACTAACAAAGAAAAAGACCAAGCTTGGCACAGTGCACTAAAGCAAAAGGACCGCTTTAAAGATATTGTGCGCCTCTTTCTTCCCTCTTTCTTTCCCTCTTCCACTTCCCCCAACGTCGAGTAGCTGGCTAGAGGAATTTACCTCAGGCCAACCTCTCTGCATTCTCTCTTAAAGATATTTTCTCTCTTAAAGATATTGTGCTCGCAAGGCAACGTAGTAAATTGTGGCAGTACACTTCATGAAAAAATTGAAAAAGAAGACACGGGATTACAGATGCTAATGCCTCGATTCCATATTCCCGTGCAAAGCAGGCAATCAATGGTAATTATTCTATGCTTGAAATCTTCAAAGACACGCTGAACAGCCGTCGTCTCTTAACTCACTTAATGAAAAAGTAAAATTTTTATCGTTGTAAAAGGAAAAGTGCTCTTGACGAGCGATTTAGAAATTGCGTGATGAAAGTTTATTTCAAGCGGTACAGAAAAGATACGTTCTTTTTAATGCGGAAACGTTTAGCTCCCAATATTTAGTGCATTAATCACATCTTGCGTTCACTACATCACCTGAACTCTAGTGCTTCTGCTGTCTGTCCGGAATTATGCCGGTCATATTACGCCGAGTAATTACTACACTTAATCCAGGTACTCCTTACAAGACACCGAGCGCTCTTAACGGAAGACACCGTCGGCAGAACAGCGCAACGTTCTTTGGAACAAAATAGAGCTGCTTTCTGTGTTGCTTCCGATCACTTTGTTGGGACAAAATGAAGTCCAGACAGGGTCAGGCGCTCAGGTCCATATTGTAATACATTTATCTGCCGGAAGGTTTTACGGCAGTGAGCAGGCCGCAGCATACTGTTTATTTCTGTTGTGCCACCGTGCAGCTACCACGTAAGAAAAAGGAAACTGCTTCCTTTTTTTTTTCTTCTTCCTTCGTGATGCTCGCACAACAGTTGCTACGCTAGCGGAGCGACGCAGCAATAGGATAACGCCTTAGTGCCTCCAGCGTTCCAACTTTATGATGCCGCGCAGTTCGGGCGTCGCTGGCCTTGGACCAAGGAAGATCGTCGTTCGCAAGGCTTGCATGCCGGTCAATTTACCCGACGAGCGACAGGCTGGCGCCAGATGTAAGTTTATGACCCAGCTAAGCTCGGGAATCTTTTCAGTATCGCTTTCTTGTTTCTTGCGACCGTGGAGGCAGATGAGCGTGTAGTGATGAAACTGAGAAAGGTTTCTTTTATGTGACATCTATGGTTTCTGACGACTTATAACAGTTTAAAATGGCGCATTGCTCAGGTAGTTGGTTCGTTGCTTTAAAACTGCAGACTGCACGATAAAAGATGACGTAGGAACAGTTGCGAGTATGCGCCTGCGTCGTAGCTTTACACGTATTTTCTGGTTTGGTGCACTTAGTAATATGAATAGATATAGCAGATTTTCACGCATAAAGATTAGGCGACAGACCGCGGGACCTGTTCTGTGTTCACGTTGTCTGGCATGCGCTCTATCGTGCCAAATAATAATAATAATAATAATAATAATAATAATAATAATAATAATAATAATAATAATAATAATAATAATAATATTATTATTATTATTATTATTATTATTATCATTATTATTATTATCATCATCATTATCATTATATCATTATCATTATCATCATCATCATTATTATTATTATTATTATTATTATTATTATTATTATTATTATTATTATTATTATTATTATTATTATTATTATTATTATTATTATTATTATTATTATTATTATTAAGCCATTCCGTGGGGTGCTACACGACAGCATGCTTCATGCTTCAGAGAAGACCGCAAACGTTCAAAGTGTGTAATCTGGACATTTTCTACAAAAACGTTCGTGGACTTCGCACCAAGGCACGTGAATTTTTCGCCAATGTCATTTCGTCTTCCTTCCCCATTTTTGTTATTTCCGACACTTGGCTGGGTGGTGACATTTCGTCTTCAGACTTCTTTCCACCGCACTACAACGTCTTCCGCAGTGACCGGGACTTCAGTGGATCTCAACAAAAAGGTGGTGGCGTACTGATCGCAATTGACAATTCGCTGAGATGTGTACGGCGCATCGATATAGAAAGTGTACGGGAGTCGATATGGCTAGAAGTCAGCCTAGCCCGATGTGAAAAATTGTTGATTGGATCGTTCTATGTACAGCCGAATATTTCCCCTGTTTTGTTTGATGAGGTCATCTCTTTCATTGAAAGCGTAATATCCTCCCATAGTAAGCACAAAGTAATCATTCTTGGTGATTTTAATACACCAGGTATTAATTGGCACACACTTAGATATTTTCATTACAATCATTACACAGAGAAGAAATGCAGCCTGTTGTTGGACTTTCTGTCCTTCTGTACTTTTCAGCAACATAACCTGATCGCCAATTCCTGCAACGTCTTAGATCTTTGCATCTCGAATGCTCAAGTATTAGATGTATCTCGTTCCGAAATTTTCCTTGTGCGTACCGATAAGTTTCATCCGCCACTAAAGATAACTGCCTCTGTTTCAGCACTGAGGCAGAGCTCCTCCAGTGGCGTAAATGAATCCCCACGCTTTGCTTTCAAGCGTGGTGATTATCTTGGTTTATATAATTTTTTGTCCACCACCGACTGGTCACTGGTTACAGACAGCAGCAACGTTGATGACTAAGTAGATCAGTTTACGGAGCTTGTTTTGAGCAGTATGCGCAAATACATTCCCCAGTACAGGCCTAAACGCTCTATATATCCCCACTGGTTTTCATCTGAACTCATAATTGCCCTAAAGCAGAAAGATCGCGCACACCGAAAATCTAGAATTCCGTTGCCTAATCAGTGCAGAGATGAATTCCGCTTTTTTCGGGCTCTCTGTAAAAGTCTCTATAAGCGGGATCAAGACTCATATATGGCATTCTTGGAAAAGAGCGCCTCCGACCGACCGGCGGAATTTTGGACGTATATCCGTAAGCGCTCCAATAAACATGGAGAGTGTCTTCGCTTACTTGACTCTAGAGGGGCAGAAGTCCAAGCAGTCGCGGATTGTTTTGCAGCCCATTTCTCTTCCTTATATAAAGATGTAGGTTTCAACGCTGGTGCCAGTAAGCAGCACACGACAGTTCCTACATCTAGTACGGTGTTGTTTGATGAAAAGCTTGTCCACGACTTAAGCGCTTGAAACCTTCCCTATCCTGCGGCCCTGATGGCATCCCCTCCGCAATTCTAAAAGCTTAGGGCCGTATATTTGCTCCAGTATTGACATCTGTATTTAATAACTCTTTGACTACTTCCACTTTCCCTCACATGTGGAAAAATGCTCGTGTTTTTCCTGTATTTAAATCTGCCTGTAAAACCGATGTCTCAAACTATCCCCCAATTTCTCTTCTCTGTGCTACGTCCAAGATTTTTGAGCTTGCTCTTCACAACATACTGTCTTTTACTGTGAAGAACTCGCTCATTCCGAATCAGCATGGATTTCTCACCGGCCGCTCCACTATCACAAATCTCGCAAGTTTCATGACACAGATCTCCACGCCGGTACTTCAAAGGGGGCAAGTTGACACCATTTATTGTGATCTCAGCAAGGCTTTTGATGTAGTCAGCCACTCGCTGCTTCTGATGAAGCTTACGCACTTTGGTGTTGACTCGTCAATTGTAAATCTCTCGCACAGTTATTTTCTTGAGTGATCATGTTATGTTAACGTCAATGGCCAAACTACTTCTTTTTACATAGCAACTATAGCGGCGTCCCTCAAGGATCAGTATTAGAACCACTCCTTTTCTTAATTTTTATTAATGACGTTCTTTCCGCTATTCGCAATTCATTCCTTCTATATGCCGATGACATCAAGATGTTTAAGGCAATTCACACTGTTGATGACTGTCGCGCCCTGCAGTCTGACCTTTTCCTTTTCTAAATGGTGCAAGGATAATAAGCTTACCTTGCATGCTGCTAAAACCAAAGTCATGACTTTCACGCGCAAAACAGCAAGCATTTCTTTTTCTTATTCTGTAGATTCTGTGTCGTTGTGTAAGGTCTGCGAGATCAATGATCTTGGTGTACTTTTTGATGCAACCTTACACTTTTCGGCTCACACTAGACGTGTCGCAATGCGGGGTATGCGCTCTCTAGGTTTTGCATGCAGACTATCGAGGGAATTCGTCTCCTACTCCGTTCCGCAAATTGTACACAACCATCTGTCTTCCTCAACTCGAATATGCATCGGTCATCTGGAATGGCTCTTCTAGATCCAACAGTGACATTATAGATCGTGTCCAGAAAAAGTTTCTAAGCATATATAATCACCGCTTTGCAAACCTGGACATTGCACCCTGTACTAGCACTGTTGGATTGTTGTCATTGCCCTCACTTCGCGACCGACGTAATCGCGCTGACCTCCTGTTTCTTCTCAAACTCCTTCACGGTAACCTCACGTGTCCCGAACTTCTCAGCTGTGTCATGCTCCGTATCCCACGCAAGATCACCAGAGAACATAGACCTTTCCATGTCCCTGCCTGTCATCACGAACACTCAACTGTCCACAGAATACAGAATCTTTATAACGCTTACTTTCGTGAACTTGATATCTTTCATAACTCCTTGTCATCGTTCTTTTCCGAGCTTTGCCTTGTGTTATAATTTCATGCATTGTTCAAGTGCCCTTCTCCTCCTTTTTCTTTTGTATTTACTTTGCGCTTTCTTGTCGGTACTCTCTTGTTTTCACAATTTTTATTTTTATTCATTTATTTTTTAATGATTTTTCCCCGAGTGTTTTGTTTTTGGTTTGTAATGTATGCGTGCGCCTGCACTCAGACCTTAGGGTTGTTCCTGGGCACGTTAAATAAACATGATTGATTGATTGATTGATTGATTGATTGATTGATTGATTATTATAACCAAATAAGCGAAAACACAGTTACGTTACAGCTACGTCATGCTTGGGATCGGCTTTGCAGCGGTTGCGCATCGCGCCCTTATGTAATTACGCCCAAAACGTATTCCGATAAGTTGTGTCCTGGGCTCCCTTTTTACAGCTCGTTGGGTTTCCTGTGTGCTGGCACTGTTTTTGCGACGCCTCTTTGTGAAACTACAAGGCCCCACTGCACTTACAGCCGCTTCTTAAAAAGAAATAAGCAAATAGGTTGCCTTTTATGCCTGTATCCAATCAAAATGTTGCAGTCCCTCCCTATTATCCAAAATGCTCGGCAGCCAGATGAACATTGAAAGCGGCATAGGCGGTGCCCGCACGGCACCTGCCTTCGCATATTGTTGTTTTCCTTACTTTCGAAAAACGCAAGTTGCGTTCGTACCTAGGACATTGGCAAACAAAGGTGATGGTTAGCCCTAAGCGTTGGGTGTATACTGCGAGAAGCGGCCCGGACAAGCCTCGATAAAGGGACACAAAACAGCAGACTAGCACGATCGCACCTGGAATATAGAGCGGAGAGACAGGGAAACCATATACGCTCAACCCACGGTGGAGCAATCCAAATAGGCTTTCTAAGGTGGAGATGATCATTTCGACACGGAAGACAGGAGAGGTGAAACAGATTGCAAGAGCGCAATAAGAGATGTGGAGAGAAGCTGAGGTTCCTTTGGTTGCAACGAAAAAAAGTAAACGAGGGCTGAGAGAGAGAGAGAGAGAGAGAGAGAGACGCCGAGAAGAGGCGATTCGGAGGCGCATCCCAATTAGCGCCCCTCGGCGACCGTTAAGAGAGATGAATGGCGTTGTGGCGGTCCAGAGCCACCGCTAACCAGTGGGACTCTCGTTGACTATAGCAACCAACCTTTGTGATACGGACGCTTTTCTGCACGGCTTTATTCTTTCCTTCTGCTGGGTACGGGAGAACGCGGTGAGTTGTAGCAAAGAGCGAGAGAGCCTTCCAGCGTGGAGGAGTCGCGATAACGACGTCACAAGGAGGACGCGTGATAGAGAAAACATCTTGCAAGCAGAGTGCCACAACATGGTGAGCATTGGAGGAAATGATGTTCTTGAAAATGTCTCATTTGACTGCTTACCCTAAATGCGGTTTTTGAAATGAACCTGAAACAATGGAGAATTCTTTTTTTTTAATGTCGCAGATTTAATACTCAAAGAAAACGTCTTCTGAAAGGTCCTCTTCGCCAGCTTGGGCTGGACCTTACAAACCTTTCTATTCTGTTCTGTTATAAAGAGGTTGCTGTGGAGAGAACTGATGTAGAGAGAACTTCGCCTACTCCATTCCTATTACACTGTACAGCAAGAAAATACAGGAACAAAGCATAAATATAGAATCTAAGTAAATGAAACAAAACATACCAACGAATGTGACCGTAATCAGTATAACGATGCCCCGATGATACAACTGACGTCTGTCCGCGTGGCTACCAATAAACTCTATAGACATTATAACCTTTATCGGTTGGTGCAAGAGTCCTCCAAGAGCTAACAAGGATGGTATGTCCAAACATCATTCATTTAGAGTTCAATGAACAGTACAGAATCCAAATGCGTCACTTAAGCGTTAATATATGGCACAACTTATCACACAGGATGACCCTTTACTGCGTGCCTGGGTTCTCCCCTTTCCTTATCAATCTTGCACAATGTTTTTAGCTACCTCTCATCGGCGAACTAGCCCGTACCAATATGCTCACTGCGTCAAAAAACCGTGCAGGGGCCATCATTTCACGTTCTAAAAGCTAAAGCTTTATTTCTTGTGCACATTTCAAAAAAGAATGTTACGTATTGGGACGTCTCTTCCTCTCTTTGCGGGAAAGGCAGGAAAAATAGGAAAGTGGTACAAATCAAGTCGACTGCAGAAATATTGCTTTGTCAACAATTCTGCAGATAGGATGCAGCGATACTTTAATTTGGCCAGACTACACATGTCCAGATGCAGAATAACCTCGTAAACTACGATGCACGCTTATAAACGTGAGTTTCCCGAAACACTAGTCGACGGCCCAGCTATGTCAGATTAGGGCGCTGACTGTTGCAACAATGTCAATTACAATTTACTATAGCGAGAAAACATCTGAATGTCCTGTGTTCATTGGACAGATCTCTCAGATATTGCAATTATTCCATTACACATCTCAGGACATACATATCAAAGAAACATTTTTTAAAAAGCCCGCTGATATCAATTTATAAACACTCTTCTATCTCAAAAATGAACAAAGAAAAGCTTCGTTTCCATGTTCAAACTACTATAAAGCATTAATGAACGCTTTAAACCTTTACCTCTTGATGACAAACGTCAAGATGCGATGACATTTAACATGTCAATAAGTGCGTTTGAGTAATAACCATATCTGTGCTATGTTCATGAATAAGCTATTCTCGCAGAAAACTTTCTATGTGTGTGCATTTTTCTTTATCTTTCTGTCTCCCCTTAGCCCTTCCCCAGTGCAGGGTAGCAAACTGGATACCTACCTTCCGGTTAACCTCCCTGCATTTCACATCTCGTTTATCTCTCTCTTCTCTCTTCTCTCTCTCTCTCTCTAATCTCGCAGAAAATTGAAACCAGAACTTGTTTTGAAAATACAGACCTATACGACGTGCTAACGAGATTATCTGAGGGGTCAACATTAACGTACGTACGCCTCGCGAAACGAGATTAGCGGGTGGCGCGTAATCCCTTTAGAGAAAGAAAATGCACGGCTTGTGGTCCCCGTTAAACCACTCACCGTATAAGGCTTTCGTTCCTCTAATTTACGACGGCCAGAACGCGCATTAAGCTAGTCTCAGCTAGCTTCCAGCCGGACACACCATGCAATTTACTGCGCGCGCGCTGAGGTTGCCACAGACGAGTTTCCATAGTGGCCTCTTCCGCAATTCGGGCTTCTCGTGGATAAGCTGCAGAAGAAGAATGCTACCCCAATGGCAGCATTCGTGGAAATTTTCACAGCAACGTATCTATTAAGGCTACTTACTCCGTATTTCGTGATCATTTGTCACAAGCTTCACTATCAAGTTTCTCGTCGTGATGTTTTCTTGGCAGGAAGAGGAGACGCCATAAAACTGCATTTATCCAAAAGCAGATTCGTTCCTCGGTTCGCTATGCGCCGCCGTCGTGCCATCATCGCCGTTGTGCCGTCGCTGTGCTATAACTGTTTATCGGCGTTGTCGGCCGTATAAGCGGTCGTCGTGACGTCATAATCGTCTTGTCAGTGTATCATCACCATCGCCGGCGTTATCGCAGCTGTCGTCGTGTCGTAGTGCCATCGTCATCGTCGGCGTTGCCGTCATACCATTCATCGTTGACACGTCGCCGTCATGCTATCATACTCGGTGTTGTCGCGGCCGTCGTCGTGCCATGATCATTACTGGCGTTGAATGTTTGCCATGCTATCATTATAGTCGGCGTTCTCGATACCGCCATCTTGCCATCACCGTTGTCGATCCGTCATCATGCTATCATTATCATCGGTATTGTTGCCATCGTGCCGTAGTCGTCATCGTCAAGGAAGTGCTTCTGATGCGCTACAACGATTAGCCCCCCAGACCTATTGACCCGCTGCTGTTTTTCAATGTTCGTGGAGCTCTACTGCAGGGTCACATGCAGCAGCAGCGAGCCAGATCACGAGGGCGTTTAAATGCAAAAACACTCGCTTGCTAGCATTCATTTGAACGACAAATAACGCTAGACGGTCTAAATCAAGCAGGAGAAACACAGCTGGAGATCTCATTACTGCGTCAGAACCTAAATAATCTTATAAATTCAGTTATTAACACCAAAATCAGAGAAGGCAAGGAGGCCGGCAAGCGGCTGCCGCTCCGAGCTAGGATGAGTTCCAAGCACAGAACAATAGCAATCGAGCAACAGGCCTGACATTTCCCACGCTCCATAACTCCATCTCACCAAATCGGTGCAGTGCGGCGAAGGCTACAGGTTGTGTCAGCCAACCAGAAATGAGAATTAGAAGGAGGGCTCCTCCAATGTCCGTCTCTTATCACCCTCGGCGTGACGCCGACTGAATCGAAGTGCGACGGTAGGATTAGTAGCGCACAGTGGGCGAGCCCTGCTGCCTTCTCTGAAACAGGAAGCCGACTCACGTTCTGCCTATAATCTATGGCACGAACAGCAGCGTTCGCTGAACTGCACGGATTTGGTGAGACGGAGTATAGCTATGTCTGCAACAGAGAGGCAACGGATGATGCGGAGGACGACCTTGGGAAAGCCTGCCCGTTGATAAAAAGAACGCGCCGAATGCTTCCAGCTCACGGAGAGCCGAGGAACGGATCGCAGTGCCGCTATAGGAGCCTTCCGGGCAGCTTCGGGAGTAAACGAGTTCCGCGTTCTGCACTGGGAGAGGCGGATCGATTTTGCGCCGAATACCCGTCGATAGACTCGGTGCCGCCGGTCAGCAGCGCAGTCAGCCAGCGAGCAAGCCGGCCGGATTTGCCCGGGCGAGGAATTGCGAGTGAGAGGGATTGGTCACGTATTTATAGACTCCCGCGAGTTCCAAATTAGAAGCCGGAAGAAGAAGAAGACAGCATTTCCAGATGAAAACGAGACGGATAGCAAAGAATCTAAACCTTCCTCGCCTGGCCGACGGGATGCAGCGGGATGTTCACCGATGAGAGTTGCAGCGGGGACTTCGCGGTAGTGCTCGACAACGTGGGAGTGCATAGGCAACGACGACGATGATGATCATCATCTCAGCGCACACGTTCTAATGAAATAAAGGGCAGGAAGAGAGCGAAAGAAAGTCACTCTAGAAAGGGAAACAGCGGGTCGCCGGTACACACGGCAACCGTCCCGCATAGCTTGCGCCGCAGACGAAAGGCCCCCGCAGCAATTAGCAACGGCGCGAAGCGACCGCAACAGCAATGACCAAATGTAATCGAACTGCTATCTCCGAGACCGCCAAAACAACCATGCAAGACCTTGCAAATGACCACAGCGACGAAACAATGCTCCTTGGACTCTTAAAGGGGACAAAGCGAGGACGGGGCCAAGCGCCACTGAGGCGGTCACGCGTGGGGAGAACTCCCCATCCCACATGTAACACGAAGTCGACGAGATCGCCAGGCAAAAAAGATGCCGCTGACGCAACCCCACGACGCACGATTGCGCCGCACGCTGCGGGAACCTTCATATAGGGAGACCTCATACACACACACAGACGCTCAAGCGGCGCGCGTACCACGGGTGCCCAAATAGAGGGAGCATACAAGGCTGTCATTGTTTCTACAATGCGTTTTTCGATCTACCTAACATCTACCTAAGGACAGATCGGCGCCGAACAAAGCTTAAGCGTTTCTTTCATGAAACGCCGAGAGGGAGAGAAATTGGGTGCGAAAGGCACGGACGTTCACCGGAAAAGATTCTGGTTTGCTACCCTGCACTGGGGGAAGAGTTCCAATTAAACAGTTCATGGTAGCTGGGAACGCATCCTGCGTCACCTTTTCTTTGCCTTCGTCTGCGTGCTGCGGCTAAATATGAGACAAAGCAACTCTCAAAGTTCGAGCTTCCCTTCAGAATTTTTCAAGCGTTGTTTCCTCTATACGAATATACCAGCGTTGCGTCATTTTTCAGCACGCCGCTGCCCCGTCGCTTTCAAAGTGCCCACATTTAGTGGGCATTTTTTTTTTTTTAATAAGCCGCGAGTTGAAAGCCTGCGCGCTCCCGTACATGTCCCTCCTTGCATGTTATTTTTTTTTTCCTTTCTCGTAAAAGTAATTTCTCTCTCGTTCTCTCTCGTTGCTTTTAAAAGCGAAGTATTTATTAGCGAGTTACCACCACTTTTCCCGTTTCGGGTATGTTTCTATAGCCGCTTTCATGGGCTGAAACCCGAGGTAGCGCAACATATACATGTGGGCTGTTCTGTGCTACTGGTTATGTGCCCCTGGAACCACTGGTCACCGTGATGTTCCGGTTATATACAAAATGCCCACCGGCGAGGTTGATCACTATATAATCTCGCTATATTCTCTAACCATTACGCCGCACAGGCATGCCTCAAGTTACAGCACGGAACATTCTTTAAATGTCCCTACACGCAAGCCAGCGCGTGAAGAGGCTTGGCTCGTTGTTCGAACGCCGACGGTTCCGCGTCGGTTTCACCTCGGGCACCAACGTGCAACACAACTGGCGGCGCTTTTATTCACACCAGCGTTGAGGCGTCTCGTATCTGAGAGGGCGCGGTTACTTCTATCCAGCACGAGTCGCCTTCCCATTGTCTGACGTCCGGATCCGAACAGAGGACCTCTGGCACAAAATCCCGATACTGTAACCATTCCGCCAGGGACGCTTTTCCCCCACAACTGCGTCCCTCATAATCAAATCGTATAGCTTTGGTATGTAAAATTGTCGGAAATTTTGTAAACTTAACGCGTTATCATGTAACTGCGAGACAAATAAACATTTCATTTCATCATATGCAAGGATGTGGGCCAATCTCGAAACTAGTGCAGTCTAAAGATGTGTGCCGTTCCCGAAGATAGTGCAGTAAGAACATATAAGGATCCGACGCTCCTCCTACTCTCGGGACACTGTGAGAGGTGGCGCGATAGAGGGCCGTGCGCCGTGACTCCGCCCCTATATCGCCCTCAACTCGCTCAGGAAGACTTGTCTTTCATCAATTTCAACTGGAGGTTGAATCGCCTTCCAACTCTTTAAAAGTGTTCATAATCTCTCTCTCCTCTCGTTCTTTTTTTTTTTTTTCTTCATAAACTACCGCCGCGGTGGCTTAGCGACTATGGTGTTGCGCTGTTGATCATGAGGTCGCGGGATCAAATCCCGGCCCTTGCATTGGGGGCACGTGTAAGATCCCCTGGTGGTCAAAATTAATCCGGAGTCCTCCACTACGGCGTGCTTCATAATCATGTCGTGGTTTCGGCACGTAAAAACCCAGAATTCCATTTTTTTTCATAAACCTTCAAGCGCAAAATACTCGCGCACGGGGCGCGCGCACCTAGAGCCACGTGACTGTGGTAGGGTCATCTCAATATTCGTTTTCTAGGGACGCGCAAGAAGACAGGATCTGGCAACATTAGCGTATTCTGGTGAGGAAACAGGTGCAGCACCGTCACCGTCAGTGAGACCAGCCGCAGGGCACGACAGATGACCTAGACAGCGCAAAAAAAAAAAGGACGTGCTGACCATTCGCATGTGTTGGAACTTTATTTTAGAGTCAAATTGTTAAGGGGAGGAGTTCCGCAAGGGTTTTCCATGAGGCGGTGAAAGCCGGCCGGCAACGGCGTGGTCGATATGAATTGTAATTGCAACGCAACGTGAGTCGGAGCCCCGAATTACCTTTGAGACGTAATAAATAATCATAATCTAAAGGTTACCTTACGGATATCTAATCCGAATAGATGCGCGTTTTCATATTCTTCTTTCTGTTTTTTTGCAAGTAATCCCTTATATTTGTTTGTCATGTAGCGTTATACAGGCTTCACTTAGAGGTGGGGTAGGAGTTTGTACGGCTGCGACAGTGAAAGCTGAAGCCGTGACGCTGCGGCGCAGTCTGCGTGGGGACCATCACTAGTAATTTGCTTGAAATATGATTATTACTTATTACCAAAATAAATGGTATCGTGCGTATAGGTCGCTGGAATATACAACTTTCTTTGTGTGGTCTCTTTAGCCAGTTATCAGTAATTGATGCTTCTCCCGTCGCACTTTACCAACCCCACGTTGAAGGCCAGCTGGGAGCTTGTACGGAGCTTGCGGCTATGCATGGCGTGGTCCAGCAACGCCGCCCGCGTGGGAGTCCTGAAGCGGCCGTATGATCAGCGAGTCGGTGGTGAATCATCGTAGTGAGTGAGTGAGTACGAACTTTATTTAGGTCCTGAGGAGAAGAACGCCTCTTGATCGCGATCGCAGGCTGACGTCTGCGCCCTCTCGTGCGATATTCTGAAAACGCCAACAACAAAACGTGAAGGCACCTCAATAAATAAAAAATGAAAAACTTTAAAAACTGTTTTTTATCAGCAACAGTAAGCTGTAAAATTAGAACATCGTAGAAATTTAAGGACATTTTGCAAATCCGAATTTGTAACGAAGTCCAGGCATTATGCAGTTCTGAGAGTTGCCGACAATCAGCAGACGATAATAACTCGATCCGAATCATTGCGTCGTGTAGAAGCGACCATTGCTGATCGCGATCAAGAAATACGATCCGGATCGGGCCCGACTACGATCAGAATTGTACGTGTAACACCGGTATTATACAGCTTTGCTCTGTTTGGTGCATCAGTTCAGATTTTCATAAATCTGCAACTTTTCTTAATGCGAGAGCAATTTTACTGACATTCGACGCAAATTCACGCCATATCGTACAGTAGCCCATAAAAAAGTCAAATGGAGAAACAGGAAATGCCATACTTCAAACCTCTCAAGTTGCAACTAGCAATTGAGTCCCTTAATTCCCCGTGTTCTTGTCGCTCATGCACTTATCACGTACGCTTATTGTTGAGTTCTTTCCTTCTTTCTTTTTATTTTTCTTTATCACTATTTGCCTCGTGCACGCTATAGCCCATATGATGCAATGAATCATCTTTATGGTCTCTTTGACAGTGTATGCAATTCTATACAATTTTCGTAACTTCCAATAAGTTCCTCTCTACAGCGAATTCTAGTTCGGGCCACAGAAAATAAAGAAAGAAATTATGAGGTCCTTTATCATACTGCGAGACAAGAATGGAAAACGTACGCTATGAAAAAAAAAAGAACGACAATAAAAATACGAAGGATATAGCAAATTACCCTTTCCAATTGCCCCAGGCGGCACAATCCGTGCGAGAAAAGCTACTAACCCGAAATGTCTCCCATCGGCGCGGTTGAAACAAATCGCGGCCATTTACGCGGACAGCGGTGAACCGTCGAGGCCAAGAAGAGGAGCTATACCCGAACATCGGTTAAGCACTCGAAAAGAAAGAAAGAAAGAAAGAAAGAAAGAAAGAAAGAAAGAAAGAAAGAAAGAAAGAAAGAAAGAAAAGAAAGAAAGAAAGAAGGTGCCGTTCGTAGGTGAAATGGAGTTTCGCAATGCCCGTGGCGCCTTCCGGCTCCTTAACGCGGGGAGGAATTTCAGATTTTAAGCAAAAACACACACACACACACACACACACACACACACACACACACACACACAAACGATTCCACAACGTCGATGCGGGCATTGAGAAAGCCTGCGTAAAACCGTGGGGCGGAGAACAAATCTTATTCTCAGCTGCTGGCTCTTACGAAACCAAGCCTTTGGCTTCAGTCCTTCGGCTCTCGTATCTCACGCTCGGTATTTCACTATGTGGGGCGGCAGCGCCAACCAATGGCCGTGTCCAGTCGTTCTCGAAAAAGCATTAAGCTTACTTCGCCTTAGCAGCTCGCATGTCCTATAAACATTAAATTATGGGGTACAACGTCGCAAGGTAACCCTGTGGCTTTCTATGTGGGACGAGCCTAGACGCTCGTCTTCAGAACAAGTGCTCTGTGATTGTGAATATGAAAATGAGTTTCTGCAATAACAGTTGTGTGTGGACGCATCGTATCTGAGTGTAGGGAGTGTACAGTGCCAGTAACGTGTATTGAAGTTGTATATAGTTAATTGCACGGTTGCACCGATAGCTGTTATATAGTTCTCCCATTTCCGATTATCCCGATGAGGAGTAGCAGGCTGTTTAATTAATATAGATCCTGCTCTATAGAGCCTGAAAATTAATAAGGAGACATCCCACTACGGCCTGAGCCATAATCAGATAATGGTTTTAGGCACGAAAAACCCTAGAATTCCACTTTTTTTTTAGCATAGCAAACAAATGTTTTGTTTTTGTTTTTTTAACATTAGTTCCTATCGTAATGCGACTGCGGTGTCCGGGAATCGAACCCAAAACATCCCACTCGGAAGCAGAATGCCATAGTCACACAGAAAAAAATCAGAGCGCTTCCACTATTGTGAAGATGGAAAGCCAGCGGAGCTGTGACTATGGTGGCTCTGCTGTAATGAATATTGCCCCCACGATGAGAATGGTTGTGTCGTCGTTGGGCATCACCCAACCGAACATGTCTATCATGAACGTTCCGGTTGAGAAATTCACGCTGAAACCTGGCCGTCGCAGCGGGGAAGTTGGCGCTAGCGTTGCCAAGGCGTGCACAACCGTTGTCGGGTTCCTGGAGAGCAAGACAACGCTGACGACGCTAAAATCTCGTTAGGACACGTCGTCAGTTGCTGATGAATGACTCATATCCCCTTAAGCAATGGTTCATACCCCCGTAAACGCGGCCTCCCCATTACGACGACAGAAGAGAAGTGAAATTCTACGCTGGAATGATGAGCGGCAACGCAGCCAGCTGTGGAAGCAGACGACGACGACGAACGCGGGAGCAGTGACACGAGCGCGTGCTCGGCACGGCATCCAACGGCACGAGCGCAAACCGAGGGGCGCCAACGAGCCAGCTGCGGAGGAAGACGACCACGCTCGAGCTAATGCTGATGATGATAGTTTGTACAGCGAAGTTGTATAGCTCCCTACCTGAATTCTCTAGATTTTCAGCAAAAGAATATCTAGGGACTTTAGCTCTACCAGCCAAGGAAATTTTCGTGTCGGCGTGAGCAAAAAACGCCAGGCTAAAAATTGAATACAAACAGCATATCGCCTTTGAAATCAGGCATACAGCATACAGCTCAGTACTCGTTTTCCAAAGAAAAACCACAAAACAAGCATCAAAACCACATGACGGATGATAAGGCGCGTGCGAACAATGGGAACACCCTCCGACACGTTCCGGTGAAGATTAGGTTTGCAGCTGCTTCGAAAGGGGGTTGACGTCATTCAAAACCCTCGTGAAACTAATGTATCTGGTTTCACTCTTCGTAGAGCAACGTGTATGAATTCAAGTGACTTCACAATGGGTAATCGTTGTGGGTGTCGTTTACAGCGTTCCTTCTCCCACGTGTTTCCCGGTAAAGATTACCGTTGCGTAAGCTACTCCGAATGGAAAAGTACCCAATAGCATAGAAATCACATAGTAACGTCACCACGGTCTAGCAAGTCATTCAGTTCATTCCAGGCTACCATGGGTATATCACGAAAAGTAAAGACGCCAGAAGAACAGCGTGAATATAATGTCGTGAAGTAATAAAGGGTGTGGGTAAGTACATTTCACTTGTCTCTGGTTTCACTCTTTGTAGAGCCACGTGTGTGAATTCAAGTGACGTCACAATGGGTAATCGTTGTGGGTACCGTTTACAGCTTCGCTATCCAACCACCTTCACAGCGTGGATTGGAGCCACAGATTTTCTTCTACACGCGGACCCTACCTTGGGGAAACTATAGCCCTTAACAGCTTCTCTGTAAAAAACTGGGACGACGCTTAAGCTTCGCCTTTAAGACATGGAACGCGATAGCATTCAAAGATCCCTGACTGCTTCTCATGCTTCCCGGCAACTGTAGCTTATGTAGCCGTAACGTTTACCTGGAAACGCTGGCGGCGAACGCTATGCGCGAAGGCGAGCCTTCTGATTCTTTTATTCTTTTAATTTCCCCCGGCACGGCGGGCGCAGGTGCGAATGTGCGGAGGCGAGCGACATCTGGATGGTGTTGCAAGACACACTAAGAGAGAGACCTCCAACGGCAGCTGGAAAAGGCGTTTGTGTTTGAGTTACCGCGTAACAGAATTATGTTTTCTCGTATATTCAAATTACAATCCGACGCTATCATGTCTGTAGGTTGTGTGCGAGCCATACTTTGCAAACTTTCTGACACATTTTACTCTTTTGAAATACAATTAGTTCAGTAACGCACATGCGCCATGCGGAGGGCCTGCGAGTGTCGGGATTCGTGGTTCGGGATGCTTTTTCTCATACGGACACCGGATTTTCGGCGACACGGAGCCCTTAACGCTATCGCGCTAGAATTGTGGCGGCTCGTACATTGCCGGGCTGCGTATTACTATTTGCGCCCCCGTACAGCGCTCGACCGCTGGCGCCACGCTGCGCCGCTCGCGCGTACCGCGTTTTGAGGTGGTTGCTTTTGCCAAGGGCGCTCGAACGCAATGATATGGTTCGCATGCTTGCCGACTTAACAAGTGTCGCTGTATGGCCCAGTGGTTACGGCGCTCGCTTCGGGATTATGTGTACGCGGGTTCGAATCCTGCCTTGGCTCGTTTTTTTTTCTTTTTTTTTTATCTTAATATCACGCTTTTCCTTTTGTTTTCCTCTCTGTTTGCCAGCGCGGTCGATTGAACCCCGGCGCCACGGCGGAAGCCGTGGTGCCGGGCGCCGACGCGAAGCGGCGGTCGTTGGGGTGTTGCGGAGCGCAGCGTAGCAACACCCCAAATAAAAAAATACTGCTCCAGTCAGGTAGACTGCTTCCTCCCTGATAGTGAGATTATATTTGGATCATCAAAACAGTGATGCGTTTATTTAGGAATACCACCGATCCCCTAACAGCAGGCTAGTCACCCCCAACCCCGCGTGTTCTCCGTCCACGCCTCCTCCGTTACACTGTACCTCCGTTCCAACGGCGGCGGCTAGAAACGTGGTACGCGCGAGCGGCGCAGCGCGGCGCCAGCGGTCGAGTGCTGTACGGGGGCGCAAATAGAAATACGCTGCCGGGCTCTTACCTGCAGTGCGCCTTTCAGAGCTAGTGTGCTACTGCGTGAACGAGTACAAAAGAAAAGAAAAAGGCGGTTTATGACTAAATAGTCAGCGTCGAAGTCAAAGGAGGCGAGAGTAGATTTGGGAAAACAATACGAAGTTAATAAAGTAAAACTGAATTTCTGCCCGAACCAACTTTATCACAAGTATGCTGCTGGTTCCAAGTGAAGCCCTTGTCGTGTGGTGTTATTGTGTTAGGTATAATATATTTGCTTGATGATGTTAGAAAAATTCGTTTTCGTTCGTTGTAATACAAAGAAGTTTGAATTTGCAGCAAAATGGGTGATCCGTACCGCAGTTGTCTCGTACTCAAGCTGAAGCTCTTGTCGGGTCCTCAAACGTTTATCTGCACACAAACTATGCGTCGGCGCGTCGAGTGAAGAATGTTCGTCTCATTCTGCAGTCACTGGTCTTCTGCACCACGTGGCATTATGTGCAACTGTAGTAGCACCAAAGACCTGAAAATACGCTCAAGCCAATGTCGCGCACCCTTAACATTTGTGCATTCACATTTATTTCCTTAAAGAATGCTAAATAATGAAATCAAGCCCTTCGTGCACATATTAACTGCGTCGGTCTGTTTCCTTTGATAGCTTTGCAGCTTGTTTGTCGACCGGTACTCCGACTTGGCTATGAACAAGCTCTCGCCAAGCTGAAGATGAAACAGAAATATGCATAAAACAAAAGAACGCCGCAAGAGCGCGAGATGCTTGAAGGCGAGCAGCAAGCGTAAACTCTGTAGAGTAAGGACACAGGACGCTCTTCATTCGGCACCGAAGAGGCGCTTTTATTTGCGGACCCATCCTTCGTCGCGCACCAGCGGTGATGAAAGGCGCCAAATTTTCGCTCAAAGAAAGAAAGAAAGAAAGAAAGAAAGAAAGAAAGAAAGAAAGAAAGAAAGAAAGAAAGAAAGAAAGAAAGAAAGAAAGAAAGAAAGAAAGAAAGAAAGAAAGAGACAGAGGTCCCTGTAGTATATGGAACCATGACACCACGGCTCGGCGTGACTTTCTCGGGCAGCCAAGAAGTATATACGCACCATGCAAAGGGTCCCCGACAACTTGAGAGAAGGCACGCTACAGGACGCGAACAACTGGCCCTTTTCATCGCTTCTTTTCTTTTCTTTTTTTGTCGAGCCCTGTCTAAAATAAGGATCCTTCATACTTTCCTGCGGCGTTTTTTGCTGCGTTCGCGCGGAGCTCGGGTTCTTTCAAGATCTGCAGGCGCTGAAAACTCAGTGTTGGTTGCTGCCCCTTCATCATCGCGCCTCGGGTACCTCGGGACCAAAATACCTGAAGAGGCCCAGTTTATTCTTCTGAAGGTTTTGAAAGTCTGAAGATTTTCGAAGGTAATATTACGATCATCATCATCATCAGCCTACACTGATGTCTACTGGAGGACAAAGGCCTCTCCCTGTGATCTCCAATTACCCCTGTCTTGCGCTAGCTGATTCCAACTTGCACCTGAATTTCCTAACTTGATCGCCCCACCTAGTTTTCTGCCGTCCTCGAATGCGCTTCCCTTCTATTGGTATCCATTATTACGATACATATGCATAATTACTAAATAAGCAAGAAAAATGAACGAGCAGAGCTGATAAATGTCTGGAGCAGCTGCTGACAAATCCTACTGCCACATTTTGGGACGTTCATAAAACTTCTCGTATGTAGGCCTAAGTGCCTTCCACGATTGCCCATAACTGCGGCGGCCATCCTGTTATCACTGCAATCGCTGATTGGCTGCTGTTCAAAAGTCGGACGTTGAGGAAACATTCTTACCTATAAGAAAAGCTATGTAAATAATTTCTGTTATGTGTGCGCTATGATATATATATATATATATATATATATATATATATATATATATATGCATGTAAGCTCTCCAAGTTGTTACATGTATACCGGGTATTTCTGCGACGCCTGGCGCTATTTAATATTTCAGATTCAAGACAGAACATAAAGTTTTCCGGGACAAGATTCGCAACAAGGGTAGAGAAACGAATATCCCTGTCGAATCATTTATCAACCTAACTAACTAGTATTCGTTAATTAACGATTAATTTATCAACGTTAGGCCGTCAATGCCAATTGAGCCTTTGTTGCTAAAGGTGAGCTCATAAACTCGGCATTTAAATTGGATCAAAAGCCCTTATGTAACGCACTCTGACAAGAAAGATTTCAGACTCAATTTCAACACGAAACCGAGCGTATCAGGAACGGGTGTCTTAAGATTAGGATTTATGCTAAGCAGACGTGTATTTGCTACAACACGGCCTCACTTCTCGCAATTATAGCATGTGCCCTAGACTTATTATTTAAAAGTTATTTATTATATTTACATATCTGCTAAATGATCATGGAAACTGTTCGTGCTGCTAATGACCGCCAAGAGACATAGCCTTTCTGCAATAACGGCCGGGACCTAGATATAACAGTTTCTTTAAAAAGGAAGTTTCCACATAAAGAGAAACAAGCGTTATTTTGCAATTATATTGAGTACCATTATAGAAACAACCTTCCGTGCTTGGAAGAGCTTGCCTTACTGCATTTTCCTATCTCTCTCTCTCTCTCTTCCGCTCTATGCGTTTGCGTTCTTGCGTGCGAGCGCGAAATAGTACGTCAACTGCAGAACCATTCGACAACTCATCCCAGATGCCGTAGGTGTGGCGGGGTCCTGGCACTGGCAGACGCCTCGTTCGCGTCTTTTCGTTCCAGTTCTGCCCGCGTTCGTAACCACATGGGTGTCCGTTACTGCGCAGCTCCAAACCAGGAGGCGGTCACGGTCTCTGCCCCTTGAGGCCGACCCAACGTCACCCATGGCACCCACCCCGCCAGAAGGGTTTAAATAGAACGTGCCAACAAGGTGCCCAAGACCTGTCAGAAACCTCAAAAAAGCTGTTTCTCCCTCATGATTTAGCGGCTTCTAAGATATGGGTTATATCACTAAATATAGTTTCAAAATATACGGCCGCTCACGATGTATTTTTTTTTTCTTCATTTAGGGCGGGGGCGGGGGGGGGGGGGGGGGGCAGGACCCGGTGGAGACGCGAAAAAATTTAAAAGTATGAAACTAAATTCCAACGCTGTCCAGGCCAGTTCTGGTCTTGGTATCCCCTTCGCTCATTGGCAACGCCAACTAATTAGAAAATATGCAATACACCCATATTCTAAGCCAACCAAAATTTACAACTCTTTCTCTCAGGCGTTGACCATGTCGTGGTTACTATGCACACAAAAAGCTTTTTTCCCCGAACTGCTGTAGAAACTTATCTAGATGCCAATACTTATACAATCGTTCTGCATGTAATATTTTCTTTTACAGTTGTCCGTCATGTGAAACAGTCCTTTCTACGTTAATGTCTAACGCAGCATACTTGTGAGGGCGAAACTGATTATCTATTCATACTTGACTTAAAGCGCAAGAAAACGAAGACACAAGAAAGGAAAAAAGGGAAGACAGTACGAGCGCTCATTCTCTATTTTACCTGCGCTTAAAGTCCGAATCAAACCATATTCAGCTTTTTTTTATGTTCTGTATGCAAATTTATTTATTTATTTATTTATTTAATCAAGGTCCTCACAGGCTCCGAAGTGGAGTATTGCGTGAGGGGGGTTACAAAAGGTTAAACAATAAAAAGGAGCAAAAATCCTGTTATACATGAATTCACCAAAATAGAACTTATACAATAGTTAGCGATAAAGATTATTTCCAATTTATAAATTCAGGCTGGAGTAAGAAATTTGTAAATATACAGGTAAATCAATTTAAAACACGTTCACGTGACATAATCGCAAAATGAATTCGAAATCAACAATTAAAATGGGCACTTAACTCTTGTCTAAAAATCACTGGATTAACAATATTAGCTATTGTGTCAGGAAGGTCATTCCAATATTTAATAGCATGTGGCAGGGCGGATGAATTAAACGCGTTAGTTTTGCCAAAGAGGCGTTGAAAGCTATGCTCATTATGAAGACGTCTTGATGAACGGAATGGACGAGTTAAGGTTAAGGAAAACGAATGTTCACTGTGAACTATGTTGTGCAATAAACAAAGTAGCGAAATAGTTCGACGTTTTTCTAAAAGCGGGAGTGCCAGTACTGTCTTGATGCTTGTTACGCTAGAATGTATGCTATAATCTCTGATGATGAAACGAGCGGCACGGTTCTGAATAGCTTCAAGGTCATTGATTAGATAAGTTTGGTAAGGTGATCAAATGAGCGCAGCATATTCAAGTTGAGGGCGAACAAATGTTTGATATGCTAGCTTGCGAGTAGTTTGAGGAGCATCGTAAAGATTACGCTTCAGATAGCCGAGTGTACGCGATGCTTTTGCTGTAATTGTGGTGATATGTGTTGACCATGAAAGGGTTGGTGTAAGATGGACGCCTAGATACTTATATGAGGATGTGCTGGAAAGAGAACGGTTGTTAGGCGTGTAGTTAAATGAAGAATTCATACGTTTACGACTAAAGGTAATCAACTTGCATTTTTCTGTATTTAAAGTCATTTGCCATGAGGAACACCAATGGGAGATTCGATCAAGGTCTTGTTGAAGAGTGATGTGGTCATGATGCGCATGAATTTGTCTGTATACGACGCAGTCATCCGCATACAACCGAATTGTCGATGAAATACCGGAAGGAAGGTCATTTATGAAAATGAGAAATAAAAGTGGACCTAGCACGCTATCCTGAGGTACACCGGACGTAACATTAGACGTATCAGAAGAGCAGTTGTCAATGACTGTGAACTGTTTACGAAATGACAAGAAGTTACGAAGCCATGAGACGGTAAGGGAGTCGAGGTTAAGGCAAGACAGTTTGGAAAACAGACGACCGTGCGCAACACTGTCAAAGGCCTTCGAAAAATCTATGAATATAGAGTCAGTCTGGGAATTATCATCCATGCTTACGTGAAGGTCATTAGTAAACTCAATTAATTGTGTTTCACACGTAAAACCTTTTCTAAAGCCGTGCTGGTTAGGAAAGAAGAAACCGTTTTTTTTTTCTAAGTGTTGTGCAATGTTAGATACAATTATGTGTTCAAGAAGCTTACCAGGGACACTAGTTAGAGATATAGGACGGTAGTTGTTAACAGAACTTTTGTTACCGGATTTGAATACAGGAATTACTTTACCCAGCTTCTAATCATATGGTACTTCGCCGGACGACAAAGATTGCTGAAAAATGTGGCAAAGGATAGCACTAGAAGAAATGACAGTGTGCTTCAAAATCTTAGAGTTGATACCATCTGCACCAGCGGACGTGGATACCTTTAGAGGGCTAATTAATCTGGCAATACCGTCAGGGATTATGGTGATTGGCTCCATAAACGGGTAATCTACCTCTGTCAGTGCACGCATATTGGAATGATCCTCCTGGGTAAACATAGCGGAAAAGTGATTGTTAAAAGCAATCATTTTCTCTTCAGTTCAGAACACGTGACAACTGTAGGAATGATCACAGTAGCATGAAGGCGGTGTACTGAATAATGACGGCGACACGACGACTGCTTGCTGCTGTTGGCGCTCAAGTCCGCGCTTACGTGCATCACCTGCCGCCCCGGGCCACCTCGGTGTGCACACTATATCTGGTTCTTTCGATGTTTCGAAAGTGTCCAGTATTCCCACACCCCAATGATTGCGTTTCCACATTTCATCTCAGTTCACGATAGGACCGATAGCACGTGCAGATCAACAAGCAAAACAACGAGCAGTGCGCCAATGAAGCGTGCGACGGGTTCGGCACGAGCGCTCAGAGGAGCGGGGATGGTAAACAAAACTCCGGCGCTCTCATCGGGGCTCCCTCGGCGCACAAGTATGCATCATCGCCTGTCTTCTTGCCAGAGCGCGCCCCGCTCATTCCTCTGAGGGTCCTCAAAATATATCCTTCGGAGTTCGCTCGCCAACGTGCTCTCGTCGACTCGCAGGCGTGCGCGGAGAAGTTGGCCGCTCCGCGCGTATAGCGAGCCGCGTGCGACCGAGAAGCTATTCTCGCTTGCGGGTCCACAAATCACGCTGATGCCACCGCGGCACTACGGCGTAGTTCGCAAACAGAGACGAATGGAAATGCCAGCTTCCTAGGCCGCACGTCTACCTGGAGTGTAATCATCATCGTCATCAAAATCCAATTTAGTGTCCACAGCCGAACGAAGGCCTCTCCCAGAGGTCTCTTACTATCCATCTCTTGCGCCAGTTGACACCATCGTGACAACCTGCTGATTTCCCGATTTCATCAGATTACCTAATGTTGAGCCGTCCTCGACTTTGCTTCCTGTAGTGACCTGTAGCGTAATACGAAGAACAAAATTGGGTTTACTCAATGGGGCGACAGTCTTGAAAAGCGACACTAAAGGAAACACTAAATCAGATAAAATTGATAAAGCATTCTTTCCATACTCATGGGAAAAAATCACACAAAATCGGACGACACACAAGCCCAGAAAACAGGACATGTGCCGTGTGCTTCTGTTCCGTTTCTTCCAAGATTAACCCGCCCACAAGTAGGCCAGAGACAAGTCCTTTCAAAACTCTATTTCGTCAACTTGGATGTAGAGGTTGATCGCTAGAAGAGAGAATGAAGGCCAAAATTCAATTTTCTGAATTTCGCGCCGAAAATCAGCGCCAGAACGTCACTGTGACGTCACGCATCTCAGTGTATTTTGCTGTGCTCCGTCGTTCGCCGCTTTAGAATACAATGTAGTCCAACGTTATCGATTACAAGTTAACTAGGCCTCAGCAGACCCAGTGAAAATCCACGACGTCAAGGCGAGGTGACGCGGAGTCTTTAAATCGGCAGCGTCGCCCGTCATTTGTCCTCGCGTCTCCTACACGAGTTACCATGTTCACAGGGCGGAACCTTCTCGCTAGTTTAGTTTTTGATCGTTATGCCACCTGTCGTATTGCAGATATCGAAATAAAGTTTTCAAAAATGCTTTAAGTGTATTAGCACTTCCGCTTTTTTTAGCATGCGTGCTATTCAATTGAGGAAGACAGAAAACAACGAAGCTTTATTGATTTCCATGTTATGCAAAAACAGCCCTACCGACTCAGGACAAAGAAAACAGAGTGGACACACACGGCGCTTACTTACAACTGCCGTGTGCGTCCACTCTCTTTACTGTTTCCTGTGTCGGTAGCGCTGTTTTTAAATAACATGCTAAACCACCAACTCGCCCAATCTGCCGTTATTTTTTATTAATTTGTTCCTTCCCTTTGACTTCTCGCCCTCATATCGCCGTGTGAATCAAACATGATCGATCTTACGCCTGCGCGAGCGGAGTCGCGGCGCGTCGGGGTCGGCCTTATCCAAATGTTATCTTCGCTTGTGCCACTGGCTTTATGGATTTCGCTGGCTTCAGGCCCAGCTTATATTATCTTGTGCACTGCCTATTTTCACGTCTGGACGACGGCACTGCACTGGTGCCTTCTTGGGGACGCGATACGTAGAATACAATGCTAACGCACGCAAAGGCCCAATGCACGTGGGAGCGAATAAAAGCGACGACGAATCCAAGGCACCGTCCTCACATACCAAAGGAGAATAGAGAACCTCTCACCCCTCCTACATTTTGTTGGGGGAACGAGCGCTGGCTAGGAAGCACTACGGCAGTTTGACTGCGCAGTTGAAATATGCTGACACCCTGTGATAGTGTGGCCACGAAAATGGTACATTTTAGATGTTCACATACGCGCGCCTGCTATCAACGTTTGCTTTAGCTCTATGTGTCCAGCCAAGCTCTGGCCATACCGATGCGCGTTGGAGAAGCGCATGCGCCTTATACGTTCTAGCACGCCGGTTCGCAGTCAAGCCAGAATCTGGACACATGTACACCTCAAGATGAGCGGCGAAATTGCAGCATGCGCTACTGAAAGCGATTTCCACGGCTCTCTAGGCTTTACGGCGCTACTGTTGGCACGCGAAGTTTCAGCACTGGTTGCCCATAGCAACTTTGACACGTTCGACGTCTGCAATAAGGGCAGGAATCAACGCTGGTGTCGAGGAAGGAGGCGAGGCAACAGACGAAGGCTAAAGATTCCGCGCTGTACCGTGTCTCTCCGCACCGCAAAACCGCGACCGGCAGGTGGTGGTGGTGGTGGTAAAAACTAATTCGTCAACAGAAAATTATTTATGCGATTACATGTGGGAAGTCTTGATGGCTTCGTGAGGTGGCCGTCAGACCGTGTCTTACGGGGACTTCTAAAGCCCAGGTCACGGCCTGCAGTTGAACCGCAGGTTCCGAGCTGGTCACCGCAGCCTCCCACTGCTCTCGGTTGGATAGCTGCCATTCGGCTCGGGTTTGGGAAGTTGTGTGTTTGGAGTTGCCTCCACGTTGCCTGCTGGTTTTTGGTTAAAGATTTGTCAGGGGGTGGGTAATCGAGTCTTACGTTTTTATAGTATTGCGTAATTTCGTGGTAGGTTATCATGCGCTCTTTTGCTCCTGGCAGGATCGGTTGGCTCACTGCCCGGTTGACGAGTCCTCGGGCGAAATTGTGAGCCGCTTCGTTCCCGGGATGGGACGAGTGCGCAGGGATCCAGATGATTTTGATCTGGCGGGGCGTGAAATGTGTTTTCTTCAGGATTTGTAGCGCCGGTTCGTGGATTCTGCCTTTGGCAAAATTACGCACTGCCGTGTTGGAGTCACAGAAAATTATTTTGGCTGCGGTATTTGTGATAGCTATTGCTATCGCGGCTTCTTCCGCTTCTTCCGCGTGCCTTCCAAAAATGGTGAGCGCGGTGATTGGTTTGAGGTCGTTTGCTACCACCCCTGCAGAGAAAGCGTCGCGTTCTCCGAGTTCGGCTACGTCTACGTAGACCGCCTCCTCGTGGTTTGTGTAGTGTTTCTGAAGTGCTTTGGCCCGGGCCTGTCTCCGTTTGCTGTGATACTCCGGGTGCATGTTCTTTGGGATTGGGTCGAGCCTGAGGCGACTGAAGATGTCTCTGGGTATGTGCTCGACGTTTGTTTGAGTGCTCTCGTACGGGATGTTTAGTTTCCTTAGGATGTGTCTTCCCGCAGGTGTCTTGGTTAATCTTTCGTATTGGGCTGTTCTGTGTGCTTCAACTAGTTCGTCAGCAAAATCGGCAGCGGCGAGGATGAAGGTGCGGCGCGGAGGCTATCCCGACGACCGATGACGACGCGAACAACCTGACGACGCGAGTGCGGCTAGAGTGCTCCTACGTTTGCTGTCGCAATATCGCTTTTCAAAAAATGGTTTATCAGTCTCGGGTGATTTACTATTGCTATCGTACGATCGTCAAGAGTATCCTAACAAGCTACGATAAAAGCGAGCACCATCGATCCACAGTTTTGAGGGTTCATGTGACGAGGAGTTTGCGAACTCACGGTAAAGCGCACTTTCAAAATGAGAAGCTCAAAACTCACTAAAATGCGGAAGAAAACACAACCAAAGAATGAAATACGAATGCCCGGAGCGCAGCGCTATTGATTAAGAAAGAAAATCCGAGAGAAGGACACCGAAAAAAAGAAACGCGATAAACACGCGCAATGCTACAGTCCGGCAGGAAAAGCTTGCGTGACAAACGCGGAGAGAGCATGGTGTGTACGAACACCGCAGAATAAGGGGGAAATTTTCGTTATTTTTTCCCTTGCAGCGTAAACGGTATTTTCGTAGTATGCATTGCAAGCACAGATGAATTACATGAAACTCCCCCAGGTGTCCACCTAGCTAAGGAAGAAAAAAAAGTAAGAAAACAAACAAATCGGTTCAGTTAAAACTTTCCAGAAATATAGAAGGCCCCGACTATCGATTCTGAGTTTCAGATACTCGTGCTGCGAGTGTCGAGCGCTGCCAGAGCGCTTAGCGCAAAACACCCGGAGCTGACAGACGGAAAACGTGTTGTGAAAAATGCCAGAAAAGTACGAGTGGTATTGGCGAGCGGCGGATTTTCATCGGCAATTCAGTTTGAGCGGAGAAAAAGAGCGTCCTGATGACTGACCGAATTTCATTTTGCTCGAAATCAAAGGACTGAAATTGACACTGTGCAAATAGCGGGGTAAGATGGCCGATAGGAAATGGCACATTACTTAAGGACTGCATGAGCATCAGAATTCCAAGCGCTCCTCAAGTAAAATCAGGCGACAGTTTCGAACTCACGTACCACACGGCAATCGACACGCATCGTCGCGGGTCTTTCTGTGGGTCTTTCTGCTTGTGAAGGCGAATAACCGACAAAGTGGAAAATCAGAAAGTATTTCTTTTATGTGCCAACGGAACAACAACGGCGCTAAAAGACCGGGCACAGTAAGGGGACACAGCTAAGATAGCAAGGTGAGCGAGTTGGTTAGAAATCATCGTACGTTTTGCGCTGTGACAAAACGTACGGTGGACACAGCAAGCACTGTGTGTGTGTCCCTCATGGTACCCTTTGTTTTCGCACAGACATAGTTCCGTTTCCAAAAATGGCGCACCAATCAGCCCAAGTCGAAACCCTCCTCAAGTAAAGTGAGCTAGGAACACAGACACCCTGACATCTTTACAGATCGATGCTTTGTAAAAGCGTCAATCGAGTAGAGCATCAGCATTGATTGGCCATAGAGGATCGATTGAAAACTTCCTATGCTGTTCCTCCTATCGCTTTCCATCAAAGCCACCCGTGAGCTGTGTGTTTCCGAAGGGCAGAGATTTGTACTCGGCACCTGTGAACGAGTCATCCAGACTCGAATTCACTAATACTCGCGTCTTACAGTTTGCCCTCATCTCCATCGCCACTTGGCAGACGTATCGTTACTGCTACTTGTTAGGGTAGCCGGCTCACCACTGAAGTAACGGAGGCGTACTATGCCGAAATTAAACCAGAAATATCTATTATGATACGTCTGTGGCCGCGCGTAGCGGTGAACACATGTTCTAATCTTTCTTGAGATAAGCATTAGCCTTTTTTGGAAACTTGCTTGCCTCTGTTATCCGGTCAGATTTCAGAGCGCAGTGAGGTTTGGACATTCCGGTACCTTCCTCGAAAAGTAAACCGTACGCTCTGAATAAAAAGTTTTGCGAGTTGGCGCTCTTTCGTATCCTGTATTTTATTTTTATTTCGAATAGCTTTTAACACTAGAAAAGTTGTTCATTATTACCTCCGGCCGACATTATTGCCTTTCCTTGAATAAAATTTCATATATTCTCTCTCCCAACTTCGTAAAGCTCTATCATTTTGTATGAAGCCCTCAGGATTAATTCACAAACACCACGTTCGCTTGCTCGCTTTCAGCGAGCGTTGCAAGTCCACACGAATCAGAAAATCACCCACAGTAGTGCTGGTTACCGGAGCATGGGGAACTAAAGAATGCAAAGTCAGCACAACCAAATTTTCGAAATCGGCATAACACAGTCACGTGCAGTGCTGACAGTAACAAGCCTCGGCAAAATTCTCACGCAAGCCAAACTAGCTTGGCGTGGCAACCCCAGTCATTTCATGAACGGAACTAGCAGCTTCAGCTGTCCACATATTCTGTCAGGTCAGCTCGAATAAGAAAAGTATATGAAAGAATCCATATCAACTACAAAAAAGGAGCAGAAATACTTATAGCGGACAGCTATAAGTTGGGAAATCGACATTTCATGCATTTCCAGCGCTTGAATGAAATAGGAAAAATAAGAAAAGGAAAGACGCAAGGACAGGTAGAACGCTGGTATTCAACTGATTGTAGTATACATGAAAAATGCAGGTTTATATATACGATGAATGCGAAGTAGAACGCGATTACCTGTATGAAAACCTGTCTACCATGCCTATTCGATAAGTGGCTTCAAGCATGCACTACAATTCATGTTCCGCCATCCGTCGGCGCATGGTCGGTGAATGTATATTACATTATATATATATATATATATATATATATATACATTGTGACGTCACAGTAAGGTCGGACCTTTATTGAGCCCGAGAGACGACACGGCGAAGAAGGGCGGCGTCCACAACCAGCCTGAACAGCCTTCGACAGTCCACGCTGATGATGATGCGCCCGCACGCGCGATGAAGATGAGGGGCACACGCATGATGATGATAATGTACAGATGATGAAGAAGTGCACAATAAATGCCCACACTAATTTCCCTCGCGCGAAAGCGGCCATCCTGGCCGCTGCCTAAAGGTACGGGGAACGCCGCGTGAAGGGCTTCATACGAGAAACGTGGACCACTTCGGTAGAGCGGCAACGGCGGTCAGTTGAGGAAACAACAGGGGTCACGCGATAATTAACTGGAGAAGTCATTTCCAGGACCGTGTAGGGGCCAATAAACTGACACTGAAACTTCTCGCACAACCCAGGAGTGCGAACTGGTGTCCAGAGCAGCACTTCATCGCCAGGCTGGTAGAATACTATATACGCGATGATATGCGTCATAATGATGCTTGCGGTCCTGCTGTCTGGCTGCGGTGTTGACGCGGGCATGCTGGCGACAATGGACGAGGCGGGAAACATATTCTTCGCAGGAAGATCGAGATGGACTGACAGGGGCAGAGAAAAAGGAAACATCGAGAAAGGAACTGGGTGAACGGCCATACACAAGGTAGAATGGCGAGTAACCGGTTGTGCGTTGAACGGCGATGTTATACGCGAAGGTGACGAATGGCAAAATTGTGTCCCAGTTTCTGTGATCGGGTTGAATATAGGCGGCTATCATGTCAGAGAGCGTACGATGAAACCACTCAGTCAGGCCGTTGATCTGAGGATAATAACTTGATGTAGTTTTGTGAGTGGTGCCAGAGGCTTTGAGCACTTCGCCTACTAGTTGGGAAAGGAATGTCTTTCCGCGGTCGCTCAGAAGGACACGAGGGGCACCATGGCGCAGGATGATGGATTGAAGAATGAAGACAGCGACTTTGGAAGCCGATGTTGAACTTACAGAGGCTGTTTCGGCATAGCGCGTCAGGTGGTCGACGGCGGTCACTATCCATCGACTACCGGCGGGAGTCATGGGAAGTGGCCCATATAGATCGATGCCAACAACCTCAAATGGTTCCGCAGGACATGAGACAGGTAGTAGTTGTCCGGCAGGAGCTGATGTTGGACGTTTGCGACGCTGACAAATGGCGCAGGAAGTGACGTATCTCGCCACACTGGTAGACAGGCCAGGCCAGTAGAAGCGACTTCTTATGCGGTCGTAAGTTTTCTGGATGCCAAGGTGGCCAGCAGTCAAATCGTCATGAAAGGCCTGAAGGACACGCGCACGAAGGCAACGAGGTAGCACGGGCAACCAGCGTCGTCCATCAGGATGGTGGATACGGCGGTACAGCACGGAGTTTTCAAGCTTAAATTGTGTCAGCTGTCGACGAAGCCGGGCGTTAGGCGGGTGCGAAGCTCCACGAAGGCGGTCTATAATACGGCGACAGTACGAGTCAGCGAGTTGTTGAGACGAAAATGATGCATGGTCGTGCGAAGTGAGATGATCAAGAGTGGCGAAGGACAAAACCGCCGTAGAAGAGACGTCAGTGAGTGCTTCACTGGAGGCGGTGGCGGAACCATTGATGAATGCGGCTGGAGGAAGCGGGCAGCGAGAAAGAGCGTCTGCGTCTTGGTGCTTCTTACCAGACTTGTAGATGATTTCAAAGTCATATTCTTGGAGACGAAGAATCCAGCGGCCAAGACGCCCTGACAAGTTCTTGAGTGTGGAAAGCCAGCATAAGGCGTGGTGATCCGTCACGATGGTAAAATGGCGACCGTGGAGATAAGGGCGAAATTTCTGGACGGACCAAACGACAGCGAGGCACTCCTGCTCGGTGATGATATAGTTCTTCTCGGCAGGTGTGAGCACGCGGCTGGCATACGCAACGACTCTCTCACGCGAAGAGTTGTCTCGCTGGAGGAGCACAGCACCGATGCCATGGCCGCTAGCATCCGTGTGCAAGAGTGTGGGAGCAGTCTCATCAAAATGACACAGGACAGGTTCAGATGTGAGGGCGCCCTTTAGCTGGTCAAAGGCAGATTCACATTCAGGTGACCACACGAAGGGAGCACCAGAACGAAGTAAGTGGTGTAAAGGTGCAGCTATAGAGGCGAAATCGCGAATAAATCGGCGAAATTAGGAAGCGATGCCGAGGAAACTGCGTAGGTCCTTGGTCTTTTCTGGACGAGGAAAGTGAAGCACCGCCGATATCTTGTCAGGATCAGGTCGAATACCATCCTTGCTTACAATATGACCTAAGACCTTGATCATCTTGCTTGCAAAATGACACTTTTTGGTGTTGAGCTGAAGACCAGCACTGGCTATGCACGTGAGAACCTCGTCGAGACGTTGCAGGTGCTGTGCAAATGTCGACGAGAAAATAACGATATCATCCAGATAGCACAAGCAGGTCTTCCACTTCAGGCCACGCAGAACGGTGTCGATCATGCGCTCAAAAGTTGCGGGAGCATTGCAGAGGCCGAAGGGCATGACGTTGAACTCGTAAAGGCCATCTGGGGTTGCAAACGCTGTTTTTTCTTTGTCGGCTTCGTGCATCGGAATTTGCCAGTAACCTGAACGCAGATCAAGACTGGAGAAGTACTCGGCACCTTGCAGGGAATCGAGGGCATCCTCAATGCGAGGCATGGGGTACACATCCTTGCGCGTGATCTTGTTGAGCGCTCGATATTCTACACAGAAACGCACGGAGCCATCTTTTTTTCGGACCAAAACAATGGGAGACGACCAAGGGCTAGCAGAGGGGCGAATTATCTCACGTTGCAGCATGTCGGCGACGTTTTGCTCAATAATTTTGCGCTCAGCTAGAGACACGCGATACGGCCGGCGACGCACGATGGATCTGCCGTCTGTCTGAATCCGATGCGCTGTGACGGTCGTCGGTCCCAATGTCGAAGAATGGGCGTCAAATGAACCGTCATGCTTCTTCAACAAGGCAAGGAGCTGTTGCGTCTGCGAAGGGGTCAAGTCCGAGCTGATTACAGCAGCAAGAGCGGAGGTAGAGGCAGAATGTCCAGCAGGAGGGATTTCAGAGGGAGCAGCCTTGAGGGGAACGACAGAGAGAGGCTCGGAATCAGCGACGCAAGCCAAAGTGGTGCCTTCAGGAAGTAGAATTTTCTCAGGTGTTGTGTTCCTTGCTTCCAGAAGCGCAGATCCATTATCGAACCTAACTAGGCCTGAAACAATGGCTATCCCTTTTGTGAGCCAACGCGCACAAGGTAACATTAACACATCGCCATGGTCGATGGCGTCGGACGTGATGGTCAGAATTTGCTGACAGCCTGGAGGTAGCTCGGTATCTGTTACTGCGAGTAGACGAAGTGGCTGGTGCGGTTCATCGCCGAGCGAATAGTCGGTGTCGGTCATATGTACGACACCTTGCCCAAAACATATAGCAGCAGAAGCAGAGGCAAGGAAATCCCATCCTAGAATGAGCTGGTGGGAGCAGGGCGACAGCACAGCAAATTGTATGTAGTGGACGATGCCATCGATGGATACACGCACTGTACAGAACGCGGAAGGGCGGATTGTTTTCCCTTGAGCTGCAACAAGCGCGGGTCCATCATAAGGCGTCGTAACTTTCGTGAGACGCCTACACAAATCAGAATGCATAACAGATAAAGTCGCACCGGTGTCCACCAAAGCTTCAACGTACACACCTTCAACAAACACGGACATCATATTACAAGGGCGCGCTGGAGGAATTGTAGTCCTGTCGGTGAATGCAGTTTTTCCTCCGAAAACTGCATTACTTAGTTTTCCGGGCGGCGGTCAGAGGTGAAAGAGGCAGGCCGAAGCGGTGACGAGGAGCGGCGGAAGGGCGAAGGTGATCGGCGTCTGGTGGTACGGTAACCATTCGGCGTCTCGGTCGTTGCGGGCGGAGATGGGGAACGACGCGGAGGGGAAGCGTAACGACGGCTTTGGTAAGAGGCCCCGCCCCACCAGAATACGCATCGCGTTCACACAGGTCGTACCCGCGACGCTCATCTTGTTGGCGCTTGCGGCAAAAACGTGATATATGGCCGCGATAACCACAGTAATAACAGGTAGGACGAGACGGTCGCCAAGGCGGGTAGTAAGGGGCGCTCGGTGCGCTGTGAGATAGTGCGGTCAGATTAGGCGATGACGGCTGAATTGGTATTGAGGAGACATTGGCCGGAGGAGCAACACCAACCTGCGTGTATGTGGGTAGAGGCAACGTGGGACGTACACTAGTCGGAGGCGCGGCAGCAACCTGCGCGTATGTTGGTACGGTGCGAGGGGCCGGAGGGTCCACATTCGCAGAGCAGGTCATTGACGCAAGTTCCTCTCTGATGACGTCGCGCAATGCTGCACCAGAAGGCTGAGCAGGAATCATCAACGAAGATGACAAGCCAAGTGATTGAAGTTCTTCGCGTATGATCGCCCGGATCATCATGCGCAAGTCGGGGTCTGCCGCAGAACGGTGTTCGCTGAAATCCGGCTGCAAGCGCACGGACTCGAGCTCGTCGAGGCGCTGGCACGTCAAGACGATGTCAGCGACGGTAGCCGGGTTCTTGACGGCGAGCGCGTTGAAGGCCACAGTCCCAATACCTTTAAGAACGTGGCGTATCCTGTCTGACTCAGCCATGGCAACATTGACACGGCGACAGAGTGCAAGCACATCCTCGATGTACGATGTGTAGGACTCGCCGCAGTGTTGTTTGCGAGCATCCAGAGTTTTCTTCGCAAGGGCGGAGCGAACCGCCGGCTTGCCGAAAACTTGCCGTAGCTGCTGCTGGAAGTTCGTCCAATCGGTGAAATCAACCTCATGGTTGAAAAACCAGGTCTTCGCCACACCGGTCAGGTAGAACGAGACATGGCGGAGCTTGTGGGGATCATCCCACCGATTAGCAGAGCTTACGCGCTCGTAATCATCCAGCCAGTCCTCAGCATCTTCACCACGGAGACCAGCGAACAGATGGGGATCGCGCTGGTGGCCGCAGATGATCACAGAAGGTGCGGCTTGTGGAGGCGGGATGGTTAGGGTAGAAGCGCCAGGCTGCTCGTCCTGCGACATGCTGACGGACAGTGGGCACAAGCGGCGACCCGAACGAAGCTCCAGGGAGTAGGCCAGGGGCGTAGAGGACGGGGAACCAAGACGCACCTCCACCACTTGTGACGTCACAGTAAGGTCGGACCTTTATTGAGCCCGAGAGACGACACGGCGAAGAAGGGCGGCGTCCACAACCAGCCTGAACAGCCTTCGACAGTCCACGCTGATGATGATGCACCCGCACGCGCGATGAAGATGAGGGGCACACGCATGATGATGATAATGTACAGATAATGAAGAAGTGCACAATAAATACCCACAATATATATATATATATATATATATATATATATATATATATATATATCGTATGCATGTGTGTATGTATGTGTGTGTATGTGTGTATGTATGTGTGTGTATGCGTGTATGTATGTGTGTGTAAGCGTGTATGTGTGTATGTGTGCGTGTATGTGTGTATGTGTGCGTGTATGTGTGTGTGTGTGTGCGTGTGATATACACTCACCGATCATGCGCCGACAGATGACGGTACATGAATTGTAGTGCATGCTTGAAGCCACTTATCTAATAGGCATGGCAGGAAGGACCTTTGTACCCTCGGTCGTCGTTCACTGCTCGGCACATGCGAGCCAGCTTTTCCGGCACTGAAAACAGCACAGGTACACTACGCTTGGCGGCCGTGCTTTTCAAGCGATGCGAGAGGTGGTGCACATAAGGCACAACAACCGCTCGTTGATCCGGTCGAGTCCGGGCGCCTCTTGCTTTTGATCCTCTGCACTTGACCTCTTTGAGGAGGCTTTCTAGCACAGAGGCGATGATCTGTTGGGGAAAACCGGTCTTGCTAAGACGTTGGGCTTGCGCTTGCATGCTCATTGCCAGCCGGTGTTCACAGGACATACCGAGGGCTGAGCATAAACAGTTGGCAGCTATGTCACGCTTTGAGTGAGCCGAATTGTAATGTAAGATACCCTTCTTCCGATTCTGTCCTTCCGAGGGAAAGACAGAGGTCAAGGAAATGCAGCCAATGGACGACAGGCATCTCATGAGTAAAATTAAGACCTGATGCGGACCGCTCAAATACCTCAAGAGCACTATTGTGAGGTGTCTGAATGTACTCAGGCGCTTCCCATTTAAAAACAACCAGTATCCCGTCGACAGATCTAAAAATTCTTACCACATTTGATTGATCATAAAGAAATTTTATGCGCTTGTCACATTGAGCTAAATACAGATCCCATAGAAGCGGCGCAACACAGGAGCCGATACAGACACCGTTCTTTTGAAGATTGCGCGTTAAAAGCGATAAAAGTAGATGAAAGATAAAACTAAGCATCTCAAGGAAGCTGTTAATTGATAAACCATTAGCGCTCATAAAATATATGGTGTCAGATTCTTCGACGAAAGTTCTCACAGCTCTGAGAAAATCAGGTTTTCAAGCAGAATAAAACAAGTCAACCACATCAATTGAACAGACTGACAGGAGCTCTGCAATGTTATTACTCGCAAATAAATCAATGACATAATTAGATTTTTTTCTTTCACCAAGAGAGGTTCTTCCACACGAAGCGTACGGCGCCGATACAGGAGGAACCTAGAAAGGGCGCCTTGCCAGGACCCTCTTTCTGTAACTATCGCCCGCAGTCCTGTGCTTGCGTCTTTCATCTTCTCTTATTTTTCCTATTTCATTCAATCGCTGGAAATGCATGAAGAGCAGAAATACCCTGCGAGTTTGAGATAAACAAGATTGAAATAGTGCGACTACCCGCTGGGCAGTGAACCGTCGCGATTTGTCCAGAAAAGCAGACTGTTTGCGTAGTAAGGGCATGTATCCGGAGGAAAAGAACATGTAACAGACGGAAGTAAGAAAACAGGGCGCGACACAAGGTGGCTCACCTCTGCTCCCCCCCCCTTTCCAGTGCTTTCGTTCTTTTGTTATTTATTCAGGGACTCTTTGCAGGTCTCCCTTAGCCGTATATGTACATTCCTTTTTTTTTTTCTTGCTGTCTCACTTCGGAAGTGCCAAGTCGCTCCTAGTTAGGGAACCTCGCAGCAAAATCTCCTGGAAGACCCGGGGGGCCATTGTGCCTGTCGGAAAGGAGTTAGAATGCGAAGCCCTTCCGGAATCTGCTTGTTCGCCCCCCTCCCCCTCATGCAGCACTCGATTTGAAGAAGAAGAGTTCAGAAGAAAAGTTCAGAAGAGACAAGAGAAGAAAACTCGAACAATAAAATCATCCTGATGGTGGCGAGCAGACTCTACAAAAGAAGGCAGCGGCCGTTGGGGCAGGTTATTTGCGCGGCCTACAAGTAACTGGTCGCAGCGAAGCTATATGGCGCTGAGGAAGCTACAGCATGGGTCAACCAGTCAGGGGCTGAATTCGCAAGTCCGCCGAAGTGCTATAAAATTTTGCGATTGCTCAAAGAGATGAATTTACTAAAATTTTGATAATTTAAAGAATCTACAACACGATGAAACGTCTACAGATATTTATTCGAATTGAATTTAATTCTAGGATTTACGTGCCAAGATGCACGGGACACGAGCGTTTTTGCATTTCGCCCCCATTGATATGCAGCCGCCGTATAGCCGGGATTCGATACCGCGACCTCGTGCTTAGCAGCGCAACACCACAGCCGATAAGTGACCGCGGCAGAGGAGGGAGCGGAATAAACGTTTATTGCTCAAAACAGCGAGAAAGTGTTTTCTTCGACCGTGGCGGGTATGGTCTATGGACCATAAGGTGACCCGTTTATGGTCTCTTTCTGCACAATGCATGGATTTATCTTGTATACATTTGATAAGTTACTGTTGATCAACTATTTTAAAATGATCTGTAGACATAGAGAACGAAGAGTAGCGGGGCTCTGATAGCTTTCTCTAAGGATAATACTCGATACCAGGGCGCCACTATAGTAGGTGTTCATACAGAACATTTAAAAACATGTCGTACGGTTGCTTCTTCTCGGAGAGATAGCCATACACATTTCATCACTCCAGAGTCTCGCTTTTCAGCTGGACGCTAAGATTGTTGTCCGCATACGTAAGCGCTCTAGTCAATGATCACGCAATCAAAGGCGATTTTGAAAACTTATCGTTTGTAAAGCACCTTAATTTGTTAGATGTCTGAAAAACGTCAGTCATTCATGTAGAATAGGACGCGCATTCTTCTGGCACCATCCTCTTTGCGCAAAAAGTTGACCTTGGCGACTCTCGGTGCAAATGAAGAAGAACTCTCCTCGCAACGAGGTACCCTCACGCAAGCTGCAACCAATCACAATTTATTTATTCTCCCACTTTCACCGACACACCTCCGTTACAGTCCGCCACGCGCAGGGACAAAACAGCACGCAGGAATACGACACACAAGAAAGCGTGGCGCCGACCAGTAAGCCGCGAAGATCCCACGATCTTCAAGAACAGACGACAAAGAAGGCAGCGACGATGGCGACGCGAGAAAATGCAGGCACCGGGGGCGTGCAGTGCGGAGCGCACAAGGCCTGCGCGAACGGTGAGTTTTCTTTCTCGAAGCTCATCAGTCTTCGCCGGGAGAAAACCGCGGAATTCCGACGTCGCCAGGTCGTCAGGCCGAAACAAAACACGCCGCCGCCAGCGTTGTCTTTTCGTCGGCGTTAAAGCCGGGCGTCACGAGAACCGGGGAGTGCGACGGTGTGGTCTTTTTGCCGCCCCCCCTCCCCACTTCCTCGCGGCAGCGCGCTGTGTCGCGAAGTTTCGGGAATGGCGCAGCCCCTCCCCCCTCTCCGATCACCTCCTTTCTTTCTCGCTCTCACTTTTTTTTTATCAATCATGATACCCCTCGCTCCTTCGGGACTTGACTTCACAGGGTGCAAGCACTCGAACGAGACCATGGTATGCAGCGAATTCATTTGGTGCTGTCTGTCTATATGTGTGTTTCTATGCACGCATACTTTAGTTGATGAGGAGGTGCGTTATAGAGCCATTTGCAGGGTTCCCCTCTGGGAAGTTCCGTGGTTTGTTTGCACGCAGCACACATATTGTGCGTCTGTGTTTGTGCGTGCGTGCGCGTGCGCGCCCGTCAGTACATCTCCGCTGATTGCGTACCAAATGGCAACAGGGTCACACAATGGACCTAAAGTGATACATCCCATTTACTACACAAGCACCCTTTGTATCACCAATGCCGGGAAGTTTACAACTCCCGTGAAGCAAGTACTGAGAAAATTATGCTCAGAAAGACTGACACATATACCCGTGCCAACGTGACAGTAGTCCTGTAATGGCGGTGGAACACAGCAGGAGCTCGGGCCCTCTTGTGCCGCAAGTCAGACTAACAAGAAATGTGAGAGATCGTGACTTATATACCTGGCATCGGCGGTCGCATCATGACTGGACGGAATGCGATACACCTGTGTACTAAGAGCACGCTACAATACTCCAATGGGCTAAATTTTAACAGATTCTCACTACATTCTCTGTTATAAGCGGTTGTGCAGCACCTGGAGGTTCAGTAGCTATAGGTAAAAGAAAAAAAAAAGAAAGTCGCAGTTTCGCCCGAAAGGCGAAGCATCGATTGCGATAGCAAATTAGTGGAAAGCTATACAAGGTAAGGATAGTAGTTTTATCGGTCGTATAAACTTGTAAACATAGGCACACTGACTAAATTAACAAGCACGGTGTCACGCACGTACAAGACACGTACCACGAACGCATCCTACTCGATGACCGCGGAAACTCGCTGTCAAAAAATGTCGCAGTTTTGCCCGAAAGGTGAAGCATCGATTGCGATAGCAAATTAGTAGAGAGCTATTCGGAGTAGGAATAGTAGTTTTATCGGCTGCATAAACTTGGACACATTGGCTTACTAACTGAAATAACAATCGTGGTGTCAGCGCGCACAAGCAAACATGAATAGATCACACTGAATGACCGCAGCCAACGACTGTCAAAACGCTGGCAGCAAGCACAGGTTCGCGCGGTCTATCGCTTCAACGGAAACTGAGCGGCGAATGCAGAGCGCATACAAATGCCAGAGCCGTGTCGAGATAAGAGACGGTGCGGACGACCGGCACCGCCGGGCAAAGGGCAGAGGAGAAGCTGCCCCCCCCCCCCTCCCCCCTCTTCCCGTTTCTTGCTTTCGCGTGGGAGATTGAGTGGCAAGATACGCCTTTGGTGCCGGAGCACAGCGCCGCCCCGCCTCCCTCCCTCCCATACCCCCACGGCCTTTCGCGCGACGGTCGCGTTTGCTTTCCACCGTGCGTTCGCTCTCCGTGATAGCGCGCGGGGGAGTTCGCCCTCCGTGATAGTGCGCGTCCCCCGCGCACTTTCGCTCGCGCATACGGCGCGCGGCGGCGATTTTATCGCCCTTGGAATCTATACGGAACCTCACGGCGACGACGACGGCAGAAATCTGGCTGAAGTGTCCATATAATTGATATCGCAATAAAACGCTGGAGTGAGCGCGGCAGCAGCACGTTTTGACAGCAACGAGCGAATTGAGCTTGGTGCCGGCGCTCGCATCAACGCGATCTTAGCCACGATAACACACAGAGGGCGCGCTCTGCCACCGCTGCAGATGGCATTCAAGATACAGCCGCGCGGGCGGCCGGTCACGGGGCAGAACGCGCCATCTACCCTCCCCCGGAGCCGTCCGGCCCGGCGGGAGCACGCGGCGAGCGAATTGGCTCACCGTCGCATGGTTTCAGTCGCACATACAGCGTACGGTACGCGGCGACGATTTTATCGCCCGCAGGCTTAGTACGGAAGTTCATGGCGACAACGATGGCGACGGTAGAAATGCGCCTGGAGCGTCCATGTAATTGCTATCGCAATAATACAAACGCAAGTAGGTGATACCAATGGCGATTAGAATCGAAGTGTCTAACGCTAGTAAACGCGCTACAGCCTATATCGAGTCAAATGTACAAAATAACGTTGAACATTTGTCTACTCTCGCTACTCATTTAACCTAGTTTTATATCTCGCTTTTCAGATAGATCGTTGCGTAATACTGTGAGCGAAATAGCGCAATATGGTCGTCTCGTTTACGCTCCTTCATTTATCACATTTCACTTCTTACGTCGAAAAAGAAATGTAATATAAATAAACAAAAAAGGACCATAATTCTCGAAAAAATTATTTCTACCCTCAGCCACTATGAGTAAAAAAAAAAAAAAAGACAAGCATGTTATCTAGCAGCCGCCGGCTTGTAGGGACAGGGATGCTAGGAGGCTGGCTATACGAGGAAGACTCTACAAGCTCTAAATTAACGCGAGAGAAAGAGATCTCATAATTCATGCGTGAATAATTCAGCAATGACGGGGCGCTTTTGTGCTTCGTAGACGACTCTCACAGAATTTTCTTTCTTTCGGCATCCTTCGTGCCTGTACATCGTTTTGGTGCGGGGTGCCATTTTTAATCGCAAAAGTATGCAAATGAGCGCGTACTTCTATTCTCTGTAGACATTTTCTGGCGTCACATTTATTTTTTATTAAAGCTCTCTTGTGCACAGCGGCGGCGGTCTGCAGGTGCTCGCACTCAGTGCCTGCGTCATCTGCACCCCTATTCTTAACTCCCAAGTTCTTGGTTCTTTAGCGCACTCACTTTCGTCTGGAGTAGAACCGAGGTGTTCTTTAAAAACAAAAGGAATGTTCAGCCCTGAACGGCGAAAATTCTTTCTGATTTGCTTATTCTTCTCACGCCAGCTTAGGGGCATAATAACGTTTAAAGCCGGTTCTTATTACCGACTGGTATATTATGAACGTGAGAACACAACTTTTTCGTTTAAATACCCAGCATCGATCCTGGAGGGAGCATCTCTACGTATATGGAGACAGTAACCGTCCCCTTCTGATTCTTGTGATAAAATCCCTTTTTATTGACCAAAAGACTTAGATGAAGACATAACATTGCGTGGTACGTTGGCTTGTTGATGCTGCGTCGTCTATTTGCGTGTCAACTCACAGTAATGGAGAGGTACTTGATGGTCGCCTTTTGTCGTCTGTGACGACACAACGGCCTATACCGTATTGGTGGGAACCTTTAGAAAATCTTACATCAGTAATGTGCCTAAACCACTTTGCCACTGTTCCGCATGCTTCAGACATTAAATCGGAGTTATATATTTTACGCAATTCCAGCTAAGCTAATTCTGAAAAGGAATAAAAGAACTGTACACAATTGGGTACATTGGAACCCAGGAGGTTAATAACAAGTAGGATCTGATAAAGCAGGCTGTTAAAAAATGCCTGTCTGGGGCACGGCGCCTCGATTCAGCTTCTATCTTCTTCTCCCGCATTGCTTCCTCCATTTTCTGGCCTGAGCGTCTTGTCTTTGTACAACACGGGCAAGCGAATTGAAACGGCGCTAGATAGAGTAACTGAGACCACCAAGTTAGGAGAACCTACGTATGGTCTTACCTTTGAAAGCCTAAAAAATCTCAGCCGAAGGCCTTCGGCGTAATTTACCTCAATAATCATAAAAAAGTGGACATCGAAATCTTCCATGCATTAAAAATAAAACACATCATATAAACCGAACGTAAAGCAAGTTTTGTTGCTTCGCAAAGAGTTGTAATTCGCTGATGAGAGAAAGCCTTCCCGCTTAGCCGAACGTTCATTCCTAAAAAATTGGCAGTGTCAAGGACCTGCAGTAAGTGCTACATTTAGGCCGAAACTAAGATAACTCAAACGCCGCGGGCCCTCCTGGAGTGTCTGCACAATTCCCAATCTCCTACTTCCAATTCTTGAAAGCGCTCCCATCCATTACACGGAGACCACCTTTATGTGACTACCAGAAAACAAAAAAGTGAGCCAAGAATATTAAAAAAGCAGAAGCTGGCGTAGAAAGTACAGTAGTCAAGAAATCCTCGACAGATAGGGAGAAAGTATAATAACAAAAAAGCGACAGGTCTTTCGACCCCGGTGTTTCGCACGATCGTGCACGTAAACCAGCCACGAAATAAAGCGGCTGCGGCTCCCAAGCGCCTTATCTTAAAGACAAACAACGCCTCTGAGCCGACTTAGACCTTCCCCGGGAACTTTTAGACCGACGCATGGCGTGAAAGGGTCGCCGGCTTATCGGCTCGTAAGAGGCCTCTATTTCGCCTCGGAGAAACAAGGCGTAATCCTTCCACTCTCGAAGGAAACGAAACACTTCCTGAGAGAGCGCGGCGTAAGGGCAGAATAAGAGAGGATGGTGGCTCTCTTAAAGCCGACTGGTTATGGCGAAGCTGCTTGTCGCCGAAATATAGAATTGCTGAAACATAGTACATGTATGAAGGCAACAGAGAGATGAAACAGGAAGTTTAGGGTAAATTAACATAATTTATTTGAATGTAGAAATACTTACGAATAACATGAATCTGCGACATGACTGACATCAATAAAGGAAAAGGGGAATGAAAGGTGTAGAACTTTCTCTTTTTTTTTAATATGGACGATATTATATTCGATTTATGGGCGCCGCGATATTGGGCTGTTACACAAACAATTTCTTAGTTTGATGAGAAGTTAAGTCACGCAACATGGTCATGAAACGCTGAACGCTTTTATACAACTGTTTTCATGCTTGCGAATCAACTGCAGTACCGTAAACATCGTTGTTAAAGACAGAAAACAGAAGCGTTATCAGCCCAATATCGCTGCACCTAAAAGATTCCGTAAAATGGTGTATACATAATGCTAGGAGATAGCGGCGCCTTTAAACGACGCTGGCTAATATACAATAAGGCCGAAGGAAAGGAAAAAAGCCGCCTTAAACACACTCAAACTTAAGGTCAACTCCCATAGGTCAAACACGCTCAATGTTAAGCACGAGCGGGAGGTTAACTGAACTGGTTTCATTTTTGTGTTTATCGCGTTTCTTGAAACCGTCCGATTCTTGAGCCACTTGTGAGCACGCACTATGTTTGATGCTCATCATCATCACACTCATCTGAAACGTCTCAGACCCCACGGTGGTAAAGAAAAGGCGCCTGGTTACAGGAAGGACAAAGAATTGGCTGAGATTCCCAGCTTGAATGACAGATATCCGCAGTGTCAGATACCGGCGCCGCCTGATAGCTGCATGTGAAACGTCAGCGCGATTCTCGAACGGGAAATATATATATATATAAAATAAAACAATTGCAGCCCCCAACACTGTGGCCGGGAAACGAATGCGTCTGCCCGTCGGCCTTTCATGCCCAGCGGAACCGGCTGCAGGGTTGGATGGCCGATTTATGCGGCGGTTTACTAACGCTTCCGACCGCCTCACTTGAGTCGCCAAAGCAGGAGCACGAATAGTTTATGTGGCTTATGAGCGTTTGTCGAGCTATATAGCACTGATTGCGGCTTATAGATAAACTCTACCGCAGGGAACGGAAAATAAAATGGATCGTTATATATTACTGTTATGACGATATAAAGAATTATAGCATTCAATCTTGTTTTACAATATTATAATTCTTGGCCCCAAGTGGCCTATGCTGACAATAACAGAGATCCAATGGCGTCGAATGACAAAGGGTGAAAATAATACAAAGTAGTGTGGATCAGTACAAAATGCGGTCAGGGGTGTTCTTTACAGCGTTATAGGAAATGCGTCCCCGAGGCCGCACATTATAATACAAAATACAACCTACAGAAACGTGAAGGGCATTCGTTTAAGTTATCCCCCCGAGTTGGTAGCTAAAAAAATGTTTTCAGTATGATAAGGCATTCGTTTTATATATGGTTGCCTGATCGCGAAATATTGGTCATTCGCTTTATTTGCAGTTTCTTTATCCTCGTGAAACTAAAAGGTTATTAAAATATTGCTTGGCCTTCAAATTAGGACGTCGAAGCTTTCTCGACCACGGCTTCGTTACTTCAAAACCGCATTCCACAGATATTCCTTCAAAATTCGAAACACTACGTAATCCCAACGGGCAAGGTCAGCATTGATAAGCGGATGGTTCCACTACTGGAGCCCACAATGATTATAATGCTCTTGATGTGTGAACCGACATGTGGCGGTGAAGGCGCCCAAAGAAACTGGTGTGAGTTTTCGTCATCTCTTCCTGACTCTTTTGTTTAGTCATGCATGAGTTGCTGTCGAGAGAGACTGACGTGAAGAGTACTTCGGCTACCTGACAGTCTGCAGTAGAGCACTGAGTGTTTTTGCCTAACACTTTCCAGTTGTGATTTACTCACGTGGCGTGAACTACAGAAGCTAAAGACCTTCAGCATCACAGAAGATCGCTGCCACGAACGCGACCGTTAATTTTGACACATGGAACACTTTTTCTTTCTCTTTTTTCTTTTTCTTTCTTCTTTCTTTCTTTCTTTCTTTCTTTCTTTCTTTCTTTCTTTCTTGGTTTTATGTGCCAAAACCAGTTCTGATTATGAGGCACGCACGCATGGAACACTCGAATACCTTGTACTCGCGCTGCATTGACTCCTCTTTAGACTCGGTTTCTTTGAGATAAACTAAAGCCTTAAACCAAATGGTGTAAGCATTGCTGTTGAGCCATAACTCGAGGCGTTGGCAATACCTGGTACTCGCGCTGCATTGACTCCTCTTTAGACTCGGTTTCTTTGAGATAAACTAAAGCCTTAAACCAAATGGTGTAAGCATTGCTGTATTGACTGATATGTTGAAGCTTTCATAAATTACCTTCTAGTTTCCGTAGAGGTGCCAGTGTACACAAAACTTCTATCCCAGAAATCTTTCTATTCAAGAAACCTTGCGACGTCTGTGCCAAAATTGCAGCCTCCAATTTTTTTACCCATTCCTGTTAGCCGTTAAGCACGGCGACTATCGTTAGCTCAATCGAAATGCTTGGCCTAAAACTTTACCCCGTAAGATATTAACTGCAGTCATTCAATCGCGTGTTTTATTTGGCTTTTTTGATTGCAGTTGTGAATGTAATCACAAATTCTGACTTCAAATGACGCATCATCATCATCATCATATTTATGTACACTGCAGGGCGAAGGCCTCTCGCAGCGATCTCCAATTACCCCTGTATTGTGCCATCAGATACCACCCGTTGCCAAATAAAGCATCTGATTAGCCGAACCGTGCTGGGGCTCTTCAGACATGCCTCTCAGAAGGCCAGATTCGCTAACCTGTGACTCTGAAGACGCAGATGAGTCCTGTCCTAAGGTACCCAATTTCTTCGGACTCGCTCGGTGCTATCCTTCGTACCAAGTAGATAACTTATGGGACACGCCCCCCCCCCCCCCCCCCCTCCTACAATTATCCTTTTTTCAAGATTCAAAGAACGCTTGCGCGAATCCCCTTGCGCGAGGCACGGTGCTTCAAGTGAAGAACCAGACAGTGCAGATTAGCCATGCATTGCAGCAAAAGATAGTGCAGGCAAAGGCAGTGCCGAATTTGCCGACTATTTCCATTTCAATTTGCCGACGTTCTGACCAATCACCGTGGCATTGTTCACCCCAAAAAACAGTGTGGAACGCGAACTATCAAAAAAAAAAGGGGGGGGGGGAAAGCTGCTTAGAGCCATTTTTACGTTCGCTGCCTTTAATACACGTCCTTTCATAGACGAGAGCCGAGCAACAGCCATAACGTAAGAACAAACAGGTGTTTAATGTCACAGCCGAGGCGTGAAACACGCCAGCCAAAACGAGAACGAGACGCATAGCTTAGCATCTCCATCACGCACTGTAGCCCGACACAGTGGTTAAGTCATCAATGTTTACAGAGGCATTACGACCGTCAGCACCATTCATTTGGCGTCACTTAACGAACTACTTACGTAATTAAAGCAGATGTGGATGACGCTGGCGAAGCGCAAAGCCACTCACCTGTAATGAGAAAAGAAAGGAAGGAGCATTAGACAATAGTAACGCTTCAACTAACTAAGTGCCACGACGCCCTTCGCCGAGCCTTTCAATGGTTAGTTCAGGTTTGTTGAGCTGATTACAGGTTTGTTGAGCTTTATGTCCGGCTCAATCATGATTCTTTGTAACCGACTGCAGCTACCAAGGGTTTAACCACCAGGCAGATGAATCTATAGTAACGTGAAAAAATCATGCACCTACCAAACCATTTTATACAAGTATCTGCACTCTTATTACCTAACAGAATATGATATTTAAGTAAAGCACTGACGACCAAGTGTAAGATGCTTGAAAGTTAGACTGAGCGCTTCAATGACCCCAAATGTGCACACTGCCGACTGTCGTAGAACGCAAATGAGAAGACAACAGTTTGGCAGGCTCTAACATTTGTCGGTCACATAAATGTGATTGCTCAATTGATTGATTGATTGATTGATTGATTATAATCAGGCTAAGTTATACGTGAGCAATGCGAGACGTCGTACTGGAAAGATCCGAACTAATTCCGACCACCTGGTTAACATTACCACGCATCGAAGTATCAGTACACGGTGACATTCCGCCCAACCTATACTCGTTCGTTGATGCGGTAATCGAACGCTCGACGTCGACAAGAGCAGCGGGTGTCACAGCCGCTCAGCTAAGAATGCATAGACCAGGACACTGGAAAATATTGGTATTTTCAATTAGACGTAACGAAGTTCAAAACAAATGTGCCAAATTATTCGTTCACACAATAGTTCGCAGTGAAACCCTAGAAAAGAAACGCCTTCTCAATTTTCGCCGCTAGTCACGCATATACATGTATGTTCCGATGCGCTACGAATACATGCCCCCTCCTGTAGCAGCTCGTTTCACGTCGAACAGAAACTTCGCGCATGGTCAGCTTTTGAGCACTGCACACTGCGCGCATACTTATTCCCAATAATCGTACATATGTTAACATCAGGGTATGCATGCCAATTAGCGCAGGTGACGATGAAAAGAAAATCCCGTTCACGCACTGTGGAGACAATTGCGCCAGCCATGATAGCGCATCATAAGCAAGTACAGTAAACGGATGAAAATAATGTTACTTCATTTAAATAATTGTAAGTACTCTAACGCAGCAACTACCTCCTTCTAGAATGAAATAAACTGATATGAGTAACAGGTCGCATTCATTCGAAATAAATTGAAACACTTTTGATTAGACTTAACTGTGTGGCAGATTTGAATAATTTGTGCGCTTGGGCCAAAGTGGCCTGCAGTATTGTAAAATAAATAAATAATAATGTGTTCCACATGTCAATGCGTGGTCACGTAGAGGATTCACTTAATTTTTTTCACGATGTTTTCCATCAGGCATCATCAAGTGTCTGTACGGATGCTCTTCAGGTATGCTAGACATGAAGTGTAGTTGAGGTTTCTGCTTTAGCGTTGTTATGGAGTTCTGGCACGGAGTCCACATTCCAAAAACTTGACAAAACTCACTCAAGAATTGGGCACTAAATCCGTTCAGCAGCTGCATACGCTTTTCGTGATTCCAAAGATGCAAGAAATGTAATAAAGCTAAATTTTTAGTGGGGAGATTTAATTGTCGCCTGATGTGGATAGAAAAAAAAAAAGAGGCGTAGCACCGCCGGCTCATGTAGCGATTGTGATAATCCGCCCGCGCGACAGCGATCAGAGCGTTAGCAAGTCGGATCCTTCGAAGCCGGTGCGGGGGCTCATCAGACGCGATGACGGCGCACTTCCTGACCCGACGGGAGTAATTCGCGGCGCAAGGTGCGAACGAGAAGGTAGAGGGGACGGGGTGGCGGCAAGCACTGCAAGAGGAGGGCGAGCGTTTACGACCTGCTGCAACTGGCGTGCGCCTACGCGGGACATGGCGAAATGGTGGCGGCGCGCTCGTCGAACGATTCGCGACGGTGCTTTTCACTATCGCTTACCAGAATCACTCCTAACCGCACCGCGAGCTCAAGCAATATGTGCTACGAGCAGCGACACAACACATACTGATACAACACATAGAAACACAGCGACAGAACCACATAACGTATAGCCGAGCGGAAGAAGCACGGCTTTGCAGTTAGCGCTCCCCGTTGACAGGGCGCATGCTGCCAGGGGACGATCATTTTCGGACGATCACTTTACGGCGGCGATTCTGTCGATTTCGCTGACGTAGTGCTCAACCAGCCAACCAGGTCATCCGGTTTCGCTCAGCCAGTCAATGAGCGCCCACTGAAATTGATATTGCCGCAAGCGACCGTCCTAAAATGCGTTCCCAGCGATCCATTTCCACTGATTCAACTCCCGTTACTCTACTCTTATCACCTGTCGCACCGAGTGGCCGATCTCGGTGCCTGACTGCCGTGCGGCGGCGCTATCTGATCCATTGAGGAAGGAATTGAAAACGAAGTGCATCGTTGCAGAATGCGATGAGATCGTTCAGCCGTATACCATGGGAATGATGGATTTGTGAGATCTTCGTGCTTGCAGCTCTACCCACGTTCTTGTAGCTTACTTTTGCTACCAGTGGCGTACCGACGGGGGGGTTCGGGTGTTATCAAGTGGTTTTACCAGCACACCGACAAAAACGGTCAACCACAGTGCAGGGTGAGGCAATAAAGAAAATGCAAAGGCGAATATGTACCACTCAGTGCGCATGCGGACTGCGCAGCCTTTTGCTAACACACACATTCTAGTAATATATATATATATATATATATATATATATATATATATATATATATAGACTAGAAAGAGACAGAACGATAGAAGGAGGCGCTAGTGCAGCTCTCACTTAAGAACGAAGGAGCTTTCAAGTATTAGTCTGCGCTTTTCCGGATCATACTTGCCACAGAGAGAATTCCGTGAATGACAAGAAAAATTACAATAAGAAAGCGAGGGAATTTTAACCGCAAGAGATATAACGTCGAGGGCACTCGATTGCTGCTTTCACGCTGCCGCGACCACGAACTCGGCGGCACTGATTCGCTTAGAGCTGGACAACGCCACTTACAGACGCCACTTACACACGTCACACTACCATCCACCAACGCGACCTCTATCGGCTGCCGTCCCCACGGGTGGCAACGCAGGCTGGGTTTCCCGTTCTTGCAGCGACGTCATCCCCGAATCCTTGTAGCTCCATCGACCGCGACAAAAAAAAAGGAAACTGGGGGGATAATCTGATAACGTGCGACCCAAGAAACAACCTGCCATGCACTCTACCGCAGCACATCGAAGATTCTTTGTTTGAGAGGATGGAGAGAGATTCTCATTACATGGTTCACCGAGTCACTGACCGGGTTCACTCGGCCCTTCGCCTTGTTCCCTGATAATACCAGAGTCGAAGTGTTTTGCAACATCGGAGGGACAATTAAAATGGCAATAACCTCATGACGCCCTTTCAATGACATTCGGGAGGTAAAACTCAACCTAAAGCTGCCGAGAAGGCTGCCTGACATCGCGGTTTTCTGGCATTAGCAAACGAAGTTCGAGGTTTTACTGGCATCCGATAAAGTTCATTGATTGATTGATTGATTGATTGATTGATTGATTTAACCTTTAGAATTTATTCAAGTCGATAAAGGGACCTTCGATTATCGAGTCGAATACCAACTATTGTTAAAAACTATCCGTTTTTTTTTTTCTTCAACTGCGAGGCTTTTCGTTCGAGGAACCCGTATGGGTTTCCTTTGTAGCAAGTGCTACGATTGGGTGGATGGCTCATGTTGCCTTTAATTACTTCTCTCCACCTAGCGGGTTTCCGCTGAACTATTACGTCATCACTGCGTTCAGTTACCTGACACACCCAGATAGTGACATGAAACTATCAAAGCACACGTCATCAGATGCTCTAGGGGGCTTTGTTCATTGAAGCAGGTAAGTTTAAATCAGATCGATACAGTAGCCCACACTGCTTTAAAATGATGCAAGTAAAGCTAAGCCAGCCAAATAAGAAATTCTTTAGCGTAAATCAAGACAACTAATTCCTAGGCTGAATAAAGCTGTGCATTCTTCCTCAAGTTTTGGAAATTATTAAGTATAAACTGTCTGTCCCATACAGAAATAAATAAATAAATAAATAAATAAATAAATAAATAAATAAATAAATAAATAAATAAATAAATAAATAAATAAATAAATAAATAAATATCCTCGGTAGATGGCATCTGTGCACGGAAATTGCCGCTCTTGTGCATCAGAACCACGTTCAGTCAATACATGGATTCATTATTTTTTTCCGCCGAGTCTCCAATGAGTCTTGCTATACCTTATATTCGAACAGAAATAATTAATTGACTACTTCTAATAGTGAAGTCTCAAATAGAATACGAATAGCGTAGAAAAAAAAAGCAATTCGATTCGCATTCGAAATATCGAATATCTCGCACACCCCTAATTGATAAGTATTCAAGATAGTCCCATGGAGAGAATCCTTACAAAATGTGGTCCCCTATACCAATCTTCTTCTAAAAACATTGTTTGAAAATTAGCGTTTAGTGGTTTCGACAAAAATTTTTTTTTAAATCAGAGCCCTTCCACTACTGTAAATATGTACAGATGTAAGCCACCAGCGCTGTGACTATGGTGGGTCTGCTATAGTGAGTTTATATATTATCATTATTGACTATATTGAGCGTCTTCGGCATGTTCGTCAAAGAGCAGGGACACTGGCCTGGTGCAATAGCCAAGTAGTGCGTTTGCTGCGCCAAGTCCTCTCCAAGTCCTGCCGCCGCCGAGTATCGCGACACTTGTGAAAGAGGAATTCAAAAAAATTTAACTATTGGGTTTCACGTGCCAAAATCACGATATGATTATGAGGCACGCCGTAGTGGAGGACTCCGGATTAATTTGGACCACCTGGGGTTCTTTAACGTGCACCTAAATCTAAGTATACGGGCGTTTTAGCATTTCGCCCCCATCGATATGTGGCCACCGTGGCCGGGATTCGATCTCGCGACCTCGTGCTTAGCAGCCCAACACAGTAGCCACTAAGCAACCACGGCGGGTTGAAAGAGGCATCGGCGGTGGCAAGGAGTATAACAATGGACCATCCATCATCCCTTTTGACACCTTTGCTAAGGCACAACTGGCGGGAAACCGCCACGCACCACGCACATGGAGCCAAAGCATGCTCATGATGATAGTTTTTTTTTTTTTTTTTTTACACGCGGACACGATCCTGGGCAACCTAGCCCTTAACAGCTTCTTGGCGTTCCAGTTAGTTTCTGAAGAAAACGTTGCTTTATGCGTTGAAGTACAAAATTAACTGGAACGCCAAAGCATTTCTCCGCAAAGTTCGGGAATTATTATCTCGAAACTGGTGCTATCCTGAGAATTAATTCTAAGTGGATCCGCCTTGCGAACTCCACGGCTACAATTTGTAAATTGCAATATGGGTCATCGGGTAAGTAGTTAAAAACTTAATTAGTGAATCTTTGTTGATTAGTCGATTATGCATTTCAGTTTTTTGTGCAAGTAATGTTCGCCTCTTCGAGTAGACCAGATCATGAACTAGAATTGGGCTATCTGCCACAGGCAACGTTAAATAAATTTTGAAAGTGTTCGCTGAAACACCCTGTATATATATATATATATATATATATCCACGATCTAATTTTTATGCACGTAGTAGTGGGGGACTGCCGGATTAGTTGCACGGTACACGTTCTTGCATTTCGCCCCCATCGAAATGTGGCCCCCGCGGATGGAATCGTACCCGCGACCTCGTGCTCATCAGAGCCAGGTCATAGCCGTTGCGCTAGAGCGGTGGGTGAAAACAAATTATACGAATGATACCAATCATCATCAGCCTATATTTTATGTCCACTGCAGGACGAAGGCCTCTCCCTGCGATCTACAATTACCCCTGTCTTGCGCTAGCGAATTCCAACTTGCGAACTTCCATCCCAACATCCTAACTTCCAAATTTCCTAACCTCATCACTCAACCTAGTTTTCTGCGGACCTCGACTGCGCTTACCTTCTCTTGGCAACCATTCTGTAACCCAAAAAGTCCACCGATTATCCATCCTACGCATTACATGGCCTGCCCAGCTCCATTTCTTCCGCTTAATGTCAACTAGAATACCGGCTATCCCCGTTTGTTCTCTGATCCACACCGCTCTCTTCCCGTATCTTAACGTTAGGCCTAACATTTTCCGTTCCATCGCTCTTTGTGCGGTCCTTAACTTGTTCGCGAGCTTCTTTGTTAACCTCCAAGTTTCTGCCCCATATGTTAGCACCGGTAGAATGCAATGATTGTACACTTTTCTTTTCAACGACAGTGGTAAGCTCCCAGTCAGGATTTGGCAATGCCTGCCGTATGCACTCCAATCCAATTTTATTCTTCTGTAAATTTCTTTCTCGTGATCAGGGTCCCCTGTGAGTAATTGACCTAGATAAACGCACTCCTTTACAGACTCTAGAGGCTGACTGGCGATACTGAATTCTTGTTCCCTTGCCAGACAATTGAACATTATATATCTTTGTTTTCTGCATATTCATCTTCTACCCAATTCTTACACTTTCTCGAATAAGGTCCTCCATCATTTGCTGTAATTCGTCCCCATTGTTGCTGAATAGGACAACGTCATCTGCAAACCGAAGGTTGTCGAGATATTCGCCGTTCATCCTCACTCCTAAGCCTTCCCAGTCTAAGAGATTGAATACTTCTTCTAAGCATGCAGTGAATAGCATTGGAGAGATTGTGTCTCCTTGCCTGACCCCTCTCTTGATAGGTAACTTTCTACTTTTCTTGTGGAGAACCAAGGTTGCTGTGCAATCCTTGTAGATGTTTGCTAAGATATTCACGTGTGCCTCCTGTACTCCTTGATTACGCAATGCCTCTATGACTGCTGGTATCTCTACTGAATCGAATGCCTTTTCATAATCTATGAAAGCCATATAGAGAGGTTGATTGTACTCCGCAGATTTCTCGATTACCTGATTGATGACATGGATATGATCCATCGTAGAATATCCCTTCCTGAAGCCAAGCCTGTTCTCTTGGTTGGCTGAAGTCAAGTGTTGCCCTGATTCTATTGGAAATTATCTTGGTGAATATTTTATACAATACTGAAAGCAAGCTAATGGGTCTATAATTCTTCAATTCTTTAACGTCTCCCTTCTTATAGATAAGTATAATGTTGGCGTTCTTCCAGCTTTCTGGTACACTTGAAGTTGTGAGGCATTGCGTATAAAGGGCCGCAAGCTTTTCAAGCATGATATCTCCTCCATCTTTGATTAAATCTACTGTTATCCCATCTTCTCCAGCAGCTTTTCCCCTGGTCATGTCTTTCAAGGCCCTTCTAACTTCATCGCTTGTTATAGAAGGAGCCTCTGTATCCGGTTCATCACTATTTCGAATGAAAGTAGCTTGGCTGTTTTGGGCACTCTACAGGTCAGTATAGAATTATTCCGCTGCTTTTACTATATCATCGAAATTGCTGATGATAGTATTACCACGCTTATCTTTCTGTGCATACATCTTGCCTTGTCCTACGCCAAGCTTTCTTCTTACTCATTTAATGCTGCGTCCACATTTTACGGCTTCCTCAATCATTCCCACGTTATAACTTCGAATACCCCTTACTTTCTTCTTGTTGATCAGTTTTGACAGTTCAGCGAATTCTATCTGATCTCTTGAGTTGGTCATTTTCATATTTTGTGGTTACTTTATTAGGTCCTTTGTTTCTTGGGAGAGCTTACCCACTGGTTTCCTTGGTGCCTTACCTCCCACTTCAATTGCTGCTTCTGAGATCAACCTAGTTACGGTTTCATTCATTACCTCTATGTTGTCTTTATCTTCCTTTTCTAAAGCTGCATATTTGTTTGCGAACACCAGCCTGAATTGGTCTGCTTTGACCCTTACTGCCTCTAGGTTGGCCTGTTTCGTCTTGACTAATTTCACTCCTTAAATTGAGAGAAATCCTAGACCTCACTAACCTATGGTCACTGCACTTTACCTAACACTTCAACATCCTGCACTATGCTTGGATCGGCAGAGAGGATGAAATCTGTTTCATTCCTTGTTTCTCCATTAGGGCTTTTCCAGGTCCAGTTCCTGTTTCTGCGCTTCCTGAAAAAGGTATTCATTATTCGGAGCCTATTCCTTTCCGCGAATTCTACTAACATCAGTCCTCTTGCATTCCTAGAATCGATGCCGTAGTTGCCAATGGCTTGCTCACCATCCTGCTTTTTCCCCACTTTTGCATTGAAGTCGCCCATGACTACAGTTTACTGAGTTTGCACCTTTATCATTGCTAATTCAAAATTTTCATAAAACAGTTCTATTTCTTCATCATCGGGAGTAGAGGTTGGAGCGTAAGCTTGCACTACCTTCATTTGGTACCTCCTATTCAGCTTTATTACGACGACTGCTACCCTCTCATTAGTGCTGTAGAATTCATCAATGCTACCCGCTATGTTATGGACTAAAAATCCTACCCCGGATTCTCTCTTATCTGGAAGACCTCTGTAGCAGAGGACCTGGCCGTTAGACAGCACTGTGTAAGCCTCACCAGTTCTTCTAACCTCAGTAAGGCCAATAATATCCCAGGCAATGCCTGATAATTCTTCAAACAGTCCTGCTAAGCTAGCCTCACTCGAGAGGGTGACCGTGTTGAACGTTCCCAGGTTCAGTTTCCATTGGCGGCCTGTCCGCACCCAGAGATTCTTAGCACCCTCTGCCGCGTAGCAGGTCTGACCACCGCCTTGGTGAGGTGCTCCGCAGCCACTGGGGACTGAGGGCCATGGGTTAATCGTCGGAGTCCTGAGGGAGGTAGTGGCCGAATACTGCACCAGGGAGGCCAATTCCTGCTCTGGTGAGGGAGTGACTTTGATGAAGCTTAGTGGGCCTTCCTAGTTTGGTTGCACCTGAGCTAGTATAGCTCAAATAGCTCTCGGCAATATATTTTTTTCTTGCCCATGTCAGGCACCACTCCCTGCCTTAAAATGTCGTGGACTGGAGTAGGATTAGAACTTACGACCTTCAGATTTGAAGCCGGGTATTCTACCTCTGCTCCACGCCACCACTGATACCAATCATAAATCAAATTAAATAGTGCGTAATTGAGTACACAGCCTTCTATAAGCAGGAAAAAAAACACTTTAAAATATTTCATTTTTAATTTTCGATTTTATTCGGACAGTTCAGGAAATACCCACGAAGAGAGGCAATAGGAGACAATGTCTCCTGACTGGGCCTACTATTTAAGTTCAAGGAAATGCTTAAGACGCTGCGCAGAGACGGACAAGGAAGAGGGTAACGACACGGACAAGCGCAATAGCAATGTTATAATTTTTAATATCAATTTTTGTTTTTGGTATTTCAGTTATATGGAATAATAGAACATGACAATGAAGAAGAAGTGCGCCGTGCAGAGTTCCGCAGCCAGATCGCCAGCGCTACGCAAGTGGGGCTCGGGGCTACACGTTGTTCCTGCTGTGACTGGCTAAGCCTACGCTGTTGCGTCTTCCAGTCGGCATCATTCGTGTCATCCACAGCCCGAGATACTCCGTCAGCGGGAGCCTCACATCTTCAACGGCACTGGCGACTACGACGTTGATGACTGGCTCTCATCTTATGAACGCGTCAGTGTGAAGAACAAATGGGATGACATCGTGAAATTAACCACCGTCCCTTTTTACCTCACCGAAATTGCCCACTTGTGGTTTCGGAACCACGAAAGCGAAATACCAAGCTGCACTGTGTTCAAGAGAAAAGTTCAGCGAGGTCTTCGGCCGCCCTGCTGTTCGTAAGCTTCGTACCACACAGCGTCTGCAGTCGCGCTCTCAGCAACCTGGCGGGGCTTTTACCGGCTATATCGAAGATGTCATCAATCTCTGTAAACGCGTCGATGCATCAATGACTGAGGGCAATAAAATCAAGCACATATTGAAGGGTATCAACGAGTACGCATTTCAGATGCTGATTTCATAAAGCCCGTCTACTGTTGCTCAAGTTATTGAGCTGTGCCAAAGCTATGAAGAGCTCCGGCGTCGAGAAATAAATCAATTGTAGAAAAATGGGCAATAGTAATAAGGAAATATTTTTGCATCGCATAGGTGAACATACGAAGCTCGGAAAACACCAATGCTTTAAGCGAGAGTGCACAATTATTGCGTATGCGTGCGAGGCCCTTCAAAGCATACAATTCTTTTTGGTGTTGCAAAACGTATGGCGATTTCGCGAATTATTCGCTTGGTACAGCATCGAGGCATCCTCGCATTTCTATATCGACGCTGAAGTAAGGCGCAGTCGGAACAGGAACAATAACTTTTACTAAGTGCACCACCAAGCTCATGTTTTGCGGCATGACACCATAGAGCAGCACGACTAATTTCTCGCATAACATCGTGTATTCGGAACGGGAGTTCCGAACGAGAGTGTTTGTATACAAATCAGATACAGTCAAGAGTACGACAGAGAGAAGCATTCACATAATGTGTGGTGCCTCGCACATCGCATTAGACTATGGGGTTTTACGTGCCAAAACCACGATTTGATTATGAGGCACGCCGTAGTGGGGGACTCCGGGTAAATTTGGACCACGTCGCAGTTCACTCATGAACCAAGCATCCTTCCACCAAGACACCCATCCACATCTCATGAAGCTACCCAAGGAGAAATAAAATACACTGTGTCGTCACAATACCTTGAAGTGCCATTATAATATTTGCACACGTATACGTTAAGTGATAACCACGCTATAGAAAAAATACTTAGTCATTAACACACGTTCATGAAAGAAAATGATTAATCTGCCAGATCAATGTGAACGTGATTTAAAGAAACACTCGCATCAACGATAAGAGCATGGACGCATGCTAAAGAGCAGTACCAAGCATTAACGACAGGTAAATTTTTCATATTGTGAGAGAACGTCGCGCATTTCGTGAGTACAAAAAAAGAAAAAAAAAGAAAAAGAAAGGAAAAGCGACAACACACGGCGTCGTCGGGTTACCCTTCAAACATCATAAACTGCGCGAGCAGCGACTTCAGTTTAGAAGTCTCTCTTGGAACATTTACAAAGTTTGGCATCGTCATGTCCCGCACAACAAAACATTACACTAAAGTTATGATCTAAAAAAAAAAAAACAAGTAATAGAACGAGCGCACAAATCTATAAATTGCTTCACGGCGAAGCATCCACGGTCAGAAGGCGATAGTGCACTGGTTCGACGGACGCATATAGCTTCCCTCCGGACAGGAGAAGGCGTCCGCGAAGTTAGAGGTGTTCCTGAGCACGTCGTTACAGCGGCCAAAGTCTGTCGGTTTGAGTGTGCTGCACATAGAGTAACAGAAGGACACGTAAAAAAGTTGCCGGCCGGTCATCCCCGGTGCCACGGCCAACTCGGCGGAGGCGTCCAAGCCGGAGTCGACGAAGGCTTTGAAGGCAGCGTCGATGGATGCCAAGTCCACCAACGCCTGCGTGGAGACTTCGCGGTGCGAGTGCACCTTGGTCGCCCGCTGCATGCACTGCAGTAAGCCGCGGATGTGCTTTCGCGGGATGATGTCGAAGTACGCCTGCGCGGCGCCTCTGGCGAGCTCCGCGCCCAGCATTCCGTAGCGGATGGGCTCCGGCGCGTCTTCCAGATACATCGGGAACACGATCGCGTCCGGAAAGAGTGAGTAGTCGCGGCCGTCGTACGTATAGAACGACTCGCTTAGGTACGCCCTTGACGGAATGCCGCGGACCACAGTCTCGAACGAAGGGCGCAGCGCCACCGTGGTCCTCGCCAGATTCTCGGCAAAGTTCGCACCCATGGGGGGAACCTTCTCGTATGCCATGTCGAGCTCGCGGGAGCGGGCCTTCTCGAAATACTTGAGCACGGTGTCCAGCTTCTTGTACGGGTATGCCAGCGAGTCGTTGCCCAGCAGGATACGTCGCACGGCTGTCGCCAGCTGGCCCACGTCGGCCTCGACGTTGTCGGTGAAGTTCTCACGGACAAAGTCCGCGATGCAGCCGATGCCCGTCACGCTGTTGGTAAGGAAGAGGCAGTAATTGTAGTGTATAGGGGTGGCTGCGTCTTTGCGACCGGTGTAGTGATTGATCGCCAGATCTCGGTTGCTAAACGGAGCCATGTACTGGACGACGTGCCAGCCCAACACGAGTACCACTTGGCTCTCATTCTGGAAAGACAGTTCCAGAAGTCGGTCCAGGTACGCCGTATGTGCCGTCATGACTTGGACGTTGTTTGTGGTATGAAACGTCTCTGCCAGCTTTGTCAATACACGTTTCCACGCGCGGCTGTCCCGCCATTTGTAAGTAGTCGCGCTCTCCTCCGGCCAGCCTTCCCCTGTCGTGAGAATATTAAAAGGTTCTTCTAGCCGTATCATTTCCCTCAGGTCGACGCTGCCGCCACTACCACTTGCGTAGTGCTGGAGAAGAATACCATAGTATTTTTCGTACACATCGCCTAGCGCATCGTTGTCCAGATCTCGCCGCCGTCGTTGTAAGTGTGCGTCCCGGTACGGCGACGGTTCCATCAATATCCCCCCTGACTCGTTCGCCTGCGTAAACTCGAGAAAACTGGGCCAAGCGCAGCAGACGGCCATGTGCACAAGACTGTGGATCGCGTCGTTTTCCCTCCCCAGGTAAGGCCACGACAGCTTGGCCGCCGCCATCATCTCCTTGACCCATAATACGTTGTCAACGCTGGTCGCGATGACGTCGTGGCAGGTCTTCAAGAAATCCTTGGCCTTTCGGCCAACGGTCTGGTTTGCGTCCCCTGTCCCTGCCGCAACGGCGGAGGTCACAAAGGTGACAATGAAGTCTTCTAACACTATTCTGCGCACAGACAGCCTCGGGTCTCGCTGACCGCACACGTAGAGGTAAAAGTTGTCGCATGGTTTGGCGGATAGATTCATGCTCTCTTTCAGCGCATCGCTGTATCGCATGCAGCTGGCCTTTTGGCAGTATGTGCGCACAGTGGGGCCGGCAAAGACTACAAAATATACAGCGACAGCGGCAACCGCAGCGGCTATAAGAACCCCGACAAGGCAGAAGACAACGATGTTGCTCTTTCCTCTTTGGCGCCTGAACTCATACGGTTTGCCAGGGGTGCCAGCGGTGCCAGATGTGTTGCTGTACTCTGGTCTTGAAGTAGTCTTTTGGACGGTCCTGGAAGCATCGTCGGCACTCGTGACGCTCTTGGAGCGTACCGCAGCTTGAGACGCCGATCTTGCTCTGACCGGGGCCAGCGACTGTTTTCTTGTGCGCCGCTCGCGTTCGGACAGCTGCGAAACAACGACGACGACAAAATGTAAACTACTCAGTAAGGAGCTCGGGAGAGCACAACGAGGTGTACAAGAATGCACATTCTGAATAGTACAAGATAACAACTTTTAAAGCATGTAGCTTTCTTCAGGAACTAACCGCGATTTCTTCGTGTCTAACCAATTTCGTGGGCAACAGCTGAACTCGAAGAAGAGCTTCTTGTTGGGATATAGTTGGTTTCGATGCTGAGGCATGGTTTTTAAAGAAAAGGAGGGATGAGACGAAGGATCGAGTGCTTCATCTCTAATTTCTCTTCCCGTGTACTTAAAGAGGAGTTGCCAAGGAGAAACTACCTGTCAAGGCGGGCAGCAATTTAGCATAGCGAACAGGGTAGTTTAAAGCTTAAAGAGAAGAAAGAAATTGGATCACTTTCGACCGGTAAAGTGTTCTTTAACAACTGTGTCAACTGTGTCAACTGACGAGGAGAGGTTGATTAATGGAACGAGAATTAAAGGATAAACTAAGCTATTTTTTTTCTTTTTTTTTTAATTTCGCGCCTCGAGCGCCGATAGCATGAGTGACGCCATTAATTTCAAAGTGACTGTCTCGCAATAATGACGTTTTGGCGCAAGAAAAGTTCTCGAAATTCGCTAAGTTCATTCCCTGCGTCGCTTAAAGTACAATGTAGTCCAGCTTTGCTGACAAGCAATGCTAGGTACAAGCTGACGCTGTCAAAATCCATGACCACGCTGGTACGGAAACTTCAAGGCGGCGCCGCGACCAATCCCTTTTTACTGCGTCTTTTCTCGCTTACCAAGCCCCCGTCACGGTGGGGCTATTTAAGCGGTGTCCAAATTCACGCCCCAGAAACGCTAACATAAGTATATTTCGAAGGATATGCTTGTCCAGACTACATGCGCCGGAAGTGATTGCGGAGAGGGAAACACGCAATAGCCGCCACGTTTTAGACGTCACATATTGCAAATAAGTAACACGACTGCCTCTAACTTTTCAATACAAACGTGCCTACTTACTGCAGCCAGTCAAAATTTAATTATTCAATTTTTGTTAATTGCACTGCTAACCGCGATAATTATCATCTCAATTTGTGTCCCCCTCGCCACATAACCCTAGTGTAGAGGTTGTCTTCACGTACGTCTCAGCACCTAATTAAAAAAACTGTCAACTTAACTTTGATCACCCTGTACATCTGTTAAATAAGTATCCGCTAACATTAGCAGAAGTTCATGAAACTATTTGTGAACCGTGTGAATGACCACTATGGTGTCTCCTGATTAGTGCTTAAGTGTAGGTGAAGAGCTTTATAAAGTGTGCCTGAGCATGCCGTCTCCTGATTGGCGCTGAACAGCATTAAAAGGACCGCAATATAATCCCCATAGTTCACCACCCGCCACCTTTTCCACGCCCGCGTCTGCGCCGGCATCTGGCCGCTTAACCTCGCGGCCGTCTCGATCGCGTCACAACGCGAGAAATTTGAAAGCGACTTCACTCACTTTTTGGCGCGTCGGCTTCTTCGCTGACATTCTTTTTCCTTCGCAGTGCTGGGCGCCAAGTCGAAATGATGGCGTCGCTTGATCAAGGGAAGCCGGCCAGAAATGTCCCCGCTCTTGCCAGATATCGGGTCACGCGTCACGAGCGAACGAGCGACGGAATCGACTTCTTCAGCCTTGAACTGATGCTTCCGCGCATGTGTTGTTGTTGATGATGATGCCTTAAACAATGGCATAACCCCATTGTTACGGATACACCAAAACACGAATTATTATGAAAAGAATATAAATAAAGGTATGGATGAAATCGGTCATAAATAAAATAATGTGTAATAGAGCATTCCGTCTTGCATAATGAAGAAGTAAAAATAACTTCAACATCATAATACTTAAGGGTTGAGGTGAAGGATAATTGAGACTTTGACCTCAATAATTATTGCTTTCTTTATTATATCTTGTAATTTGCGTTTTTTGTATATGAATAGGTAACTTGATGAACGATAAAGAAATTGTGGAATCACATTTTTTGCTGCTCGGACGTTTGTTTTCATTTTACAGATACTGCCAGCCCTGTAGGCCTATTAAAGGACTGGAAACGAAACGCATACGACAGCTGCCAACATTCCTAAGCCACTATAAGAACTGCTACGAGAAGGAAAAAAAATATTTTCTTTTACAACACCCCTTTTTATTTATTTATATTTTCGTGCATTGTTCCTTGCATGTTAACATGCAATTTCACTTTTCCGCATCGCATATTTTCTTATCAGTTCTAGGATTATATTTGCCGGTGATCATTTTGACTAATCCGTCCGATTCCTGACCAATCCCCCGCAATAGGTACCGGGCATAAGTTTCTTGCTTATCATCAGACAAAGAGACAAGCTTTATTGACAATTTGGGCGTAGTCAAGCAGTCACCAGAATGTATTAGAGCTGCAAATTCTCGGTAGGAGTGAGGCAGATATGCTGTCGGCAATGAAATCTGGAGATGTTTGCCTAGCTGACGTCCTGGCATGCTGACCGTACCAGGCTAACTTATCATTATGGGCACGTGCCACAGACCTTCAGGTGAGGAACAACAACGCCAGGTACAACGTCAAGGCTGCAGCAGCGCGACTGAAAACAAGTATCCAAAATAGGCGGGGACATTGCCGTCACAGCCATGAACGTATACCAACGCGCCTTTTGTACAACGCAGAGTACGAGCTCGTCGCGCATCGATGCGAGCCTACATAGGCACACTTAGACCTGAAGGCGTGGCTTCGTGTCGTCTGCTACATTCTTCAGGCGCACCAAGCTGACCAAGCCCTGTGTTACCATGAATACAACAATTCGCTTTCAGTAGCATACTGCCCTCGCAAGGAATCCAGCCTTGCGTTCGTGTACCATATGTAAAAGGTGAGTAGTTGCACTCGCTTCAGCCCGACGAACTGCATCGACGCTAGTAAATATTTACGTCGCGTAAAGACAATTTGGCCCCTATCATTATCCCCGGGAGTTGCGAAAGAAGCCCAGATACTTTTCGCTCAAAGTATAACAGTGTGCTGGTGTCGAAGCAGTTCATTTGGATTACGGCGCAGAATACATACCGCGAACATGCATGCGATGCCTGGATTCGCATACACGACCGCGTGTTCCTTGCGGGCGAAGTTTGCTTCACCGAAACGCAAGCCTGGCGCACCCGAAAATGTAGTAGACAAAACGAAGCCACGCCTCTAAGTAGGTGACATGGCACCTGCGCAGGTTTGCTTCGATGCGCGCCGCGCTGGTTGCAGCAGCAATCCGCGAAGCGCAGCCACGCGCTGGCGCGTTCACTCATTGTACGAGTCTATACGACGCGACGTTAATGCAAAGAGACAAAGGAAAACATGACGCGATGACTGCGTGTTCTTAGAGCGCAGCATCGATGTTCAGTGTGAGTCGAGGGTCCTTGAGACTTGTGTCGGCTGCACGTTTTAACTCCATCGTGTCCGGAAGTTGGCGCATCTCACTCGACTCGCTACGGAGCGTTGCAGGCGATGGTCCCAAAGTTAGCCATATTTATTCCCATCTGATTTACGCTTTCACAAATAGGTCTCCAGCCATGTTTTAAGAACGCTTCGATCTTGCGGGCTCACTTGCTGACGAGGAATATACACAGAAGGCCCGTATTTTCTACCTTGCCTATAAATGCGCATGCCATTTCTATAACAAAAACAGACACACTACCTTCCGTATACCTCTTAAGCTTCTGACAAACACCGTTTCCTCATTCATTTCGCTACTAATGAATTGACGATCATTTACTCATCCGGAATACTTCAAGGTTACTGATAAACTCGCAATGAAAGCAAGCGCGCTCACCCAAAGTGTCATACCAGGAACGCCTTTTTTGCTTGAGTGACAGCGCTGGTTTTCCCTAAGCATGGGTGTCAGACTGCATACGTTCCAGATCGACTAAAGCACACTCGAGGCTCTGTAAACATACCAAGACACTGTGCCAGCACCACACGGTTATTACCAAATAAGAAAAGGACTATAAAGGGCTTCGCAGGCTTAGATTAATTGATTCACGCGCGAGAAGAGGCGGGTTTCTCGTCTTCTACGGCAACTCAGACCGGCGGCTGGTCCCCGATTTCTGCCGCTGGTGGTTGCTATTTATTTATAGCCTCAAATATTTCAAAATCGATACGCGAGCACATACACCGTCGATTTCCCGCGGGACCAGATAGACATCACTGAGCCCCCAGCCGCTTTATAATTATAATTTTTTTTACTTTTTTTTCTCTCTCTTTTCTCTCCTCGTAAGGGTTTCTACAGTTCTCGCTCGAGGAACAGAGTCCGCCAGTGGTCGTCCGTCTCGTTAGGACCAGCGGTCGATGGCAGCGGAAGGTCGCCTATTTCTTGCTCGCCCTGATTGGACCGACTGGACCATCGAGTGGAAGAGGCGGAAGCCAGGTCGGCAGGAGTCAAGCCATTGCTTCAAGGACCTTTGTTTACGTTGCGCTGTGCTGTTGTATTCACTTTATCTTGCCTTCAACATGATGTCTGGACATGCTCTATTGTCAGGACTCACTGATAGACTCACCGGTGGGGTTTACCGAGAGAGAGAGAGAGAGAGAGAGAGAGAGAGAAATAAGAAAAAAAATGGAGAAGGCTAATTAACCAGAAGCAACTAAGTTTATTACCATTAAATTTAATAAATATCAAGAACTATTTCTGACCAATTTACAGTATTCTGGTTTAGCCTATGTGATCTAGGTATATTTTGGTAAATGCTCGAGTGTGCGTTTATTTATGCTGTTATATTGCTCTCACCAATAATATGTATTGTATAATTATATATTGATATATTATTATGTAGCGTTTGCTTGTTGTAGCACTTACACCCTGTAACAATCTTGCTTTATTTTGTTACTGATTTTTTTTTTGTACTAGTCAACTATTTATTCAGTGTATCCTCCCCCCCCCCCCTTCCCCACTCCTTATATAATACCCTTTCATGAGGGCCTTTAGGCGATTCACAATAAATAAATAAATAAATAAATAAATAAATAAATAAATAAATAAATAAATAAATAAATAAATAAATAAATAAATAAATAAATAAATAAATAAATAAATAAATAAATAAATAAATAAATAAATAAAAGCCTCTGGTTGGCTGCCCTACAACGAGGGAAGGGTAATGCGAATAGAGAGATGAGAGAGAGGAAGGAAAGATGCGGTGAATGTGTAAAGCGCGCTGACGGCGCCACGCATTAAAACACGTTCGCGTAGACAACTCGGCTTCAAGCCCAATCGTCGCAGTGCGTCTTTGTAAATCAAATCGAAGAGAGTGGCGTAGCAAGTGGTCGATGTTCCCTACGGAGACGCAGACATGGCACGCCGCACTGGCCACCGTTCAAGTCAGTATTGCGTGAGCCTTCGTGAAGGTAACTCTTAATCGCTAACCGGCACCAGATTGGGTTTCACATGCGAAAAGGACACAAAGGCTATGTTGTCATAGCAGGCTTCGAACGAGTGAATGAATGCATAAATGCAAAAAAAAAAGAAAAATATATGACGAAGGTTATATCACTGATGTGAGGGCGTCGTAGGTGACAAGAAAAAGAAGAATAAGAAAAGATGAGAAAAGATGGGTGACAGATAGGAAGAAAAAAAGGGAAGCAGGAAGCATCTTGCTATTTTTCTTTGTTCTTTAAAACAGTAATAACAAGGAAAATGCGAATGACTTATACGGGAGGAAGCGAAATAGAAAGCATACTAAACATATGAACAGACGAAGGCGACGACGGCGGTTTTAAACATTTCGATCTAGTTTGTCACCACGAGTTATGACGCTCACGTGGAGTGAAGGCACGCAAGCTAAAAGGCAACACATGGATTGCGAACATGCAAGCAAGGATCGCAAATAAGCTTCGCAGTGTATTATTGATCACAAGCAGAGGTCGGCAACGCAGTATCGAGGAGTGCGTGTGGCGAACTGACACGCTAACCCCGTGCGCAATATCACGACATAAATGGAAACGCAAAATGACATCAGCATGGTGACACTGACGTAATAATCATCATTTGTCTTTTACTACTCGTGGTTGAGGGAGAGACGGCAACCGTTCTTAATTAAATTATATGAAACAGGTCACCCACGTAAACGTTATATGAAATTTAAGAAATGATTCCATCCTTACCTATATTCCCTGCAGAGCAGCGGTACATTTGACAATTGAAAAACAAAATCTGATTAACATTCACCAAATTCTGAAGCCTTCAGGCCACGCTAGCAGTGCATTTTGTTTATTCACAAAGTAAAAAGCGAAATATAACATCGACAGAGATGGGAAATCGAGTGCAATTTCAACAGATGGAGCCGTGCTTGTTCCCCTAATGATCCATTAATTATAAGTCATCCCCGACTGAAAAGGGCCACTTATCCAGAAAGTTCCATTAACGGCTGCAAGCACTGACGCTTTATCATAGACGCGCGCGCAGCTTCAAAACAGCCCGAAAAGGGACTCGCGTATTGACTGCGCACTGCAAACAGGCTTGTCGTGATTAATAGCTCCAAGCTCCAGGCACGAGGTATAGTGCTGCGAAATGCCTCCTGAAACCGGTGCCGGTCGACGAACAGGCATAGTCAAAATGAAAACGCACTGCGGTGATACTGCATAGGGAAGTGCATATCTAAGTAATCAATTAGACCGAAAAGCCGAGTTTACTCGTCGCCTACGTGCAGGACGCAGAAACGTATGCATGTCACTCATAAAATAAACAGCTTCTCGTGCGATTCTGTGGCAAAGTTCGGAATAGCACGGCCTACTACACAGCGAAAGGACAGAGGGAGAGTATTAGTGTACCGTTCCGCCATACAACCCGAGGGAGAGAGAGAGAGAAACAATCTGCATGGTGGAGTCGAGCCAATTGGACGAGCGCGCTAACCACCGAGCTATCGCAGACTCGAAGTGATAATTCCCGAGCACAGCCGGTTGACGTTCTCGACGGTTGCTGTTCATTGTTAACTCTTCGCGTGCGCTCATGTTTCTCCTGGCCCATTCAGGCGTCCCCCGAAGGGCCTTCAGAACGTACTGTTCTTATCTTCAGTTTGTACCGGGTTCATAATGATCTCTTCTTATCGCCAGGTTGTGCCGAGGTTCATAATAATCATCTACAACAGCCCGTTGAGCGTTCCTCAGCGGTGAACAAGACGCTTTCGAAGAGGCCGGAGTTCAAGCAGCATCAGGCTCTCAGTAACATTTCAGCTTTCCGTATTATCGCACGCTCGGGGTTCTTGCCAATGGGTCGTCGGCAACTTCATGAAAACAATGGAAGCTGGACCGTTTGTAAACGACCAACTAGCTATAGATGTGGAATGATTCCTTATAGAAAGAAATTCAGGCGGCACTTTATGCGCGTTTCGAATAGCCAGGTGAGCGATCACGTAGTCATATAAAGTGCTTCGCCGATGGCTACTTCGTACGACCTGTCTTGAACTTACAATAGCTTCTTCCTGGGTTGCTTTGCATTGACGTCACCATTCTTGCGCCAGAAAACATAAATACCATCGAAGAGAAGAGACAAGGCAAGCGTTATTACCAGCTGAACTTTATTCTGGACTTAGACGTGCATTTATGTCACGTGTATATAGGTACATGCGGAGAGCACATCACTTAGCACGACAAGGCACAGGAATGACAAAACGCGTTAATAAAATTTTACAGTGTTTGGTTCAAAATGATCAGTGACACTTCCATCACTCTTCCCACACGCGAAATGACCTTTTTTAGACGTACCTACAAGAGATTGACAGGCATTGAGGAGGCGTACTATATAGCACAAGATTAAAGCGACAGAAATAACAGAAAGGAATAGGATATATGCAGCGTCTTTTCAGAGGCGCGATGCTGCGTGTGTCTGCGCTGCTTTAATTCGTTGCTTTTGTGACCGTTACGTGCGTTCTATCCTTTTGTGTCCATGTCTGCCTATTCAATCGTTGCGCTAAGGAACGCGTTCTCTCGATTTATAGACAAGCTCCAAGTTTGTAAACAAACAAGCATAGTAGACGCTGAAATAAGAAGACGACTCCACTGACATTTCTTCCCTGTTCACAGCTTAGAGCAACCATACATTCAAAGTAAATGTTATCATTTTGACAACGTCTATTAATCTTGCCCGAAACGAAAATTTACGCCGGTAATGCCCATCTTCCTGGCTTTCTTTTTCTTTCTGTGTCAGCACGTTTGGGAGGATGATGATAATGATGATTTAATGGCATCCCCTCTGAAACGGGGCGGTGTCAAATAGTCGCCTAGCCCGCTTGATTTAATCAGGTATTCTATATCAGGTATGCTATATATATATATATATATATATATATATATATATATATATATATAGCATTTTTTATACATATCTGCATACATCTTTGTATACATATTCGTATACCGCTACCTATGAGTGTAAGAGATCCGGTCGTATCAATTTCGTCTCTGCTTTTTTTCCACCAATAGACTCAACGTCTCTTGCTTATCTCGACTGCTGGCCGGTCGATGCTTCCGCCAACTTTAAACCCAAGCGCTTCTGGAAGGAGTACGTTAACTACGGTTCTCACTGGGTGAATCCCTTCGCATTGCATTAGGATGTGCTGAGTGGTCTCCGAATTTTTGCTGCAGCATGCACATGCCTCATGTTGCTGTGAATATTTTTTGCGGTATGTTTTTGTCCATAGGCAACCAGCTCGAGCCTCAAATAGCAAGGCACTAGCCTTTGTGCTATCGTACAGATTTTCCCGTCTATTTTCTTTCTTGTCACTCTTGTAAATCTCCATGGTCTTTTTTGTTTCCATTCTTTGCAGCCAATTCGCTGTATGTTGCTCTCACCTTCTTTGTGATGACTCCTGGCTGTCTATTTACAGTTTCAACTACCCTGTACTCGGTGGCCAACATTCTTGACCGGCACAGCACCACACAGCGCCGTCGCATTCTTCGTGACGTCAAGTACTGCAGCTTGTCGATATAGAGGTGCCAAGCAGGGAAAGCATACACCACCTTCATTTCCGGAAACCTCTGGTGGGTTACGAGCTCGATAAGAGTTTAGTTTACGAGTTCAAACCTACCAATGAAGATTTCCTCAATATCTCAGTTTTGTATCCTTCGGTAATCGTGTCGGACGCGCGGTTTCTCGCGTCCTCTAGCGGCTAAGTCTATAGCGTCCGCCGCTAAACAACGTCCGCCGCATTCGAGCGCGACAAACACGTTCGCCAACGACTCCCGCTCAGAAAGAGGAAACTTCCCACAGGGATGTTGTGGCCGAGTGCCTCGATGACGTCAATGCCGGCGACGCGGAATAAATCAAGACGCGCGGAACGTACGCCTACGCAGCAGGAAGAGGCTGCGAAATAACAACAAATAAACAAAGCGCTAGAACAAAGGAAGCACCATTTATCGGCGTTCAGCTTTGCATGAGCGCGTAAGCCGGGAGAGGGGCGCGGTTGGCGCTACGGCGCTAATTCTCGTCGAAAGTTGCCTGGAGCCGTGTTTACCCGGCATGGCAAGCGCAGGCGCGGGCCGCGCAGACCGCGCACGGCGGCGCCTGAAAGTGTAGCGGTCAGCCCACAAGCTGACCAGAAGAATTCACGCGCGCACGCACCCGACGCAGCTGCTTGACGTAAACTTTGTTGCAAACTCCAGTGCGCCTACACGCAGTAGAGGCGTGTACAGGGTTTGTTGGAACTGTGCCTTTCTCTCCGGATTACTTTGAACCGGCTGAACACGAAACCATTTTCTGAGTCAAAGATAATTGAACGAACCATGGCCACACCTGTCGGAAAAAAACTATTCCAGTGCTATACTGCCGTTCTTGAAGTACAGCAGCCAGAGAGACCGTTTAAGCCTCCCACGTGCATTCTGCGATGTGCAGGCACTATACGCTCTCTCCCTGTTTCCCTCTTTCTAGTCCCTTAGTCACTGGGTAGGGTAGCAAACCGGACGGTCGTTCTGGTTGACCTCCCTTCATTTTCTCTCCTTTTTTCTTTCTCTCTCTCTCTCGGTCTTCAACTGTACTTCGTATTTATAATTTGATAATACCAGTGGTGGTGCTTCGCAACTATAAGACTCAATATGAGAATCAATAAACATCTGGGCCGACGCTGGCTCAGTTGCCTTGCTGAAGAGAACACGGTCGCCCGTCCATAGTTCGAATAAAATCACGATACAGTACAATTATCGAAATTGACGTGACGAAAAATTGTGGTAACGAAATTAAATTAGGGACCACATCGCGCCACACTCAAAAAAAGTTCACCCCCTTTAGGCCTTATCTTGAGCCCAAACAATCTACCTTGCGTGCCATTCCGCTACTTTCAGGTCCAGAACGGCATGCACGTTATCAGCGTAACACGGCATTCTCGACAGGAAAGTAGACGGCGCAGAGTTTTCACGAGAGAAAACGCAAGCAAGACAGATGACAGTTGTTGTTTGGGCCAACATTCGTCCCAAGGCGTGTAATTTTTTTTTTTTTTTTAGAGTGAACAACTAAATGAGAGCAATAGACGACACATCCACAAGAAAGGCAGACAAGGACAAGTGCTTGTCTCCGCATGTCTCCTTTTCTCGTGTCTGTGGCATATATTGCGCTAATTTACTTGCTCAGCTATGCAATACCCACTAGCCCAACAATTCATAAAACGGAAGTAGCATCCTTCAGCACTCGATGAACGCCTCTCTTACAGCAACTCTGCAAGATTGACGTCTGACTTGAGGAAAATTAATGCCACCCGCACGGATACCCGGTTATTCCTTCAACGCGGAGGCCACTAAAGCTTCGATTAAACTACACTACTTCGATCGCCATCACACCTGCCGCTGTAGTGATCAGGATGTTCTTATGGCCGGTACGCGGTGTGAGCTTCGAATCCCGGGTGACTCCATTCGCCGCGCACCGATGGTGGCGGGATGCCAATGCTCGTGTGTTCTCCGCACTATAATTAACCGCCCTGCTGTAAAAATTATTTCCGAGCCCTTCAACACGGCAACCCCGGTATCCCACGTAGACTGATTGCGCAGGCTTACACGCGCTTGGAATCTTATGACAAGGGTCTTGGCACTACCACAGCGCACGTGCTGACAAATAAATAGAAGCACCAAACTTTAAAAGTGCAGTCCGGTCTTCTTTGGTATTTTTTTTAACCGTCGTTAGCAATCAAGCGAGGACAAAACCTGGTGCCAGGGATTTGAAGCAATCGGGGTTTCGCAAACACTATACTGCTCTCCGGTATTGGTCGACGACGGCCAAGTCCTCTGCGGCGCTCGGAGCTGTCCCCACACGCACAACAATGACTCCGCGTTCCACATGTGCAAACGGGAACGAACGAGTGAACATAACAGACGACTGGGAGCGCACGCCCTGTCGGCACCTCGCGTTACCACAGGGCCCAGAGCTGAGAACGTGCTTTGCCTTACGAAAACACGGCGAGGGAGAAGGTGTGGCGGGGGAGTGCGATACGGGACTAAAGGACTGCCTGCGCCACCGGTGCCTAGTGCGGCGCATGCGCGCGCGCACGCCCGGAGGGATGCGCCGCGCCACTGGCCAGAGTAGAGCCGGATTCCCTTTGTAGTGGCATTCGCCGTGAGTTTCGTTCCTTTTCTTCAAGGCCCGTCGCGGGCGTTCGAAGCCTTTCTTCCAGACCAGCTGCTTTCGATGCAATCCGCGGCTCCGATCCCGTTCTGCTCGCCCTCTCGGACGATCGCCAGCTGCTCCCGAATTTTTGACCGTGCATCCTGCATGTTTGTTTTTCTTCGCCAATTTCGTGCGGACCCCAGAGTGCATGACAGAGTGCTGCGGCACGCCCGCTGCTGCGTGCTGCATTGCAATCCGGAATGTAGATGGCATGGCGACGGTCAACCTTTTCAGTATGTGCGACATATTAGTTACAGAAGTGAGGAGAAGTAATCTCATCGGAATGTCCTCTATTTGACGAGGAGCACTGTCGCAACAGTGCCAGCGGAGGAGATTCGTCCACACACCATGGCGTCGTTCCCTCTTTCGTCGTCCCAGTGTTCGACACTCACTAGAACCTGTGGCACTTTTAGTGTTGTTTTCTTGTGCTCTCATTCTACGGTATGCCTTCTGGCGAGAATTTGCAGGCGCCACCTAAAGGAACCGATCTCTCCTTTGAACTCGTAACACTATAGAAAAAAGAAAACACGTGGTCATATGCCCGCCACGTAGGTAGTCGTGTAGGCGCCCTGGAAAGAGGAAGCTACACCACCGCCGTCTATACGCAGCCTCGCAACGCCTCCACGCCTGTATCATCTGCGAACCTAGACGTTCCACAATGAAAACCTTATATACATCTTCCGGTGCAGAAAAAGCTCCGAGCAGAAGTTTTCCAATAAAAACACACTAAAGACGTTTATAATCAGAAAATTGGTTATGTAGGTTTGTAAGCAAGGCGACCTTACAAATTCCGAAACTTTGACAGTGATAGTAATAATTGATAGTAATAGTACGTGGCATTTTTATAGACTGCTATTTATGAAGAGCGCTGCAGTCGCAGCTACTCCGAACGAACGAGTTCCGATACTCCCCCTTCGAGCCAGATACGAGAACGTAGCGTCATGATAGAATGCATGAGAGAAAAGTACACTCGCCGAAATTACTGAATCCCCTCCGCAACACATTCCTGGCCTTCAGGTAGGTCGTGGAGGCCAATATCCGACGGTATAACGAGTACATTGAAGCTGATGGGCGAATTATTAAGCCGGCAGATAGCACAATTCTAGTTCATGAGCTGGTCTACTCGAAGATCCAGACAGAATAATTTAAATGCATAATCGACCAATAACAAAACTTCACTAATGAAGTTTTAACTAATTACCTTGTATCCAATATTGCAATTTACAAATTCTAGCCGTGGAGTTCGCAAGGCGTATCCACTTGGAACGAATTCTCAGGATGACACCACTTTCGAGATATTAATTCCCGAACTTTGCGGAGAAATGCACTGGCGTTCCATTTACTTTTGTGCTTCAATACATAAAACGACGTTTTGTTAAGAAAGTAACTGGAACGCCACAGGCAACCTTTAGACATTTCTGAAAGTGTTTGCTGAAACAGCCTGCATCTATAGCGGCATGTAGTGTCTGAGAGGATTAAATTTTTGCTAGCGACGACTTTATTATGCCTAAAGGCAGCTTCCCAAGTTTAGAGAAAAAAAAAGCCAGCGACGATTTTGCATAGATCTCGGACGACTTCTCGGGTCTAAAACAGTTGAGAGTAGCGTTCATTTTCGTCCCCTTTCGTTCGTGTGCGTACGCTTTTTTTTTTTTTTTTTTTTAGGAAGGTGGAGAGTAAGATAGACGCGCTGATATAGAGTAAAGAACAGGTTCAGCATCAGCCTATGTCACAACCGCTGCAGGACGAAGGCACTGGTCATAATAATTGTCCGGTGATATCGATTAGCTCAGTCTTTCAAGCTGACTCTGAGTGTCCAATCCCTGCATATTTCCTGGTATGATCACACCACTCTGTAACCTAAACCGTCTTCAAGTGTGTTTCTTTCGTTAGGCCCCATTCTGTTACACCAGTTAGCTGCATGACCCGTCCAACCATTTCTTCCTTTCAATGAGAAAATCACCTGCACCCGTTTGCTCCCTAATCAGTTCCATACTACCTACTTCCTATCTCCTAACGCGCCGCACCTGTCGTTTTACATTCCATCGCTCTATGAGCCGAATGGACGGTTCATTCAGATTCAGTTTGGCGTCTGTGCACACTGTCGTTCATTTAACATGTAGGCGACTATGCAGCCTAATCTTGGGACAATGGCGCCGCTCGGATGTCATAATGCGCCAAAAGAGTTAGTCGAAAAAAAAACCGTTTTAGTTCAGCCATTTGAGCGTAGAATAAAGGCATTTAAAGCGCGAAAGGAAGAAGAAATTGCGCACAATACCGATTGTCAAGCGCAGTCATTTTCCATTCGAGCAGTCGTTTCAGTAAATCATCGTTTCACAAGGACCTGCGCATTACTTTGCGTTTATGCTCACCAACCTTGAATCTTTTCAAGCAAATCACCCGCAACTTTCCGTGTTAAGCAAGCGAAAGCGTTACACGTGGTCCCGTGCACTCATTTCTCTTTCTATGGACCCGCTCCGGGGACCCTCAGAGCTATTCGTTCGTTTAGCTTTGAACAAAGCCACAAACAGTAGAGAGTCTTGGACGGTAGACAACGTCCCCTCGCAACTAGAACGTAATTATATGCCAGAAGTACCCGCAGTACAGCACAGCTTCCCCATACCAGTCGCATGGCAAAAGAGGGCCTTTCGTTTTAACCCCTTGTACAACGCGTATATTTTTTAAACAACTCCTGAAACTTTCTTTTGTTTGGTAGGAGTCATGGTCAATGGGACATATGAAAACCTCTTTTCTAAAAAGCCATTTAGTGTCAGTGGGTCAAATACGTCCCACTTCTCAAAAATAAACGGCTGGTTTTGCAGAAGTGAGATTAGTGGGAAACTACTCATAAGCACCTGTTTTAATCACACCGCACAAAAAAAGTCGGTGGGACATATTTGTCCCACCGACATATGTCCCACCGACACTAAATGGTCATTTGAAAATTGGGACGCATATGTCCCATTGATCCTCTGGAGTATCAATGCAAAAGTATTTCTGATTATTTTCCTCGTGATACAAAACTTCGAAATTTTTTGTGCGGTATGATTAAAAGAGGTGCTTATAAGTAGTTTCCCACTAATTTCACTTCTGTAAAACCAGCTGTTTATTTTTGAGAAGTGGGACGTATTTGCCCCACTGACACTAAATGGCTTTTTCGAAAAGAGGGTTTCATTTGTCCCATTGACCATGTAGGATTTCAATGAAAAATTATATGTAACCACTTGCCTCGTACGACGAATCGAAGCACAACGGTAAAAGTGGGTCAGGGGGGGCCATGCACAATAACATTCGTACTCACTTCTCGACTATGCGTCGAAGAGCAACGGCATCACCACCTTTTTACACGTACATTGATCAATGGCGAGTTTTGCGGACGAGCTATAGCCTAAAGATACAAAAATAAGTGCTTATTGCGAGCTAAATGTGCAAATATAAATTTAGGAGAGAGGAATAACTTATTGGGCACCTTGAGAGCTTCCTTCTCGCGAGCAAATGTGGACCGAATCCAGGAAGTGTTGCAACCATAAAAACAGCTTTTCTACCTCTTGCACGCTTGTCGCCCTTTTCTACCAACTCCGAAATCTATTCCCGCGTGAAGCGTTGAAACCGTTAGGTAGACGGCAGCACCAAAGAAATGAGACAAGTGCACCCCTTTGCTGCTGAGATGCGTTTTGTCATATATAAACGGCCGGTCAAATGTGGCGAAGGCGCGTGTAACTGCGTAGTAGTATGCATGCAGGTTCTCTACTACCTCGTATTATATGCGCCGCTTGACGACACCAGATGACAAGATGTTGGCACGTACAGAACACAAATCAGGATCAAGGGTTGAGCAACGAAACGTAACCACGCGGCGTCGTTTGCGCCACAGCACATCGTTTTCTAACGCCGTGTAGAGTTTCTGCGCGTGGTACCGCAGGGGGCCATAATGCTACATACAGGAACACTAAAGCAGTGCTTGCAGCCTCCCTCGTGCCTTTATCGCACGTCCGGAAGTCACTTCTGCTGATGTCCTGCTTCCCGTCCGAAAGGCTTGCACTATATCCACGTAACGGCGCCGCTGTGCGAGTGCAACTAAGGCACCCTTTTTGTTCCGACAACAGAGATGAGAGCTCTCCAGTGTGCACTGCACCTACCAACGCCGGTAGAAATGCACGGCGTAAAAGATCACAACAAGCTACGAATGACGAAGCGACAAGCAAATGAACAATAAGTTTACCACGTTAGGACATCTTACTTCCGGTGTGCGAGCAAGTTACAACATAAATAAGAGAACGACACCTTTTGACAGAGCTGGCGGCTAACATCTAGACTGCTTCGCTAAAAGCGTACAATGGCATCAGCAAACAAGTGCGGGATATCACAAAGCGGCGTTAATGCGGCAACAATGAATAAATATGAAGCATGTGCTCAAGAAACCAGCACCTATACTGGGTGGATGGACGAGCACCAGTAATCAGAACGAAGCAAGTGAGAAAAAAAAACATTTCATTTCAAATTAACTCTTCACTCTGTCCTATTGGTCTGTTAACATGGTTGCCTGCGCGAATAAACGTAACGCAAGCGGCAAAAGAAACACTAACACGACGCAGCTGAAATGCACAAACTCGTCCCCAAGATGTCCATATGTCCATATCGGCGTTTCTTTTTTTTTTTTTATGCCAGCATTCGAAGGGACGCTGGCATCAAGAAGCACTACCAACGCCACCTAGGTGGCGTTGGTAGTGGCGTTCACCGTACTCAGCACAGCGGAGCGTGGCCTCCGCAATTAGCTCTGAAAATGTTTCTGAAGTTGATCGCGGAGGCTGCAATTACGACGCGCTGTACGCGCTGATTTGACTCGGTGACGATTCAGTTACGTGCTTTGTCTTGCGCGTTGTATTAGTGTGTCAGTTACGTGCTTCGTCTTTCGCGTTGTGCTAGCGTGTGCAGCGTAGTGCAGCTTCCATATGCACGACGGTTGCTCATGGTCATCGACGTTGGTAGTCGTGATGGAGGAGACGTGCCACCAGGCGTCAGCGTGGGTGCATCAACGCCTAAGGGCGCTTTAGCCACAAAACACCAATAGACATTATATATCAATGTGCAATAAACATTACACTACTTCTGTGAAGACACGTTTCACTTTCGTGTTCTATACCGATTCCTATATAAGAGGGATCAACCACATTTTTTTCTTTTATCGAGGGCCGTAGGCACTATAGCACTACGAAGACGACCTGGATGGCATGTCACCAGTTGCTTATGTGTGTATGTGCTAGTCGTTTGTTGCACATGTTGTGCATGTTACAGTATTACAATATCAGACTCGACAACCCATCAAGTGCATATATATGTCTGGGAAACAGATTTCAAACTCCTTGGGTGCGGCAGAACTCTCGCTTAAGACAAGGTCATAAACGAACGTTTTTAAGACCTAATTATGGCCTCCGTGCTCTAGCCCAGCGCACATTGGCGGAGATATAAGACTTTATTCGGAATGTGAGACTGATCCACTGATTGATTGGGATAAGCAAAGAAGATGCCGTGAGAGACGTTGTAGTGGAGGGTTTCGTAATAGTTTTACCCAGCAGGGGTTCCTTAATGTGCAACTTAAAGCTTTTGCAACCGGGGCGGTGGTATTGTGGGATAAGTTTTCAGAAGCTTCTTTAAAGCGTACGTTTCGTGTTGGGTAATCGCGCCACAAAAAGAGTCGTATTTACTTCCTGGTTCCAGAATTGTGTGAGTATACAGAAACCTCATATGGTCAACCTCTTCTCCACGCCACCACCAGCGGTTAATTAGAGAGAGATACTCAAGTTGAGATTTAAGAGGAAGAAACGGACTTGGACAGGATATGTAATGCGTAGGGTAGATAACCGGTGGTGTATCAAAGTTACAGAATTGGTACCAAGGGAAAGGAGACGCAGTTGAGGACAGCGTGGAATTAGCTGCTGTCATGAAATTATGAAATATTCTGGCATAGGACAGAGTCTGCCGACGCAAAACAGGGGTAAATAGAAATCGCTGGCAGAGCTAGGCCTTCTTCCTGCAGTGTATATATAAAGTAGGTATCAAATTACCACAATGACGATGATGATGATGATTATGATGATGATGATGATGATGATGATGATGATGGTGGTGATGATGATGATGATGATGATCGGAGTATTTACTGATCACCGCGGTATCGGTTCCGTTGCTTGAAACCCACTATACGAGGGGCGTTCTTAAAGTTCCTATTACTCCGATGTAGAAACAGAGATTAAGCGATTAAATTCGCGTAGGAGTTTAATCTAAGCCAGCCCTCACGTTAACCTCCTGCACTATTTGTTCAGCAATTAGCCGCCAGTCAGCAAAGCACTAGAGCCGCCATTTGTGCACCAAGCTGTTTTTTCACCATCGAGTGACAGTCAGCTACTCTGTACTTCGCCGCGCAGGCTTGTTTGACCGCATTGAATACGTCTGCGTCATTTTACAGCAGTGTCATAAGCTAGGAAATTGTCACCCTACACCGTCACCAGATTGGCATGAATCTCCTAGGCAGTGGGTCGCTACAAATACATAAGCGGATCACTTACTGCTCGTGCTTCAATAAACCTTCCCGCTGGACGCTCCCATTTTTGTTTTGATGTCCTAGGGGCATTTCGGGGTATTATAAATAACAACATTTTCATATTCCGCTAGAACTAGAGATACGTGGGCTCATTTGGATGCCTATCACGTACGCCTGTTCCAATTTTATGGCACCGATAAAGCGAACTTTATGAATGCCCCGAGTATAGGGCGCTACAGCGTAGGCGCAACGACACAGTGTAGGCATAAACTGAATAAACGACGAAGACAAATAATGGCATCCAAGGAGGACGATTTTTTTTGTTTGTCAGTCACAACAAATACGAAAAAGCAGCAATAAGGAATATGGAAAATTAATTGTTACTGTTAACTGAAATATAGAAATGATAAGGTAAATGAAAGTGGACGAAAACTTAACTAACCGCAGGTTGGAGCAGAACCCACGTCTGCTGTATTAGGCGTACGGCGCTTTGCCAATGAAGGTACCATGGGGGCCGTGCCCCCGTCCTCTTTCTTGAGTATTTGTGCATGCAAATAAGGTTTGCTACTCCTACTAACGCTACTGCTGCAAGATTAGAGCCCACTATAGGGCCGCTCGCTGCCAAGGCGCCGGATGTAGAACATCCTTTTAAGCGCGAGCGTGAAAGCAGCACGTGAGCCAGACAATTGACTAACAAATAAACTATCGCATGCTACCTCGTGGTATCAAGACTGCAAAATTCGAACGACAGTTCAATCTACCGTGCACACAGGTTTCCAAAAGCGAACCCTGAGTGGCGGACGCCCCAGCATCGTCAATGCTGCAGGCATTTAGAGAGCCTAGAGCACCGCGTTATGCCGCGCAGAAGCACGTAACGGGAAAAGGACAACATCGCCGCCGTCTCCGGCCAACCACGAGGGACGGGTCCTTGAGAGTGCGCGCTCCGGCAGGCGTGACTTCCTCGTCGACATCGTATACGCACACACACGTACAACGCCATCATGCGCTGCAGCGCCCATTACCTCGGCTCCGCCACGCACCGTATGTATAGCGTGTGTCTGTACATAGTGCCCCGAAAGAGCTACGCTTTTCTCTTCCTCTCGCATCGTTCACTTTCACCGCCCGTGTAATGGCAGCCGTGCGTTGTTTTCTGAGCGTCTCCCCCGCGAGAGCTGCCAAGATTCATCGCGACCCTGCCGTCGGAAACAGGTTGTAAGAGGAGTGAGCCGCGTCGGGCGAGATCTTCACCGAAACTCAGGCACTCCGCTGCTGCTGCTCCTGGCACACCGGATTGTTTCCGTACGAAGACCTATGATTCCACACGCTCGGTGGGTGATTTCACGTAAGAGGGGCCAGGCCATTCCCGGGCAGCATATAAGGTTTTCCTTTAAAATTTGTTCTAAATTCTGGTGTACCGTAACTACAATGTAGGTATGAGAGGCTCCAGATAAATTGCGACCACCTGGTCTTCTTTAACGAGCACCCATTTCCAAGTACACGCGCCATTAGCAACGAACCATTACCAACTCGCGCAGATGGCCCGTGCTTCTGCAATTTGATAGGATCCCTGCAAATGCATAACACTATAACCAAAACTCGAGAAAATGCTGCGGCCATTACACAACAGCCAGGTGATATAACGAAGAGCTTGCAAGCGTCCTCGCGATGCGTTCATGATAAACAAAACGCGTACCTCCGTCCACTGCGCGGTCGTCCGGCAGGCACAAGAAGGAGCGCAGATAAAACAGGCTGAACACGGAAGGGTTACTGCACCAAAGGCAAGATTAGCATCTTGCCCGTGCTTTGTTTCCAGGCGCCCCTTCGTGCAAAAAAAAAAGTTATAAAGCGCCTGAGTGGTACAAATGATAAATGAAAGCAAAGAAGAAAGATACCAGGCGCGAAAGAGAGCCCGAGCCCGCTGATAAAAGCGCATAAAATAACCAGCCGGCAGCTTCATGCAGCAAGGCGACGCATTCATTTGATAAGCGCGGGTGATGGAAGCGACGTCGAGACCGCCGGAGTCTCTCTCTGGATGCTACAGCAGCACGGGAAAGACTACAAGCTATGCGCAGACACTCGGTGTAGCCTCGTGCGCGTGGCAGCAGCGTTCATTTATTAATTTTCTTTCTTTCCGGCCCAGTCTTTTTTCTCTCGTAATTGACTTTCCTGTGAACACTCTCACGCTTTGCAAGCGGGGCCAACACCGCAAGAAGTGAAGAAGCAGCCGGCCTCTCGGCGTGAGAACAAGAAAACTGCCGCCAACGAAGGGCACTGAAATACTGTACGGCCACACACGCATAATAAAGCAGGCCTCCTCGCTTGTGCAATCGCGCTGTTAAATGCTGCACTAAGGGACGCTAAACAGGAGAAGCACTATACCAATTCAACCGGTGTCATTCCACTCGTCGAAAACGCTTACAGGGACATCTTGGGCTGAAACATTGTTACGGTGACTTAAGCCGTACGTCGCGGCCACCACGGTTCTGTCCGACCTACTCCCTTTATTATTGTTTAACGAGCGGTACTCACTTTTCCTGACGTATACCGGGGCTGAAGCCCTTCCTTTGTAGGCTAACGATGCAACGCTAGCGGATGAGCAAATTTCTGTATCCTCGAGGAAAGCCTCATATCTCGAAGTGCCGGAAACACGTACGGACCATTGCAGCAGAGGTCCGCGAACTTGGCCACGCCTATTCATTACATTCCTTAATATGCCAGTAATGATTTTTGCAGCCAACTACTGCACACGTCATCAATACACATGATTCAATCCAGCATGACTGGAGCACAGTGCGTTAGCGAAAACTCAGTTGCATTTCCGACAGCTGATCGCACAGAATCAAGGTAGAAGCGGCAATGGTTTCGTATTCGTGCGCGGTCGCTGAGGCGACGTATGGCGCGCCGCCGAAAGCGCCATCTCGTTTCTGTAGAACAAACTGCTCCGCGAAAAGGGTCAATAAATATGGGCTATCCCCGTAACAATGCGTTTCTTAAAAATCATAGATGGTGTCCGTATCAAACACCCCATCGATGGCTCCTTCAGGTTAGGGAAAATCAATCTCGAATGCTACCTATGGCTTCTGAGATCGGGCAGCGCGCACTGCCCGCACACCCCGCGCCACCCGATCTCTGAGGCCACAAGCCATGTCTGCACGATACGAGTGCTATACTTAGGCATTGGTAGTGCTGCCCATCCGGAAGTGCTATTCTGGGCACAGCCAAATTCCGCCGTATTGTCATACTCTGTAATGGCGGCGCTCTGCACCAATCAGGACTGACATGACGAATCCTTCAATATGACGTAATTCGTAAGTGTCTGCAATATTACCCCTAGTCAGCGCTGATAGGCCCAATGGACGGCTACGCCCTCTCTAATTGGTTCAAAGAAGAATCTACATGACATATAGTCTTTTCTTTCTTTTTTTTTCTTTTTTGACCGCACGGTTTTTCATACGAAATTTATGGTTAAATGCGCGCAGTTCTTGACGCTGTCCATGACAGCAACCCAGCTATGCTTTTGTGGGTCCGCGTGCGCATGTTTGCAGTTTGCAGTGCGCAGTTCATGCACTTGGGCACTCGTATATTTTAGATTCAGTTTCGAATGAAGGTATGTAGATGAACATGCGCTTAACAGATATGTACGTAAGCTCTTATATCGGCGACTTAGTTCTCATGTTCAGTTTAACCTGAATTAAACACCAAAGAGGTGTTTTTCTCGAACAGCAGGTAATACCGTACATGCATGTGTATCATTCTTTTTGTCCATCTTTGCGTGTACGCATACGCCTGTCTTTCTCTGGGCGTGCTCGCGTTCGCGTGAGTATCAGCCAAAAGGAAGTGAAATAAAACTTGATGCACGCGTTTAGAGTTCTAGCCGGTCCCTTCGACGTGTGCGCCATACCCGGGCCAGTCCTCGAGCCCTTTCGCAGGCGTGCCACGGCTGGATGCTGCGGCGGCGATGCAAGCACGGAGAGAGCACGATCAGCCAGCCCCGCTCGCGCGGCTAATTGACCCTTTGCACTGCGACGGGCGGGACCTCGAAGCCACGAGCGCAGGAAGGAGAGAGTAGGGGGCGAGCGACGGCGAACGTGAACGATGGGGCGCGTCCGGCACAGCGGCGCATTTTCAGCCACGGACAACAGGCAGAGGATTCGCGAAGCGCGCTCTCGCAGCTGAGCTTGAAAGGAAAGTGGCTGAAACCGTAGAGTTTCCTGCGAAAAACAAAAATACTGGGGGGAACTCGGCTGGCGCTATAGTGCCTACAGGAGCTTCAATCACGGCACTTCAGCCAGCATATATAGTAATGATGGTTAGCATACGTGGACGTCGCAAAACATCTTCCTCATTCTGGCTTCGAAAGGCTTTGTGACTTCACAAACTGATTGCAAGGTAGCGATTGATTGCATACAGCGCTGTATGCGCGCTCGTGTCTCACATTGTCCTCTTGTCGCGCGCTGCGAGTTATTAATCGTGGCTATATTCACTTGCGTTATAAATGCGAGACAAGTTTCCGTGATTATGCATACGCGCAAAAATATTGCCTTCATTATTGCAGAAAATTTTTAAAATAGCCGACTGAAGTGTTTGCAGCTAAGTACCAGTGATGGATCTGCTTGTACTTGCCCTTAAAGAATGCCCGCGAAATACAAGAACAACCGCGTGATAGCGCTACCATTTCAGCGCACCCAGATCTTCAACACCACTCCACTGAGTTCGTTTCAGCTCACTAGCACACTCCGCCGTTTTCAAAACCTTGGTTAACTTTTAGCTGTGCGCGCGCGTGCGTGCGTGCGTCGTCTTTATTGAAAGAGCAACACCAGAAGTCAGCAGACACTCTGTCGATAGCCTAATAGCGATTAGATACGTTTTGCATTACATTTGAGTGACAAATGCTTTACGCTAAAAGACTCGCCACGGCATCTTTGCATGCGCCCAAGTTTTACGGCATGTTACGAGGTCGATTCAGTTTACATTTTCGTTATTACTGAGCGTGTATGTGTGCTTTGCGTGTCGCGCATGTATACACTCTCTCCAGTGGTGCCAGCGCGTGCCACTAACAGCCCAGATAGGTACATACCGCCAGCCATCCGGCCTCTGCAAAGTGGCGCACATGCGGCCCCAGGTGCAAGACATTTTCCGAGGCCATATTAAAGCCGAATTAAACTCGCCAGCAGGCACACAACGCCTTATCGCTTCCTCCAGACCGAATCTTCTTTCGAAGTTGGACGCCGTCCTAATGATCCCGGCTTCATCGCGATAGAGAGAACAAGGACATTACGCATGCAGGCACGTATCCAAACTTGCTACACCGGGACTTGGTTGTGACATGCAACGCACCGCCGTTTATCTGCGAGCGCGCTAGAACAAGGGCGCAGCTTTTCCTCGCCATATAAATCCAGGCACCGACTAGCAAGCGAGAGGCCGAAGAGAAGCCGCTTGATTTTGGGACCACAGATGCTATTGCGCGGGAAACTTTAAATGTATATTAACATCCTCATCGCACAAAGAGGGCACTACAATGGTCAAGCACTAATTAAAGGGACAGTAAAATAAATGTGATGTTATGTTGTTCTTCAAAAATAGATACAAATAGTACCAGTATTTAATTATCTTTTTTTCAGGTCACCGTCTTTCACCTGCTAACCAGTGTTACAAAGTTGTCGATCGGCACAAGACGTGCCTGCATGTATCGAAACCTTCTCGGGTGTTGTCACCGATGCTATCGCGATAGAATGTTCTCTAAACAGATTGCGTTGGCGACGCGAATAGTTGCGTACATTCTAGCTGGAACGCATGCGAGCACCTGCGATTACGCTGCAACGTACGATGTATCATGTATAATTTATAGCTTACACCTTTTAACCGCAGATCAGACTTCGACGATTGACGACTGTGTCGCCGCTATCGTTGTGCATGAGTGGCTTTTTTTCTGGGCACCAGTCCACCCACCAAAGGGTTTCCTGACTCGAGGTTGTTTCGCTGTCTTCGTCTTCAGCGTCGCTACAGCGTGACAATATTTATTTTCGCAGTTCTCCTTCCCTCTTGACTATTGTCATCAGGGGAAGACCTTGGAGCTAGGCACTGAGGCCTTTGTCCCAGATGTAAGCGAGGAGTGCAGCCGCTTCTGCCTGATGGCGGTCTCATAACTCAAAACATTCTGACATCCTTATGGTCCCTGGCTTGTCCTATTTGGACTTAAGGCATAACGATTTTTATGTACACGACGACGAGCTCAAACTATACATTTGGTGAGAGAAGCCATAGCTGAAAACCGCGAAATAATTCTGACTACCTTGTGCGCACCGAAATATCTTGCACGAGTGTTTGACAGCGATAGCTATTGAAGTTTATTTCCTGTAGTTTTCGCGTCGATTCTAGCAGCTATGATCATGTTTACTTGTCAAGAAATGTCACAGAAAAGAAAGCTCGTGCAGTTAAGTTACCGAGTATATGTGTAGTGTATACTTACAGCAGATAAAATTTTACATTGTATATTTGCGTCCTCATCGCACACAGTGGTCAAAATAATGGTGAAACATTGTTTAAATGGACACTGAAGGGGAATATTAGGTTAATTTCCTCTTCAAACGTAACTAATTTCGCTATTCCCCTCTCCTCTTGACTACTGACATCAGGAGAAGGCGAAGTAGGAGTCGTCCTGACACCTTAAAGTTGGGCCTTAAAGCGTGTCATGCCGTGGTATAAACATGGAATAAGCTTTGGAATAGTAAGCTGTTGGGCAAGTTGTTTTACATTGTTATAACTTGCGAATGGGAGCGCACAAGTGTTGCGGGAAAAGAGACCAAGACAGGAAAGACAGGCGAGCGTCTTTCCTGTCTTGGTTCCTTTTTTCGCAACACTTCTGCGCTCCCATTCCCAAGTTATAACAATGACCAAGGAGTTTAACAAGCTGCCAATTCAGCTGATGGTGGCCTCCAACGGGTCTCGTCCACACTCGGAATGCGCATGGTCTCGAGGTGGGCGGCAGCTTTCGTGTCAGTGTGGTTCGCGCATTGGCGAGAGCCAGACACAGCCGCACTGGATGTTCAGTGTTCTGTCAATTTTGGGCAGCGGCACCTGTGCGTGGAGCCCGGCAGGCCGCTGTGGACCATTATACTGGTTGATGGTTTCCTCTCTCATTGTATACTCGCTACAGCACCCAGAGACAGTCGTCTGCGACAGCTCTGGCACACCTCCACGACCGGCCGCTTTCTGAGCAGACGATCTTAGAATGCCGGCCTACACGGTCTCCACACCAGAAGGAGAGCAAGGCGCTACTGAAGTTCCTCCGTTCAAGTGATCTAGTTGAACGCCTCTAAGGCACCCGCGCTCTTTTTGTGCGTTTACGTGTAAACGAGGCTTTCCGTCTTTGTGCGTTTGCTTTTCATCCTTCTGCCCCCCTTACTCTTTCCCCTGTGAAGGGAAGCAAACTGGAAGTTTGTCTATCCGGTTAACTTCCCCGCCTTCCGCATCTCATGTATATACAGCAGTGAAGGAAAATATATGATATTATGCATTTAGGTCCTGCGAGCTAAACTGCTCAGAATGTTGGTGCTGCGTTATGCCAGACCGCTAGCCTAGGGCAATAGCATCGTCAACACGCACTACCATCTTATTTTATTCACACAGCATAACCCGCCCCACTGTGCACATAATTGGCGTACTCCAAGAATGTATACCAAGGAAATCGTAATATCGACCCGTAGTGAAAAGACTTGCGCTGGTGAGAGAAATTGTAATGACAGGTGTGTAGATTAGCCGAGCGACATGTCTGACATATTACTACAGGTGTAATATATACGAAGAAATAGTGAGGAGAGAAAAAAAAACGTACACACCTCCAATCGTACAAAATCTCGGAAAGGGACAGCAGTGAGCACCATGAAATGAATTAAGTGGAAAGTGGAGCTGTATGGCACCGTCCATAACCAAAATGTTATCCATCTCAGTGGCGCCGCCAAAATAATAAAGAAATCTGCATATATCATGTATTTTGTTCACTATTGTATATATATATCTCTCGACAGGTCGGTTCTGCTGCTGCAGGAAGAGGCGTTAGTGAATGCGTCCGCGTGCTGTGCGCGTGAAGAGTAACAAAGCGATTACGTTAAGCTAGAAAAGATATACCAACTCGCCCAAATGGAATTTCTGTTGGACACCAACTGAATTAAGGGGGTTTCAGAAGGATAAATAACGCATCTTATGCCTGAGACTCAAATTCGCGTTCGGATTAAAAGAGCCGCAGCTGTCGCTGCACGGATCTGCGTGCTTTGATCGAACTTGACGTCACAAGATGTTACCGCCAGCTATGCTGCTCCCGTCTATACGTATCCAGCATTCGCATATTATGAAAACAGTAATACGTACACGTAATGGCTTGAGTTCACATATTAACGATAAATTATTCATTGATAGAACCAGTGCAGTAAAAAATCATGCGCTATAAAGACGAGGACTGTCTGCAACTGCTCTATCAGGATTAACTACGTGTCCTGTATTCAATTTCATCTTTTAAGGCCATTGTGCTCACAGAGGATTTTCGCCGTGCTTACAGTAAATGTACTTCATTTAAATAGGCTAGAAATCTCTGAGATTTAGTTAAATATAGTACGAGCAAATGGAGCAAGAGGACTTTCCAACACCGTCTTTGCCCTTCGATTATAAATGCGCACTGAACACAGATAGATAACAGCTGACTAGATGCTTTCCTTTTGGAAAACTCAAGTGAACTTCCCACACCTTCAGAGTTACTACAACAGCCTGGTATCTTGACCTTGCGAAATAGATCGACACTTGAACGCCTAGAAATAATGTATCGAGTAGAACACAGTCGGCTGAGTATGGATACCTATATAACAATACACCATAAAGGCTCACAAATATTAAACTTTTATGCCCTACTGAGTGTGAAGTATACATTCACTCTATCAGCCAAACTTAGGAAAAAAAAAGAAATAAACTGGGCACTGATTCGTAACGGCTGAACGCTTCTTTTTTTTCTCCCTCTCTCTAGGCTGACAAAGGATGACGTGCAAAGCAATGTTGCATTGTTGATTCATTTTGCCTATGTGCTTTTAATCACTCTGTGTTTTGCCACAATTGCATATATTGATTTGCATTGCTTTCATGGTTCATACTAGTAGCCAATGAATGGTTACACCGGCGATCTTTGCCCACAATTTATGATTTATAATAATTAGATTCAAAGTTGACCAAAAGCTTTCGCCTTAAACTGAAACAATTTTTTATTTTCGTTGCAATGGTCTCTTTTGTTACAACTCCCGGTGATATTAGATAGCCATGTCCCTCAGTGTCGCTGAAACGTCCTTGCACAGTTGCAGCGAGCTAATTGGCGAGACGACGAGCTCCGTGTCACGTTGAGCAACGCACATGCGTCATATACCCACAACGCGCCCCATTCGGATTAGTAGCAACAAGTGCAATTAGATGTGGAGCTGGCACAGCAAGTTTACTCAGCCAGGACAGCGCTAACCTCTACTCATCATCCCTTGGAGTCGCCCTGCTTCTGCATCTTTTATTTACGAGGCTTTTCTTTTTTGTTGTTTAGCGGAACAGTACGGCGATGAGTTGACATCATAGGCAGTAAGCCGACCTTGCATGCATCAGTATAAGCCGGCGGCGAAAGGCCACCGGATCTAATGAAGCTCATTAGAGGGGCAGGAGACCAACACATATGCTGGGATACCTATACACATCACCGTCATTCGGAAACATCACTGGCATAAGTGCTCTAGAGAGAGAGAAAAAGAAGGAAAGACAGGGAGGTTAACCAGTTTGCACCCGGTTTGCTACCCTACACTGGGGAAGGGCGTATCGGGAAGACTTTATGAAATGAAAAGTGAGGGCATGCTAAAATTTTATGGCAAAAAAGGCTTTGTGGCGCCTCAAAAGTGTTCGATTGATTGATCGATTGAGTGATTAATTAATTAATTAGATTTATTTATTTATTTATTTATTTATTTATTTATTTATTTATTTATTTATTTATTTACTTATTTATTTATTCATTTATTTATTTATTTATTTATTGGATGATTGATTGGATGAGGTGACCCCAGTTCCCGCATCTTTCAGATTTTGATTCACTGCGCATCGGCGTCAGAGAACGGAAGGCGTAATTATGGCAATCTCGATCCCAAAAACGCCCACAGACTAAACACTTTTTTTTTCTTTTCTCTCAACTCGTAGCATGTCAGTTCGCCGCTCCGGCGAAAGGAAATTTGTGAGATCTACTTCCACTGATCTTCCAGCCCCCAAAGTACCCTGCAGTTTCCGTTCTACTAATGTAAAATTTGGTGTACGGAGAGTGTATATTGATCTCGATAAAAAAAAAAGAAAGGACATCCCTTTGAAGCGAGCAATTAAGGTCTTTCCTCCAACCCTCCTCCTCAACACCTGCGAGTAAAGACACTTATGTGCGCCAGCATTGAACGCTACTACTCATTAAAGCTCTAGCCCCCGAGGCCGTGATTACTCAGAATTTTAAAAAAGTGAGAATAATAAAACCAGCGCAAGAGAATATCCCAAACATTTAAGCCGTGGCACATGGAGGTCAATATTTGTTACCGAGGAACCTTACACGACAGTAATTGGATCCAGGCACAAAATACCAGAGAAGTGCAAGAATACACGCGGAAGGAGCAACTCTTACATGAAGGCTTAATATATATAAAAAAAGTTAATTACTACATTCCACACGGTACAGACGATGGATCACCCGGAATAGGAGCTACCTAAATTAACTCTGCGTGGTCGCCAACGTAAAGCTGCAATCTCGACTTTTTTTTACAGCGCGGTAAGTGAGCGTGAAGTTAGACCAACGGCTATGCCACTGTCCTCTTCCCTAAACTTTACCGCTCCATACAAAGAGACAGCTAATACTGCCCTGTTGTAAGCTATACTATGAAGTGTACGCGCAGACTTTTTACTCAATATTCGTTGGAGGAAAAAAAAAGGGACGCACAAATTATCAAGTGACGTTAACTCAGCAGTTTACTACTTGGCAGGAAAATAGTGAAGCGTAACTACAAAAATTATGCAGATCCAACGAACATGTTGGAATCTATGTGAACGAATCTTTATATGTAAGCGTTTAATTGAATAATGTACAACTAACGGCGATGCGTAAAATGTTGTTTACTTTCATTCAATGGAACAAATAAATAATAGTGGCATATACCGAATGGCTAATTCAAAGTAAAGTGAATAAAATAATTTCTGAAATATAATTGACCGTTCTATTAAAATATGGTTGTGTTTTAGAGATAACTGTGAGACGACATTACATTTTTATGTTTTACGTAGGAATCGTACGTAGTGGGAGACGTCCGTTGTGGAGGAGTGGCCAAGAACCGAGAGAGAAATACTGAATGGGTAAATCGAAGAGTCCTTTAAATATAGTTCACCATTCTATTAGCAGATCGGTGTACTTTAGCGATGGCTGGAGCGCGCATCATATGTGCAGCGCCTTAATGTAAGAAATTAATGTAATAGAATTATAATCTAGACACTTGGTCAGCACACAAGCGTTGTATAAGCCGCTTCGCCGATAGTCTCGCATAGCCTTCGCATACATACCCACAAATACGTCCGCCGAGATAGCGACCGCCTCAACAGTACACAGCAGCCTGGTAGCCACGCGAAACCCGGGCAAGTAGGCAAAAAAGATTCGTTATAAAAACTAAGAACACGAAGGCAAGACGACGACGCATGTATGTCGGAACTCCAAATAGTGTGTGTGGTTCCAGACACACTATGCTCCCGTGTGTCTAGTATTATGTATGGGCTTCATTTGCTGTGTTTGGCTAACTCCGATCTAGATTTTCCAAAACTGTCGTTTCTTTATATCTTGCAATACTTTTAGGGGCGAAGCTCCTTAGGGTGTGGGTCTGTCCCTCCTCTGTAGTAGTAGTCGTCGTAGTAGGTAGCCACGTCTACTTTTATGAGAAAAAAAAATTCCGAGAGTTGTGGCCGTAGCGGAATCGAACCAGGGACCCCTCGCTTCTGAACGCGTGGCGCTAACCACTACGCCACGAAGCGCACATGGATAGACGCACCCCGATGGCAATAAATACCCAACATTAACGAAAGACTGCGCGTTTCTAACGCGTTTGTGCTAGCGCGTTACGGCCCGTGCAAGAAGCTGGTGTAAGACGCTGTGGGCCTCTCCGCCTTACCCCCGTATTCATAAACGCTGATGGCGTTGGCAAACGCGGTGCACGTTCCGGCATGTGTAAACGGCTGCGTAAGACGCTGTGGCCTCTTCCCCTTATAGTACTGCACGTTTCTAACGCGTTTGTGCTAGCGTCCCCTTAAGCGGGAGATGGTGCAATTATAATGAAGGGCGCTGTTATAAAATAGGAATGACGTCACATATGGCGCGTGTCATTGGTGGAAGTCAATCGTTCGATTTAGTGCGGCGAGACTGGGCGAATTACACGGAAGATTCACGGTTTACTGATGATTCCCTCCGGAGCTTCGCCCACTCATCATCATTCACCCCGTGGATATGCGGTGTTTTTTTCTTGTTATTATTACTATTATGTAAAAAGGAGCTGTCAATGGCGACTAAATCTAATTTTTATTCAATAAAGAAAGCAAGGATGGCAAACGCGGGAGGACAACGTGAAACCTACCTCGGTAATTGTAACCAGCGTCAGAAGCCTGATGCCGAGAGTTCAGGTTTTGCAAGCTGCGCTCGCGCGCCCCACATTCGCACACTCCGCCTATAGAAAACTAATCGTGTACCAGAACTGTAACAGTCGCCACACCAAAACGTGCGCGATATCGTTCTGCACGCAGTGACCCTTTGGAGACGTTCCCTGTGTGCCCAGGCTGCGGAAATATTCAGCTGTCTCACAGATCTCGCGTTCTGTGAAATTGTGAGGTCGACTGTACGTGGAGGCAAAAACCGCTGTCAGTTCCCTCTTCAAGTACGTTGGTACCCAAATTGAAACGACAACGTCGCTTAAATAGCCTAGCGAAGCACATATCGACGAAAACTGGGGTAAAAGGCCAGGTTGTCTCGCTCATCAGCCACTTTTCGTCCATAAATTTCGAGGCCCTTTAGACGGGGCGATAATAGCGAGGACGCGACTGACGAGCCCGATACATATCGCCTTCACGAATCCTACTTTCATTCAAGCTCACCGTTCATCACCAACGCAAAATGAGGAAAAGGAAGTTTCAGTTAGGTCTAAAGAGTGATGGAATCGATAACGCCATGTCACCGGCAGATAGGCGATCAATATTCGCTTAGTCAAGAAATTTTAAAGGGTACCTTGTCGGCTAGGCTGCTCGTCAATGTTCCTGGGTATAAAAGAAAAGCGTACGCATACGAGCGTTAATATTTTTTTCCCATAATATCAGGTGCGCAAGAAGCCTAGAACTTTTTTTATTATTTCTGCATCTGGGCATGAGCCTCTAAAGGCATTTGTTGATAAGCTATCCATCAAGCCAGATTTATCGCTTTCGCTATCAAGCCCGCGGATCGCACCACGAACGTCGCAATAAAGTTTTTTTGCAACGCAGTCACTCAATCAATAGCAGTTCTTCCCAGTATTGCCTACGTTAACGTGAAAATCCTTTCAGAATCACGCTGAAATTGTTAACGATATAGCGGATATGCCCGATCCCGCACACAAAGCGAAAGAAACGGTTACAGCATTGGCAAAAGAACTACTAAAACGACACCTTTCCATCTCATCAACAGAATTGAGCTAATGTCGTCCACATCGTAGGTATTTGACACCGTAAGGCAATAACCGTTGGGGAGGGAAAATTTATTTTGAATGCTTTATATTGCGCGACGATATGAACCACGCGGCTGTCATACCCGGCGCTCTCGTCCCCGTAAAGTGCTCACTTCAGCCGAATATGCAAAGTAGGAGTATTAGCTGCACAGGTGCATAAAGCTAACTACGAACACGCTCAGTTTTGTGTAGAGCGCACTAGCGTCCAGCTCTGGCAAAACGAAGCCGGTAATTAAGCGTCAGAACTACTCTGTCGCGCAAGCACCTGGGCGCGCTATCTCGAGCCCGGCAGACGCCCGAGTATACCGAAGCTGAACGAAGGTACATCGAAGCTGAAACAGGCAATTAGGTCTTGATTTATCTCATATTCGTAAATGGCAGATGGTGCAACAGAGCCTGGGCTGATGCATGCGGTTGACATAGTGCTACGTATACTAGCGGATAATGCAGGGGACTTACGGAGTCATGCAAATATACGTGTGGCCATGAAGTGACGTATCTAGGCCTTAATTTTAGCACAGAGAGATCCGGAATTATGATACTTAATGAAGGGACCGGAAACGACGTGGCATCAATTCAAGAGCAAGTCATAACCGCAGTCAAGCAATATATAGATACGTTAGTGTGTACATAAACGAAGGAGAGACCTAGCGGCGAACATATTCTGAGGTTGAAGGGGTCGCGAAAAGCGGCTATAATGAAGCATAGAGCAATTTGGGGCTACAAGATATACGAGATAAAGCGAGGAATTCTGCAAGTAGTAATGGTCCCAGCGCTAACGTTCGCAAATGACATTTTGTCCTTGAAACTGGAGATCTCGAACCCGCCACAGTATAGCCCAGGGGCTATGGCGATGCGTTGCCGAGCTCGAGGGTACGATCTCGGCTGCGTCGGTCGCATTCCGATAGAGGCGAAATGCAAAAACGGTCGAGTAAGTAGATTTATGTGTACGTTAAAGAATCCCAGGGAGTCTGAATTAAGCCGGTGTACTCTACCACGGCGCGCCTCAATCACATCGTACTTTCGGCAGGTAAAATCCTAGAATGCTTTTTTTTAGTTTTTTTTTTCTTTTTTAGGCAGGGCAGGGTGACATGGGTTGGACTTCTTTCGAAGTCAGAGAAGCTCGAAGCAAAATTAGTTTCGAGTAAATGCTCAGGAATATTGATGTAAATCAATATGCGGCTAAAGTGCACAAGTATATCTGTATCTGAAAAGCGTGGACACAGAATGTAGGAAGAGGTAAAAAAAAAGTTCGAAACCAAGTACAGGGTATTTGAAAGTGTAAACAGACAGCCAGGTGTCATCAAAAAAAAGTAAAAGTGATGGTAAATTGGTTGCGAAGCATGGAAGTGAAAGTTCAGTGGCAATTTAACGGTAAGTGCGAGAGAAACGTGTTAGCATTACGTCTCACCTCTTTGAGGTCCCGGATCCGTGACGTAAACCGAGTTTACCACATTGCAAAGTGTTTGTTCAGGAGCTCACTCGACACACGTCCTGCCTGTTCGAGAAGCGAAGTGTAATTGACGGTGGGCCGGAGTAGATGCACTATATATACAAACCTCAACCACCTGACCGACTTCCGACACTTCACACACACACACACTTTTTTTCCACTCTGTAAACATCCATGTACGTTTTTAATGCGTTAGCATTAGGAGTGTAAAATATGAGAAGCAAGAAATCGGGAGAGAAAACCTGCACGATAACACATAGGGCAGTGTATCGCTATTTGAGGCACCGGCTGGCTGCCCGAGGACAAAAACGTAGCGGAGCAACTATTCGCAACAGAATGAGAAATTTGTCTGCTGCTGCTGCAAAAGTCTGGAGCACATCGTAATAGAATGCCAGGATATTCACCGAGCAAGACTCGTCCTGACCGACCACCTTCAAGAAGGGCTGGGAATCAAACATGATCGGAACATTAACTGGTGAGCAGTCGAGATAAGCTAGAGACATTTAGAACATTGGTAGACGAAAGGCTAGGAGGATAGACTGATAGAGCCAGGGTCGTTACAGGCATAGGTAACTACAGATTAAAGGTTTTAATGAAGATAGAAGATCGCGGATACATATACAAAATGCTAGACTTCAATAGATATAGTAAAATTTGAGTACCACAAGCCGGCTATAGGTGACACTTTGTCGCAGCACCGTTTCAAATGTAATGCCATTAGAAATCATCATCATCATTATCATCGTTAGTATCAGGGAGCCTTGATCCAAATCTTGTTTGTAGGATTCCTTTCGAAACTGACTGCTCGCATGGTATACATAGTAGTGAACATATCTCTAAAGACGTAATAAGGTCGCAAGAAAAAGTCTGAAGACCAAAGATGTCGTGATTTTATTTTTCGCAGCCCGGGAAGGGAGCCGGAATTAAGGTGGTAGAGCTCACGTGTACACGTTCGACTAAATCAATGCACTGACAGAATTTTACGTTACACGGCTGTGCCGTAAGATTTAAAATTTTCGCTAATGCTGTGGTTTCTAAACTTTTGCTCCCGAAGGTAGATGCTCAGACATCGCTGGTCGCGTTATTGTGCACCACGCAACCCTGCCAATACTTCACAACTGTTGCTATTGTTGCTTTTATATGGACCCTCTAGACGCGTCCGCGTCGTCAGTGCCGCCGTCGCCATGCTGTCCCGGTATCTATGGTGCAAGTGCGGCTCGCGCGTGGAGAGTTACAAGGTCTTAACGATGAAGCCAAGTGGACGTGCCCTCGCGATCCGCTCAATCTGCTCTGCAGCAGGAACAGGACAGCGGTCTGGCTGAAACAAAATAACAGCAGACGACAGATACTGGTGGCGCGGGAGAACGGAAAGCTGCGACCAGATAAAACATGTTTTCGAGAGCCTTGAAGTGAGCCTTCTCGAATACATGTTTTAAAAATTTCGTCGCAGGTTTCCGTTCTCGCGGTTGGGCCACGCCACCAATATCCGTCGTCTGCTGTTATTTTGTTTCGGCTTAGGCTGTCCATGACTGTACATCGCGTAACTGCCACTGAGGGTGCATCCAGTGCATTCCGCTCGTCCATTCCCACGATACGTGCGCGCGGTGCCTTATTTCTGACAGCTGTAAATTACGCGCCGCTGATCCGACCGCACGCGTTGCCACGCGCCTATCGAATTCGTATCACTACGACGCGTCTCCTTCTCCTGTTGGCATTGCCGCAAAGAGCGCGGGTTACGAAAAAAAAAAAACGCGTACGGAGTGCTGCTGCTTAAAGAAAACGCGCACGCTCCGAACGAGACGCCTGCAAGCATCATTAGAGAAATGGGTTGGAGCAGCGAAGTAATGGCAAGAGCGACTACGAATGTTGTTACTCGCACGTCTCAGTGTTGAGAAGTAAACAAAGTAAAGCACGAGTTGAGCGTAAAAAAAAATAAACAGAGCATTGGAGGAAACGATAAATGTGAGGAGAGGAAGGCCGGCAGTCTTTTGCTCAACCATGTCTTGAATGCATCGCTAATGTCGCAGCTACGTTGTCGATATAGCGTAGAGAAAAAGAAATTGAGTGGGATCCGATGCAGGAACGTGAGTAAATGATATGAAATGAAGAAGAAGGAGCGGCTAAAATAGAAGGGCGCTGCGTAACGACATTCCGGACTGTTATTGAAAATTCCCTAGCCGCCAGTTATTAGTCCTGTAGAGCTGATTTATTTAGCGCGGAGCTCGTAACCACACGAACATAAAGAAAGCAATCTGATCGAGACCACTTAAACATGTAGTCCAGCCGCAGAGATGTCTTTATCTTACTTTTATTTTACCTGTATATATGCACGGACCACTGAAACGCGAAATGGGCGCCTTGAGTTATGCTTGAACAGAAGGATAACAGATAAGGGTGAAAAATGGATCCACAGTGTGTAGAAGCCAGAATAAAGCTGGCACATGCTAGGACAAGCTGCCTGCAGAAATTATTGCATTCAGCTTTTAGTTCATTTACGGCCAACGCACATTTACCGTGTGCGGTCCTCAAATATCCCAATGCTTCTTTACAACTTTTTTGTGCAAGTTACACTCACTGCAAGTTTTACGCGCAACCGTAGATGCCCCGCCCCGTCTGTGAAATCGGCGAAATTATGTTTGTCGCCGCGAGGGAAGCGAGCGTCGGAGGAGAAAGGCGCCTGGAGGTGGAGTAGACAATCGCCTCGCCGCCTTTCCGTTTGTGCTCCGACGCCGCAGTGATGGCTGTGCATGTTAGCGGTGTCCATACGCTTGCGCGTAACCCGGGTTCGCGAAGTGAAAGGTCACTGTAATTTTTTTAAGATTGTTTTTCTCTATTCGAAAATAGAGTAAGTCCAGGCTTCACGCAGCTGCCCATATTGTCCTTGTTTTAATCCACTATCAGGCACATGTCCCTTTAATACACTGTCGCACCAGCTGCCCTGCGTCAACGAAACCCTCCTCCCACCTGCATATTTCACTCAGCTAACTCTGCACTGCTCTTTTGCCTCGCCAGCTCAAGAAAAAATTTCTTGCGACGCGCACGCAGTCGTCCTCATCCGCTACTACTGCCTTCTGTGGCCTGTGAAATGCGTCCACAGATGCCGCAAATTTCCACCTCTACATTGCGCACAACAACCTGTACAAAGCTCGAAAGGTGCGCGATAACACCGTGGTTGGCGCGTCCGGCTACCAGCGGCTTATAGATGGTGTCTGAAACATGGTGGCCATGACGTGTTTCCTGCTCCTGCAAACGCTTCTGGCGCATGCCGCGAGCAAGTACATAGCTTTCGAGATTGGTTCCTTTCGTTGGGTCGCGGATTTGAACACCACCTATTGCCGCACGGGCGTGAGCTCAAGCCGTCTGGTGACGCTGAGCAAAGATTGCGCTTGCTGTGCTCTCGCCTGCTGCAGCCTCCACGCATTCGTTTGACGAAAAACAGTAAAACGACGCAGTCAGATGACGTCGTTTGGAAACGTTGCTTGCGGTCTGTTCCCACGTTCGCAGAGCCATGGTCACGAGCAGCGCAGTTACGTTACCTAGCAAACGACTTGCACCTGAAGGGGCGTATTGTGGCTGACAGCGTTTCGAATCGAAAACATTTAATGATTACGCCATCTTTCGTCAATTATCTTCGAGCTCCAAGAATTCATGAAGGCTTTCCGCGATAATACGCAAAGAGATAATACGATTTGCGATAATACGCAACGCGTTGTTGTCACTTAGGAGCGGTGTTTGGCTAATTCTTATCACGGGAGAAAAGTGCAGACAGTACCGCCGTCATCAAATTAAAAAAAGGGAAACTCAACAAAAGTCAACACGAAGTGCTTTGGAAGAGTTGTAAGGTTTATCCACACCATTACGATATGTTATTTAGCTCACTTAGTGATCAAATCGCTGTTTATATGTACGTGTACGTTGAAAGGCAGCTATGTCATAGATGTCCGCAATTAACAATGTACAATGCCAACAAAATACCAGCAATCAAATTAGTTTATTATTATTATTACATCGCAGGTTATTTACAGTATATAAAATATACAGACGTACAGACATCATGAAAGCAAGAAGCGGCAGACCAGGAACTCAACGCCGTTTGTTTTTTCCCGTCCATAATGAACGAAAAGCCACAGCGCAGAAAGTTAAAAATATAAAAGGTAAGCACAACAAGAATATAAAATAAGACGACGAAGATAAATGAAATAAACGAAACAGACAGACTCGCTTGCGTACGCATGTCTGTGTCGGCTTACCATCATTCTGCCCAACGCAAAGCAAAGCCACCCTTACAGCTCTCCTATATACCAGAGCTTACGCGATGCAAAAATCGTGACCGATTAGCAGGGGCTTACCGGCGACATTCCGAAGTCGCCAATAGAGAAGACAAAATGAAAAAAAAGAAACTGACTGGGAGAAAAGGTGACATTTCCTCGCCAGGTCAAGTCAAGTCAGGTTTATTTTTCATCTGTAATAAAGGAAGGCGCAGCCGCATAAAAGCTGCTACGTATACAGCAGCTTGACGTCACGGCGACCTGGGGCGGGAACTTCAAGGCGACGTCGACACTCGTGTTTTTGCCTTTTCAGGCTTGCCAAGCCTTTTCGCACGAGTGAGTAAAAGCTTTCCTTCTTTCTTTCTTTCTTTTTTTTTTTTTTGTATTTGAGAAGTAATTTACAGCCTCAACCGGTTTTGCTCTTTAGTCTCGCTGTAGGTTAGGAAGTATATAACGTTCCAAAGCAATACTCGGGCTATCAGGGAAGCCGTATAGTAGGTGACTCCGGCATAATTTTGACCACTTGAGACGCTTAGACTTTCTTGCAAAGCATGGTACGTGGGCGCTTTTTCTTCAGTCTGTGGCGATCGAAATATGGCAGCCGCGGCCGGAAACCAAACCCGTGACCTCAGCAGCAAAACATTCGCTCAGCCATCGTTCCAAGTATGACGCTATCGTGTCATTATCGCGTGTCGTGTGTGTCATTATCGCTCCACACGACACGCAGGAACACGCAATTTAGGGCTTCTACGGAACAATAAGTACGCTTATAGTTATAAAAAGTAAACACGAGAGGCTGGAATAGCAACGTCATCTGACTAAGAAATGTACAGTCGTCCACGATTCTGCCTAAAACGCTGAACCGGTGCGCTGCTGTCCCACGAAATCGATAACCGGGCGTTGCTGGTCGGTTTGAGAGAATGCTCGCGAACAGCGGAAGCCACAAGAATGCGCGGGTCACGTGGCATTCAGCCCGGTATACTTTAAACCTAGCAGCTGCTGAGTTATTACTCTGATATGCAACGCAGCCCTCGAGCACTCCTAACATATGTGTGGACGTTTGTAGATTCCCAGTTAGCCATCGTATGTATGTCCTGTGCATTCATTTTGACACAGTGACCACTGGTGTCACATGAGCGCTTTCAAATGGCGTTGAAACAATGAAACGACCGTCTCTCTTATCCCTGAGCGGCTTATTTCGACGGAACCGACCTGGGGGGGGGGGGGGGGGGGGGGGGGGGGGTCCACTTCGGTTGTCGCTATTGCCTTCCGCTTCACGAGCGCGAATGCATGCACGAGACTGTCTGGCTCCTTCGCGCTCGCGAAGCGGGAGCCAATGGCAACAGCCGAAGTGGACAGTCCACTAGGTGGACTCTTGCAGAATAACCCCCCAGGTCCATGGATTTATAAGGTCACTGCTTTTAGTGGTCGATAAAACAGCGCATGCGACACGGGTATCATAAGCCACATATACGACACTGAGTTCACGTAAAGAAAAAAAAATCACGCATAAACTCCTCTGGGAGTTGTCTAAATATACGTAAGCATTGTGCCACTTGCTCCTGTCCATGCAGCCCGGTGTTATATTATGAAACTTGACCCGACCAGTATAAACACTCATCAACCTTCATCGGTCGTCATCAACCTTATCGAACATGATCCGACTCTTATCACCTCTTATCGGTCCTTTTCTACTTGGATATTCAGCGAAGCTGATGCAAAACCGCTGCTACATATGCTGAGGGGGTATGCAATGCTTTATTGATGGTTTGGATGTTTGTTTTTAGCTCGTTCTTTATTGAAACGCGTGCTTTTCTGTGTGTTGTGGGGCGATTTCAATGAATGTACGCACTATTTGTTTCACTTTGCTGAGCGCTTGTAACCTCGGCCTCACTTGAATATGAGCCATTGCATTTTACAGTGAAGCTGGATATGGCCAGCCGATTCGTCCGTCCTCGCCTGTGCGTAGAAATTATCATCAGCAGCAATATCTCGAGCGTCGTTGTCTTCTTCCACAGCTGGCTCGTTGGGCGGCACAACCGCGTGAACGCGCTCGTGCCACTGCTCCCGCGTTCGTCGTCGTCGTCTTCTTCCACAGATAGCTCCGTGGCCGCTCATCATTCCAGCGTAGAATTTCACTTCTCTTCTGTCGTCGTAATGGGGAGGCCGCGTTTACAGGGGTATTCATTCATTCATTCACAAAACTTTATTAGAGTCCTGAAGCTCGGTTTTCTCAGACCGAGGCGGGCCGCGTCCACGTCGGCACCGTCAGGCCGAGCCTTATGGCGCAATCGTGGACCCTCTGGACAGCCCGTAGTTGATCTTGATAAGAAGAGCTTGACATCGTCTTGTGCCAGTAAAGCCATTTTTCGTCGGGGTCGGCGAGAGTCGCGGGACAGCCCGCCAGCATGTGTCTGATTTCAATGATGCCATCGCACACGTTACATTCTTTCCTAATTTCCCTTTCGGGGTGAATTTTATTTACGAAATAGGGAGTTGGGTACGTCCCGGTTTGCAGTAAACGTAGCGTGACTGCCTGAGCCCTGTTAAACTTTACGTGTGGCAGTGGGAATTGCCTACGCCCCAAGTAGTAGTACTTAGTCATGTCGTTGTAAGTTAGTAAATGATCTTTACGATCCCCGGAATGGTAGTGGGCGTCGGTTCGGTTCTGACCGGCACGGCAAGCAAGTCCTCGTGCCAGGTCATTCGTCACCTCGTTGAGGTTGAGCCGAGCCTCGTCCACTTGTCCCATATGTGCAGGAAACCAGCGAATTTCAGTTTTGATAGTTTCTACCTTGTCGATAATTACAGGGGTATGAGCCATTGCTTAAGGGGGTATGAGCCATTCATTGTCTTATGTGACGGACAGATTTAATTTTGAAGCAATTTAATTTTGAAGAATCGCAAGCGGCAATGCGACAACGAGCATACCCTCAGTGACGTCGTTCTCTCCGTCGCAGCCGAACGTGTTTGTAACCTCATTAAGAAACACAAAGACGTAAATAATTAAGAAAGACTTTATTGTACCATCGGGATTAACCCAGTGATAAACACCGGGGCCGCACGTTTCAGCTTCGCTGGTTAACCATCTGTACAGAGCGCTTGGGTGGTGATTTTTTTTTACTTTCTTACGGGAGTATGAGCTATTGTTTACTGGACTATGAGTCCAGTAACAAAACTATAAGTCCAGTAAAAAAAAACGCAAAAACAACATACTCAAGCATATATGATATACAGCTCATGGTTGCGGCCAGCACCGACGCCTCTTGGCGGGATATTTTAGCGCGATAGCGTTTAGGGCCCCGTGTCGCAGAAAATACGGCGTCGGCAACCGGCATGTGATTGCGGGTGACACAGAAAATCATCCAACCACATCGACCGCGCAGGCTCTCCTGGTGGTGCAAGGTTTTGGTGAACAAAAATTGAATTTCTCACAGTGAAATCGGTCAGAAAAATGGTAAAGTACGACTTTACCATTCGGCGTCGCATTCGCCGTCGGATTGTTTACCAATCGGCGTCCGATTGTAATTTTAATGTACGAGAAAACCTAATTCTGCTACGAGGAAACTCAAACACAAACCCCTTTTCCAACATTTCTACCAGACCTGCACGCGTCGGGGCAATAGCAAACAATTAATATAATAATAAAAAAAAATGTGCTAGGGCCTTCACATTTTCATATAAGACCACTTATATTGCTCCTGGAAAAACTTCTTTCCAGCACTACATTTCAGTTTAAAAGTGAAGCCGACTTAAAGGGGATCGGTGTAAGCTTAGTCTTTGTAAGCTGGCTTTCCCACGTTCAGTGTTGCAGTGAATGAAGCCTACTTGCCGATGCGAACGACGCGATGCGAACGGGTCCCGATAACGCTATCGCGTTCTACTCTTAAAGGCGAAGCTTAAGCGTCCTCCAATTTTTTTCAATAAAAAGCGGACACATGCACCTTTGAGAACAACATCTCTATATACAATGCCGTGCGCCTATTAAATGCTGATTTATGCCAATACAAGATCCCAAATGTTGCAAGAAGTACCTGCACAAAAAAATCTTCGACTTTCCGGGAGCTAAACCGCACTCTTCTGAAGGCGTGTGCCGATAAATTCATCGCAGTTAATAATTCAAAAATACTTAAACTCCGGCAACACGACTTGTGAATGCAGAAAGTTAGGTAGCAATGCCGTGCTTTCTCAAAACATGCAAACACGCTTACCGTTTCTGGACACTTAGTAGACGCTATATATGGAAAACACGGGCCCAAAAAAAGTGAATTTCTTATGTTGCACTTCGGACGCGATAACGGACGAGATGGGAGTTAAGGCAAAAGAAAAAAAGCATTCTTGTTTTTTTTTTTTTTTTTTTTTTTGTTATGGACTCAAATAAGAAATATGTCTGCTAAGGACCTGATCTCCAAAGACTATATATACATGTAAGAAGAAAAAAAAAATCAAAGTTCTGTAAACAAGTCAAAGGAAACCAGTCGCAGATCGCAGGCTACCCCTCTCACTCAGGTCGACACATTTTGACCTTGACTATAACCATATTAACGTCATCATGACTCTTTGATGTTTCACCTCTTTGTTCATTTAGTTGATGCACTGTTACTGCTAGTTAACAGAGAAGTTGCCGTTGCTACGGTGTGCTTCTATGCCCCTTCCCTCTGCAATGTCAAAACCACGAGGCTAATACAAATAAAATAAAAACTAGAACAAAAGTAGAATTACCAAGACATTTCTTTCATCCTATGTAAGAAAACTGGACGATATGGTGATAAGGAGCAGCCGCAACAGTGTGGCTGCACTGAAGAGAAGGAAGACAACGTGTTCCCGCTTGATATAGCGTCGTCATCTTGGCTTCCGTTAGCGTCACTGTAAATAAATTGTAAATAGCCTTGGGCATCAGCTACACGTAACAATATGTATGAGATTCGATGCAGATCCAGTGTATGATTTGCGAGCAAATGCAACGTGTCCTCGTACTACGGGAATTGAGGCCAAAACGCATAACATTTACGCGAGGAAGTCAACATGGCAACATGACAAAAAGTAACAGACTCATCTTTTAGGGGCGAGGAATTCTTCGGCTCATCCAAGGCATTTTGCGGTAATAAGTAGATAGGTAGGTTCCCGCCTCGCTTCGTTTCTGGCCTCTTCAATAAAATAAATATTAAATTTGCATGGAACCTGCATAATGTTTTGTCTGCTTTAGGATTGCATTCACGTAATTGGAAAAAACACTACCGACTTAAAAAATGAAAGAGAGAGAAGAAAGGAACATTAGCTACGCAAAAAAAAATTTAAATAACGCAAATGTCACTTATGGAAGCTTCTGAAGTTGCGCTCCATGAATTCCTGGTCCTTTTTTGCTTTGCTTGTAATAACACACTGACAGCAAGCACAACTGTACCAGCAGGAAAACACATTCGGACTAACCGATGTACGCACTTCGGCGAGAGTATAGCCCATAATGGTCACGCAATTTAGACAAATACCTCAATACAGAAATACATTTTTACCACAAATAAAACACACAGAAGGCAAGACACACTGACGACGAAATGGGCGGCAAATATTTGCTAGAAATCTGTCTTTTAGCAAACAACTAAACCAAGAAGCAGTTATCGTGTTAATGCAGTTCAGACTCCTCGATTCCTGTACGTGACTATTTTTTATCCTCATGTATTCTGTGAGTGTTTTTTTTTTTCTTTAATAAGACAAGACGAATGACGGCGATGACAAGACGTGCAGTTGCTAACAACTTCATGCTGACCCGCGTGCATTGCGACTTGAAAGCCACCACGAAATGAAAAAAAAAAAAAGCGCTATGAAAATAAGACCGAGGAACTTTCACACGATTCAAAGCAAGCACAGTACCGCGAACTTATCGTACGGCATATTTCTTTAATGCTGGGAACGTGCGCAGCTTGTTACACCTCTAGCGTCTTTAATAGTCATCTGTATTCAGCCAGCGCCATGAAAGACCTTGTCTGCGCAAACTTTCCTCTAACGTCTCTTTTTAACGTTTTTCTGTTCATCCGTTTTTCATCTCATGTCGCCCTGCGAGAAGTTCTCCCGCCGATCTCCAGTCTGGAGACCACCCGCAGAGTCGGTATTTTCACACGTTCGATCAACGTTTACTCAACTCGAAACACCATTTTCATTGGCTACGGTAAGTCACACATGTTCGTGCCCACGGCAATGAACATTATAGAAAACGTTTAGACTTGTATAAAAATACAGCTAAGTTACGGGCGAGAATTATCGGGCGAGAATGTACGGGCGAGAATTATCACTTTCTTGGGAAAAAGCCCTAACTTAAGCGCTTAGCTTCTTCCAATACGTGTCGTCGCGATTTCGCGACACACCTATTCGGAACTCCTAAATCAGAACAGATACTCTATGCGCTGGAGAAAGCAGGATTCGGACGTCGTGAGATGTTGTCATGCTCAACAAATACATGTCAGCGTTGCACCATATCTACTTGCATAACACATTTATTTCGACGTTACGGCCGGCCAGACAACACTGTGCACATGACATTTGCAATAAGGCTATTCATGGAGACTACAAGGAAGTCGTGTGGTTGCGTCCATTGAGGTGCACAAGTTGCAATAATCATGTCTGCAATACCAACCCATTTGCAGGTAGATAGGCAAGGTTAAATGGGGTCTAAATGGAGAGGTTGGAAGCAGTATTCCTCCGGCTACTCCACTTTATATGGAATATAAGTGTGCTTGAAGTAATCGGGCTGCCATAAAATGCGAGACTGTTTGTCTTCCAAGCACACAGGGTGTTAAAACATACGCATACAGTCGCACTCATCAGGACTAGATGTTCATTTGAGTTTTTAGTAACAAGTTTATAAATGTATCAAGCGCTGTGACGTTAACTTCGGACATGTGCGGAGGCCTGATCAGCTTGGCGGATGCTTCTAGTTGGCTTGGAGAACTGATTACCGTGTGCGGAGGAACGGTGAACCAGAAAAGCAAGAACAAAAGGGCGATGGCTACGCCACCGTGACGTTCCCGCAGTATCTTTCCATGACGTCATGAACTTTGACAATGTCTACTCGAGACTACGTTGTAATTTATGGACGAATAACAATTGCGTTGCATTCCAAAACAAATCAAGGAGCACCACTACCACGTCTAAAACACGCGAAAGTATACTTGGAAATGTGTGACGTCACACTGGTGTATACGGACGCTGCTGCTTGCATGCAAGATTCGAGAAGGAACACTCACGCCTTAAACTTCTCTGCTATTGTTGGCGACCTTTCTCTCGGCCAAACAAACGCATATGTGAGCCTCGCAAGAATGTTTCGCCAATGTGAACTAATTTAGAGTTGCCCCCTCGGTCTCTTCCCAGGTAATATAAACCCCGCATCAAGGCAACATCGTCTAACTGCTTCCGACGTAGGCCGAGCATTCTCAGGTTTAATTACGACGAGCTCTTGCGCGCACGTCCCCCAATCAGTACGTCTGCGCGTGCGCCGAAGGAGACGACAGCGCCACCACTCGTTGATTTCGACACGCACGCTCTGCGCCCTGTCTACAGGTCTCCACGGGCGACTGGCTGCTAATCGCGACATGTCATGGGCTACGCATTCACGTCCGCCCGCGGTGGCATCGGAAGCCGAGCGACGACCGCAGCAGTAGTCGAGGCACGTATTGCCCTCTCAGCAGCGCCCGATTGCGATGGGTTCGGGCCGTACACTGGTATATACCAAGCGAGGGGCACCGTGTCATCAACGGATGGCGAGACACGGCAAACAGTAGCCGCACACACAGCGCGCCCCGCGCGTGGAAGGGATTCCGTTCACGCTCTCTCTCCCTCTCTTGAACGGTAGAGTGCACTGTGGACTCTCAGTTTGGCTCCGTTCGCCGAATTCGCAATTCTCTGGCACGCGGAGCTCATCCATCATATCAGTTGCGAAACTGCCAGGATGGCCAGACGAATACAGGCCAAGTAGCGGAAAGCGATATTAGAACAAATCGAAATAAGTCGATTGGCTAGCTAGCTAGCTGACTGACTACCTAACTAGCCAACTGGCTGAGTGACCGACCGACCGACAGAATTACCGGCAAGGTACTGTAGCCGTGAAACTGTAGACCTCCTGTATGTAGACGAAATTGTAGACCCTCTATATGTCCTCCTCCGAATGTTGTGACAATGGTAACAAAACGGTGTTACAAGTACTTCGTTAACTAAATAAGGCACAGAAAATACGGAAGTAATCGGCGATGAGTGCCCTCCACAATGTGTGTTTTTCATCTGCAGTAAACTTTAGGAGGGTAGGTGCCACAGACAGATGCAAGACAGATTAATGTCTCCATCAAAAGTTCCTCCATGTGTCCCGAAGTTTCAGGATATAAAGCCTTCTGCCCTCCGCTTGGGTCAAAGCACAGGGAATCGAACGCGTAACCTCTTTCCAGCAACAGAATATCCCCGACCGGCAGGAAACGGTCGTTCTAGCATCTCGTTCCAGCTGCGTCAATACGACATCTCTCGTTGGCTACAACCAAAGCTCTGTGTACCGAAAACGCTGCACGTATTTGTTAAGCAACAGCTCGGGGACAGTTGCGCGACGTTCGCGTTGCCCAGGCACCCGCTTCGCCGAGACGCTGTGAGTGCCCGCTGCCGATAAGTATGCAAAGAGCGCTTCGTCGCCGCGGCGCCATAACAACCGCATTACCATAACGCGGCCATACGAGGCGCGTAAAACAACGAGGGCCGGACAGCAGAGCGTGAAGGATCGATCCGACTGTCGTACTAAGTGCCCTCGTCGAAGAGGCACGCATTCTTATGACGTCACGAAAGGCGGACAAACCTCCCCGCTAACCCCCCTTTGACGCCGAAGTATAGAAGATCGGGGGCCGAATTCACCAATATTTATTTCGTAAGTGCTTTTACCAATGGCCAGCCGTTCTCACTCGCAATATGTCTGACATTATGAATGTCTCGAAGCCGCTCTTACGAATATTTGAAGCTGAATTTTTATTGCGAGTACTGGCACAGTTCGTTAACCAAACACAAGCCACTCTTGCAATTTATGAGTGTGAAGTTCTTTTATTACGCATAAGAGAAGTAAGAGAGTGGGAGAGTCCCCTAGTCCGAGGTCAACTCGTACGAACTAGCTCATAAAATAGTCGCGATAATTCTGAGAGTAACAATCGTACCAGTAGTGGCAACAAGGACATCGATAAAATGTGTGATGACACCCCAAAACATACTACGAGACACCAAAAGAAAGAAAAAAAATTCACGCAGAAACTCATCTGGGAGTTGCCTAAGTATGCGTAAGCACTTTACCACCTGCTCATATCCACGCAGCCCGGCTTCACTATCCGTGTTATGACACTTGATCCGGCCAGTACAAACGACAGCACTGCGGCAACACGAACTGGTGTGGACGGCGGCGCAAGGTGCATTGAAAACGCAAGCAAAGTACTGCAGCTGGCGGCGCCACAGGTGCGCTGATGACGTTCCAATCATCATAGGTCGTTATCGCTCTTTAGCGCCTTGTCCATCCGTGTCGAACCATTATGAAAGCAGTTCGGCGGCGGCATGGACCGACAGAACGTACTCTTCCTGGCGCGGCCGTGCGGAGCGTATCTTCAAAGCGATCCGCGAAGCGGCCCGAGTGTGCCGACTGCTGAAAGCCTTGCGCGCTGTGCTTTCGCTGCTCCGCGTTGAAGAGAGACGCGTGGGCCCGTATCTTGAGAGCGACCGTCTTACGGGAAAGACGGGCGGATGGACAGTTTTCTTGTCGGGTAAAAATAGAAATGGTTACGCATTAAAAAAAAAAAAAACACTGATGTGAATAGAACACTTCTTTACCTTGAGTTTTGTAGAATAGGGTCTTACGGTGTGTACGCATCTAGTGATAGCACCTCAACAATGATGTCCATTATGAAACTGCAGCGCACACACAAGAAACGAGGATACAAGGCAAAGGTAACATACAAGCGCTGACTCGCAACTCAGTTTATTTTTGGAAGGAAGTTACATATATACAATATATATATATATATATATATATATATATATATATATATATATATATATATATATGCGAGTCAGCGCTTGTATGTTACCTTTGCCTTGTGTTCTCGTTTCTTGTGTGTGCGCTGCAGTTTCATAGTGGACAGCATTGTTGGGGCGCTATCACTGGATGCATACACACCGTAAGACCTTCTGATCAGTCAGGCTGGGTGTATTATATATATATATACACCCAGGCTGACTAAAGTGAGCATGTGCAAGAGCATGCGGAATAAGAATAAAGATATTTAAGAAATAAGAAATATACACAAAGCTTATACGTACGTTAACAAAATCAGGTGGCGCTCAAAAGGCAAATTTCTTGTCAATCAGTGCTATACAGATGGCTAACTTACGCGCATATCAGCACGCTTTTTGATATGGAATTGGCCTCGGTTATTTCGAGTGCTATAGTTTGTTTTTATGAGTAAACAAATTGTCTTCAAGTTAAATTTATGACTTTAATGCTGTTCTCCAGACATATTTCCAAGCTATTAGTGCTCAGGGACTAAATACCATGAGGCGGAATATCGCGTGTCAGTGCCGCCTGGCGATGTCTCGCAACAGATTATAACGTAAGGCTATCAGAGGTATCCTATCATTACGCTCCATTTAAAGTCAACGGCGCCAGTGTAAGTGAGCGCGCCTGTACGCGAGTCCGAATTAAGGCCACCGCACACTCGTCGACGTCATTGCCTGCGTACTTCGGCTTCCTTTTCCCGACACCGGTCGATAACGAAAACCGAAAGATGTCAGGCGCGGAGAGAAAGATGGGACGAAGCACGAATGAAAAAACAAAGAAAGGCGAAAGAAAAACAGAGAAAAAGAGGAAGCCAGAACTGAGGGTAAAGCGTGAAGGCCGCTATTGAGTTTCGAAAACAAAGTAAACGAGTAAGGCATTGACTCCTCCGGTGAAGCAAGAGAACGCGTCTAACCCTTGCAAGAACGTATTGATTTCTTAACGTTCATGCTTGACTTTGTACTAAGTGCCTGCTGAAATTACAAGTGCACGCTTATCTTTCGTGCACTGGTTTGCTTTTATTTGCAGAATAGCTTCCAATAATGAGAACGCGAATATTTTGTTGCCTTTGCTTCGAGAACGTTGAGAACGCAAAAAAGCATCGATTTTCATTGCCCTGCCTGTTGAGAATCTGTTGAATATCAGCAGCACCAGCAGCTGTGCGTGTGCGCGTGGGTGCGTGCGTGCGTGCGTGTGTGCGTGTGTGTGTGCGTATGTGCGTGCGTGCGTGTGTGCGCGTGCGCGTGCGTGCGTGCGTGTGCGCGTGCGTGCGTGCGTGTGCGCGTGCGTGTGCGCGCGTGCGCGCGTGTGTGTGTGTGCGTGCGTGCGTGTGTGCACATGCGCCTGATACTTGATAAACACCGTTGGGCGACAAAAGCAGTGAAACCAACACGTCTGCTTAACTCGGTAGACCCCATTCCCCATGCTCGCTCCTCTCTGTAGAAAGTAAACAGAAGGCTAGAGAAGAAATAGCAAATTAGCAAATACGTTAGTCTGAAGGTAAAAAAAAAGTATGATCTTGTGCCTCTGGGGACATCGGCAGCCCGATGACGCCGCTGGCGAAACGAATGACGGCAGAACACACAGAGCGACTGACCACATAGGCGACTCCCTGATCACCGACGCAAACCAAACTGCGAACCGAGTCCCTTGGAAGAACCCAACAGATAACAAATAAAAATATAAAAAAGAATAAGAGTTTCGAAACAGAGATGAGGGAGCTCAGCTGCCCAAAAGGGCCGGCGCCTCACTGTCGGGACATGTGTTTGGATTGTCTTGGCTCCTGACAGCCTCAGCAGCGTCCAATAGAGAGCGGTCGTTCCGCGTGCAATTCTCAGGGGGAGTGCATCTTCAACGGCGTGCCGTATAGTGTCGTGCGAGGACACTGGCACCGATAAGGCGCTTCGGCCTGTACACAGCTGTGCGCAAATAAGCTGCCACGAAAGGAAGTAAACGACAGTGATGAGGCGGGATGGCATATACCAGAGAGGGAGTAGTGGGCGACGACAAAACAAACAGAGGACAGCAACCAACTGGGCGATGCAATAAGCTCCCGCCAAACGTTGTCCCCATGGGTCCCGCCACACTGTCGCCTGGAACTGGCCCTTTTGACCGGAGAAAGAAGCACGCACGAGACAAGAGTGCGGCATTTGTCGCGGGTCTTTTCAATGAACGACGCAAAGAATTCATTGCGTTATTGGCACTCGCCTTTAGAAGTAAGGAAAATGAGACACTGGCGTCCGGGTAACTTGACACCAGGTTATTAGAAATATGACAAATATGATAAGAGAACTAACATACAGTAGTGCAGAAAAAGATATCACATTATGTTTTTCTGTGACAAATGCATTACCTACGATTCTATGTACGCTTATAGTCTTTTCTTTTTCGATTTCGTCAAACAGGATGTGGAATGTAACCGCGAGCAGGCAAGATATGGATGTTCGTGTTCAAGCTCCGTCCTCATGCAATACCCCGCCATGGGCCTTTAAGGGTCAAAATGATGATGATGACGGTGTTGTAGTCTTCTGACGCCATTCTTTTACCAACAGAAAACGTGAGTGCTTGCAACGCGACTTGTGCGTTTTTTTTTTTTTTTTTTTTGCCAGGAATGGGGGGCAAAAGTCGACAGGAGTCCGCGAGAGCCTTGCCCACTATGTAGGAAAACCAATGAAAGTTGAGTAAATAGTGGAAGGCCTGTATACACACACACACACACACACACACACACACACAAAGCGAGAAAGACATATGAAGTCGGAGGTAGGGATCATAGCATATTGGGAACCAACGCTGACAAGGACGCGCTACGTAAAGAAGTCTGAGTGGCAGGTATGCTGAAGCCGTTCAGCAGGGAGGCCGCCAAAATAGCACTACGTTTTGAACAGAGACAGACGCGCAACCTGAGCCAACGTTTGCATTAACCCGATACTTCTCGCCAAGCTCTTTCCATTACCATGCGCGTTCCGAAGAGATGGCATGCCCTACTACGTTCTAGCACACCGGTGCCCCGAGAAAGCAGAAGCTGGATACGTGTACTCCCCTGTACGAAATTACACGGACCGGGGACTCCGCGATAACGCCGACTTTATCCTCCACCTGCGAATGTAAATTGAAATGGAGGACTGCACTCCAAACTCGGCATTGCGTGCTTTCCAATGCACTCGTCAATTTCGCTTTGTGAGTCTTGATTACGAAGAAACTAGGCCTTATTTAGGCTAGCCTGTGATCCCGTATACGTTTTCTCACGGGTTACCTCAAGCGGTGAATTTTCCGACTCGAAGTCACAGCCATACGCTACTGAAAACTGCTTCCTCCGCTCCTTATACACTGTGTATTATGAAACAACTGTTGGCCCGCAAAGTTTCAGCGCGAGTTCCTCGTACTCTACGCTTTGAGGCAGTAGATAAAATAGATGGAAGAAAACGAAAACAGGCGGCCCCGAATGAAAAACTAATCCGGTTGCAGATTTGCGCACCAGGTGCGGGAAAAGACGCACACAAAAGCTTGCCTCGCTGTAGAATCAATGGCGTTGTACCCGTCTTTTTTATTTTTATCTTTCATTGCAATACTAAGGTTGGGCAAGAAAGCACGCGCCGACTGAATGAGGAATACAAAAGCGGTATCAATTAAATTAGGCTCAGCGGCACTGGCGACTGATAAAGTTTATTCAATTTGTCGCAGAAAACTAAAGTTCCCTCCCGCAACGCGTGAAGCGAATCCGCCGGGACGTAGATATCATTGTGCGTCCTCCTTGGCACTGATAAGACCGAACTTCTACGCTTTATGAAATTAGAGTGCGCTCCGCAGCAGTAACAAGGCCAAGCAGCAGAGTTCGTTGCACAAGTCTCCACTGGGCTGAATTGGACTGCGACTCAGTAAATCGGTGAGAATGCGAAACGCGTAATCACTTTGCGAGTTCAATGCTAAATAAGCGAATGGAGCATAAGATTTTAAGTGCCAGAAAAAATGTGCGAGGTGAAAAAATACAATGCCACTTTAATATGAGTGGTGACGCTTTCAATGTGCATTTTAGAAAAACATGGAAAGATTCAGAGCCGGTAGGTGCCGCAACAGCGCAGAGCAGGTAAGTAGACGTGCGTAGCTGATTGAGCTGATTGGCGAGCTCCCAATCAAATGTCCGTAAAGATTGATTGATTGAGTGATATTTATTTATTCATTTATTTAATACTCTCAGGGCCCAAAAGACATTACAGAGGTTGGTGGAAAGTAGAGGAAAGCAGACGTTCCTGGAGGGTTGCTGTGCGTTACCCGCTCCTCTGCAACACGCCGCAACCCTATCAGAAAGCTGTTTTCCGCAGCTGCCGACAGGTAGCAACACAAGTTTATGGTGGCGCCGTCTTCGCATCAGCTAAGCTTACCCACAGCCGAATGCAACTTCGCATTTATTTCTCTTAAAAACCAGGCAAGTAACTGTGCCAAGTGTTACATTGAAACGATCTAGACAATAAAATGCAATATTTTTCAGAAATTTGAGCAAGAACAAAGCAGCGGTAAGCACAAAATCTTTTATAAGTTTTTGAGCGTTATATACACGTCCCCGTAAGACAACGCGTTTACGATGCTTGAAGGCAACGAACGGTAGCGTACCCGACTATAGACACACTACCTTTGTCTCATCATTTTTTAAAATCCCTAATTGCGAAGTAACCGACTGGGCAAAGACTAGCTAAAGTCCCTGTCTTTCCTTCCACCCCCTCTCTCTTTCTATGGCTATGAAAAAAAGAAAAGCAGAAAAGTAAGAATCTCAAGGCCAATCGCCGTCAACACGTAGCTCACCGCTACATTGCTCAGAGAGTTGAGCAAACACTTTTCCACAGCGATCTAGGCTGCCCGTCGCACCGCATAAATGGACGACATCCTCATTAGATGGCCAACAACGCGTCCGCTGCGCACATCGCAGCGTTTGTGTAAGACTGCAAGCTGCTGGACGTCACTGTCGAAGGGCCGCACGAAAACTGCTATTTTAATCCTTCTGGCATCTCACATGTTGCGGTCGTCTTTCAGAGATTTAACAGACTCCAAAATTTTCCGTATGACATCCCACCGTCGTCCACGGGATTCACATCTGTCATTAAATGCTTCGTTAAATGCTTACGACTTCGCCTGCCGCCCTGACTCCTTCGTCGCGGAACAGCTTTATGGCGTCGCATGTGGTCGGACGTCGTATTTACGAACGTTCATTCATTCCTCAACAAGTCCCTCTCGGGGGAAGAGGCTATCAATCTCAGAAAGATGCAGGTGGACGTTTATCTGCATTTGCTAAAGCTAAACGAGCTACATCCGACGCTATACCAAAACTCGCGTCCGTGATGCAGAGGCAGGCCCACACTCTACTACATTTCGTGGGGATGCGAGAGGAAACCCAAAAGGCTAGGTAAACCATTAACCCCCAGTACGGAGCAATGGGAGGTACAGCTCGCCAGCTTGAACCCAGAGGTGCAGATGACGCTTCTGCACCAAGTCCGGCGGGCAGCCGAGTTCAGTGGAACACGGGATGATGATGATGATGATGATGATGATGATGATGATGATGATGATGATGATGATGCCTCAACACTTGGCCCAACCCACTGAGGGGGCCCCATAGGCCACGAACCGGGTGGTATTATGATATAAATTTAAAATGAATTAATTTGAAATACGTAAGTAATAAAAATGAAAATAAATGACTAATTGAAAATGAGAAATAAAGCAATAATAAAAGAATTAAGTAGTCTATACTAAGTTAGTCAGCCTTGCCTGAATAGGAATAGTAATATGAATTTAATAATACATTAAATAGAGCAAAGAATATACGTAGATTTTGAATAATAATAATAATAATAATAATAATAATAATAATAATAATAATAATAATAATAATAATAATAATAATAAAATAATTGCGGTTTTGTGACTTTACTTTTTGAATTTGCTAAATCTATAATTTATTGAAGGATAAATAAATCAATCTTGTAAAATTGGGAAAATAATTATAAGGCAATCTTTTTGTGCCACACAGAAAATTATAAATGGCTCGGCAAACATTCCCGCGGCTATATCATAACACCGTGGCTCCAAGTGAGAGTACAACTGAACTGCTTAACGGCAGTCCTAGATTACGAAGTGGGATTTTCAAACATCGTTGTCGATGATTAGAAAACCGCCGACATGATAATAAAAAGTGATCGATAGATTCTGGTTCATTGCAATGGTAGCATAATGGGGATGTCGCCAGACCACATCTGTGCAAGTAAAAATTTAGCTGTGGAATACGGCAACGCAGTCTTGTAAATGTTACTTCGAATTGCCGGTTAGGACACCACTGTCGATTCCAAGAATAATTTAGATGTATAAAGTCTGTTGATTTTGCTAATGCGCGGTTTTCTTGTCTTCAGTCTAAGAAAACTGCCTATATCTGGCTGCAGTGATACACGCAGTTGCCGGCAGCACAGATATCGCCAGACCCTTTAAAGAAGCTCGCGCTAAAGAATCGTCTATTTCATTAAGTTGGTTGTCTCGGTGGAACACGGGACCTGGGGCCTCACCCACAAGATCTCCAAGACGATCTTATTCCCTCAATAAACGTTTTCACCGTCATCATCATCATCATCGGAACGGCCAACAGCGCCGCGTGCAATTCTTGCGAGTGTGACGAAACAATAGAGCGCCTCCTCTGCTGCAAGTAAAAAAAGAAATTGTTAGCCCTTCGACTACGTGAAGATTGATGATAAGCGAAGCATGTCCCTTTGTATACTTAACCATCCCCTTTGCAATCAACATTATGTTTACTGGAGTGTTCCCTTGTGATTAACGAGATGCACATTGTGTTGATAATGGCAACCTTAATGAAGACAAGTTGGCAGTGAAACCACATGTTTATTGAACATCGGAAACTTCACCGGTCAATTTTGTGAAATTGAGCAGAGTAGCCTTGTGATCGCTGCGGTATACTCCAAGGGGTTCGGTCATCTGGATGTCACACATGTCGTTTGCAAATGTCAGATCTACACACGTACAGTCTGTTTCACACTTAGGGGAAATCTCGGAGCGCATTGCATCGCGATGCGGCGAGCGCTGGAGTTAGGTGCCGGAAGCAGCTCGCGCAGGCGCAGACGCGCGAGGCGCGTTATCTTGCGTCGAGCTGTCGACGCGGTTGGCGGCGAGCAGTCGACGCGGTTCAAGATAACGCGCCTCGAGCATCTGCGCCTGCGCGAGCTGCTTCCGGCACCTAACTCCAGCGCTCGCCGCATCGCGATGCAATGCGCTCCGAGATTTCCCCTAAGTGTGAAACAGACTGTACGTCTTATAGTAGTTGTTACGTTCACAATGAATGGCAAACGCGGCCTTCCCATTAAGACTACAGAAGTGAAAATCTACGCTGGAATGATATGAGCGGCAACAGAACCACCTGTGGAAGAAGATGACGACGACGAACGCGGGAGCAATGGCACGAGCGCGTTCGCCGAACGTCCGCCGAACGGCGCCAACGTGCCTGCTGTGGAAGAAGACGATGACGCTCGAGCCATTTCTGATGATGATAGTTTCTGCGTTACATTGCCGGCGCAGGCTAGCGTATACAAGCTTGGCTTGAAAAGACCAAGGGCAAACGGAAGGTACAACACACGCGATAACTTGAACAAATTGTTTGTTTGAGACAGGGCGCGAATATACAGGGTGCTTCAGCGAACACATTCAAAAATCTTTAAAGGTTGCCTGTGGCAGATAGCACAATTTTAGTCCATGAACTAGTCTACTCGAAGGGCCATAACTTACCCTGACGTGGCGGCCGCATTTCAATCACTCCCCACTACGGCGTCTCGGTTGCTTTCAGGCGCTTTACATTGGGGCCGATGCCACCGCATTAATGATACAAACACTGGACCGAGTTCAATTAAATTCGCTGAATTTGTGAGAAAAAGTTAAATTCTAGTGGCTGAAGGAAGCAGGATCTTGATTAAGGACTACGAATTTATTTTTTTCTTTATTTCCCGAATATTAGTAAGTTAAAAAAAAAATAAAGAACGAAGTTACAAATCTGTACCCCTGCGTCGAAAACCGATATGGCGGTTCTGTAAACTTCATACTTTATAGCACCTAAAGCACAAAAATTTTTATTTATGAATTCAAAGCTCACGTGGATTTGTTACAATGTTCTCGAGGGTACATCAAAAGCCCTACTCAGATAGTAGTGGTATATTCTATAGCCCTGCAAATTATATCAATTACGTTCACTTTCGATTTATTATTAGGTACAGTTTAGAGAATTGTGATATCGTTTTTAATGCGTAGTTACAGAGCTCTAAACTTAATAGTGTAAACTTTTGCAATACTCAACAATGTTTCTAAAAAATAATAGACGGCCTAAATAAGCAATTTCTTTCTGCAGACACTGCATTTGAACTCTTTCTTTTAAATGAAACAAGCTTCATCAAAATAGGCGCAGTGGTTGCCGAGAAAAGCGATTTGTTTTATTTCCGTGTACTTGCATAGCAGCGCTCGAGCTAAAGCTTCCTCTTAAGACCAATGGGCCTGTGTGAATTTGTATTACCAAGAGGAGAAATGAAAGATAGCACGAGAAGCCGGTAAGATGCTTTCAAAGGGACTGCTGACTGGGCAAGTTTGTCTAGCAGCAAGCATTTGGCAGTTGGTCGTCGAAGCACCGGTCACAGCCGCGAATAAAACAAGGAAGATCCACACTGGTGCAACGGGATCTACGACGGAAGGACAGACGGTCGAATCATTGCGGCACCTAAGAACAGCGCGGCACGGCAACTCGGTACCGTATCATTCGCATCTGTCCATGGGTGGGGAGAGAGTGGGGGTGGGTGAATGAATAAGAGCATATAAAGTGCATGGAAAGTGCATATAATATACGAGGCGGAACGGCCACATAATCGACAAAGCAGGCTACGCCGTCAATAGGCGCTCCATCAATCACGGACGGATTCGAGTAGCGCCGGCGCTATAAAAGTGGACACGCACTCGATACGCGTAGATATAAGCAAGCGGCCTAACAACAGATTTCCCCCGTCGGCCTGGTTCAATGGAATGTCACGATACGGGTAGTGATCAAACAGGGGAGATTCGCTCGCGTGCGGGTGGGAAGAGGAAAGAGACCCGGCGCACAATGACGTCATTCCGTCAGAAGGAATAAAAGAGTCGGAGCCCTATGTATAGGCACACCGGGTTTAAGGAACTCTTCAAACATCCGATGGTTTGAAAAAAGAATAATAACAGTGGACGATTACTCCAGTAAGTTTGAATAACAGTAAGTTTGAAGAACCACGCTTGCTTGAAAACATAGGAGAAAAGAAACCGCTCTGACTATGTTTGACCCTGTTCCCTTTTATTTATTATTATTTTTTTTTTGCATGAGTATATGATGATAACGCCGACTATGGCGTGGCCCTCTACAACGGTGGGATTCGGGTAGCGAGAAGCAGCCAAAAATTTACCTGCTTCGTCTCTGCCCTCTCACCGTCACCAATCGCAGTCTTATCGCACAGGGTTCTTTGACGTGCTCCGAACTCTAAAGCCAACGAACCCGCCGCGGTGGCTTAGCGGCTGTGGTGTTGCGTTGCTAAGCACGAGGTCGCGGGATCGAATTCCGGCCGCGGAGGCCGCATTTCCAAGGGGGCGAAATGCAAGAACGTCCACGTCCCGTGCACTGGGGGCCCGTTAGAGATTCCAAAGTGGGTGGTCGAAATTAATCCGGATTCCCCCACTACGGCGTGCCTAATAATGAGATCGTGATTTTGGCACGTAAAAGAACAGAGTTCAATTCGATTCAAGCACACGAGCGTTTTTGCATCCCACGCTTGCCATATATATGCGGGCGAAAGCCCAGCCCGCAACGACGCTTGGGAACAGAACTCTGTAGCCACCGGCTGCGGTGGCTACAGAGTTCCAGCCAAGCAAGAGATGGAAAGGAGGCCACTTGTGTAAACCGGAGCGCGCGCTTCTAGATCTGCAGGATGAGGTCACATGGTTGGCACCCCGTATATATGTACACGGGCGCCTTGACCGCGTGACAGCCTGCGGTCTTCAAAGGAAACTGAAAGCTCCCCAGAAAAAAAATGTTACGCGTCTTCATTCGACATTGTCGGGGCATATATTTGTCCTGCTTTTATATCTAGTGATACTCAGAAGCAAATATTGTCTAAAAAAATTAAATTATGGGATTTTACGTGCCAAAACCACGATTTGATTATGAGGCACACCGTAGTGGAGGACTCCGGAATAATTCGAACCACCTGGGGCTCTTTATAACGTGCACCTAAATCGGGTGTTTTCGCATTTCGCGCCTATCGAAAAGCGGCCGCCATGGCCGGGATTGGATCCCGCTGCCTCATGCTTAACTGCCCAACACTATATATATCCAATAAGCAACCACGGCGGGTTTGATCTCCTTTAGCATGCGCAGTTGTGCCACAAACAAACGGCTTGGGACTGCCAGAGAGTCCTTCTCCCTTGCACTTCCTGTTAGCTTATAGCAGTGTTCTAGCGAAAGCCGTCGTTAAGAGTTAATGGTCGAGAGACGACAGAATGACGTACTCGTGGAAGATGAATTTAAGGCAAACTTCCACCTCAAATGGGACAAATTCAGTGAAGAATGACCGCGGAATGTTGTATTGCAGGCAGGAAGGAGCAAACATCCTCCTCCACCTCCTGCCCCATTCCAACTATTCTGTAAATGCTAGACGGCAGACCTAGACAGCAACGACACGACGACACAACGATTCGACATGACTGTCCAACACGCACAACCTATACAGGCCGTGTCACGTATGCTAAAGCGCTGTCTTGCAAATCGAAAACCTACCCACGACGATACGACACGACACTAGGATTCGACACGACTATCCGACACGACCTGTCGGCAGTGTCACGCATGCTACGACTAAAGCGCTGTCTTGACGCAATCCTTAAGGCTGATTCACACTGAGCCGACACGACACCAATTTTGGTACTGTTGGCAACAGCAGTTTACAGGACGGAAACGCTGTGGCCAAGGGTTTAAAGAAAGGAAAATGATGTCGCCAACAGTCGGCAGACCAATATCGGTGTCGTGTCGACCTAGTGTGATTCAGCCTTTACTCGACATTCCATACGCAGTCCACAGATTACAAGAAATAAGCATTTCAGTGAAATGAAAGCGATTCTCCATGAATTCGCATGGGGCATCTGAGAAGCAGGAAGCGTGCGAAAGGAGTGCCCATGTAGTACGGGCAAGCGGACGGTACGGCACAGACGCCGGGAGTAGAGCAGGAAGTGAGAGCAGAGCTAATAGTGCGAGGGAAAAGGTGAGGAGACGGCGAACTGTGAAAACCGGAGAGCGCGCTGCTGCCTCCGCGAGATAAGACCAGCCCTTGCCGCCGTGCGCGTACTATACGTGCGCAGTCGGTGCAAATAGAAAGGAAGGTATCAGTGACACAACACATAACAGAACACACTTCGCAGCGATGTATAATGTCGAGGAAAAGGCGTGCCGCTCGCGTCGGTCGGTTGGCCTCGAAAGGGAAAACGCTAAAGAGAAGTAGCCGGCACGCAGTGACGCGAGTCGAAATGCCGCCCAGACAGTCGGGGCGACGAGGCGTTATCCGCATGCGACATCTTCACGCTACGTTAGGCGCTCCCCGAAGTGTGCTGCGCCGATAAGCCAACTCCGGTGGCGGGTTTCTTGAAACGACGTCCGCGGAGCTATCGCTACACAGTGCAAGCGTTTTGTTAAGGCGCGCGGTGCTTAATTACCTGCGGCTGTCGAGTGGGTGTTTAGAGGGTGTGGGTGCAATTGAATGAGCGCATTTGAGCAGGTCGCTTGTGTCTCTGGTATAGGCCGAACACTGCGGTGCAGCTATGAAGCCGCTGTTTCACCATCGCAATGAAAACAGCCTCTTATCTTTGAAGTGCTTTAATTCAGGCCTATTATTTCTCGGGGTATATTCATCATTTTTTTTACCTCCCGGACCTACCGACCGATTGCGAGAATAATTGCGGTGCTCGTGCCTATGATGATGCGATAAACTGATCTAAGGGGTGCCATCACGTGCCATTAATTCGGAGGAAATAACACCGGCACCGCAAAATGGCAGCCCGTCATGAGAATATATTAATACAGTATATTATATAGTGTCTCACCTGCACACCATTTTATCTCTCCCATAATCTCGCATTTGTATCTCTACAACTCCGCACCATGCCGAAGACCTCATGAGCTTGTTCAGTTGTCTTCGTATATGCATTAATAACTTAAGGAATTTCTTTATTCTGACTTAATCACAGGAATATCCTTTGCCGACATTGCCATGTCAAGGGTAGTCACCACTGACTGCTCATTGATTGATTGATTAATTGATTGATTGGGCTGGTTTTGGCATGTAAAACCCCATAAATAAGAATTGATTGATTGGTGATCACGTGCCAAATCCTTGAAAAGGGCTATAAGACGCCGCGACGTAGGGATCCGATTTTTTTTTTTTTTTTTGACAACCTCGACATTTCTAACGTGCAACCAAAGATCGGGTACAAGTGCGCTTTCATATTCCACCCCCCTAGGAATACAGCCTACGTGTCGCGGTCACCGTCTCGGAATCGAACCCGTAAACTTGCCCTCAGCGTCGGAACAGGATAGTCACTAGGCAAGAGCGGCGGCTATCGAGAACCCCTAACCGCGTCGCCGAAAAGCTTTATCGAAGCGCGCGGTGTCTACAAAGCCGAGGAAAGGCGTCGCCCCATTCAATCAAATACTTCGAGTGAAGGCTTGTGTGTGAACAGAGCCCCTTTTTATTTACCTTGATTTGAATAAGAAAGATTAGATAAGCGCGTTCTGACCAACAACAACCAGTTCAAGCCTGTCTACTTGTTTCAACGCTCGGCTGAGCGCTCGCCTCGGCCACGTAACGAGCACAAGGCGCGCACGCTCGTGTAGTGCAGAACCGCAGAGTCGTGGTTTCTCGGTCGCATTAATATTTAATCCCCACGGGAAAAGGGAGGGGAGCGACTATTCGTGCTGCCACTTCTCGTCGTCTCATCCTTTTAGAAGAACAGGCGACGCATTCAGCCGCGGACGGACAGCGCGGCCGCGGATCGTTCATCGATGCCCCCCTCTCGCCATCTTCTTTTCTCGGAAAGACGTTTCGCGAATCGATATGTCTACAGCTCGCGCGCACACAATGCTGGTTGGCGTTGAAGTGTCGCACTCGTGCAATTTATGCACCGTCTACATGCCGTACTCAGAGCCGGATGGACCATACTGTTAAACAGTGTATGTCATTAGTTGCAGCACTCTATATATGTCTCCTAAAGACCAACACTAAATCAGTTTAGAGTGGCGAAATATTCTTTGAAAACAGTATTTTCATTCAGATTCAGAAAGAACGTCAAGAAGGCGGTTACCATTTCCGGACCCTACCTCCTTCATTGACTAGAATACAACAAATAGAATGCAACAAATGAATGACTAGAATGCAACAACAACAAAATCCCCACACGGGCCTTACACCATCACTTAGAGTCTTCTTCTTTGGAGAAATTCAAGATTCGTTGTACAAGCAATGCGCACCACCACAAACATCAAATCGCATATTAAGGAAATGCGCCATTTTCGAACAACGACGACGGAGGGCGCTGGCGTCAATGCTGGCGGAGAATCGACAACGTACCTAGTGGGAACTGGGTGAAAGTTCGACAAAAAAACTCATGGTGACATGGCCACCCCTCCTCAGTTCGACCTCGAATCCTGATTCCAGTATGAGTATCCTTCTGGGATTTCCAGCAGATAAGGTACAGTCCCATCATCATCAAGGCAACAGCAGAAAAGCGCTCCCCGAAGTGCGTCAACCTTCTAGATAACCCACCCTTGACGTCCCGTCCACTTCCGCCCGAGGACGAATAGTCCAGAGCAGAAGTTACCGTTAGAAAAAAAAAAGGAAAATGAAAAAGAAGAAAGAAAAAGATGGAAGACTAAAAAAATTAGAACACAAAAAACGTAAGACCCTTTCAAGCAAACAAACAAAATTTCGAATTGCTGAAAGAAGGATAATTATTGTCCTGATGAAGATTAGTGATCACTAAATGAAGACTAAAACCGAGGTACACACGCGTAAGCAGGAAAATGTTCCAAGAATCATGAAGCGTTTGTCTTGTTCACTTGTTTCTACCTCGGGCCTAGTATTCATTTACTGATCACAAATCTGTATCAGTAAAATAATTATACTTTTTTTCTGCAAATTGAAAGTGTGTGTTTGTTTGAAAAGGTTTTTTTTTCTGTTTTTTACGGTAAGTTCCGCTCTAGACTATTCGTCCTCCGACCAACTAACCTATGAAACAACTATCCCAGCAACGAGTTATCTTAATGTGTTTCCTTTTTTTTTACTTTTTTTTTCCTATTTTTTATACTTAACGTAGCACCGGAACATCAGTGCAGGTACGTGAACGTTGTGTCACAGATTTCGAAGTGACGCTGTCTCAGATCTTTTGCCATTTTTTCCCCCCAACGCAGTGGGTCGGGTTTTGAGGTGAAACACCTTCCTAGTTACGAAGACCACTTTGAATGTGCGCAAAATATGCAAGCGCTCTTATCCACGAACGGGGACACCTATTTCACGCCTATAAATCTTATAGCGCTAGGTCGCACTGTCACGCTGTTAACACCCTGACAAGTCGAGACATCCCCAAGAAAGAAAGGAGAGTCAGCGTTACTAAAAAACAACTACAGGGCCGCCAACGCGGTCTGAAAATAAACCAGGCCTCCGTGCCCCGCCGCCTGACGAGACGCTGCAAAAAGATTTGCACGAAACTGCGTTTACCACGACGGGCAAAGAGATACCACCAAGCGAGGAAGCGATATGCAACGGCAAGGCTTGCGACCTGTCAGACTAGACTAGACTTGAGAAAACAGAGTGGAAATCACGGAAGTGAACACTGCACGAAAATGAGCGTCAGAGAGCGCTCGACGATAATGCGATAGCAAAGGTGATTGCCTACGTGCAACAGAGAATCGCATAACCTGACAAAAGTTGCGAACCGGTATGCAGTCGGAGCGGCGTTCTCAGCACCGCGAAAACTCACGTTCGGGAACGCGTGTTTCCCGCGACAATGAGCACACAGGACAATGCGATAAGGAGCACGCGCAGTCGTACATGTGCTTTATTCCACGGAAGTGGTTTAAGTAAGCCCGCTAACACATGTGCAAAGGCCTAGTAGGACAAACGACCTTCCCTACTACATCGCTGCTATGGCCCGTTAATGAGCATTCATGAAATAAATAAGGTAGTATAGGTTGCACTCGTCATGATAACGTGTACTCGAGCGGTTGTGTTTTTTTTTTTTTTTTCGCGCAGACAATCATGCTAACAGTGCAAAACAGAGTGGACTTACAGCGCGCGCTTGCGCACTGAATGCGACTCCCGTACACCTCGATCTCACCTGCTGCGTATGAAGAAGAGGAGGAAAAGAAAACTTGACATGGCTGGAAGTAGTGTTCGCCTGCGTCCCTTATTATAGTGCCTCACTGGCAGCATGCTTGAGAACCTGCTCAGTGAATTCTGTGAGGTACAGTCGTGATCAAAAGTACGTGTGCCAGGGGTTCTGTGAGAAAAAAAAAATATTCTCGATGCCTTGGCATGTAACTTGAAACTGAACACCGCAGTTGTGACTTGTCATTGCAAACATTGAAATGCATTCGTCTGTTTCAGGTTGTCATTCTAGTTGTCAAGAAGTTCGCTTTTCCTGACTATTAAAAAAAAAAGACTATAATCAAGGGTGCACATTTGACCAAAGTATGTGCTTGCGGTAGTCAGGCAATCCTGCCACAATTTGTCGCACCTACAGGGATCAACGAAGCCCTACACGAGCACGCGCAGTCTTTACCAGACAAGCACAAAGGCATGATGAAAAAAATAAAAAAGAAGAAGAAAACAACACATTAACACCGATTACGATGTTTCACGCGTGTAAAACGGGCACTCATCGTAGTTAAAAAAAAGGAGACGAAGTGACACATTGACAACACCGATTATGGAAAAAGTTCATGCTACAGACTGAAGCGTTCAAAGCAGAAGCATTTTTGGGCCACACCAATAGCGAAAACGGTTCTAAGAGTCCAGCCACCTAATGCGGCCATTAAAATGGCCAAACTAGTGCGTCTTCGCAACAACGATGAAGTTTATTTTAAGCACAAAGTCGCTGGATCCAATCCTGGCCGCAGCGAGCGCATTTCGATGGGGGCGAAATGCAAAAACACCCGTGTCCTGTGCATTGGGGGCAGGTTAAAGATCCCCTAATAGTCAAAATTAATTCGGAGTCCACTACGGCGTGCCTCAAAATAAAATCGTGGTTTTGGCACGTAAAACACCAGAATTCAATTCAATTAGTGCATTGTGCGCAGGAGGCAAGACAATTAGCAGACCTCCAAATCCTTGACCAATAACAGTGTTAGTTTTTGAAACCTTAAGGATGCTATGGAAAGTGTCGGTAAACTGTCATGATTTGAAGGCACTTAGCACTTTAACGGGGTGCCGTCGAACCTTGAAAGAATTATTTTAGGCATCCCGCTCAAAGCATACTGCTATTACGCAACGTCGTCTGTTCGTAGCTCTCATTGGCAGACGAAGTGGAAGCAGCCGATGTAATATCGACGAAGAAATGCACTGCAGTGAGGTAAGCTCTCTAGTACTCGTGATTGGCTGACGCGGTCACTGACTTCCACAGTACCACACGGTTTTCACGAGAAATGTCATATACGTGCAGCTATTGCAGACAAAAAAAAAAAAAAGACAGCACGCGCTTCTTGCACATATTACATCTGCTGCTCGCGGGGACCCTCCCAACAAAACGTAGAATTCAAGTTTCGAAGACCAGAATGAATTCTTCAAGGTGATGCCGCCTTCGACTCGCCCATATCGGTTCCTATTTTACGCCATAGTGCTGCTTGGCCAGAGACTGCTATCGTGCCGCAAACGCGCTAGCCGAGCTGTACCTACACTGCGTTAGACGAGCTGTTTGTTGCACAACTTTACCGAGCTGATTTTTGCAAAACTTTCTTTAATGAGAAAATAAGCCAACGAATTAAATCTCAAAATGTGCGCGCCGCAATATAACGCAAATATTCTGTTTTCAGTTCAGAATTCACTTGACGTCTATGACTTTGTTCAACGCAACTTTGACTCTTTAATGCACTTAGCACCAAAAATTAGGTTTAAATGTAGTACTTCTGAATTCCTCTCGAACAACTCAGTCTCATCAGCGCAATCGATTTCTTCTCCCCAAGATACACACTAGCTACGGTAATCAGACCATAGAATACTTTCGTAATAAGCTACGGAATTATTTAAATAATAGCGTCAAATCATCAAGTCTAATCAAACTTATCAACTAGTAAGCAGACGTCTATGAGGGTTGCAGTTCCTTGCTTCTCGCTCGTGCTTTTGCGTTTATTCGACATCATAAATTTATACTTTTCGTTTATTGTGCTATTGAGAGTGCTCTTTTTTTTGTATCTGTATTAATTAATACTGCAACGCTGTTCATGTTCTACCTAATGATGCGTATAATGCATGTCATGTTTTGTAGGGACCCTATTACAATAGTGTTTGGTCCCGGGAGTTCTATTTCTTTCGTAGTTTGACAAAATTGACACTATAAAACAAGTTAAAATTCAAGAACGACGGCAAGACAGGGGAATTGTTTGTTTGTGTTCTTATTAAGGTGAGACATCCAGAAGCAACGCCGGGGGTTTCCTCTGTACCGCATGCATGCGTACAATAGATCACCCTGCTGCGGGCCCTGAACTGTGTAAGCAATACTAGGCCGCTAAGTCTCGTACAAAATAGAAAACAGAAGGAAACAAAGCTTTCTGCGAACAAAAGCCTTTGAATCAGATGTTTCGTGCTAAGGCGGCTGCCACTTTATTCTAGCAAAAACGAAGACAGGCGCACCGATTCCAATTAAGCTAACAAGACGCTGAGACCGCAACTTTTTTTTAATTAAAGCAGTGAAGCTGATTAATTTCTTGAACACGTTTGCAGTAATTAAGCGGCGACCACTTCGTCTCAGCCAGCTGGTATATACATAAGGTCAGCGTTCCTGCGAATATTAAGAGCACGGACTTGTGCCGCAAGATTAATTCCACTCGCCGGAAAGGAGCAACGCAAAGCGCTGATAGACACTCATTTCTCGCAGAGTAAAACGCAACCTAAGTCGTATGAACTCAATCTAAGCACGGCTCACAGCACCCCAAATAAATCTTATTCAGTTACAGAAGCTAAAACACGCTAATCCCGTGTAACGTGTTAGGAAACTGCGGAAAGAATAAAGGCAAGTTCCCACGCAAGTCCCAATCATTCACGAAAGACCTCAACAAGAAATGCTTCACTCTGAAGTTTCAGTGGATCCCTCCTCACATTATGATTGCTAGAAATGACGAAGCTGAAGCTCGGAGGCTGATGCTCCTGCACACTCTCAGATCCCATTACAGTCAAAGCACCAAAATGCAATCAAGTCACGAAATCGAACATCCGTGCTCACTTTCTGTAGCTTTGGGTTCCGCCACATGGAACCTGCGTAATTAGACGGTTTCGTCGAAAGGAAGACTCTCGACTGCGCCAAATACGTCTGCGTATTCACCTCCATGGTTATTCCAGACGGAACATGCCGATTCTCCGCTCTGTACTTAGTGCAAAGAGACAGGAGACATAAAACACTTTCTGGGGCCGGTCCCAAGCTATAGTTGTGAAACTGACGCTCCTCTTGAGAATCTAGAGAAGAAAGGCCTTCCACATGTGCGCCTACAACCCCTGTTGTTTCTGAAACAACCCGCTACAGTCTGCAAAGAAGCTCCCTATTGTGCCAGTGTCCTCAATTTGAAGCACAACGACAATCTATGTTCAACGCATTCAGAAAACCATATGATCGTCCTCTGAGTGAACAGACAATACTAGAACACCGTCCCCACCGATCATCGGCTCAGAAGGCAGTGAAGACACTTTTGTGCTTTCTGATAACCTCTGGCTTGTGCGAGCGCCTTTGACTCCGTAATTCTGTCGGTGCACACGCCTAGCGGATTAGTACAGCGTCCTATCTAGTGTGTTATGCGATAGTGTGTCCTATCTAGTGTGTTATAATAGCAATAATAAGAGGAGTCTGATTTTATATTCCTTGAGTCTATTACGGCGTTGTTTTCGAAGTTCGGCTCCGACAACTCCGGTACAATAGGTCTCGCGCCACTTCATTGGGGTTGCTCGGTGTTATGGGATCGCGAGCTAAGAAGGCATGAGCTCGTTCATTGCCCTTAATCCCCCGGTGAGCTGAAACCCGCTCCAGCAGAATATGTAATGTAGGGTGTTTGTGCATGTATTTGGTCAGTTTAGTGCAAATATTATCCGGGAGTTTTTTTTTTTCTTTTTTTTGGAAGCAATTATCGGACTCGATCGTTAGGCTATACCCACCTGCAGATACAACATACCATAACCGCAAGAATAAAGGCATCCATAAACTTTTTTTTTTTTTTTTGGGGGGGGGGGGGGGGGGTTAGTTACAACCGTATGAAAAAAAATAGGCAAAAAAGCCAGCGAAAGCGAAGCGGGAATTGTGTACTTTCTAATTAAAATGGAGAAATAATATGGAAAAGGTAAGCGAAAGTGAACGGAAGGAGCACTAGCCTCAGGTGGGAGGCGAACCTACAACTTCGGCCTTACTCGTTCGGTGTTTTACCAATTAAGTGACTGGGGCGGCCATCTACTCACTGTTGAAGAACGGCACGCGTAAAGGAGAAGATGGGGGTTCGGTTCCCACCTGCGGCTATTCTTTTCGTGCACTTTCGTTTTCCTTTTTTTTAATTATTTCTACATTTACATGAAATTTTCGCTATTTTTTCGCTGGCTTCATTGTATATATCCTAGAAAAGAGCATTTCATAGTACCACATTCCATACCGCACCGCGGACGGTGTTCTCAGCCAACAGCACCTAGTTAGCACAAGGCCTACGCACTCCGATCCATGACGTTATGCTACCTGACCCGACTGCAATAAAATCTAATGGGGATGCTCCCGCGTAAGCAACATTGATTCTGACGTCACCACTGTCGTCCCGTCAGCCTTGGCAATGGAAATTTCGGGTCAGGTAGTATGACGACACAGATCGGAGTGCGTAGGCCTGTGCTATCTAGGTGGTGTTGTCTCAGCTGTCTTTTGCCGTCTGGCGCGTTTCTTTCCTTTAGTACGTCACGTGGTGCTTCCGTTTTTCATCCCTGTCAGCGACTATAGGACTGCAGTTAAGGGTGCCAACGTCTTCTAAGTACTGCTATTAAAGGAAATTGTTAGAGAAAATGGTTGTGCCAAACGAGTAATGAGCCCGCGCATGCTATTTTCGTAGGCCGCCTTTACGACACACTCTAAAGACAATAGTACGAAAAGCTTGAACGTGACTTTCAGTGGAGTATTTGCTCGTCACATACATATGCGACTCTCTCGTGGAATTTCACACCTGTCATGGTATAGGGTATATTATAGCTCCTATTTCCAGACAGATTATAATATACAGTACAGTCAAACCTCGTTACTATGAAGCTGCATTCGACACGGAAATATAGTCGTTGTATCCGGTAATTGTTATTGCATGCATTCGTTATATGCTGATACCAAAGTCGCAATCGCACGAATATACAATCGCTGTATCCGACATTCGTTATAAACTTATTTGTTAGACGCCGATATTGGCGATAAACATTTTCGTGGCACTTCGCTATATCCGTGTTCTTTATTTCGAAGTTCGACTTACAACACTATATGCTAAATTCAACTCTACTGTTCGGTACAGGAGCGAATGCATTGGCGCAATTTTCGTTCTGTTCTTGTAACTGGTTAGTGCAAGTGCAGAAACGCAATTTTTACTCTATCGCAGCTACAATTAGCGCTAATGCGGTAGTGCAGTTCTTATTCTGTCGTTAGGCATCTCCAGCCCTGCTTGCGAAAATAAAGTATTTGAGAGCTTAAAAGGTTTTAAAAGAGTGTTATACTTATGAATACGTAGTCGCCAGCGATCCTCGATTCCGTTTTTCCCACACACCCGCATCAATTCGCCAAATCCCCCCCCCCCCTTTTTTTTTTTGCATATCTCGATACGCTGGAGCGAGCGTCACTAATGATACCCCTTCGCGTCCGCTGCTTGACAGGCACAGACGCTAACTATCTCTCGCGTTATCTGAACCAAACACTGTTGCGTGGTTACCCTGACGACCGCGAGTCGTTTTGCCGAAGCGCCGGCAGACGGCTGAGACGCCACAATTGATCGCCTTTGGCTCTCTCCCAAGCTTGGTTGCACAAGACGGGTCGTGCTTCGTCGCTCCACTGCGCCAATTCAATTCATAACGCGCGCGTCACGAGTCGTATATCTTGACGCGCATTTCGCCGTAAAATCGAGAGTAAGAGGCTCTTACGCGCGTCACTGCACGCTGGATCGCACTAGTTTTTTTGTACTCCCGGAACGCTGCAAGCTGTTCAAGCGACAGCGATGCGTCTGCTTGTCGTCTGCTCCCACGAGACTTCCAAGTTATAGCTATACCCAACCGGTCCGGTGTAGTGGTAGAGTGCGGCAGTTCAAATCCAAAGCGCTATTAGTACGGGCCAGTTTTTTCACTGGTAGATGCAAAATTCCATCCATGAAGTTTCACAACGCTTTAGGGCTGATCGAGTTTGCCCTTTATTACAAGTGAAGCTTGTCTATGTCTAGCCGAAACGTCGTGTCTGTTCGCAGAAACTATCATCAGAAATGGCTCGAGCGTGGTCGTCTTCTTCCACAACTGGCACGTTGGCGCCTCTCGCGCTCGTGCCACTGCTCCCGTGTTTGTCCTTGTCGTCTTCTTCAACAGATGGCTCCGTTGCCGCTCATAATTTCAGCGTAGAATTTCACTTCTCTTCTGTCGTCGTAATGGAGAGGCCGCGTTCAAGGGGGTATATATGAACCATTGCTTAAGGGTGTATGAGCCATTCATTGTCCTACATGGCGGACAGATTTAATTTTGAAGCAATTTCATTTTGAAGAATCGCAAGCGGCGATGGCGGGCGAATGCTGCTAACCACGCCGCCGAGCTAACTCGAGACGTCGAACGCAAGCGTTTGTAGTTCGACAGCAACTTGTCCCTCATCAATGTGATCCGCTGCGACGAACAGCGACACAGTGCCTTGGAGGTGTTGAATGAACATTACGCTACAAGTGGAGAAGACTTTGGTGAATTTAGAGTTTGCGGTACGTGTAAGGATTCTTTAATCAAGGGGAAACTGGCCTGCGTTCAGCACAGGGAACGGGCACGTATACCCTCCATTTGTTGTGATGGTGATGGTTTGCTTCTCATCCACCTTCACGGAATGGAAGGGCCGACGAATTTTCTGTAAAACCGACTGCGCCGGTGCATGTGCAACACCTTTCACAAGTCGAAGACTCGTTGACCACTTGCGTCCCAGCGAGATGCATCCACTCGCCGCGAATTGCTTAGAAGAAAGAAGTAGTTCTTTATGAAGAAGGGAAATGTTGGCGCTATATTCTGCAGCCCTGCGTACAAGATATGTTCCCGCAACGCTCTCTCTTTCTCGTTCATTCTCTTTCTCTTACACGCGCACACATGCCCGCATGCTATAGGCACATGCGCGTTTTCTTTCTCTTCTAGAACGTGCCTTTATTTCGACCCGTTGCGATCGAAACAAACGTGAACAGTGTCTCGACATCGTCGTCAGCGACCTCGCGTGGCTCGCCGTTTCCGATCGCAGCGGCCGCTAATTGCCGTGGCTGCACATGCAGCGTCGGCGCGCCCCAATTAGGCTGATACCGCAGCGCGACGCTCTCCTTCGGCCGCCTTCCCTGTCGATCGGCCGCTGAATGCGAAGGCGCGCCTCTAAATACGGTCCCGCATTTAGCGGCGGCGGCCAAGGACACCCTGGGGACGCGGTGTGTCGGCAGTTCGCTTCGCGACGCGCGCGCACTAAAATGTCTACGAAAGGAGCATCGAGCAAAGCGTCTGGTAGTGCTGCGACGACCGACCCGATACACGCACCAAGGACGTCGGCAATCGTTGCGTCACTCAACTTGGCCGAGGCTGTCAGTCACGGCGTCTGCATGAACACGACAAGACGTCGGTCGATCGATTGATTGAATGTAACGTTCCAAACCAACATGAGTGCCATGAGACACGCTGTATAGTGCAAAGCTCTGCAATAACCCAAACACGAATACTTTGATCACACGTCCCTGCTAATAAAGAAGACGAGTGTAAATCCAATCCGTCAATCACCCGTAATCATTAGTTTATTTGCAGCAGAGCAGAGAAGGACACGAATCATTCAGCAATATGGCCTCCATAAAGTCACGTCCATTGCCATCGAAACCGGCGCATGTAACCGCGCGGACAGCGTACAGCTCAATACCACCTATTTCATTCACATGACTGGCTCACTTTCTGTTTCGTTCTGATGCTGAGCACGAGGTCGCGGGTACGATTCCCAGACGCGGCGGCTGCATTCCCATGCGGACGGGATGCATGAATACCCTCCACTACGACGTCCCTCATAGCCCGTCTGTTGCGTCGGCATGTTAAACCCGATCAATCAATCAATCAGCCAATAAATCAATCAATCATTAGATGACCACATAGACCTAGCACATGCATATAGGAGCAACTATGTGCCATGCTCAGACGCGGAGCATAATTCCGCGATCGCACACGCACGACCCAGATTTTGCTCGAAGTCACCCACGTGACTCGCAGCGACTCCAAATCGCGAGTGCCCCCCACCAGTGGTGTCACGTCATGCCCTGGGGTGGAGGATACGTACTCTCCACGTCCGAAAGGCCACGACTACAACGAATGCGTACAATCGAGAGCGCCCATAATCAACTCTCCGCCCAATTATACAGGTAAAGCCAGCAGGCGAGGTCTCGATGTCGTGATTCTTCGAAGTAGCCGCGGAGGATTTGGACTGTTGCGCTGGAATAAAACGAGAGCGAAGAAGGAAAAATTTTACGCTCATATTTTTACACTGTGTTCTGCATGTAACGCACTAGAAGTAATAATCCGCTCCATCTGCTCCTGCAGCCCATTTACAACAGAGAGAAGCGCCCTAATTCCCGCATCAAAGACTTATCACACCTTGAATCACAACGCGTACAATCGGCGTCACAAGTTTACGGATGGCGGTATCTTATAAACACTGAATAGTAATGCGTTTCCGACATATCCCCCGCTATCCTATAGTTACTTGGCTTAGAAGACGCTATAGGTAATCACTTGATATTTCGGCCGTTGCTTGAAACATCGCGTTGGAAGCGCGTAGTTTACTTAAATTACACTCGATAGCTGTCATCGCAAGGGGTGCATGAAACTTGTTCTCGAACTTTAGTACTTGCGAACACGCACCTAAAGCTTCGGTTTATCGTCTGAAGTTAAGGTTATAATGCGGAATCCACAGCAGCCTTAAACAACGCGTATCTGAACTGCGATCATTTTTATGAGCGTGTTTCCAGCTTCCCGCAAGCACCAGTACAAGCGCGAAGTATTTCTGGCAACATCAGGTTGGCCGTAATTTACGGCATCGTTTAATGCGAGTGCACGAGTCGTATCAGAATAGTTTAGAGGCCGTAAAACAACTATTACGATGGTGCGTGTCGCTCGCGAATATGCGAGACGCACGTAGTACCTGCGAAAAGATAAACGGTTGCTAGCCGGAATCGTCAAGCAGCAACATGCATGCGAAATGTAACCACTCCGTTCATCAGTAAAATTTACATATTCCGTGGAGCCTGCGCCTTTTGCAGCACGAGTTGAGACGATGCAGGCAATTTGGGCGGCCGATCCGAATCTCTCGGTTATTATGCCGCTACGTCCACCATAATTCAAGGACATGTGGTAAGAGGAGCGTATAGCACAGTGTTTCCTGCGAAAAATTACTCCGGAGCCCTGGCGCTGCGATTGTTAAGTTGCCACAAGAATAATGGTTAGTGTCACGGAACGTGCAATTCCTATGCATAGCTACCGACATCCCGTTTTGCGCTGTAAAACCACATAAATCCTCTTCACTATTTTAGACATTGTCAAATTCGGCCATTTTTCAAATTCTGTAATGGCGGCATTTTGAGGCAATTAGAGCTGACCAGATTGCAAATTCGACAATATAGCGGAATTCCGCAGTGTCCTGGATAGCATCCCCGTACGCGGGCAAGACCTGAGATGATCTCTGCTAAACCTATATAGAAAAATAATTTTGTTTGTTCGCTTGCCTATAATATCTTTCTTTCTGTAAGGAACACATCGGACCACCTCTGAAAACATTTAGGGTGTCTTGCATTTCTGGCCAGCATCAGAGACAGTCTAGGTAGACAGCTAGGGGGACAGCCGAGACAGCTTCGAGCCCAAGTAATTGAACGCGTCTCGAACCGTCTGAAACACACATGGAAGACGATGGTGACGATGATGATTTATTGGCATCCCCCTTGAAACGGGGCGGTGACAAATAGTACATATAGCCTGCTTGAGTTAATTAGGTATGCTATGCACGCTTTTCAATCTAGCATTTTTGCATACATCTCCTTAATCCTCTTTCTCTTCCTCAAAACCTTTCTATCTACCTTGTACCGCTACCTATGCCTGTAACGGATCCGGTCGTATCAATCTCTTCCCTGCTTTTTTTTCCCCCACCAATACACTAAACGTCTATTGCTTATCTGGACTGCTGACCGTCTGATGTTTCCGTCCTTTTTAAATCCAAGCGCTTCTGGAAGGTGTACGTTACTTACTGGTCTCACTGAGTGAATCCCTTCGCATTCTATTAGAATGTACTGAGTGGTCTCCGGATTTTTGCTGCAGTAGAGACAAGCCTCATCTTGTTGGGAATATTTGCTTTGGTATGTTTTTGACCCTATGTAACCAGCTCGAGCCTCAAATGGCAAGGCTTTTCTGTTATCGTGCATATTTTCCCCTCTAATTTCTTTCTTGCCATTTTTGTAAATCTCCATGGCCTTTGCAATGTCGCAAAGCCGATAGACGCCAGAAGACGAAATTTAAGACAAATGTATCTACTACCCACAATTCCCATGCCGGCACGACCTCCATTACCTTCAGCTCCCGTAGACAATAGCACCAGAATCCCTTCTAGCGATATTTGTAGGAAACCATGGCGCGCATGATCACCCGTGAAACTGATGAACAAGTCTGCGTGAAGTGTAAAGGAACAAAAGACAATTTCGGCAGAATTCGGACGTCACCTCGACCCTTCATACGCGATTCTTGGTGTTTAGCGTTCGGGTTTAATGTCCAAAAGCTACAATGCCGAATAATAATCAGACTCCGCGGTTCCAGATAAATTGCTGCTTGAACGCTTAAAGTGCTTGTAACATTTGCAACAAATATGCACTTACTATGTCAGAGAAGGGGGTAAATGACGCTGGCTCAAGGCGCTAACATCCCGGTTAATACAGCTAATGAAAAAATTATGTATAATCCCGGGTACTTTATCTGATCTGTGGTGAATTTTAGCTCCGCATTAGTCATTTGCAAAATGTGCGATGCATGTCATCCTGTTCTTGTTGTTGTCGTCATATTCTCTGTAAAATGAAAAAGAAATGAAAGCGTTTTGTTTGTCTTGCCCCCTATGTTGCTTTTGCAATGCATATAATGGCGGCGAAGGTATTGCAACAGTAAAACATTAACACGAGGCCCGTGCGTGCGTGCGTGCGTGCACGCACACATTTTGAACCCCCTTCATTCTTTAACACGCTTCAAATTTGTCAATACATGAGCGGCTGCTCTTATTTGCATCCCGCGTCCGTCTATAGAAAGAGCGGGACAGCTACCGAAACAACGCGGCAGGCGAGAGCGAATGAATAATTTAAGCGCAACAACAGTCCTGCGCAGAAGCAGTAAATCTACGCACGCAAGCATTTTCGCAGTTCAACCTTCGACAAACGCAAAACCTCCGAGGTTGCGGAGTTTACCCCGCCGCTGACGAGTCGTTTACTATACAGCTTAAGGCCAGAGAAGGGGCTCCCAAATTATATATACACAGCAGGCGATTGACGTCACCAGCCGCACGCCGAGCCAAGCGCCAGCCGCGTGTGTTTAAGGAAGCGAGTCGGGTAAACAGCCGGGCAACTGAGGCACTTTCGCGACTGCCCTGGAGAGAAACATACACGACGCCGAGATGCCTCTGCGATGATGTTTTCACTCCTCACAGCGCGCGCCTATTAGGCGAGGGCGCGAACAATAGTGAGCCTATACCTAAGAGAAAAAATTTGTCGTTTGCAATTACAAGCAAGGCTTGAGATGCCACTGCAAGTCACACAAATTATAACAGAGAAATAAGCTTTTATTTTCACGTACTGAAGGAATGCGCGAGTCAACACGACAACGCAAGAAAGACGCACGTGCCAGTGTGGTACAGCGAGAGCTTATCCGGGAAATGAATTCACGAGGATATGGCGAGGAAGCGGTACAGGCGAAAGGAACGCCATCGTGTGAAACACTAAGGGAGCATTAAGAAATTGGCAGTTTCGTCCGAATGGCGAAGCGCTGACAGCGATAGCCGGGTTTAGCGTTGCTCTTGAACTCCTCGAACGGCGTTGTCTCTATTTCTGGCTCCCTTACAAATCTTTAACACGCGTGTGAAGTCTGTAATGACTTCACACAGACACCACAGCTCAGCCTGTAAGAGCGGCGCCTGTGAAATTGCATCACTTTCAGATTGTGAGCACTAATTTTGATTTGCCATTTTTAATAGCCTGAAAAGGATTTAGAATAAAGTGCATGCACTCGGAATTTAATGTTGGATGACCTTTGTTTACGCGCTCTAACTCTGAAGAATTCTGAGGAACGAATCAGTCAAGAACATAATTCTGGTTTCAGCAGCACTGCCGTTCGAATAATTTAGCATCTGTCTTGCACATACGGCATAGATAAAAATGCAGCATACATATACATAAAGTTTTACCATACCATACATAAGTGTATACAAAACATCACGCCGACGGCAAAAATTCTTCTGGAGTATTCACAGAATTCTAAAACAATTATTTGAGCTGTATTTGTAAATAACCCTTAAACAATACCAAAAGAAAGCAGCTCCTAATTACCGTAGGAACAGGCTTATTTGTTAACCAGAAAATACGCAAAAACAAAATATAAGAAAGTTGCCGCACAAGCTCGCCATGACGTCATGGATTCTGACCTAGTTTCTTTTTTATCCGTAATGAAGGGCTACATTGAATTCTAACCCCCCCCCCCCCCCAAAAAAAAAAAAAAAAAAAACCAGTCTCTCACTCTAGCAAGTTTCAATGCCTGTAACAGATCGAGCCACAACGGCCCAGATGCGAACAAAAACATGAAAATGGTGACGTCATACTGACGTACGGGTGTTGTTCTCTGACGCGAAATTCAGCAAATTAGACATTGGCCTTCATTTTTTCTGCTAATAATCAACCAATTACCGCGAAATTACCCAAAATATTGTTCGGAAAGTCAATACTTACTCGGTCTAAACTAATTTAATGTTTCCCTTAAGTATGTTTAAAGCTATGATGAGTCGCAAAATTCAAACAGGGTCGCGGGAGCATTGCCCCCAGTGACAGCGATTAGTGAGAGTTCTGCGGCGACTAAGAGGAAAACTCACTGCGGTGATGTATTGCAGTCTCAGAACCGCCAACTGAGCACTTCATCATATTAACGTCTCTATCTCCCCCTCCTCCTCCTCCTCCTCCTCCTCTCTCTCTCTCTCTCTCTCTCTCTCTCTCTCTCTCTCTCAGCCTCAAATCTGCACCTCAGCCTCCGGGCACGAAGGCGATAACAACGCTCGAATTCAAGCGGTGCACTGAACTAAAAGCAATCCCTTTGGATCGCCGTTGGATCATGACGATGAAAACGTTTCTAATGGTTTTCTTGAGCTGGCATTGAATCGGACACGTTCAGTGGTCCTCTGAGCTATTGCGATCTGACTGTTGCGATCTGCGACAGTGAACGCCGATGTCGTCACCGCTGTCACGGCGGTCTCAGAAGCTTGAAACGAGGCAATACGTCGAAAGGACTAGCCCAACAATTTGTTCTGCAAATTGGCCTGCAACGCCTCGCATATCAGTTTAAATAACTTCTCCACAGCAACTTGATAAACAGATTCTCCCAGATAACTTGAAACCAAGGTTTTAAATTTTGCCGGTGCACTTAAGACACGACTAACAGCGTGTTCTATGCGACTCTACGGAGCAAATCAGATTTTGGTTTACTACGTCTAGTTACGCAATTATTCAAGGTTAATTAATCGGCATCACAAATATTAAATTTACGGAGAGCACTTTACGACGAGAAAGCTGTATAGAGCGTTCTAGGAAAAATTCACGGTAGCCGCCCTAAACAAACGGGCGGCATCGTATTGTGCGCTTTCTCATTCTGACATCGCAGTAATCGATCGGCCATCACGCAGCGCGTAGCTCCTTTCGTGAGAAAAGCGGGCAACGGTGGTTGCCAAACACTCCGTTGTACGGCTAACGACGAAACGCAGAACGCCAGCCGATGGGGGAAAGATAGCACAAGCGAGGACGTTCAACCGCAGCGCGGTTCGATACGTCCCGATCAAACCCGACTTTTCGAATGGGCCATAAAAATAAAGCTCAATTCCACCAGTGTCTATAGTGTCGAAACTCTCCGCAGAGACTCATCGTTTCGGAAAAGGAAAAAAACTAAATCGAAAAGTTGGTCAGCCTTTCACTCGAGCACCTACAGGCTGCCATGCCGTCCCTGTCGAGGTATTTAAGGGAGAAATTAGATATATTTTAGAATTTGTATGATCCGCACCACAGATCCCTGTTCGACTTCATCGAACACAAATTACGCACGTAGCGCATATAACACTCATTGCTTCACACGTTTTATGCCGTAGGGCAAACTTTCGAATTAAAAAGAAGGGGGAAAACTTCTACAAATGTTTTCTGGCACTAAAATGATGACACTTGCGAATGTGAAGGTTAAATCCTTATAAGAATTTACGTTGTCATTAGACAGAAATATGGAAACCCTTATTCATCGATTACGACTAGGCACTGCCTACACAAAACATTTCTTACATAGAATTGGCCGTGCGGAAACCCCCGAATGTGATTGTGGATTTGTAGATGAAGATGTATATCACCTCCTTTTAGATTGTCCACATCACGACACACCAAGACGCCGACTTAAATCAACTTTATTGGCATTAGACCGCAGACCTTTCAGTTTAAGGAAACTTTTGGGCCCTTGGTCAACAACGGCCTTGCAAAAGAGCGCTCTAAAAGCGTTAACAACATTTCTTGAAGAGAGCGGCATCGTTGGCCGTTATTAACGCTTGTAATGTTTCTTTTATTTCAATGTAGCTGTGTATGTGTTTGTGGATTATGATTGTGTTGTATGTATGATTGATTGCATGTGTTGAGATTATGACTTGTGGATTTGTGATTTATGTTTATATTATGTGCTGACTATATGTGAAAATGTGATTATATGTGACTATATGTAAAAATGCATGTACAGGATGTGTGCACCACCCGCTGACTAGAGACTGTATTGTAAGGTGCCATTATTGTTTATATTCTTGAGACTTTTTTCTTCAGTGCAGTGGAGTGATTGAACTTCTACATTGTATGTACCACTTTTTTTTCCTCACCGTGTTGCTGTGCAAACGTTGCTTATATGAGAAGGCTATTTTAAACCCTGTATGTTGTAGGTTAGACGTATTCAAGAGTTGAGGAGTAGCCGGCGCCTTACTTGTGCGTCAACATCTCCTCATATCATATCAATAAAAAAAAATTTGATAGTAAAGTGTGTTTTCGAAATGTCGGACCTGATGTCATCGACATCATCTCTGAAACGTCTGGCGAGTGCGTCATGTGCCAGTTTCTCGCATTACAATTCCCTCGTCACAGCTAGCGCGCTGAGACGCTGCGCACTGCCTTCGGGATCGGCCTATATTTTCTTCAGACGGACACCTGCAAAAGTGTGAGGTCACATATAATGCTATTGCATTAACCATGACAAGTCGAAAATGCTATAGGTCCTTATTCCTATAAGCCGCGAAGACAAACTGTAATTGATGGTGGTGGCGTTGTTCTTAGTCTGGAAAGTTTATACGTCGATTGCTTTGTCAAGACGCTAACACGGACTCGAGGTCCATTCACCAACTGTCCAACAATGTGGTGTCACGGAGGAAAGCCAGCAGCAGGCGTAGGCCTTGTTTTCTGATCACTGTAGTCGCACTTTTGGGCGCATCACATGAAAGCAGTTGATACGGGGAAGCCCTCCACGCTGTAGCCTTAGAATCAATGTGTCTTCCCTAACTGAGACCAAGCGTGACCGGCCGACAAAATTTTCGTAGGTGGCGCACACGAACTGGCTAGCGCAAAAGTCACAACGCCACGAGATCTGGCCGCATTTAACAGAGCCTAGTAGCAGTTACGATCGAATAATTCTGATAGATGTTATATACTTGTAAATAAGCTACTAAAGCGCATTTGCATCACGCGCATCGGTATTTCTTTTCTTTTTTTTATGAAACCAAGAAACAGAACTTTTTTTTTTTTATTTCTGTGCCAAAAGAGTCGGGGTATACGAAACCACCGTCCCAAATAACGAACGTGCCATACGTGACCTTTAATCAAATTCCTCTTTATTCTCAGAAGCTGTTTCTTCTAGCACTCATACCATTGCTTATAACAAGAGGTACCAAAAGCCTCAAAACCCTTGGATGACCTATGCCTTATTAACGAGTCTCAGAAAAAAGGATAATCTTTATAGGAAAGTGAAGAAACAACCCTTTAATAATGCCTTGGCACTTCGCTATAAAGGTTATTGTAACATTCTTAACTCTTTGGTAAAACTCGCCAAGAAACGCTATTATAATGAAGAATTTATAAAGAATAAAAATAATCCTAAAAGGCAGTGGAAACTGTTTAATGAATTCTTAAATTCACCTGCAATCAACCCGCCCATAACGAAAATCACTCACCATAACGCTACTTATTGTAACTCTGACGACATTGCTAATGCGTTTTCTGAGTATTTCTGTTTGCCATCCAGCTGTTCAAACAATGTTCCTTCACCTAATTTGCCGCGCTTACCTCACTCATTTTTCCTCTTTCCCTCTTCCTCTGACGAAATAGTATCAGCTATTCGCAATCTTAAAAATACTTCTCCCGGTCTGGACAACATTTGTGCACATCATTTAAAGATGGTTGCTCATTTCATTTCTCAGCCCTTAACCCATATAATCAATCTCATTTATTCTAAAGGTTCTTTTCCTGACTCATTAAAACGTCCTAAGGTCATACCAATTCTTAAGAAAGGTGATAAAGATGCTATCAAAAATTATAGGCCTATATCTATTCTTCCATCATTAAGTAAACTAATTGAACATCTGTTCGTAAAGCGTCTTAATGCTTACCTTTCGAAATTTAATGTTATAAAGCCTTCCCAATTTGGTTTTCGTCATGGAAGCTCCACTAACCATGCTCTGCTTTCTTTGACTGACTTCATCAAACATTCCATTGATAGTGGTAACTTTTCGGGTTCAGTATTTTTGGACTTAACCAAAGCCTTCGACACGCTCAATCACTCCATTCTTTTTAATAAGCTAGATTCCTATGGTATTACTGGACCGCCTTTAAACTTTCTGAAGAGTTACCTATTTAACCGACAAAACGTGGTCTTTACTGGTGGCTCTTACTCTAACACTAAGATTACTAATCAAGGAGTTCCGCAGGGGTCCATTCTTGGTCCTCTCCTATTTATTATTTATATAAATGATCTCCCTGATGTCATAAGTTCTGCACATTGCGTGTTGTATGCTGATGACACCACAGTATCATGTAAGGCCAAAACAGTTCCATCTTTAATATCAAAACTAAACTCTGTACTCAACAATGTAGTTTCATGGTGTAACAAAAATGACCTAACTATAAACCCCTCTAAAACTCAGTTTATGATTTTCAGATCTCCTCAAAAGCATTTATTAACTTCTGCTGCTCTAACAATGGGTCCTAATACTATCTATGCTTGCGATTCTGTTTCTTTTCTCGGAGTACGTTTAGACATAACTCTTAATTTTGGTCTACATTTGTCAGACATTAAGAAAAAGACTGCTTTTGGTATTCGGGCATTAATTAAAGCTAGGCCATATTTCTCCACTAATGCATTATTATCGCTCTACTTCTCATTTGTTCATAGTCACTTTAACTATGGTATAACTACCTGGGCAAACACATATCATTCGTACATCTCAACTGTGCAACACATACAGAACCAAGCCATCCGCATTATCACTTTCAGCCCTCGTCGTTCTAACGCTATTTCATTGCTTAGACAATATAATACTTTATGTATTAGTAAGTTATTTGAATTTCATTGTAAGTTATTTGAATTTCATTGTACTTGTTTGTTTTTTAATATTATTAACCGTCGGCTGCCTTTTGATCTCATCAACTATGACTTACTAAAAAACACTAACCGCACTCGCTTCGCATTAGAAGGAAGTTTATTACTTCCCCGAGTTCGCACTAATTACGGCATAAAATCGTTGTCATTCACAGCCATTTCATTATATTGGGTGGAATAGAGTTCCATAAAGTCTTTAACTGACCTTTACACGTTCAAAAAAACTTTAAAATTACACCTTCTATCGTCATAATCATTCTATGTGGTCCTTTTTGAATTGTGATGTAGCGATTGTATTATTTAGTTGTATTTATTACTATGTTTTATCGTTTTGTTGTTTTGCTATAGCTTTTGTATAATATTATTCTATTTATACTACATTATCTTGCCATATGCCTTTGCATTTTTTTTTTACATGCTTCCTTCATCGTGGGTCCCCCTACAGTCTTCGGACTATGAGACCCTAGTCTGTAAAACGTCTCCATTTTATGTATCGCTACTTTGCTAATAATAATAATAAACTTCAAACTTCAAACTTCAAAACAAAGCAATGGGATTCTTTGTATTTCGTACTCGACATGATTTTTTTATCTCAGGGAATAAAATATCTATAAAGACAGAAGCGCGTTTCTTGCACCCGCCGCGGTGGCTCAGTGGCTAAGGCATTGCGCTCCTGAGCACGAGGTCGCAGGATCGAATCCCGGCCGCGGCGGCCGCATTTCGATGGAGGCGAAATGCAAAAACGCCCGTGTGCTTGCATTGTAGTGCACGTTAAGAACCCAGCTGGTCAAAATTAATCCGGAGCCCTCCACAACGGCGTGCCTCATAATCAGAACTGGTTTTCACATGTAAAACTCCAGAAAGAAGAAGAAGCGCTTTACTAGAAGTGAAGTATAGCATTACCTGCAGTAAATGCTCCCCGCTCAAAGCGCTCACGGCAAGAGTGGAAATAACCGCGTTTGACGGCTCCACAGATAGTTAACACTCGTTTATAATTAGAGCTAAAAATACAGACAGAGACCTATTAAGGACGTCTTTATACTGTCACGTGCAGATCAATCAAGAAACGGAGAACGCAGCGCCGCCACACGGCTTATGTTCGGTTTGACCAAATACGCTTTTGCTCGGAAAACAAACAGCTTGCCTAATCAGTTTCTGAGCATACGCACGCGTACGTGCGCTTTCTCGCAAGCATTTGTGTCTTCTGTTCTGTTCTGCTATACAGAGCTTGCTGAGGAAAAATTGAGGTAACAAGTACCTCGGCTACTCCCTTTCTCTATGTTATTCAGAAAAGAAAGGACTAAATGATAACAACAAAATAAAAATATGAATAAAACATTTTATGCAACAAGTAAACATAACATCCCGACAGATAGATCACTGACGTCTGCCCATGTCATTACGTTGAATAATAGATACCTACACTTTGCAGTCTTGTACATTAGTTCGAGAGCCCTTCACGCACTAAATGGATGGTAGGTCCAAACACGAACCTCCGAAGCAGTTTCGCCCACAGCATAAGCGCGTCACATCATAGATAACGGAACAGTACAACTTATCATAAACCCTTTTCTAGTTCTGTGCTGAGTAAAAAGAATTTACAAATATGTTTGCCTTTTGCTGTAGTTGACTTGCTGACCTCGGTCCAAGTAATGTTTGCATTGTAAGGGAGCCGCTTTTCCAGGCGTCCTAGCTTTTTTCGCTATAACGTTTTTTTTTCCTTCGGTCTATTTTGACCACTCACGAAGAACGTGGTCACAGCCTCCTCGATAAACTGACGTGGCTATGACGTGGTACACGTTCTTAATTCCATGATTACGGCAGCACACGGGAGAAGTGGAGCGGCGTACGTATATCCTATACAGAAAGGTATTTGTTTATGTCACTTCCAGTCAAAACGCACGCGTTTTCTTCCCCTTTTTTTTTTCTGTTGTGCGCGCTAAGGCGGCGGACGGCCTATGCGCGCCCGTATACTCTCTCCTCCCACTACACAGACTTCCAGAATGTCCAAAGTAGCGTGTTTGCGCAAAGGAATGTGCGGGCGATACGCCGCGTTTCTCGGGAGCACTTCGCAAGCTGTTAAGTATTTGCGGAGGCGGCACTTGTAACTAAGCAATCGCGCCACGGGGATCTCTTTGTTTGCTTTGAGCGGACGCCCGGAGCGCAAGGCGTCTGCGTAAACAAACAGCCGGCAGCAAGACCGGAAAGAAATATGCGCTAGCGCTTTCGAAATGTTTAAGCACTGGGAGTGACAGGCATGCGTGAACCTTACGCGATAGCCGTCTATAATACACGCCTGCGTCCAAATTTGCAGGAATGCATATCATTTTCCATTCTCTTATTTCTTATCATCCGTTGCGTCACGTGGCCATGAGCTCAGCGATGACGGCACCGTGGTGACGCCCGAGCAAATACGAAGGACGAAAAAAAGGGAAATGAAATTGATAAAAAAAAAAAAAAGCCTTCGGTGACCATTTCTGAAGCGACGACTTGAAAGCTGCTTTAAACGGATTGGATTGAGCCCATTTCACGGCTCGATGTGGCTCAACGGCCGATCCGATCAGGGAGCGGTATTGCAGCTATACACTTGCCGAAAATAATTGTGAGGCCATTTCAAACCGGCAGAAAATTTACCGCCTCGTTTTTTCCCCCCGTTTTATTTATCATCGCGCACAAAACGCATGATGACACAGGCAAGCACTGCAATGCGACAAAAAATAAAAGCCCGCATCACCAAATGCATAACAGTTCGTAGTAGGATTAACGTGCCTTGGGTAAATGTCCTCATGTCCAACTCATTTCCCCTCCCGCTTTCTCACATTTCTAATTCCAATTCCTAAATCGCAACATCTTCCATATAGTGATGACTCAGCACTTAAATGTGTCATATCCGATAGTTAGTAATCAGTGCTCTTCGCATATTTACTCATATTTACCGCCACTAAATAGTTATTTATACTAAAATAGTATATATTTATACTAAATAGTATATTATTCGCATATTTACTCATTTACCGCCGCTAAAACCCCCGTCAAAACGCTGGCGTGAGCAAGCGCGGTAAGCGAGCCATGGTTTGTGCGGTCTCTCGCTTCAACGGAAACTGAACGGCGAAAGCGCAACGCATACAAATGTAGGAACTGTGTGCAGATCGCTGTCAAGATACGGTGCGCGCGACCGGTCAAAGTACAAGTGCGGAGTTGCTGGCAGAGTAGAAGCCGCACCCCCCCCCCCCCCCCCCCCCGCACGCGCTGCCTCCCGCTTTCCTCCTTTCGCGTGGGAGATTGAGTCGCCAGTTCCCCTTGCGCTCGGTCTAAGATACGCAGTTGGCGCGCAGCTAAACGTCGCCTCCCCTTCCTCCCTCCCATGCCCCCACGGCGTTTCGCACTACGGAAGACGTCGCGTTTGCTCTCCGTCGTGCGTTCACTGTCCGTGAAAGCGCGCGTCCGTCGCGCGCGTCCGTCGCGGCGCACGGCGACGGTTTTATCGCACTTGTACTATATACAGAATCTCACGGCGACGGCAGAAATTCGCTTGGAGTGTCCATATAATTGATATCGCAATAAAAAAAATGGAGGACGCTTAAGCTTCGCCTTTAGAGCAGAACGCGATAGCGTTATGGGGACCCGTTCGCATCGCAACGCGCCGCTGTAGGTCTGGTAGAAATGCTGGAAAAGGGGTTTGTGTTTGAGTTTGCTCGTAGCAGTATTAGGCTTTCTCGTACATTCAAATTACAATTCGACGCCGATTGGTAAGCAATCCGACGGCGAATCCGACGCCGAATGGTAAAGCCGCACTTTACCATTTTTCTAACGGATTTCACTGTTTTTGTTCACCAAAACTTTGCACCACGTGGAGAGCCTGCGCGGTCGGGGTGGTTGGGAATTATTTACTCCGCCACTCGCATCGCACGCCGACGCCGGTTGCCGACGCCGGATTTTCTGCGACACGGGGCCCTTAACGCTGTCGCGTTAAAATCTAAATCTCGGGTTTTAACGTCCGTAAGCGAGACACGCGCTATGAGATGCCATGCAGTGGTTCATTAACGTGTACCTAGGTCTAAGTACATCCGACGTTTTTAACGCGATAGCGTTAAGGGCCCCGTGTCGCAGAAAATCCGGCGTCGGCAACCGGCGTCGGCGCGCGATGTCGGCGGATGGCGGAGAAAATCATCCCCAACCACGCAGGCCCTCCGAATATATTTAGGTACATGTATGTGCCACGCCTTCATATATGACGTGCGGTATATGCGGGTTATATTGTCACATCATTCTATCATTAATGTTGCTCATACATTGTCTTGCATTCTTGGCAAAGCTATTGCTCGGAATTTTGACAATGACAATCCACAGCGCATGTATTTTATGGTAAATCTTCTCAGACTGAAATATTAAAAGTACGAAATAAAAAAAAACGGAACCCTGAAAATTATGCAATTTTTTTGGCGCGGCTGTGCATTATCTCCGGGATCGCCCCACGCAAGAGGCCGCGTTTCTACCAGAAAGCTCGTCTTCGTGCATACCGTTCGCCGCCAGTGTTTCCTGGTAACCATTGCGGTTGCTTAAGCTGCAGTTGTCGGGAAGCGTGAGAAGCAGTCAGGGATCTTTGAATGCTATCGCGTTCCACTCTTAAGAGCGAAGCTTAAGCGTCCTCCCATTTTTAGTCCACCCCCACCGGAATGCAGCCGCCGCGGCCAGGAATAGAAATAAGGCAAAGCGAGCGAGACCATGACGGACGTAACAGAAGGATTCAATCATTCATACAACTAAGGCTGTTGAGAAGCCGGCGACAACCAGTTCTCGTCTCCAACATTTCCTGCCCATTATCAATTAAGCAATCAATTATTTAAGTATTGACTTCATAATTAAATTATTAATAATATGTTTCATTATTCAATTAATCAGTCACTCAGTTAGTTAGGCAACTCCTGTAACCACACGCTGCTTCTGTCAGTCGCGTGCAACGGAGGTCAACAAGCGGCAGTCCTTCGAAGACTGGCAGCTGCACAGGACGCCGTCAAATGCACGCGGTTCCAAGGACAAGGTTGCCTGGCCTGCAAGTTGCGTAATTGGCCGTCAGCAATGCGCACGTTTTGCTACCGGATATGCCACGACCCTGTCCTTGTCTTCTTGAGAAGGCCCTGGCGTTGAATCCGGATTTATTGATTTCCTTGTTCGGATTTAGTTGGAAATAAGGGCAACTGTGGCTGGAGCAATGCAAAGTTTCTAGAGGTGGTGTTTGAAAGATAACGGCCGTGACGAATCCATGGCGTGCTTCCGGCTCCCGCAATCGTTTCTGGCGCATGAAGCCAGCTTAGGCATAGAGTTCTAGATCTGTTTTTCGCTACCTAGAGAGAGCCGTCACTGGGGCGTGTATTTGGACCCCACCTATTCCACTTCGCTTTCATGTCTCGGCAGTTGTCAGAGTGACGCCCCGGATGTCACAAAGGAAAATAATCGAGCAAAAGGAATCGCTACATTATGCACCGGTCAATTCAAAAATATGTGCCCTAGGGGGATTAGATATATAGAGCGGAAACAGCATAAAAAAGTGGAATAGAAATACTAAGTAGTATCAACTAGTCCAACAGCACACTATCTTTGGTTAAGCGTCTGCTGTCATGCGTTCAAGTGCAATGTTTAGTTGTATGTGAGAGTATGTATGTGAGAGTTGTATGTGTTTAGTTGTATGTGAATAAATTAAATTTTAAATTATCGAAAAGAGTTCGGAATGACTGCCAGCGAAAAAAAAAGCAAAGGATGACAGAACGACAGACAAAACGCATCAATTATTTCCTTGAGGTAACAGTGTTTATTCGAATCTAGGCCGATGGTTTCGAGGATTTCATTGGGAGCCATCCGAACTGTAAAAATGGCACGCCGCTAATGCCAGCTCCAAAACACGGCAATGTAGTCAATACTATCTGCTGCCACAGCCGCACTGTAAGGTTACGGGATTCTGACCGCATATAATGCGTGTAGTGCGGGCGCAGTCATTGTTTTTTCAAAGTTCGCTTACGCTGAGACGCTGGCACCGACCACCCTGTGTCAGTATACAGTGGCACCTATACAGTGTGCCGAGGCAATCGAGTGCATTACTGGCACTGGACATTCGTAATTATACTGTCATTTGCTTTTCGCAGCAGTTGTCGTTTACAGTTATCTCGGTCGGCGTGCATTTGAGGAAATTGCATTTTTTTTTTCTTTTTTACATACCGAATCTGTAAGGGGAATGTAGAGTCAAATAAATACGTAAGTGCAAGAATAATAATATGCGAAAATCATGGTCTGCTTAGGAGGTGCACGCCGTAGTATTAGGGAGGAGGGGGGGAGAGCTCCTGATTAATTTTGACCATATCGGGTTCTGTAACGTGCACGTAATCCACGGTACACGAGCGTTTTTCGTTTTTGTTTTTTTTACGTCTCCATCGGAACGCAGCCAAAGCGCGCTGTCGAGATCGAACCCGCGATCGAGATCGAACTCGCACAAGGGCACTGCCGCAGCTGGCATAGTCGATGCTCTTTTCGTATACAATCTCGAAGAAAAATCTCCGAGATTAGTTTTCCTATATATCCGATCTCCTGGCCTGCTGACCGATCGTCGCATCGCGTACAGGTTGCCTGTCAGCGTGTCACTATGTTGCTCGTGAGCTCACGTATGGCGAGCTCAAGTTAATTCTGAGAATAGTGCGCGCATCAGAAGCGTTGGTTGATGAGACGTCACTGATAGAGTGTCTCTTCCGTCGACCACAGACCATCGCGTGCCGCCCACCCTATATAACTAGCACGACAGCCGACGCTGTTGTTGTGTCGGATCCCTCTCTCTCTCTCGCTCTCTTTCGTTCTTTCCAATACCACATAACGCAGCACGTCACTCTCATCGGCTCGAATGATTGCCACCGTGTCACGCTCTTCCTACTTTTCCGACAGCGAATTTAGCGTGTTTTTCAGCACGTTTTTTTTTTTTTTCGCACAGACACTGCACGCAATATCATCATCATCATCTTCGTCGTATTTTTATGTCCACAGCAAGACGAAGGCCTCTCCTGCAAATTTCCTCATTTCATCACCCTACCTAATTTTATGGCGTCCTCGATTGCGCTTCCCTTCACACCCATTCTGTAACTCTAATGGTCAACCGGTTATCTGCTCTACGCATTACATGGCCTGCCCAGATCCTTTATTTTTTTTTCTTAATGTCGCAAAATATACACACGCAAACGGTGCCACGCATACGCAACTACAAGCCGCAAGCGACAAATATAGTAGCACGGCACTGAACAGAGCTGAGCAAAATGAAGGAGTGGGGGAGATCAATAAGTAGCCCTATTTTGTAACGATTCCACTTCATTTTTCCATTCGCGTTTTCATATGATTAGTCGCACCGAGTGACCAATGTCGGCAATAACAGCGGCGTCCTAGCCAATCTCCAACGTTTCTGCCGACATGGTCCAAGCTCGGTACGGGCAAACATAAAGACGACGTTTTGTTTTTCCGTTGAAAATTGTGTGATGCCGTAAAGATAAGTGTGAAAGGAAATGCGCTAGTTGCGGTTCGGCACCCGCCGCGGTGGCTCAGTCAGCTAAGGCGTTACGCTGCTGAGCACGAGATCGCGGGATCAAATCCCGGCCGCGGCGGCCGCATTTCGATGGAGGCGAAATGCAAAAACGCCCGTGTGCTTGCGTTGTGGTGCACGTTAAAGAACCCCAGGTGGTCAAAATTAATCCGGAGCCCTCCACTACGGCATGCCTCATAATCAAAACTGGTTTTGGCACGTAAAACCCCAGAAAGAAGTTGCGGTTCGGCAGCACTAGTAGACAGCAGCACATCGTCTTCTGCCATGGGTACCATTTCGTGGGTACCATGTAGAGCCGCAGTGTAGTCCATGGTAAATGGTTAGCGCACTCTAACCATTTCGATCATGGACTACACTGACTTTAAGTATGCTAATTGCATTAATAGAAAACAGTATGTATAAACGGTCACCGGGAAATTAACTTTAAATCAAGAAGTATTTGCCAGAAAGAGGTACACAACAGCAACTGCCGCTCGGAACCCTACAAACTGAAAAAAAAAAAAAAAAAAAACGAAGGGTCCGGTTTGCGCAGATTGGCTTTCAAAGACCAGGAGAAAGGGTAACACGCTCGCCTCGAGCTGCATTCAACGCGTGCCAGATGCGATTCCTGGCACAACAACCCGGAAGGTGGTGGCGACAAATCATCTACAAACATGGTCCCAAGTAGAGCAGGCAGACCGCGAGGCTGCAATAGCTTATGCATGCCCTCAGCTGACACCCTGAATTTAAGTCGAAGCTTTAGCTCAGTACAAAATCTACTTCCCCTATGAAAATACACGTAAAACGCACGGCTGAAAAATTCACTCCAGCACATGACAAACAATAAAATTACGGTATATCTTACGTCGCGAAGCTGCACAGTGGGGCTATAGGCGACGCAGTATTGGGGGGCTCTGAATTAATTTTGACCGCCTGGGGCCCTTTAACGTGCGCCTAAATCTAGGTTCACGAGCGTTTTTGCATTCCGATCCCATCAAAATGCGGCCGCTGAAAATCGAGCCGGGAACTTCATGCCCATCAACACATCGGCATATATGCATTTAGCCACCAAGACGGGCACGTAATTTTTTTTTAGTTATTATTGGAACAGTAACGCATTTATAACGGCACGTTTTGAGTCCGCTTTTCTCGAAAGCAGCGCAAAGCACAGAGTTTCTACAAAATGGTTATGGTTATGTTTCCTGCACTGGCTGCCTTCAATCCTGCAGAGAGAGAGAAAGGCAGAGAGGTTAACCAGAGGCGAGTTTCCGGTTTGCTACCCTGCACTAGGGTGGGGGATATAGGGTTTGGAAAGAGGGCCATCCTGCAATTACAACAGGCCCCAAGAGCCACGCCATGAAAGTAAGTTAGCGATTGTTAAGTAATGACCGTATTGCCGATTAATCGCACAAATTCCGGTGTCCACAATGTTTACCTGCAGCTTGGCCAGCAAAATCTATCGTTTTGTCTCGAATCACCCATTTTTAAGAGTCATACTTAACACATCTAGTACCGGAACATAAGGAGCAATCGGGCCAATAAATACATCTGCATCACTGGTCATAGGTCGGCATTCTCACTCACTCACACGCACTCACACACACTCACTCACTCACACTCATTAAAGAGTTGTTATATAGTGTATGAGAAAGTGACGGCGGGCATGAGTGCAAGCGAGCATGGAGTGGAAGCCAGTGAGCGTGAGCGACTTGTAGGAGTGCCGATGAGGGTGATCGAGTGCATGGACACCAGTGTGAGTGAGTGCATATCCTGAAAGAGTTAACCAAATCGGGTTTATTGGCACAAAGGCGGCTTAGGCTATGCTGCACCAGCCATCAGATGTTAGAAAACCAATGGTAAAAGCAGCCAAAGCTGCGTTGCTGCAAAGCTTATTTTAAAAATCCGGTTTCTGTTAGAAAGTTCAGCACTTCTGTTAGGGGCACAAGGCGGATCATCTCCCCCAATATTAAAGCGGGGTGAACAGCTAGGTTATATGCAATTTGTGTAAGTTGCGGAAGTTAATTTGTCTTTAAGTTGTGATATGTGTAAATGCAATTAAAATGTGCATTAGTGTTAGTTGTGTATCCTGAAAAAAAAAAAAAAGGTCATTGCTGAGCGACTTACACCGGCGTTTATCAATCCCACTCGGCCAAACCTTTCGGCGTGCTGCATCGCCGCACACGATGCTTTTCATGCAAGCCTAAATCAAGCTCGCCCCATATACTCTGGAAAAATATGACGTTTTCATCGTGCGCACCCTGGCAATACATTCGTATACCGACAGGGTGACAGTTTAGATGACTGCTTTCACACTATTTATCAAAGCTCTCAAAGTGTATCCGTGCATCATTCAAAGGCAGCCTAGCTCATTCTTTTTTTTTTTCTGTTCCGTATGTTTAAGTGTATACGCGCGAGTTGTGTCGCTGCTCGATTAGCTGCGGCATAATTACCGGCTGCAGCAGAATGATCCGCGCACTACTTCTAAGACAAACGGCAATCGAGCACGCTCGGCAGCTGGCCCATGGACTGAAGAGTAAAAATAAGGATTCGTTTATAGCGACGCGACGACATCCCGCTTGTAAGCGCGCACCACTGAGTCGAAGACTGCAGCTCACCCGTCATGTGGTCGCCGGATTAGAAACGCGCTTGCCTGTTTCGCTCGACTGAAAGTGAAGTTTATGTCGTGCTCTTATTAGGTCGGCCACTCCACGACCCATTCAGTCAGTTTGGTTTCTTCAGCTGCCTTGCATTTATGTTAGAGAAACATATGGATGGAAAAAGTTTTTGAAAAATACGAAGAATGTCCGCCGCTTATCCCGTCGACGCATGGTTCAGGCAGAAATGAATAACAGAGTGGTCTCTGCCTTTCTTCAAATAATCCTCTCTCTCTCTCTCAGAGCGGTCGGAGTTATATACATGAATAGGCTGAAGTCTCCACAGAAGTACAAGCACTCCGTGTGACGTGGTTTATTGCTGAGGAAAGGGAGTAGTTGGTCTTGTTTTTTGTTTTTTTTTCCAGCCTACAGAAGGAGCGCAGCTGCTCGGCCCTAAGCAGCAATGACGTACTATAGGGAATCGGCTGCGTCACACAGGGTGTTTGTGTCGAGACTCCCACCTCGGAATGTGAAATTAGCATATTCTTGGTGTCAAATTTGATTATGAATATCTCGGAATGCAAGCGCCGTAAAAGAATAAAATATAATGAAGTTGTCTTCTAATACTACTGTCTTCAAGTTTCTAAAATACACATGCACCATAAACACGGCATTAAAAAAAACAATAAATTTATGTTCATTTGCCATACTTAGAATAGCGTTTTTATTAATGTTACTGACATTATAACTTAAACACGTAACTTAAATACACTACATTTGATTGCTGCGCCTTTTTGTACGCATTACACAACATTTCTAATGAGTCGAACGTGCCCGCCCTAAGAATGTTCATCACTTTATTTTTTCGCATCCCACGTCATTAGCATTTCTGGATAAATTACTATCAAACATTGTAGAAGAGGCTGCGACATAATATTCGTATATGTTCAGCGTAAGCAAATGCAAGCGCGCATTGGAGCGAGATGATCACCTTGAAGTAGCACGCCTTGGCGATGCAGAACTTTTCAGAAACTAAGCCCTCTACCCTCTTTCCCCACCAAGGAAAAAAATATCCGAACACCGAACTACACACACACACACACACACACACACACACACACACACACAAAAGAAAGAAAAAGAAAAACAAAAGCTGACGGGCATACATGACACTCCAACATGTTACATTTGCGGGTCACTGGACCGCCGTGACAAGTCCATCTTAACATCGTACTCAACAGCGATTATGTTACCGCGCCCCCAAACCCAGAACGACGTCTGAAAAATCGTTACAACGTCGCAATGCAACGCAACATTTTCTTTTTCACTGCGCTGCGCATCGATATCTCCGTCTTTGAAAAGCCTCTTTCAGCCGTGTCCCATTACCGTGTAAATCTTCAGTGTCCGGCTCTCTATGCTTCCAAGTTCGTGCAAATGAAACGTATGTCCACCTTCCAAAGGCTGCCAACAAAGGCTAGCTAGCATTGTGCAGACTTTCAATCAGCTTGAAAAGAGCTTCCGACACGTCTTGAAATGAACAACCCACACGGGGAAGCACGTCAGACCACCAAGCATCTGAAATTGCTTCCTTTACTAAGCTTGTTTCTGCATCGCGTCTGCATTTCGAACTCTCTGGAAAGACCGCGTGCTCCCTCCGGCTAACTTTATTGCGTTCGCTTCTCAACCAACCACGCCCGCAAAACTATACAGATCGGCTTCAGGCGGCCCGCTCGATTGACTCTGCAGAGGATCGAAAACCCAAACTCGAGACAGGTAGAAACTTCACGGTTGTCAGAGCTCCGAATTGGCGGCAGGCAAAGGAGAAAGAAGGAGAAAGAGGGAGAAAGAGGGAGAGATGGGCGCAAATTACGTTGCACAATGTATACGGTGAAGCAACTATCTCGCCAAGCTACAGGCCCTCGGGCGCTCGGATGCTGGACATTGTTTCGACACATTTGTGTGCAGTGGTGGCTACAATGCTTGCTGCCACTATCAGACACTGCGCGTTTGAGTGAAAGACGAAAATAAAATATTCTGAGGTACATCATATTGGAAAAAAAAATGAATGTTACTTAAGCGACGTCGGAGTGAACGAATGGCAGATAAAGCGCTGATTAATACCTAACTTATCAAGATTGTTAGCGCGCTATTTAATATATAGCTTTCAATAGCGTGAAATACAATATTTAAGGAAACGTACTTATCGTTATTTTACAGGTTATATCCCTGACCTAAGTACTATGAATTTCTAAGGCATTGTTGATCCGGAGGTTCCCGTCAAATGACCAGGCCTTGAACACTGGAGTAGCTTCTAATTCCTAAATTACAACCACTGCTGACTAATCTAATTAAGAAAGGCTAAGGGTATGTAGTTTTGTTTGAGATAATTAGGCTGTTTGCGATGCTATCACGCACATAATAGTCTTCTTAGACCCTGAGTGCCCTTTGGGACGAACGAACATTTTCCCCTTTTCCACTGCAGGTATAGCCAACCGGACTCAGTTCTCGTCGAAATCCCTATCTAGTAAACTTCACCAATCAACGCGATTCCTTTCTGACGTTACAACACCGCCCGAAGAGCTTGATCGCTAATCTAAACTTTTTCACTGTCGTTTTCAATGCTTCGCCCTTCTGGCGAAACTGCGAAATTTTATATTTTTCGTGTATAAAGTTCGGTGGCTGAACCTGTAGTCAAAAGATGACACCGAATTGTAATTTTGTGGTAACCATTTGGCTCGTTTTGGGGCATCCCCTTGAGACACACCTTGGAACGTCACTTAGAAACGTCACTTTGGAGTGCCAATTTAAAGTGTCACTTCGGAATCCCACTTGTTGTGCCACTCCGAAGTTCCACTCCTGTGCATCCCTCTAACGATGTAAAGTGTCAAGCTAGATCATCACTTCGATGTCACTTTGGAGCCTCACTTCAGCGAGATATTTTTTTTTTTACGGGATTTTCGCGCTGACGTAGTTCTCAATATGTTGCTCTTTAACGAGGCTGCAATAGGAAACGTCAACAGTTTGAAAATTTTGAGAGCAGAGCCTTGCTTCAGGAAGTATGTGTTATCGATCGGCTGATGATAAATTTCACAAACGGCATACATCTAAAATATCGATGGACGCTGTATACAGCGGCGACTTTCGCTGACGCCGCCTTGATGTTCACGCTCCAGTTGATCATCAGGTCATGGATTTCGACAGCGCCTCTAGGGTAGAGTTAACTACTTATCGGTAAACAAGGACATATTCTCGGTCGGTAACAAAAAAGAAAAGAAAAATGAGAAAAGAAATCTCAACCTAACAAATTTAGAGAACTTTCCCTGCGCCAAGACGGTCCGAATACGAGAAAATACATTAGAGTCCTTGAAATCAAAGTAGCGTACCGGCGTTGAGGTTTCGGCGATAGATAGACAGATAAACTTTATTAGAAAGATTGAATTTTGTCTTGCCCCGAAGGGGCATCGCTAATGGTCGGGGCCCCTAGTCCAGGGCTCCGCTGGCTCTTGCCGTCTTCTCTGCTCTCTGGATCAGCTTGAGCTGGTCGTCGAGGGCCGAGCTGGACAGCAGAGCCTCCCATTGCTCCCTCGTGGTGTTCGTGTCGTGGTGTTCTATGTTGTGTAGCGCGCACTGCCACGTAATGTGGTATAGGGTTGGTGTGGCCCCACACCACGGGCATTCGTCCCTGTAGGCTGTAGGGTGTATGCGATGTAACATGTGTAGGTTCGTGTAAGTGCCTGTCTGGAGCCTACGCCAGGCAGCGGCATCCTCCGTCTTTAGTTTTCGATCGGGTGAGGGATATCGCAAGCGACTCCATCTGTGGTAGTTTAGGATGGCTGAATACTTGGGGTCCACTGGGTCAGGTTCATCTGCAGTCGGCGTGATGAGTGCTCGGTTATGTACAAATCTTCGAGCTGCTCGGTCGGCATACAGGTTACCCGTGATGCCAGCGTGGCCTTGTATCCAGATGATGGTTTGAGTGGTGACGTCGTCAGTGTCCTCCTTTGGTATTTGGGCTAGGACTTGTGCAGCAGGTCTTGGGATTATTCCCTGTAGGAAGTTGCGGCAGGCCTGCAGGGAATCCATGAGGATCGTCAGCGGTTTGTTTGCGTGTTGGCCTTCGCGGATGGATAACGCGATGGCCAGCTCTTCGGCTTCCGTGATCGTGCCGGGGCGGGTCGATGCACCAGAGGTTTCGGCGAGAGACATAAACGGATGTTCTGCCTTGATTTTCTCGAGTAATAATTTTATCCTGCTAAATCAGTGGAAAGACGGTTTTGAAAGAATGACGAGCTGCCAGTTTAAGCAGATTTGGTGTTGTTATTTAGTGTCCGTTTACAGAGACACCGTTTATACAGATAAAGCCTTATTTAAACAAATTTTCGTTAATTTGGCAGTAAAGGGTTGGTTATTCACTAGAAGAGGAAATTAAGGCCAAACTTTACTTCTTTGAATTTCGAACCCGAACCCCTGCCACGGTACGTCAGTGTGACGTAATATATTTCAAAGTACTGTTCTTTATTTATGCCGTTGTGGCGACAGTAAAATTACGAAACTGTATGTCCCGCCTTTGGTTTCTTTAGAATACAATGCAGTCCATCTTAGCCGATAACGAATTAATTAGGCCCGGGCCGATGCCATCAAAATACATTACGTCACGGCGACTTGTCGCGGGGAACTTCAAGGTAGTGTCGCCACTCGTTCGAGTATTTTCTTGGCCGCCGCAAAAGTGGCGCTTTCGGGTATTGTACAAGCGTAAATTTACTAATACTTACTCTTCTTATGCCTCAGGTAAAAACATGACACGGTTTCTTGTTTTTAGAAGCGACGACTGATTATACGAAACGGAATGAGCGAGACCTGAACGGCGAGCTTATAACGATTCGGGAAGCGGACGGCTCGCTTGCCCTCGCATGATTGTTGAAAATCGCGTTTTTGCTGACGAAGGCGCAATTCTGGCCACTCACGCGAAAGCAAGCGAACGGTTCCGCTTTTCGAATCCTTATAAGATCGCACCCCTGCGTAGTACTGCAGAATATACAGCACCTTGCGCCGCTGTTTAGTCGTTCCAATCTTCGATTTACCTGATCTTATTCCTTTACATTTCCTTTAAATACTCCTTCGACGTTGCTTCCTACGTATTCATCAGCGAAGAAACAATCTCTAACGCTGCCTATTACTGCTGGCAGCAGCTGCGACCTATTGGGTCCCCAATGTTTGCCCGGTGACGTTTATATCGTTCCACCCTCCCTCTCGCGTAGTGTTCAGTCGCGCGCCCTTCGCTTGCGCGCCATTGCAGAGCGGGGAGCGATCTCGATGCCTCCGTTGCCTGTTTGGATACAGATCGAGCGAGGCAGCCGACTTGTTTGTCAATAGAGCATGTGCGTTGAACCGTCTCGCGCCTGGCACGGCACGCTGTGCTGCGCGCGCGGGAGTGAGAAATGCTAATGCGGCCCTCGTGAAGGCGCTCAGCTAAGCGGAAGAAGCGGATAGACAAGTTTAAAACCGGCAACCGTTGTGTTCCGGAAGAATGCCGCTCGAAAGACGCGCGCACTGCAATCCCGGCTGTGACATTAGGAAAAGTTTTCCGCTACGTCAAGTCGCACTCTTTGTCACTAAAAGCGTGCAGTCTTATGGAAGGAAGCGAGCGCTTGTCAGTCAAACCAACAGACAAAATGACGGAAGCGTTTACAGTTAAGAATTATCCTAGCCGAGAATAGCATGTAGGTCATACTTCGACGCTAATATTAGTTTAAATTCGTCCTAGAGAAAAATTACGAGTTGCTGTAGAGTGATCGTTTTGTAGATTGATTGGATTGATTGCTTGATTGATACTAAGCTTATACTAACGAAAATGCAAGTATGTAGTACATTAACCACGCCGCATCAGCCTGAGTCATTTGATTGATTGATTGATTGATTGATTGATTCATTCATTCATTCATTCATTCATTAACCGTCCAAAACAACACAGGAGCAATGAGAGATGCTGTGATGAAAGATGATGTGATGTGGCACAGATGTGTGAAGAGATGTGGCAGCGCTACCATCACATTCCGTGCAGGCAAAAAGAAAGTCGCAGTTTCGCCCGAAAGGCGAAGCATTAATTGCGATAGCAAATTATTAGACTGCTATATGAAGTAAGGATACAGTAGTTTCATCGGCCGTAGAAACTTGTAAACATTCGCTTACGAACTAAATTAACAAGTATGGTGTCACACGCACGCCAGCAAACATGAACACATCTCACTCGATGGCCGCGGACACTCGCTGTCAGAACGCTGGAGTGAGGAAGCGCAGCAGAAGCATCGCGCAAAATGACCTTCGTGCTGCCTCTCGCTTTAACGCGAACTAAGCGGCGCGAACACAGCGCACACGAAGCTATCAGCACTCGGCGCACTCTGTCCCCATCGCACATCGCTTTCAAAATAAGGCTCCCATACGCAGCCGCTACTGAAATATAACGCCCCCTCCCCCCCCCCCCCCTCGGTACCTTGCACGTGATGTAAGACGGCGCGCTTCGTCCCCGCGTTCCTCCCTTGCGTTCCACCATCGTCGGCTCAGCGTCGCACGCTTTCACTCGCACATACAGCATACGACGCTCGGCCACAGTATTACATCACTTTGGCTTTGTACGGAACCTCTCGGCGACGGCGGAAACGCGCCTGGAGTGTCCATACAATTGCTATCGCAATAAAAGGTTTTTATTGCGATAGCAATTGTATTGCGACAGCAAAATAAAAAGCAGTTATGCGATAGCTGACGAAGTATAACATGGAGTAAGGCTTAGACTGTTTTCTATGGTGTTTGTTGGAGTGATTATTAGCCTTCACGCTATTCTTGAAAAAAATTGGATGATGTCAACCCAAACCAGTAAACATGGTAAAAATCCTAGCATTTGAAGAAGATTAATGGAGATGAAGCAGACGCACTCAATCTTTGTTGTTGCGTGCGGAAAAGGAAGAAAATTAGGACCGCCTCCACAAGTGGGAAGGTGACGTGCTACAACACGAAGAAGGCGCAGATACCAGTTCTATCCATTACAGATGATGTTAAGCGGGCGTTAGCCAATCATAGCAGCTGCTCGCGCAATCGCGCTCTACAGGATTAGTGTTCTCCACTTCTGTAGCATCGGAACAGTAATATTTTGCCAGTTTTGTTTTCTGTGTAACAAAGTAAAATTATGCATGGCTCTGCTATCGCAAACACCAGAGACCAGCGGAGCTGGGGTAAGCCTAGTAAAGTAGTGGCAAACCACACACTTAGTCTAACTTTTGCTGGGCTTCCCCCATCTCCGCTGGTCTCTGGTGTTTGCGATAGCAAAGCCACGTATAATTTTTTTCACATGCCAGTGCAGATTGAGAATGTTAAGATTTCTTCGCCTACGCGAACTCTCGGCTTCACCTCAATCTAAACTGGGGATTTTCTCTTCTGCGACGCTTGGTTTTAGCTTCTCTAGCTCTCGCTTCAGGATCGGATCTCTGTCGAATCTTCCGTTCACGATCAGCTTTTCGACGGCGCTCCAGTCGAGCGGACTCTTCATCGGGAGGCCTGACGGTAGTCTTCGCCATTGCTATGCAAACGCCACGTCCCTTCTTTTGCTACTGCGAGAAAGAGGACCGCTGAAGCGAGTGCGCGGGTTTTATTGGAGATTAATGACGTCACACCACCTGTGCCCGCTGCGCCGCTCCTTTTCCCCCGCTAGGCTCCACCCACCACGCCGCTCCCTCTTTCCCGCTAAGCACCGTCCCACTACTACCTTCTTCACTCCTCCTCTCCACCTCGCATCCGCTATGCTGCGCGAACTGCCGCAGCTCGGCGAAGCTGCGGACGACGGAATGATCATTATAGCAAGGTTCTAACAACTCCGCTGTAAAAGCAGAATAGAGAGAGGGAGAGACAGAAGAAAGGGGAAAAGGCAGGGAGGTTAACCAGATGGGAAGATCCTGTTTGCTACCCTACGCTGAAGAGAGAGGGGAGGGGGAGGTAAAGTGACAGCAAAGTAGAGATAAAAAGTAAGGAGGACAGACACAGAATCACAATTGGTCACAGGTGGCACAGCACAGTAGCACTTGCAGCACTATAAACATCTGTTCAGGCTACAGCCGCTTGTACAAGTCTGTTGCCCTTAAAAACTGCAACAGTGCCCTCGTCGCTATAAGCAGAATAGCTAGGAGCTAGAATTCTGGGCTGCCAGTCTGCAGTAGTAAGCTTGAGTCCTTGCGGTACATTGATAATTTCACAGCGTAGCTGGTAGCCTCTAGTTGGCTGGGATTTTTGTGGCGTGCTCACCCGAAAACCGGCAGCTGGAAAAGGGGTTTCTGTTTTAGTTTCCGCGTAACAGAATTATGTTTTCGTATATCCGATGCTATCATGTCTGTAGCTTGTGTGTAAGTCGTACTTCACGAATTTTCCGACACATATTTTACTTTGAGAAATTCAGTTTAATAACGCACTTGCGCCAGGCAGAGGGCCCAAGAACAAACGACAGCTGGAAGGATTCGTGTTCAAATTGCCGCGTAACAGAATTATGTTTTCTCGTATATGCTATCATGTCTGCAGCTTGTTTGTAAGTCATACTTAACGCATTTTCTGACACAGTTTACTTTTAAACATTTATTTAGTTCAATAAGGCATTCGCGCTTGGCGGACGGCCTAAAATAATTATGATGTATGCTGCGCTTCCGCACACGTGCGCGCGCGGGTAACGTACGTCGCTGTGATGGCGGTGCTCGTGTAAAGTCGCCTAACGTCAGTTGGGGTGGTGGTACTTGTCTAACGTCCGAACCAGCTTCGCTGTACATCCATTTTCACAGGGTGGAATGGAAGAGGACATTTTTTTTCTTTCTTTTGTTTCTGAGCAATATTCTCGCAGAGGATTTTGGGTTTCTAGCAGCGGCACCGGTGGACATGAAAACGACCGGGGTTGTGAGCCCGTAAAGGCAATCGCTGTAAGAAGGCAAATCTTACCAGCGTGAATTTTCTCTGCAGTAAACAGGTGTGGTCAAGTTTTCAAAGTTAGTTGGCAAAGATATTGATCGAAGCGGCGAATAGTGAGGAAGGAACGTGTTAACGTAGTCATCTGCATTTTGTGCCTGCACTGTACTAGAGTGTTTACAAGCATGCAGGTCGTCAATATTGACCACCTGGTGCTCTTTTTTACCTGCACACAGAGCTCGGTAAACGTTCGTTGGTTTTTATTTATTTTTATTAGTGTCTTTTGCGTGAAAGCGTGAAATGCTTGGATGATGTGATTGTAAAGCAGGTTAGCTACAAGTACATGGCTTTCAAAGGCCAGCTACGAAAAATATATGTTAGTGTAAGACAGGAAATAGAAAAGGAACGTGCAAGATTGGATGACGGCAGCGTGAACTTGAAACCAAATGCAAGTATAGCTGATATTCAAGTTGGCTGTTAGAGTAAAAGTCGGGCAGCTTGCTTATGACGAATGCAAGATAATCAGTCCATCCATTTGGGTACCAGTACGGGCGCCATGGGAAGGGTATCGCACTGGAGAATGACAAACAGTAGGGTGTTGTGATGAGATTAGGAAATTTGCAGGGATTGGATGAGACCAGCTGACGTGAGACAAGGGTGATGGATGTCGCTGGGAGGGAGTTCATGTCCGCTACCTTTAGTCTTGCAATGGACATAGAAAAGGCTGAAAATAAAGCGTTGAGAAAACTTTGCGCTCGACTGTATCTTCCAGTCGATTCTTGTATTTATTCAATGCCACCGAACTGTGAAATTTGATTCTGTACGACTGCGCCCGCAGTGACGTTGCGTAATGCCGCCGTCAGACTTAACCCGAACAATCAGGATATCTCCAACGAGATATTTCTTAACAAACGCAAGCTGTAGGGAGGAAACAGAATGATTTGGATGGACGACGGGTAAAGCTAGCACATTCAAGGCATCCCTATGAGAAATATTCAGCACTTCCCGCTAAACATTCCATTTTCACACACACGGATAAAAAGAAGCACGCTATCTTAGAGTCCGATGAAAAATTAAAACGCGGTCAACAAGCACAACCGTCTAAAAGAGGAAGTCACTCAGAAACGAGATCGAAAGTGTGGGCGACGCTACGCGCATGCGCGGCTTCTCGAAAGACGGACCTTATCTAGCAAGGTGGCTCAGCGTGTCTGTCGATCATGCGGCTCCTCCATAAAAAAACAGAGTCGTAGTAACATAAACAAGTCACTATACTATAGATATTATTTTTGAGCTGAAGGAACAGTATACAATAAAATAAATAAGCACATCGTAAGACGTGATAAGCAGTTTTATTATAGTTTATTGTAAAATGTCCCGAAAATAAAAAATTGGAGGACGCTTAAGCTTCGCCTTTAAGAGTGGAACGTGATAGCGTTATCGGGACCCGCTCGCATCGCATTTTTCTTTGCGTAGGTTTCACTGCAACAAATAACGTGGGGAAGCCAGCTTACAAAGACCAAGCTCACACCGATCCCCTTAAAGTCGGCTTCACTTTTAAACAGAAATGCATTGCTGGGAAGACGTTTTTCCAGGGGCAATATAAGTCGTCTTATATTAAAATGTGAAGGCCTTAGGACCCTTTTTTTTTTTTTTTTACTATTCTATTTGCTATTGCCCCGACACGCGCGCATGTCCAAAACGCATTAGGCAGGCCAAGTCCCAATTTGACCTGCCGAAAATGCGAGCGCCATCTGGATAAGATTTTCTCAAGTAGCCTACCCGAGCGCGCCGCTGTTGGTATGGTAGAAATGCTGGCAAAAGGGGTTTGTGTTTGAATTTCCTCGTAACAGAATTATGTTTTCTCGTACATTCAAATAACAGTCCGACGCCACTATGTGTGTAGGTTGTGGTTAAGTCGTACTTTAGCATTTTTCTGGAGAATTTTTTCATTTATTTATTTAACAATACTGCTGATCTCACACGAGATCATAGCAGGGAGGGCACATACATGAGTACGGTGTAAAAGATACATAAGACAGGTATGTAAAACACAATGCAATACAGTGTTACAATAATTATTCATCAAGTCAACTGTAACAATATAAAGGACGGAAGTACTTGGAACACAGTAAAAGTAAGTAAAACAAAACAGTCAGCAAAAAGAAAGGAAGCACAATTGTGATGCAAGTGCGAATACATAGAACGTAATACATTTCAAAAATGTACATAATGAGGTGCAAGATTAGTGATGAACAGCTATGCACGTATTATTTCCTCGACCAATGCTAGAAAATTTCCTAAAGTCTGAGTGCTCGTGACTGAAGGGTCCAGTTGGTTCCACTCTCTGATTGCACGGTTAACAGTATTTAAAACAGTTTGAGTTGTACCTGCGTTCAACAAGGGTATGAGGATGTTTATGACATGTAGGTCTTGTACGGGAGAAAGAGATAACTTTAGATGTGTCAATGTTTATTCCGCCCCCCCCCCCCCCCGCCATGAATTAATACAAGAACTTATAGTGGTGATCAAACTAATGAAATCACTGTTAATCCACATATAAATCTGTGGTTCGTTAATGCGTCTCTAGTGTGGGTCCAACATTATTTCTAAGCGCTATTCCTTTCGACGCCTCTCGCACACAGGTCAGGTGCGCGCAAGGTTTCCTGCACGTCTTACACGCATAAAAGGGCACCGAATTAAAAAATTTGGCCTATAAGCCCCTGTCAGGGTCATCGTGCGAATGTTTGAATACAGAATCACAATCTGCTTAAGGAAGTTACACGAGAAAGTTCTTGGCCCGTCCGCACGCCGCTGCATAGACTCATCAACGATACGCTTCGTGGTTCATGCGTGTCCGGTGTCAGACAGGGTGGATCCGATATTCAGTACGAACAGCCGCCAAGGTCGTTTCATAGCAAGTTGCGCAAGAAGTACTGCTTGTTCTCTCAACGCGGGCGCCTGCGGAGCATGGCAGAGAGAGCTATTGACTCTGATACGATGATCGCCTAGCAACCACAACGACCGATAGACAAGTAATAGTAACCCTTGATGGCAGTCATGTATAGCATTGTAAACTTCGGGTCTCTTCTGGACCTACGGTGGTCCGAAATGATTAACTTATGTACAGTTACCTGACGGTTCCAGCAGGTCAAAACACACGAGGCCCACATTTGCGGCCACTCGGTCCGTGAATCCTCGAGCAGCGGCATGAGCCATTTCGTTGCATGGGAGTCCTTGATGTGCTGGAGTCCAGATGAGAGCGATGTCGTTTTCCGGAGTGTGAGCGACAAGTAGAGAGTGCGCAAGGTTGGTAATGTAGCCACTACTGAAGTTCCGGATAGCATTCTTAGAGTCACTGATGACGACATCCCAATCAGGTAGCCCCGATGCGAGTACAATGGCGCCCTCTTAGGCGTCGCCCGCCGAGGTGGTTTTGATTGATGCTAAACGAACAGTGTTTCTCTGGTTGTCTGCGATATTTAGTGGTGTAGGCTGCGGCGTTCACATACTAGACTCCTTCTGCCTGTCCATAGCTGCGTTGTAGCGCCTTGGCTCGAAGTTTCCGGCGTTTGATGTGAAATTTGGGGTGCATGTTTCTGGGTAGGGGTTGGATGTGGCATTGGCCGTGTATGTTCGGATGAAGTTGATGTCGCTTGTTTTCGTTGAATGGTGGAGCGTAGTGAAGTTTTCTCAGGATCTCACGCCCAGCTTCAGTGGTGGTGAGTCTGTGCATGGAATTGCGATGATAGATGCGCTTCGGTTAATTCTTGAATGGTATTGATTGTGACTGCGGCCATCATCCTTTGTGTGAATGCTCTAATTGTAATACCATGAGGGACAAAGTTCACGTTTTTTCAGCTGCTGGGACCATCATACCCTTACCATGCACCAACTCGACCAGCAAACCCTCCTACTTAAATGTTAGCGATGTTGTAGCTATTTCCAAGATTTCCAAGAACGATGATCTATGAGCAAACCTATCGACTGACCAAACAGATTCATAAGCGTTGTCTTATGGACGATAAATTCGATAAGCCACTGCTATTTTTACGTAAGGATGGCCTCCACCCCTTCCACTATAGGCCTGTATCCTTCCGCATGCGTGACTGCAACACCTTGTGTGTTTCGAGAGGGGTCCGTGATAGCTTGCAAGGAAGCTACACGACTTCTTGTGTTCCTATAGAGAGACACTTATTTGCTGGGCGTTCGGTGACATTGAAGCTTAGGTGAAACAATGGCCGGGCTTGATCGACAGGCTAAACATGCCTGTAGCTACTATCCACCACAACTACATCCAGGGTTTCGTTCAGGTATCTTTAAAGAATTGCATTAGATCCTGGAGTTTTGCGTGCGAAAACCACGATCTGTTTATGAAGCACGCCGTAGTGGAGTGGCGGACTCCCAATTAATTTTGACCACCATGCGGTCATTTTAACGTGCCCCTTAATCTAAGAACATGCGCGTTTTTGCATTCCGCCGCCATCGAAATGCGGCCGCTGCCGCCGCCGGGATTGAACCCGTGGCCTCAAGCTCAGCAGCGCAATATAGCCACTATAAGCAACGACGGCGGGTTATTTCATCTGCCAGAAATCAGCCTTTTCCCGAACGGTTCTGAAAAAGAAAAAGCTTAGCTCTATATAAACTAATTTATAGTATTGCTCCCTTTAGCGTCCCTTTGAAGTGCTCGAAAATCGCTTCTAGAAAGGTTCGTCATTGCACCAACAGCTACTCGGCGGGCTGAAAAAAGGCGCCGACGCCCAGCTGAGCCATCAAATGCTTTCCTTGTTTACATCTCGTCGTCGTTTAACGAGAGCTCAGCGTCTTCGTCCTCGCGCGCGTACTACGTTACGCGGTTCGCTCGTACACGGCCCCCACACGACAGGCCGTCTAGACAGCCACGCGTGCACGTCACACAACGGCGACGGCAGGCGTCGTCGCGCGTACGTCCGGCCACTTAACGTCACGGCGATCGTGGAACAAGATTTTCGCTACGCACGACTCTGCTGACGACGTCTTGGCGGTGAGACGATAGTTAAAGCAGCACACTTGAATAACAAGGAGACACAAAATAAGAACACAGTTACCAATTAACTCACCAATTTTATGGTCGCGAATACGATTCTTGGACGCGGCGGCCACATTCTCAAGGGGCGGATGCAAAACCGTTCGTGTACTGGATACAAGTGCACGCCAAATAACCCCAGGAGTTACGCCACCTCTGATAGCCGAATTGCTACTTCGGGACATCAGACAATGAATGAATGAATTACATGGCGCTGCTCGAACATCGGGACGAAGAAACAGCAGACCAAGTGGGTACTGACAAAGAGAACATATAAACGTATGCGGAAGCAATAAATTCGATTACTGAATTATGTCTCCAGTAACAATTAGGCCTACACGTCGACAAGTGAGTGACATAACTTTATTTGAAATCCGGCGATTGGGAGGGCAGGGCCTGGGGCCGCCTAGATGGCCACTGAGAACTGTTGCTCCCGCACGGCCTCCGTGGCTCGCTGGACGGCCCGAAGTTGGTCTTGGAGTTCTGAGCTGAGCAGCGCGGCCGACCCGCAGATTGTAAGCGGCAAAAACTAAGTGTTGCAGTGCTCTGACGTTGCAGTGCATTCTAATTCCGCTGCTTGCTCACTGGGCTGTTTCGTCACAACGCTCTTTCATTGACGAGCTGTTCAGTATAGGCAGTTTTATAACGTATCGTTCTGTCACTGCGTTTATTCGTCACTGCGCTGCAACATCACTTTGCTTTTTTGTCGTCAAAGCGTCTCCTAGTAGCACTACTTTATTCAATGTTCTCTTTTGTCATTGTGTTGTTTCGTCGCTACTGTTTACTAAACGACAAAAGCAAAGGAAAAATGGGATAGCGAAGAACTGGCTATACTATAATAAATAAACGTACTATAAAGAAAGCATGAAAAAGTTTAAAGAAGGTACTACAAGGAAGAAGATTTGATAAGAGTCGTACACTGTCATGGATGATAAATGCATGAATAGTGCGTGCATAATTAGACGGCATACAGCGAAGTTGAAAAATCTTGCGTAATAACGCTTCATAACGAAATCTCGACACGACGAACGCGTAAAACAAACAAAAAATCAACTTAAGTGCGCAAGCAAAAATTCGCAACCCGTGACTCATCGAAATGGGAAGTCGGCATCACCCTTCACCTCATAAATTAGCGGACGATACTTTTCTCTTTTTTTCCCCCCTACTCGCAGCGTGAAGTCCTTCAAATAACACATACCACTGGACACGAAATTGAATCTGAGTGGCCCGTAGGTGTTAACATAGTGAAAGCGAGGACGAACACACGCAAAACGCAATTGGCTCGTGTTGTCGTGGCTGTGTTTTGTTTGTGCTCTGCTTCGTCCGTATACCCCGTTCTCTTGCTATGTTAGTTTTTGTCCGCGCTGCTGATCACCGTTTAGACCTGTTCACCGTTTAACTTCATTCCTCGCTACGCTCTCGCCCTACCTTTCTGAAACCAAATTTACGGAATGCATATTTGCCGCTAAACAGACACACACATAAACGAAGACTTACTGATGACGGCACGATCCTTTTAGCGGCAAATATGCACTTCAGCAAACACCAACTATAGGCCAAGAAACAGTTCTTCTGAGGCACATTTACGATGCACTTCACACGAGTGGGTTCGTCGAAGCAGGCGCCGGCCAATAATAATCCTTACCAACACTTATTGAACCTTTAAGCACACAAAGCCCGAACTTGCACCTAAATGAAAATTAAAACAACTTGTTCACCACTTTGGGTGTCTATGGATTATAAACCCATGAAAAAAACATATTACGAGTTAAAACCTAAGTAGTCTAGTATTTAATTATTTTAATTAGTAATTGATTTCCTGAGCTGTGCATGACTGAAACATCACTCCAGCACATCTAAAACGCTACTATGAGCCTTGGGTTAAGTTTCGAGCGCTTAAAGCAGCATCTTGAGATATCAAACTCAGCGCATCAAAAATGATACGTTCGATTATGTGGTGTTATGATTAAGCACGTGGAGGAGGCATTATAACAAAATTGATCGTTGTCACAATGGAACATTATTGCACAAAACAAAAAAACCAATTCGGAACCTATAATTAGAGATACATTAATCGCATTCACAAAAAATAAGGACGCTACAAATCATGCTCACAAAAAAAAAGGCACCCTAGAGCTTCTACAAAACAAGCACAGGCTACACGCGTATAAAAAATGAGAAGCGCTGTTAAAGCTGGGCTGAATTAACTTAGTCGAATTAGCGGTTCTAGTAAAACTGTGGCAATGCTCGCGATCGGCAGAAATTATTACATGAGCGCCACAGTCATAGCAATGGTAAAGCTGATCGATGGAGTATTCATGAAATTAAGAAGATGAGAAACACGAACGGGTGCAAGTAGAATTGAGTGAACATAACACTAGCGTAGGCGGCTGGTTAGTGGCAAAAAAAAAATTATTATACAAAGAAAAAGGTTCGCGACTTCGGCCCGTTATTTGACTCCGCGTTATTTCCTAGCTGTCTAGATCTGCTCGCCAACTAGTTTCTAGCCTCGCGCGGTCACCTGAACAGCGCTGTTCAGCGGCAACCTCCGCTTTCCACGCAGTCGGCGCGACGCTTTCGAACAATGCTTTGGAAGCAAGTATAACCACGCAAGATAAGTGTTGCGCGTGGCCCGCCACATCCCTTGTAGGTATGCTTGGGCTCTCACCCTACGCGCATGACGTCACAGCTTGAAGTGCACAGGCCTTCCGTTACCTATGGAATGCCTCCGAGTTGGTCAAAGGAGATCGCCAGTCCGTTTGTGTTCTGTGGAAACCCGCAAAGTGGGGGCTGATATAATGAAAAATAAAACCAGCATTCCTACCTATACACGGGCAGCGCTGCGGAACGCCGACAAAAGAGAGACGAGGAGTATAGACAGGACTTGCGCTTTTTCACAACAAAGATTTTATTGAAAGGGGTTGCTTATATACACGACAACCCGCAACAGAAAATAAAAAAAATATAAAAAATCACAAGGGTACATTGGTAAACCCAAGCGATAGCAAATAAACGACAGAACATGGTAAAGCGGACACAAGAAACAAGAAAAAAAAAAAAAAAGACGCCGATCACTTATTGTAAGCAACACACTTGTCCTTATGGTAATAAATATATCTGGCAGCAAGGGTCACAGAACTTTGACATACATATACATTTCTCTCGTAATAAGTTAATATGAAATGCTTTAATTATTAAAACGAGGCTGAATTTCTTTAGCTTTCCTGTAACATACGAAGTAACAGAAAACCTATCCGCCTTTCTTTCGCACCTTAGTGAGGTCTCCAATAGGTCTAATGTACGTAATTTCTGACAGTTTTCTATTCTTGTGCAGTCTACTACTAGTTCAGGGGCCTCCTTTTCAGCGCTTGTACGTGCCATTTCTCCTTTTCCGTTTGTGCAACTTTCTTGCGCCGCTAGATCATGCATGTTCATTTTCCATTTCTAGTGCCCCCTTCTCTTTATCTTCTTTCCACTACCACCTCTCCCTTTGTATGGGGTAGCTCCCGAAGCACTCTAGAATGACCCTTTCTCGGTGGCGTTGGGTATCCGCCTTAATCTTTCCACAACATTTTTATATCTTCATATGTATCTCTCTCTCTCTCATCCGCAACTCCCGGCAAAATTCAATCACCGCGCGTTATGAAGCAAAGCGACAGAGGCTTCACAAAACAGCAAAGACGCCCTTCCACCTCCGCCACCGGCATCCCGACTACGCGCGCGGCCAAAGCGAAACATTATTGCCATCCAGAAGGCAAGCCACCCGCACCGTATGCAAACACACGCTTCGCATTCGCGCGAGAGGGCCCACGTACGGTGTGTGTATACGCCATACCGAAAGGGCGACAGAGTAACGGAAAAAAAATAAAAAAGTGAAAAGGTGCTGACAACGACACTCCTAGAGACAATGTATATGCACGACACAGGCGAGGCAAGTGAAAGGGCGGAGGAGTGAGGGGGGCAGAACGACGACAACGATGCGGGAGAAGACAACCTCCAGGGGGAGAGGGAGCGACCGGGCTTGAACGTAAGGCAGATGAAAGTAAAGAAAAGAATTAAGGGAGAGAATTACGAAGGTGGTTGTCGGGGATCAATACAGCGCAGTCGGCGCTCGCCCCGCCGGTGCATGGGTGCCTTCCTTGCGCTGCGACTAAGCAAGGGCCGCCCGCCACTTGCTCCTACCGCGTTTACTCTATTCTATGCCGCGCCCTCGATTCTAACGGGCACCCCACTTTTCACGGGCGGAAACGGAAACTGCAGTGACCTCGATCGTAACGCACACCTTGATCTTAGTATTTTATAAAGCGCAAAGTACAAATACCCTTGATCGGTCACTCACCAGATATTTTCACAATATGAGAGACAAATAGCCAATTCTTCTGACTCGGAGGTGCGACTTGAACACCAGCTATGTACGTAGGTGGTGTCCCGTGATTTCAAACCTTCAGCGCTCGCAGGAGATTCCGAAGGCCGAAGAACGGCAACACAACACCTTGGAGGTGTGTAAAGGACCTATTCGAGATAGGGCGTGGGATTTCTGCAACACGTATTACAGTTTTCGTATTGTATTAGATTCTAACGCGCATATCATATTTTAGTCAAAGCTTTTCCGGCAGAAAAGTGCGCGTTAAAATCGAGTAAATACGGTCGTGCTTCTTTCATTCCCTCCATACTTCTTAACCCTTTTGTTCTTTCGTTTTTTTGTTTTTGTTTTTTTGGCCTCTCTCCTTTATTACCTCCCACTTGCTCTCGGCGCTTCTTTCATTCCCTGGGCTTTCCTCTTTCATTAATTTCTTTGTCTTCGTTCTCTCTCCATTGTCAGTCGCCTTTTTTTTTTTTGTCTCTTTCATTAACTTTTTTCTCCTGTGTTTTCATATATTTTTCTCATTCTGAGACACTTTCCTCCTCGTCAAAGACATTTGTCATTTCTTTCCGTTCATAATTTCGCTCTTTCCTCCTGCCTTTCTTGCTGACTGGTTTGATTCCTTCTCTCTATCCACCTGTTTCCCTTATGGTGTTCACTACACATAAACACCCGTCACGAGCGCTTAAATAACATTCATAAAGCGGGAAGCCAGTGGTGCCTGCGACCGCTGACCTGGTGACGCTTTCGTATTTAATGCCGCATAGCGTCTTACGACCTCTATGCAGTATTAAAAAGAAAAAAAAAACACTCGGCGGTGTTTTATGGCCGCGATTGCGGGCACCTGCCGCATTCCGACGGGAGCGGCACGCAAAAAACGCCCGCGTGTCGTGTGCTTTGGGTGCAAGTTATAGAGGACCACGTATACGGCCAAACTTAACCTAGACTCTGCAGTTACGGAGTCTCCCGAAGTTGTTGTGGTGCGTTAAGAGGGTCCTTTATCTTGGGGCCAACTCATTTTTTTTTCTTACTCAAACGCGTGTAAAATGCGTCTCTCATAAGAAATGCTCTTATGAGAGAACCGCGCTAGACCGATTTGAATAAAATTTGCTGTATTTGACAGAGGAGGTTAAGTTCTGGAGACTCAGGGAAGCAGAATATCGATTTGCTACCTTGAATTATTTATTTTATTCGCCTAAAATCGGCTATTAAAGAAATAGCACCGCGAAGTTTAGAAATCCATAACTCTGCACCAAGAACAGGTACCGCAGCTCTGTAAACTGGTCAATCCCGAAAGTTGTGTCAGTTTTACCATTCATTCCAAGTGGACGTTCCCTCTGCATCAATCAATACATCAATCGCAACATGTGCACTATAGTGAACGAAGCTGCCCATTAGGTTAATTTTCATTTTAATTTACTGTAAAATACTTACTGGTACTCGTACTATTCCAACCCCAGTCTGAAGCATGTTCCTTAAGAAACGGTGCACTGCACTGACATTGTTTCAGAAAGGAAATTTTAGGTCTTTCTATCTTTACCAATAACAAAAAAGCACACATCAGACTGCCCATTGTCACGTAACAAAGAAAAACGGTGTTTTCAGTAAACTCTTCGCGCTGGTCTGCTAACAATAACAATTAATGATATTTTTCAGCAACTAATGAAAGTGAAATTTGTCAACATCCTTATGGAGTTCACACGAGAGCTGAGTATGTATAAATCGAGAACATTTTATTTGCATTCATCGCGATGGAAAAATTTACACCCAAAAAATACACTTTTGCTACATTACACAATTTATTATGTAATTTTGACGTACACCATTATCAGTGATATCTCTCGCGGGCATTTACTTTCTTGACCATCGCACTCGAAGAACATTGCTTTCGGAATGAATGAATGAATGAATAAACCTTTATTTGAAACAGTGAGTTAGTTGCCAGTCGAGGTGGGAGGGTCCCTTATTCCAGGAACCCTCTGGCTTGGATCGCCCTCCGGGCCCGGGCGACGAGTTCGCGCTGGTCGACTAGGTCCGGCTTGGAGATCGCAGCCTCCCACGTCTCTGCGAGGAGGGTTGGGTCTGCGTCTGCTGCTATTGGTTGTGTCGTTGTAATGCTTGCTCGGGTGTGCTTGCATTGCAGTAGGAGGTGTGCCAAGGTGTCTGGCACGTTGCAGTGTGGACAGGTGTAGCTGTATATCGTCGGGTGGAAATGATGCAGTAAGCTTCCGTGGGTGAAGGTATTGCTCTGGAGTCGCCTGTAGTCGGTACCTTCGTTTCTCGTTATTTTTGGATGTGGTGGGGGGTATACCCTGCGTCCAAGCCGATAGTGCTGCAGTAGCGCTTGATAAGTTTGCGGTATTGATTCCGTTTCCTCCGCTGATTTGGGTGGGTGGGACATGTCGAAAATCTCGTGCGGGGAGGCCCGGTTGACGCTTGCGCGGGCCGCGGTGTGTGCCGCTTCATTCCCCTCGAGTCCCTCATGTCCCGGAACCCACATGATGCAGGTGTAGGGGGGAGGAGTGTCGCCACGTTTCAGTATGTTTATCGCTTTGACGGAGATCCTGCCCTTCATGTAGTTGCGTGCCGCTGTTTGAGAGTCGGTGAAGACCACTATGGCATCGTCGCTTGTATGGGTGGCGAGTGCTATAGCGGCCTCCTCTGCTGTGTCCGCGTGTTTGGCGAGAATTGTAGCCAACGCCAGTGTCGTTCCCCTGTAGTCTGTGACGCTGATGGCGAAAGCGTTTCGGCCCGGATACTTGGCTGCGTCCACGTAGCGCGCCTGCGGGTCGTTACGGTGCTTGTGTCTGATGGCGTTTACCCTAGAGAGCCGTCTGCCTCGATGGTGTTCTGGATGCATGTTCCGAGGGATCTGATGAACTTGTAGGCAATCTCGGAGCTTCGACATGATCTTTTCCTTACGTTCGCCATCAAGTTCTAGGTTGATTGCGTATCTTGTGCGTCGGAGGACTGCTCGGCCTGTGGTTGTGATCTTGAGTCTCTCGATCTGGTTGATGAGGTGCGCTTCCGCAAGTTCTTCCCAGGAGTTGTGAACTCCCATGCGAAGCAATCGGTCAGTGGAGGCGGTTGCTGGTAATCCTAGGGCGAGTTTCGTGGCCTTTCGTATTAGGAGGTTTAGCTTTTGTTTCTCGGCTGTCTTGAGGTTGAGGTAAGGAGTTCCGTATGTAATTCGGCTGTACAGGAGGGCTTGTATCATTCGCAAGGTGTCGTGCTCTTTGAGGCCATTGCGGCGATTTGCCACGCGTCGTATCAGATGTGTCAGCTGTGCCACAGTGTTCTGTAGTCTAGGGAGTGTGGCGGAGCCGGACCCGTCCTTGTGTATGTGGAGTCCGAGGATTCGAAGTGAGTCGACCTTCGGTATCGGGACTCCCTGAAGAAGGACTTGTGGGTCCGGTGCGTCGTGGCTTGGGGGCCGGCCCCGGGTGCGTGCCGCGAGTACTAATAGCTCGGATTTATCCGGGGCACAGTGGAGGCCGCAGGTATTCAGGTACCGTTCGATGATGTTGACCGCCTCCTGAAGACGGTCCTCCTGTTCACCCGTGCTCGCGCCTCTCGTCCACAGTGTGATATCATCTGCATATAGAGCATGAAATATCCCTGGGATGGTGTCTAGGAGGCGGGGAAGTTTGAGGAGGGCCACGTTGAAGAGGAGTGGCGAGATTACCGAACCCTGCGGCGTACCCCTGTTAGGTAGGTGAAATGTCTTGCTCCGGAGATTGGCAATTCCCACCGTGGCCGTACGGTTGGTGAGGAAAGCGCGTATGTAGGCGTATGTTTTCGCACCGCAGCCGATATCTTCTAGGTTACGGAGAATGGCTTCATGGCTCACGTTATCTAAGGCGCCCTTTACGTCTAGAGCTAGAATGGATGACTTGCTGTGTTTGCTCAAATGGTCAAGAATATCTTCCTTTAGCTGGAAGAGGACGTCCTGCGTGGAGAGCATCTGGCGGAAGCCGAACATGGTGTGTGGATAGCGATCGTTGTCCTCGAGATGTGTGGTGAGCCGCTCGTTGACCATGTGTTCAAATAGTTTCCCGGCGCAGGACGTAAGGGAGATGGGGCGGAGATTTGCGATGGAGATGGGTTTGTTCGGCTTGGGTACCATGGTCACCTCCGAGTGTTTCCAGGCTGTTGGTAGCTCGCCCTTAATCCAGCAGTCATTATAGTACCGAAGGAGAGCCGCCAACGCCCGAGGGGGTAGCTGTCGAAGGTGCTTGTTGGTGACTCTGTCTTTGCCCGGGCTCGTATTGCGTGTTAATCTAGAGAGGGCCGCCTGTAACTCTGCCTGTGTGAAAGGCCGGTCTAGCTCTTCGTTGGACGCTCCTTCGTACTCCCTGGTGGTGGAAAGGTTGGTGGCAGTGGTGTGCGGGTTAGCTGAACCGTGTAGCTTCGTCTGAAGTTCTTGGAGAAGCTGATCCTCTGTGCCGCCATAGTTGTGGATTAGCCGGTGAATTGTATGTCTTTGTTGGGTTTTGGTGTGGGTGTCGTCAACCAGTGCTCGAAGTATATGCCAAGTTTTCTTTGTGCTGAGCGTCCCTTGAAGTTGGTCGCAGAAGGATCGCCAGTTCTGGCTCGCTAGCTGTTCAGCGTACTCCTGTGCCTGCGTGCTTAATAGGGCAATTCGGCACTGGAGCTTGCGGTTGAGCTTTTGCCGTCGCCATCGTTTGAGAAGCGATCGCCGAGCCTCCCATAAGTGCAGTAGGTGATTATCGACCGCTGGATTGTCCTCGTCTAGATGAATCGTCCTAGTGTGGCCGTCAGCCGCACCCACGATACCGTATAGCCAAGCTTCAATGTCTTCAATGTCCGAAACGTCGTCAAGCTCATTCCTATACGCGTTCCAGTCAGTGAGTCGCGCCTTTCCTGTCTTGGGCGCGCGGTGAGATTGTTCAACCTCGATTTGAATTATGTGGTGATCGCTCCCTAGCGTGTCTGGGAGTCGGGTCCACGTGGCCTTTCGCACGTCTCGGCTGAACGTGAGATCAGGATTGGTGTCCCTCGACACGCTGTTGCCCACTCGTGTTGGTTGGAGCAGGTCATTCCATAGCGTAAGGCCGTGCTGTTGTGCGGCGTCGTGAACCCGTGCCCCTTTCTTGGTGGTATTGGGGTAGCCCCAGGCCGCGTGTGGGGCGTTAAAGTCCCCCACTACAACAAGCCGGTTACCGTTAACGCTCTTGCGAAGCTCCCGGACGAAGTGGTCGTAGTGGAGTAGCTGCTCTCGCGGTGGGCTGTAGAGGTTGACCAGGTATAGGCTCTGTTGATTCTTGCGAGTCGGCAACACCTCCACTATGGTGTGTTCGATTCCAGTGTCTTCAATTTCGTGCGGCTGTGCGGTTAGTGTCTTCTTGACAAGAATTGCGGTGCGGGAAGTGTGTGCCACAGTGGTGTAGCCGGGGAGCTTTATTTTCTTGGTGTTGGTTTCCTGTAACGCGATTATATCAGGATTGTTTGTTTTGAGATAGTCTTGCAGGTTGGCCGAGCGGGGTCTATAGGATCTGCAATTCCAGTGCCATGTAGAGCGCGATCTTAGGATAGAGCGAGAGCGTCTACGGCCAGGTCTTTGTTGAGGCGAGGGCCCCTGTGAGCTGTCCGAGGTGGTAACCAGCGCGGGGAAGTCTTCGGTGCTTGAACTCCAGTGATTCTCTCGGGCGCGAGCGTTATCAAGCTGCTGTCTTCTTACTTGGTAGGGGGGGGGGGGGGGGGGGCGGGTTGTTACGGAGTTTCTTCTTGCATTCCTTGCCTGCCGTTTCGTGGTCTCCGCCGCAAATCTTGCACTTCGGGTGACAGTCATGTTCTTCCGTGACCCCATCGCGCCCGCATGTGTAGCAGAACTTGGCCCTTGGCTGAGGACAGATATCCTGTCGGTGTCCGATGGCGCCACAGGTTCTGCAGTATTGGACGGATTTTCGGTAGGGCTTGCATCTGTAGTCACCGCTCTGGTACGTTACGTAATAAGGGACGTGCTGTCCGTCGAAGGTGATAACCGCGGCTGTTGAAGATCCTAGCATGCGTGCGCCGAGAACCGTGTATCTTGAGTCCACTCGAAGGCCGGCAACAATCTCCGCGGGACTTGTACCCGGTTCGAGGCCGTATATCACTCCACGGCACACATCGTCTGGGTGTCGAATGTGGAAATTTTATGCTATTCGACAGTGTTATAGTACACCGTCCACAGGGAAGCAACGGGGTCGCAGCGTTCCAGGGAGTTAATTCCAGAAATGCAGACGACATTAATTGTTGTCCTTGAAAAATTTTTCACTTAGAAAATGTAATAACAACTTGTTTGTAATTCCTCCTCCTTATGGCGTAATAAACATCTGAATACTTACGCCCATTAATGTTCAAGCAACCCCTCAGACCGAGGAACTGATTGCGCCATAAAGGGTGCGTCACTTAAGGTAGGCAACTTAAGATAGCTGTTGAGAATTAGTTTGTACCTAAAAGATGTTTTTGACCTTTTTATAAACCTTTTATATCATTACACTTTTTTAAGGTTCGGTTAATATATGAATATCTAATGACACATTTTCGGGTGCAATTTTTCCTCAGGACACGTAATCGAATTGCACCAAAGAGGGTGTAACATACACCATTTACGCTGCAGCTTTAAGAAGGCTGCACGGTGTTGGAGACCCATCGTTAGCAGAGGGCGAAATAGGGATCGGGGAGGACGAGGAGAAGGCCACAAATGAGCTGTCGGTGGCAACGATTAATCACAACCGGTGTGTCACGTCAGAAATCTCCAGAAAGCGGGGGATATTGAAGCCGTCGATCGACGAGCGAACAAACGCGGCGCCTCACTGCGCTACCGAACGACAGGACTTGGAGAAACGCACACTATCGTTACAGGGGATCACTAGACCCTTGTCGAACGTATATAGTCCATATTTCACTTCGCCGAAGCGAGCTCACGGAAACGCAACACTTCAGGCAGCCAGCAAGAAAGAAACAAGTATGCTTCCTTTTCTTTTTTTCAGTTTCAGAAGGAGAGTTGCTGATGGCAGCACCAGCGAGATAGTAGCCCTTTGAGGACGCTTATAGTTACGATCTCAAAGTGTATATTGGAAAATACTACTGACGCTACACAAGCAAATTACGCTTCTTATTTTTAACAAAGAAGATAGTGCGCTTCCTTCCAACAGCTCGCCTGTGCGAACCGGCTGCAACACTTCAGCGTAACTTTTCTCTCTCTCTCTCTCCTCCCCATCTTTCATTCTCCCCCATCCCGCTCCCATGTGTAGGGTAGCAAACCGGTTCTGGTAAACTGGTTAACCTCCCTGCCTTTAGTTCTCCACTCTTTCCTTCCTTCCTTCTTCAATGCCTAGCATGTGTCATGCTCGCTATGATGGATGCACTTTCTTCTTTACCTTTTATCGTCCTTGTCCTTTCCACACTGCAGGGTAGCACACCAAATGTTTCCATCCGGTAACCTTTTCTACCTTTCTTTTTATCTCTCTCTCTTTACCCTTCTACAATAGCAAAACGAGCAGTCTTAGTGTGAGGAGAGGTTTCGCAAGGATGAAGAGACGCGAAAACGAATTACGGTTAACAACACCGCACTGAAGTTCTCGTGCCAGGTCGCGTAATTAGTTTCTACAGCATCTACTCAGGTCTACTTAATGGTTTTTTGGTAAATAAGGATTGCATTCTAAAGAAACCTAAGGCTGAAGCTTCCGATTCTTGATAGGTTTTTCTGTTAGGGGGTAGGGGTGGGGCACTGAAATTTGTGACGTCACACTGAGGTACCGGTGCTGTGATTTCGGCCAGAAATTTTGCAAAGGAAAGTTTGCCAACACAACCCCGAGTGCGCGATCCCTCCACCGCAATCTCACAAGGGTTTAGGAAGGTTCCCTGAGTAGGATCCGGGCTGGAGTAGCCCTCACCCCTGCTGTCACCTGCAAGAGGAACGGCTTCGTCAAGGACGACGCCACCTGCTCCAACTCTACGACCCCAGACACTGAATGTGTACCATCCGCTGTGGACTTGTCTAGAGTTACTACTGCATATGGCTAACTGTAGACTTGCTCAGACGGTCTAGCATTGACCGACATGCTGACTGCAGTAGATCACTTCAAGACGACTGTCACTACAGAGACTTACTGGACTTGCTGCAAGATGCGGGTCATTTATGTATCCTGTTTGTTTTATTACTATACCTTAAGGCAGCACACCTCGAAGTTTAAAAAAAAAGAAAAAAAGTTTAGCCTTCATTTTTATCCAGTAATAATCAGCCCTCTACCACCAAATGACTCGAAATGACGTTTTGAAAGAATGCTTTACCGGTATAAATAAATTTACTATTTATCTTCAGTTTCCATTCCAAAGCAGGTAAAAGCAGGGTCACGAGATGCGACCGGATTTTTTGGAGCTGTCGTCCGCGGCTGGCCTGAATTCTGAAGAGCCTGCCCCGGAGGCGGCCAGAGGGCACGGGTTATATTGACACAGCCGCGTGAACAGGTAGCAGAGGCGGTGGCGTGTGTTCGGCTGCGGCGGGACCACCATCGATCGGACTTTCGATTCCTGGCACGGCTCACTCGCCGAAAAAAAAAAAATGGTTGGGCGGCCGAACGGAAAATATTTCCTTTCCTTTTCTGAAATTCGAACGCTTCGTCACAAGACATATCAAATGGTAACGTGGAAGCAGGCCGGTTTCTAAAAACACTCAAAGGAAGGGAAAAGAAGTAACAAATGCAAATTTTACACCATACATATATAGGTTTAGTTGCTTGACAAGTGGCATTTGTCTGTCGTGCTTTCAGGGCTGAAAATGGAACATTTCTTTCCGAAGCCTGATCACGAATGAGAAAACGTTTTTTTTTTTTTTTTTTTTTTTCCGGCTTCAACGTGAATGACATGCACGGGTGGGATGAACATATGTCGAAAGTGGAGCGATATTATTCAAGCACCGCGCAGACAAGGACGAGTTATGATAGAGCTGTCACGCGTTTCGCGCCAAATTCCACGCTGTACTCGTGAGTGACGTCGTGCCGCAAGACGACCCGCAATTTATATCAACGTGGACGCGTGCCTTCTCTTAAAGTTTACCGAGGTATCCCTGTACCACAGTTTCCTGGATTTCGTCAGAGGATCCGCTGTCGCCGCGAAAGAAGCGTGCAGCGCGAGGCAGTAAGAATGAAAGCCGGCTGACACAAGCAACTTCAGAAGCTGCAGCATTGCAATGAGACAGCTCTTTCGTATAATCCAAGTCTAGTCTGCCAGCTGTCGTTATCAGAGCCTTGATAGGTGGAACAAACGAAGCGCCCACACGGTTTAGTGCCGTAATAAGCATGACCGTTATACAGCGACAGTAGCAGCGATAGCTACCTATAGTCATGCTATAGTTGCCGCTATAGTTGCAACTATGGCGATAGTTATGCAGGGACAGCAGCTCTAGCTACATGGAGCTATCGCGATAGTTATGCGCAGCGATGACCGCTATAGCTGTTTACTGCTACAGCGATAGTTGAGGCGATAGATACTTCCAGCTGTAGCGATAGTTACAGCGACAGCCATAACGAGTTCTTCGCTGCAAATGGCGTCGTTGAGGACATCCGTCGTCGATTTAGACAGATGGCTGCAAAATAGCCACCCTATACATCAACCTGGGCAGTACACGAGTGCATCGACTTCGGCCGGTAGTTGGTAAAAGTAATGAACGCCCGATGCACAGCGACAGCTGTTATGTGCTCATCCCCTTCCTACGCGAAATGATGCAATTGGCGTCCGTCATCAAATTTGCCAAATCTTTCAAAAATAACCACCCTGTGCACCAGCCTAAGCTGTGCAGACGATGCGCCATCAATGTTAGCGCAAATTTATAGTGTTGCAACACCGTCAAGAAGGAAGACACAGAAAGACAAGAAGGGAGACACACACGGCGCTGGTGTGTATCTCGCTGGTGTGCATCTCCCTTCTTGTATTTCGTGTTTTTGCGCTGTTCCCCTGTCGAGTATAGTGTTATAACATAAAGCTGTCAGTGATGAATTTGGTGTTTTTTGGCGTAAGTGCCAGACATGGCCGAAGAGCGCTAAGTCAGTGGCAACGACTTTCCGGTGAATCGATGAGCTGCAAAGCGTAGGTGTAACGTGGGTGCATAGAGGCTTAAGAACATTCGCTGCAAATGTGCGTATAACATATATGTATTGCAATTATGATAATGATTCGTGAGGTGTGCTATGAACATAAGATGTATGTTACGGAGGAACCGGTTTACTAGCCAGTAGCACTAGTACCTCACCAGGGCCCTTGGACGCAAGGGCCCAGAGACACGTGCCCTACAAAACGGTACTATCGCAGCAGCAGCCTCTAGAGAAAGGATGTGCTACGAATATTTTGGCCTCATAACTTGCAATTAATCAACATCGTCTATAAAATTTAAAACTAGTTTACTGTCAAACATCGGGTCTGTGCCAAGGAACATGTGCCGGATGGAAAGGAATTTGCTGTCGGTAAGCTAGAACAAAGTGTCTTTCTTTTTTTCTATTCAGCTTCTGTTTCCCGACACTCCAGCAAGACGCAGCAAGCACTCCGGCATAAAACTGTCCAAAATTCAACCCTGGGTCATCACAAGGCGATCACAGTTTATTGCATGATGCGACATGTAGATTGCACGCGATCAATCTGAACTTAAGTATCTTCTCTTTGGCTCCCTTACCCGCTCCGTACACGCATAGTATCACCAGCTGCACAAAGAGCAAGTTCACTTCCTTGCATTTTCCTTTCCTTTCTTTCCCTCTATGCTGCAAAATACCTAAGGAAAGAGGTCTCATAAGGTACCGCAGCTATCGCTATTATTGAGCTCTGGATTGACGCAGGATCTATTTTTTTTTATCTGCAAGGTGTGAAAAAGCAATATGTCCTAATGTCGTCATCATCGTTGTATAGACAGGCTAGTTTTCGAAGCCTGTCCCATGTGGAAACACAGGAAGCACACATAGGTATACCGTTTCCTCGTACGATATCCAGAGGCCTGCATAAGCAAAGTGAGTGACCGTGGTTCTGGTACCGCTGCCACATCCGTCGCTGGCGCAGAAAAGCGAGCCCTCGCGCTATTGGAGCTCTCGAAGCGCGCGGGTTTGAGTGACTGCCTGTGTAGTTTTGCTGCGCATCCTCTCGCGTGCGCGCAGTGTTCCCGCTAGCTCTTCTGGTACCCTTTCCCCTTACGCTCGGGTAGGGTAGTAAACCGCACGCTCATCGAGTTGACCTTCCTACATTTCCCCGTCTGTTTTCTTTCTCTCTCTCTCTTCGGTGGCGGCAGGTACGGCCTTCACTGCTTGACGTTCTCCATGATGTTCCCCGCACGAGAAATATGATTAAGATTTCTCTACAATATCAACATGCTGTCGGAAGCCTCCAGGCGAATATATGTCCCAGACGTCTCTGAAGTTCTATGGTGCTGGAAGTGGTTCTGGAAGCGGTGGCGAAATACGGATAGTATTGTGGCAGGAAAACAAACCGGGGCTGTACCAAATAACAAAAGCGCTAACAAGAGCAACAGAACACAGAACACACGAAGCATTATACATGCTCCTCAATGTGCATATACAATGTATACATAAATAAAACTCAGACCCTATCGACGAGCCCCGCTGACTGTCGATGTCTATGTCCGAGTCATCCCACGCTGTTTCGTGAAAAACGATCAAGTTACCGGGCTCCATTGACTCATTCAGTAAATGCGGGCATGCACCCACCGTGAGATTATACGTGCAAGCGCATAAAGTTTCTAGCTATGATCAGGCACTGCTGGATCTTCGTTCATCTCGCCTTCTTTTCTTTTCTTTCTCTCTCTCTCTCTCAAGCCCGAAAGTAAGTGCTGCCCCCGATTGCAGATCCTGGCGAATATTTCAAATCCAGATATTCCAAATAACTCGTAGTTCGGCAGTACAGGCTGCGGCTCTGTATATACTTTTTACATCGACGTTTGCCGACAACAAGTTATAGGCGATTTCTTTTAAATAAAAGCGGCAGTGGTTCTGCAAGAAAAATCAGCGGCAATGTACGTACCACGAGCACGTATAACGCCGAAACACCAGTGATGGACTCCTTCACGTATGAATATCTTCTTTTATAAAGAAAACATTATTCCGAAAGCAGTCGCGTGTCTTAAGCACCGTTAACGTTTAATCCCCTCATTAAGTCGTGCGCTTATGGGTCGTACGCTGCACCTGTCCTTCAGTCAGCGCACGTATTTTTGCGACGCATGCATGCAGTAACCACCGAGTGTCGATAAAGTCAGAAGGCCCGGCAGCGTGAACCATCACTCCGTCGCACACACCGTCTGCTTCGAGTGTCCTAGTGGGTGTTGAGATTCGGCACAAGGTAGAGTCACAAGAAACTTCGCCGTGTGCTGAATAGGAGCAATGGACAAGAAACCTGCTATGGGAATCAATATCGCACAGCAAAGGAAATAAATAGGAAATGAGATCAGAATGAAGAGTTTTGTGTTAATTCAAAGGGGAATGCCCTAGTGTTTGAATCCAGATGTGGGTGTACAGCTATAAATATTGACAACACGTGCAGAGCGTGTGGAAACTGTGCAGAAACCCTTTGAGCACATTCTGTTAGAATTTCAGAGTACAAATCAAGCGATAAATGTGGAAGCAGTAGACCTGGCCGAAGTGTTAGGCTTACAGGAGATTAGAGGAAACAAATTAAACTGGGCCTCTTCGATTATCCGTCTCTGACAGTCCCGGACTATCCGAAAGGCCACATACGCAACGCTCATTGGCTGAAAGCACCGTCACGGGCAGTCCGGGACTGTCAGGAATGGATAATCGAAGTGGCCCACTGATGTGAAGATTCGAACAAGGCGGCTGGAAGATTGGTCGCGCAAGAGAACGAATAAAACGCAGTAAAGTGAACTTTCTAGTGTGGATAATGTAGCTTAGCGTATTAAGACATTAAAAGGTTTAAATGCAACATAAAGTTCTAAATAAAAATCTCGGTGGCATGTGCAATCATCCCGGTCCAAAAAAGATGCTGCCATCATCATCATCATCATCATTACAACGACCACCATGCGTGTGGAGGGCATTCAAACGTCGGCGCATGAGAGACCGTTAGCCATTGCTATCTATGTTCCGTGATGTACTACAGGACAGAGAGGAATATCTTTTTCGGCTTTGAACAGCTGAAAATAAATTCTTAAGATTGCCTGCACATGACGTCACGAACCTCATGTCGGAGCGCCAGCCAACTTTCCCAGCGATGTTGCAAATAAAATGAAGTACAACCTACCGACGTCTGTACAAGACATCCATAGTAAGTTAGAATGAAGCGCATGCGCGGGACGTGGAGAATGTCGACGAACCGTTTTTTGACGACGTCTGCAAGGTCAGCCCTGGGAGCGTTAGCCAGCGCCTCTCAGGGCTACGATGGCGGCTGTTGAGCGTCCTTTAAACCATCCCGGAAAACGGCAACTCATTTAAAATAACACAGCAACTACAGCAACAGTAGCAACAACAGCAGCGCAGCAGCAACAACATTAGCAATAACGGCAATGACAACAAACACAACACCGAGACACCGGCTCTCACGGTCGGCGTAGACGTGCTGTTCGCATAACTTCTCTCTGGCGTGTCATACGACAGATAGGTATCCACAGTGCGCCGTTGTATACAGCGCGCTCCCTGCGCGCTCAACAAGTCGAAGTGGGTAGAAAGAAAGAGGGCCGCGAGGTTCTCGGCCTACTAAAAATTATTCCGTCCGGCAGGTGTTGCAACAAGACGGTCTCGCGCGCACATGCCCTGACGTTTCCCCGGTTTCGAGGGCTTCCGCGGCCGCGCGCCGTATTACAGAGAGCGCTGCAGTTTTGCGACCAGCTGGCGGACTTATTACACGACCGACCTAACGACGGCGTCCCGCCTTTTTTCAGCGTAGAGAAAGGGTTCCGTGCGCAGCTCGCAAACGACGCCCTAAATGAGATGCTCACCTCTCAAAACAGCATTCGTCATGCAGGAAGTTATTTTCTTCTCTCTCTCTCTGTGTGTCTTGAAGAACACAAGTTTTAAAAGCGTACGGTTGTTACGACACGCACCTCCCTTTCAAAGACGGCCCATACCGTCCGAGAGGACGCGCCGTTTCATTTTAACACAAAATTTAGATGAAAAGCCTGCGGCCTTTTTACGTCGATCAGTCGTCGTAGGTGAATTGCATGAGCAGGTGAGCACGATCTACGAAATCTGTAGGTTGTTCAATAAATAACAGCTGATTTTGAGCCCCCCCCCCCCCCCCCTCACACACACACATGTCAAATAACTTAAAGAAGAATAACCTTGTAAATTGTGATCTTGCCATAAAAACATCCGGCCAGTCTCATACCATGAGAGCAAGCTCGGTGCGCCAGACGTACAAAGCGCGAAAATAGAAACATTGGTGGCGACGCCGCGCTGTAATTCCCGCACCAGCCTGCCGTGACCATCACGAATTTTGACAGCGTCTACTCAGACTTGATAGACTATTAAATGTGAAGAAGCACTGTGCAGCACTCGAAAAGAACCAATTAAACGACCAAGTTTACGGGTGCTTTTATTGTCGCCAAAACGGCCCGAGTATTCGTGACGTGACGCTGACGTACCGGCGCTCACGTTTCTGTGCGATATTAAAGGAGGAGGGGGGCTAGCCCTTCATTTATTTGCCAGTAATAGCCAAGTTTTCCCCACCATATCAATGAATATAGAGAGTTTTTAAACGGTACTTGACCCGGTTAAACTGATTGCTGCAGTTCTTTGGTGTCCCCATCGTGTTTAAATAAGAGTTTTAGTTTTACTAAACATATTATTTACGCAAAACTTTCTCTAAAGCACACAAACCTCTAAATGGACCCCGTGGCCCATTCTTGGGCCACGGAGTACGTGCCACTGGGTGTGTGCCCATTCTTGGCCAATGCACCACAATGGGAATGTAGCACTCCTACACAAAATATGTATAATCCTTAAATGTAGAGAAAATGTGTGTGGCACTAATGGCGATGACAGGTCATCGCCCTCCTTCATTTTACAGGCATCATGCATTGCCTTCGTCCTCGTGACATATGTGCACCAATGTCTCGCATTGTTGCATTTCGACATAGCTTGTGAGCAGCAGTGCATAAACAAAGAATGCATGACATTAAATGCATATGCATTGTATGGTGCTACACGCTGCATTGGATGAAAATAAACAATTGTACGTGTTTTGTTGCATAACATTTGATTAACCAATTCAGTAAATCTTCAATTTACATTGATTGCAACATGTACGTTGGAGGTGCATAATTTTTTACCCTTAGCATACGCCCTTGACAGTTCGACAAACTCCACGTTTTGTAGAGAGGCTTACCTGGGCAGGCGGACACCAATGACTATAACAATTATATCACTTACTTGGATAACGATAATGCATTTCCTATATATATATATAACCACAATTTTTTATGGGGCTTGTTTATGTTGCTTATTTAGATTACTTAATTCGTTGTTATTGAGCTTTGTACGACACACACTAACATCGAAAAGACGAACGCTGACTGGGAACGAAGACACAAACTGACACGAAGAAGCGCAAACTAGCAACTGGTTTATTGTCAGACTAGATCACATATTTAAATGAACGCAGCGATGCGTTGCGACTGCATGAGCAAAGTGGAGAAGGAAATCAGCAGATCCTCTCAGATCACGTCCTCACATTTCTTGCTCGCTATTTGTTAAGGTTTTTTCCCGCGTACGTAATTCCGGCGTCAGTGAGCACGACTGAAGGCGAACTCACCTCACTTGTCTTATTCTTCTATCTCTATAATTTGTCAAGTTTATCTTGTCACTTTATTTTTGCATTTCTTTAGCGACTACTGTTTGTCTTGTCATACTCTCGCATGCATTTGAACATTCGACAAGTGGACTTGTCGAAACGTTGGCTTCTGCTTTCATCTTGTTTTCGTGTTGTTCATCGTCTTGAATTTCCATCTCCCGCATTTCCCGTGTTTTCCCAAGTAACAAGGATGTGATTCAGATATAGAAGTTACATAAACAGGGATGAAGTTCCTCAAAAAGGCTGGCCAACGTTTCGATAGGTGTTTCCTATCTTTGTCAAGGATAACAAGGGGAACTCACCCTGTTTCGTCATCATCAGCTGGCATGGAAATCCAAAATCAAGAAGGGGGCCGACGGACAGAGATAGGTTCACCTATCGAAACGTTGGTCAGCCTTTCTGAGACACTTTATCCCCGTTTATGTAACTTCTATACTCCATTAAAGTGCTACTCCATCTGTCAGCCCCCTTCTTGATGTTAGATGTTATTGAGACACCCGTCTTCAAGTCACATCCAATAATCATGTATGTCTCAACTTTTTTTTATAATTTACTTTATTCTCATTTATTAAAGTAGCGGATACACGCAGTTAACTCCTTAACTGCGTGAATTCTTGTTTTCATGTGAATAAAATACACAACTGAATTTCTGTCCATGTTATATAAATGCCCAAACAAACCTCACTATTCGAAAGAAACGCATGGCTGCGATTTTATGAGAGGGAATTGTCGCGTATCATATGTGACATGACATAACCTGCAGTTATACGTACGTACTATCGACCAAAAAAGTTTACGGACCACGGGATCTCATAAAACGCTAAATATCCGAGCAGCCTTTAAAAGTAGCCAGTAAAATCGTAAATCACAGTGTTGTTCGCATATACCAGTAGAGGCTGGAAATGGGAATACCAGGCTGCGTTTTGAGGCTGCGGAGATATTCAGCTTTTTGTCAGATCCCTTGGTGCGTAAACTTTTTGGGTGGATAGTACATTTCATAACCAAGCGGGAAGATGATTGAACTGAAGCAAAGCTGCAACAAGTATCATTACCCCTTGAAGAAACTTGAAACCTGGCTGTAATAAAATAAGTATTTCTCTAAGCTCTAGTTAGTACAAGCTTCTTTAAAATGTGATGACGTCATTCATGATTGACTAAATGATAGCGTCAATATATATGCCCGGTCACTTAGTGCGCTTCCTTTTTTGGAGATTTGAGCATTGCGTAGACTTCAGGAGGTTAACGCAAGGCTTCTTCGTCTTCCTCCGACAGTTTTTTGTTGTTGCTCTGGTCTTTAGATCACGGAACATGGCCGGCCCGACGCTATGTTTATCTGAAAAAGTGCCGGAATTTTAATTTTCTGATGTGAATGTACTTCACAATAATGATTCTGATCAACAGTAGAGCCTGTAAAAACGTTATATTTTGCCCCTAAATTTATTTTCTCGCAAGAAATATCTGCTTGCGTCCACAAAACAGCCAATACATGCTGTGTCACACACGGCACAGCAGCACAATTGCAGCACAATTTCATGCTGTGTCACACACGGTAAAGCCATGAATTCTTGCCACACTGGACCAACATAATGTCTTGTTCAAAATTTCACAACAGGCTGATAAAGAGCAAACAGACCATCCGCTGCTATTTTTTCTGCGCTGCTTTCCCGTTTAACATTTATGAGAACAATCTGTTGACGAACTTTTTGCGCATTGTGTGACGAGCTGCTGGCATTCATACTTCAAGAAGAAATAACTGAAAAAGTGTTTCCGGAACTACAGCCTATATGAATTTCAGAGCTAGAAATGACAGATTCTGGGTAATTATATGTTGGTTTCCGTCGTGTTTAATCTAATAAAGTTAGAAGTTGATATGCGTACCATATACGATGGTACATGAGACAAGAGGCTAACGGGCGCTGTGGATGGTGAAGCATCTTGTCTAAGCCTGTCACTTGCCCCTCGAATGTGTGCGCACAGGTAGCGTTTACTTGCGATAGGAAGTTTAGTGTTTTCATTCATTCGTATCTTCTCTGAAGCTTATTATGTGTTGTATGTCTAATCATGCAATAACGGAAAAGGCCAAAAAAGAAAAGGAAAAAAGAGACCCAGAGGTTGATGATGAGATTGTGCAAGTCAGTGGCAGCGCTTGGAAGAGACACCTGCAACCTGCTATATAAGTGTTCTCCAAATCTAAACCCCCAGCGACGGCTACCTCTGAGTAACAGACACTAATCTCGAAGGCTACGCTTTTGTGGAAGCAACAGACAATTTGTATAGCATTGAGCCATGACGTGTTTCCGGTTTCTGCAGTCATTCACTGCGACTGCAGTTTACAAAAGCAGTAGCTCCAATATTGGCTTCCGTTACTCTGAGGAAGCCGTTGCTGGGCGGTGGATATTTTGAGTCCTCTGAGTCAGTTTTGTGCGAAGAGAATTTAGTTTTTACTTTTTTTTTTCTCGGCTCTTGTTTCTCCTCCGTGTCCTTATATCCCCCTTTTTTTTTTTTTGCACTTGCATTCGATATTCGAAATCAATTCTTGATTAATATTTGCCTTCAATTAGTTTAAACGTATTGAAGGAGTGAAATTTTTAACCCTGTAATACCACACGTGGTAAGTTTATGCTACGCCGAGTTTGATACCTCAAAATTCGCGTCGCCTGTAGTAGCGTTTTGATTACACAGGAACGAGTTTTCAGTTGGGAAATGTTCAGAAACACAATTAATTATTAATTACTATAGTAATTAGCTTTTAACACAAATAACATTTCGTTGTTGTTGCTGTTATCGTTTGTGCAAATGACCATGACCAAAATAAAGAAGGTGAATAAATTGTTCTAGTTTTCTTTGATTTATAACTGTGTTTGGACATTTCAGGGCTAAAAATTTTGAGATCTAACACACCGAGGAGACGCTGCTAAGCACGAGGTCGCGGTATCAAATCACGGCCACGGCGGCCGCATTTCGATGGGGGCGAAATGCAAAAAAACAACAACAAAAGTTAATCCGGAGTACCCCACTACGGCGTGCCTCATAATGAGATCGTGGTTTTGGCACGTAAAACCCCATAATATTATTTAATTTTATACACCGAGGAGAAACGTTTATAAATGGACGAAGTTATTGTCATCGATATACACGCGCTTCAATTCGTAAGCATGCAGGTGCGTCGATCGTGCGCGCCACGCCAAAGACGCGAAGCGGGCGAGCGTCGCCGCACTTACCGGGGTGGGGGGGGATGGCGACTTATCACACGGGCGGGGCTGAAGCAAACAAAACGAGCAAACGTGGCTCGCCGGCGCATCCGTCAAAGCACCGAGGAAGCGCACTGACGCTAGCTAGCTTGCGCGTGTTTTCGAACGCGCAAAACATTCGAGTCGATCGCAAATGTCACAACGGATATATTATTGAAACACGCGTACAATGGTGGAACTGCGTTAGTTTTGTTTGTTAATGGCGACAGTAGGGCGATATTCAAGGCTCGACGCGTGGGCCTTTATGTCAACGAACAAACCGCTGAGCAGAATAAAAAACAAAACACCTTGCCAGTGGAATTAGAACACACGACCTTCCCTTTGCGGGTCAAATGTTCCAACCACTGCCCCCAATCCGGCAGCTTTTCTCTTTCTTGTTGTAATACAGGAAATGCAGACGCAAAAATAACCAGCCAGAGCACTATACGAACGGGCACCCTTCAGTAACATGCACCAACTAGCCCAACAAAAAGTTCTGCTTGGGCACCTAATATTCAGGCCCACAAACACGTGCTTCAATGCGTTCATTCTTGTGTAACATACCCAAGGTAGCAGAAAAGTGGCTACTTATTCACTTCCTCACACTCACGAATGTGCGCGCGTGCGCGCGTGCGTGCGTGCGTGTGTGTGTGTGTGTGTGCGTGTGCGTGTGCGTGTGCCAGTAGCGCACCCAGGATCTCTGCCAGGGGGGTTGACAGTTTGCCAATACCATCTAAACAGCACTAATTTGGATTTCATCACCGGAAATTGTCAAAAAATGCGCTTTTTGCGAGTGCGCAGACGATTGCGCGTCTTACATCTTAGTTGCAGTACTCAAATGCGTAAGGATTAGAAAAGGGGTTAAACAAAAGGGGGGGTTAAGTCGGCCTCGGGGGGGGGGGGGGGGTTACAACCCCCGAATCCCCCCCGTCGGTGCGCCACTGGCGTGTGCGTGTGTGTGTGTGCACTCACTCGAGTGCACTCGCACTCACCGGCATTCATTCAGGTTCCAAATCCCTCCGCTCACACTAAAATCTTGACGTTCACACTCACGTCCACTCACACACAGGCACTCACTCACTGACGTTCATACTCGCTTCAATTCACATTCCAGCGACAATTCACGTTCCACTCGCGTTCATGTCTGAGGTGATCATTTTTAAGATTTCTGGAATGTTGAAAACCCGCCTGTATCAGGATAGCATAATTCTTGTCCTTGAGCTGGATTATTCGAAGAGGCGGACGTTACTAGCACGAAAAATCGAAACACATTGTCCTAACAAACAAAAATTCACTAATTGACTTCAGAATTAATTACATTACCGCACATGTTGCAATACACGAATTGTAGTTGGTGAGTTTGGAAGACGTATCCACTTTAATTGAATCACCATGATGACACCAGTTTCGCTACATTATCTCCCAAAGTGTGGGACGAAATACATGGGCGTTCCAGTTACTTTTGTGTTTCAATTCATAAAAGATGGTTTTGGTAAAAAGGTGAGTGGAACAACAGTGCATTTTTATGGCGAGTTTGATGGCGCATAGCTCCAAACTGGTGCAAACCTGGAATTAATTTCAAGTGAATACCTTTTGCAAACTTACCGGCTACAGATCGTAAATTGCAATATGTGCCGTAAAGTAGTTAAGAAAATTAGTGAATTTGATCATCCCGTATAGCTCTACTTACACTAACAGACATTCATCACGTTGACACTCTCGTCTACTGACACTAGCATTCACTCACTCCCTGCAGTTCATACCCACGTTCGTACACAGGCGGTGTGTAGGGCCGGTATTTTGTAGCGATGACTTTAAAGTAATAATGCCTTTTCGCGCTTATCGCGCTTTGTCAGTGGTCAGAGCGACGGTCCGCTCGCGTTATCAACGGGATCAGCCGGCCGTGAGCGGTGGATGATAAGACTATTCCAAAATAAGTCATAAGACATCGCTACAAAATCTCGGCCCAGGGCCGGTATTTTGTAGCGATGCCTTTCCGGTGCTAATGCCTTTTCGCGCTTATCGCGCTTTGTCAGTGGTCAGAGCGACGGTCCGCTCGCGTTATCAACGGGATCAGCCGGCCGTGAGCAGTGGATTATAAGGCTAGTATAGAACAAGTCATAAGTCATCGCTACAAAATACCGGCCCTGTTTCGTCTTTCATTGGCGTCAGCGTACCTTGTAACCGAGCGAATGAGCGCAGCGAAGGATGAAATAGCGAACGCGGAGCGCAGCGGCAGATAAAAGACGGCGAGAGCGAAGAGGGCGCGAGGTGGAAAGCAGAGGTGAAGGGTGCAGCCGGAGGTGGAGGCCGCCGCCGCCGCTAGTGAATGCGCTCCGCGCGTGGCTTGGGCTTCGGGCCCACTGCGCATGCGCTACATCGCCTGCGCCGCCGCCGCTGGAGAATGCGCTCCGCGTGCGCCACACGTTCCCGTGTTCACGCTTAGTCTGCCGCTGCTGCTGAACGAGCCGCCCGAGAGGACCCTGTCGTTCAGAATCAAACTATTTGTCACAATATATCGCGAATTCAAAACACCTAAACAGCTGCGCTCAAAATTCATATTACCGAGTATCGTAATCGTCGGTGAATTTTTTCTCACAATGTCGCTCACCCAACTCACATTCCAGCGACAATTCACGTTCCACTCGCGTTCATGTCTGAGGTGATCATTTTTAAGATTTCTGGAATGTTGAAAACCCGCCTGTATCAGGATAGCATAATTCTTGTCCTTGAGCTGGATTATTCGAAGAGGCGGACGTTACTAGCACGAAAAATCGAAACACATTGTCCTAACAAACAAAAATTCACTAATTGACTTCTGAATTAATTACATTACCGCACATGTTGCAATACACGAATTGTAGTTGGTGAGTTTGGAAGACGTATCCACTTTAATTGAATCACCATGATGACACCAGTTTCGCTACATTATCTCCCAAAGTGTGGGACGAAATACATGGGCGTTCCAGTTACTTTTGTGTTTCAATTCATAAAAGATGGTTTTGGTAAAAAGGTGAGTGGAACAACAGTGCATTTTTATGGCGAGTTTGATGGCGCATAGCTCCAAACTGGTGCAAACCTGGAATTAATTTCAAGTGAATACCTTTTGCAAACTTACCGGCTACAGATCGTAAATTGCAATATGTGCCGTAAAGTAGTTAAGAAAATTAGTGAATTTGATCATCCCGTATAGCTCTACTTACACTAACAGACATTCATCACGTTGAATTCAACTTCGCACTCTTGTAGAGATGAACATGTTTCATTGAATGTCCGCCAGTGTTTTCGTATGTTTTATACGTGCTACATAAAAGTGTATTTCGGAGCGTGAAAGAAGCCCGCGAATACACGCAAAGTGCCTCGAGCGGCCAGTCGCGCGGCAATTCTGCGTGTATTCGCGGGCTTCTTTCACGCTCGGAAATACACTTTTATGTAGCACGTATTGAGCAACAGAAAGCTGTATCGAGAGTTTTTCATGTTGCTCTACAATTGTATCATTGACACTTTTCATCTAATTATAATATTTGAGAAGTTCCACAGTTGAGATATAAGCAGTGCTGATAGTGCTGTTCTTACGCTCATCCTTGCTGTACCAGCTGGATGAGCATATTTTTGGTGAGCTTTAATTCTTAACCGTATAGTGTCCGAACACTGTTCCACATCAAGGAAAATCAGAACCTGTTCACCTTTATTTCTTCCCGGGGAGAGTAAAAAAAAAAAAAAAAAAAAATCTGGGGTTTACCAAAACCACCATTTGATTGAGACACGTTGTAGATGGGGGACTCCAGGTAAAGTTTGACTACCTGGGGTTTTTAACGGTACACGGGCGTTTTCGCATTTCGCCTTCATCGAAATGCGGCAGCCGCGGCTGGGATTTGATCCCGAGACCTTCGGCTTAGTAGCGCAACGAAAAGGCACTATACGCCACCACGGCGGATACCACGAGGACATTTGTAGACAGAACGATGAAATTTTATTGCAGTTATAAATTAGTACAGTAGTTATTTATTAATCGGTTTGGTGAACTATCCAACACTGAAAACTATCCCCAGTGTATCAAAAACGCCGTAATATATCATATGTTATGCGTGAAGTTTACTTTGTCTAAATCTGAATTTTGAGCTATCGAAACGGCGTAGCATATATGATACGTTGGCCATCGCAGGGTTAAGACGTGAATTCGAGGTGGCGCAGAAGACGTCTACAATATAACTTGTCCTAGCGCTGGAGCTGTTTCAAGCTATATAGCGTACGAGCAAGAGCGGAGTTGGGAAAACATGCCCGACGCGGCCTCTGCCAGCTGACGAACACCGGCAGCTAAGACTCAATGTGGCTACGCGGCTGCGGCCTTTCTTTCATATATCAGATGGAGGGGAAAAAGATTGTATAGGTCGCGTTACGCGGCTATTGAATTGGCCTTGCATGTCCAGCTACGGGGGCCATTGAATTAGACGTTCGCCCGAACCTGGTGCGCCCAAAACAATCCACACGCATTCCGCGGAGTAAACAAACACATGCGCGACCAGAAAGCACTTGTTTTAGGAGACGCATGTGGCTTCGTGCCGTCGTGCGTGACTTGAAAGCGAGAACAATAAAGCAGACGAAAAATAGACGGCCGGAGTGAGAGAGAGAGTGAGAGAGAGTGAGTGAAGAAAAAAAAAGTGAATGTTGACGCTTTCTGCGCACAGACGAGCATGCCAGGCGGTACCGCGAAGTGCGGTGAAAAAAAAGAAGAGTCGTGGCAGGAAAAGTTCAAACGTGCTTCGCTTGTTGCACGTCTGACGCGTGCCTCTGCCACAATAGCCGCGTGTTTTGGCAAAAAGAAATAAAGAAGATACGGTTTGCAAACAAAACACTGGCTCCGTCTTGTGTACAAGTTCCACGGAAGGCCCATACTGACGTCGTTATATACAACTTCGTTTGCCACGTAGTTCCGCAAAGTGAGACTTTCGAGGGACATCATCCGTGCTATTAGCGCGCATTGCACTATACGGTCTCTCGCCGCGTCGGCGCAAATGCCATAGAGTATGCATACAGTATAAGCTGCGTTTGAGCCACGCTGGCGTCACGATGCGTACTGCGCCTTGAACTGCGGGGAGTTCCCGGGTCTTGGACTCGGCACATTCATTACGCGTACAACTACACCGCGCTTCCGACGGTCACTCCTTGTGCAGACAGGGCAGTTGCAACATCCCGCGAACATTGCAAGCGTAATAACTACAGGAAGAGTTCTGAAGTTATAATCCGCCTTGCTCTTAACCACAGCGCTACCTGCGCGAGCCAGGCGAACATCGCAGGATGCGTTTATTCATTGCGTGTTGTCTAGGCATGTGTCAGCTCTTCCTTGAACGTTCACGTGAAGTAGAGACACGATGGCACCTAGACTGTTTCCACGCGCCCGCTTCGCCTATGCATCTCGGGGCACCTTCTGCGCGGACGTGTATCACGAACGCGAATCTCAACCACTGTGCACTTTGCGATCGGTGAGACGATAAGTCCGATAAGCAAGACACGGGGCAGCGGTGCGATTTTCTCTCGTGACAAGGCAGAATGAGCGGTCCAGGCGCACTTTCGGCACGGCGGGAGGCGGTATGCAATCTCGCGATCTGCGCCGACTTTTGCCCCTTCGCCTCGCGGTTCGCGGGACAGTCGATGCCTTTATCAGCAAAGCCTACTACAGACATGTCGTTTATATGTCAAATAGTGGCCAGTTGGGCATCCGTCTGCTCTAGACACCCCAAACAACGTTACATAATACGTCGCGAAGACGGCAAGTCGCTAATTCTTAGGACGTCTTGTTTAACAAGGGAGGATCGCAAGTCCGCGTCGTCAGTACAAACAAGAATCCAACGCACGGTCGAGCTATACACGAAATTGACAGTCGTGCTCGATGCCCGTTGTGTCCATTTCATGTCAAGTAACCGTATCTCGCCCGCACGTCTTGTAACGCGGCGTTCTTACGGTTGAACGCCGGACATGGCTCTGCGCCCTTAATTAGCTTTAAAAACGTCGTCGTCAAGATGCCGTTTTCAATGATGCACAAATATTTAGAGGCCACCCCGAAAAAATTGCGGCTTGCAAACGCGACTCCGTCCAATACTGCACGGTTTCGCGATGTCACCGTGTCTGTGGTAGGCGTGACAGAATTAACGCCTGTCATGCCTATATCTGGGAAACGGCTCTTCACTGCAGAATCGCTTACCGTAAGACGTTGGCCAGGGTGTGCCGACGTCCCTTGAGTGGAAGTCTCGTTGGCACCGGACGGGGTCCGCGCTGCGCCCGGTGCATCTTCGGCGAGCTCGCAGACATCGCTTGAGGACCGTCGGCGGCGGAACGCGACAAAAGGGGGCGAGGACGTGTACTCCGCGACACTCCAGGAGGAGGCACACAACACACAAGCACAAACACACACTCAATCACGTGGCACCTCTGCGAAGACCATCCGAAGCAGCGGGCGAGACCACCATCGGAGCACGAGCGCTCGCATCCAAGCTAAACTAACTCAAACCGCGAGGCTCCCGGACTGCCGCTGCAGGAGGGTCTCGACGCACACAACACACAGCACTGGAGGAAGATCGTAATCCACCGAGGAAGGCAGCACGTCGGTCACTACGGCGGGGGGAGGACCCTTTGCGGGGCCCAACGGGCCCGCTGCGAAGTCGCTACGAAGCGCGCGCCGAGCGCCGTGCTGAACGTAATCCAGCGAGCGAATTTCCCGCACTCCGCACTCGTGGGGAAGCGGAGTCATGTGCGTTTTGTCGCGAGAGGAGAGTTTGGCCACCGCCGGGCCTCTCACGCGCCAGCATCAGCAGCAGCAAGCGGCGCGGCTAGCGCAGCGAGCGCGCGTGGCATTGAGACAGAGAACGGTGCGGAATGCGGGGGACGCGGCGAACCAACCGCCGCGCAACGACACGCGGTGGCGGGTTAGTCGCTAGCGATACTCAAAATCCGTTCTTGTCATTGTCTGTGCACACTTCGCCGTTAGAATTTTTCAGCCCGTAGCCGACGCAACCGCGTTTAGACACCGTTTTGTATTCTGGAAAAAAATGGCATAAGAGCAGAGAATCTCGCTCAGAAAACCAAACTCAAGACGGAGGGTCTGAAATAATTTAGTGTAGATTTCAGCTGAATCAATAATTCGCGCGCCTCCATTCAGAAACTCGCCAGGCCGATTGCGGCGCAAACGTCGTGTGTGATAATTCTAGCTACAATTTATTACGCATGGGCCTTCCTTCAATTTAACTATGTCAGTGTATTTAAAAGATACAAGGGAAGTTTACGCACTGTATTAAACAATTTGATTTTAACCACAGCAGCTCTCCAGCCATTTTTTAAGAGTTAATGCCTCTCAAAGAAACTACATTTTTAATATTAAACCTACCGAGAGGTGGTCGACCAGACGCACGTCCGGTTTGGTACCCTACATGAAGGAATCTGAACCTAGCAAAGTTTAACACACGAACCATCTCGAGCGAGGCTAGCTTATCAAGGCTGTTCGAAGAATGTTAAGGCAGTGCCAGGGATATTATTGGCCTTGTGAGGTTAGAAATCGTGAGGCTTATAGAGCGCCAACGACCACGTCCTCTGCTACAGAGGTCTTCCAGATAAGAGAGAATAGGCACCGGGCGCGGGATGAATTTGGACCGGTGGCGCCTTCATGCGGAGGCGCCGCGAATGTAATGGCATGTTGCGGCTGGGCCGCGCGCAGCAGGCGCTGCCGTGAAACCAAGTCTGATCAAACATGTTGCGTTTTTGGGTGCACAAACAGTTACTGAAACATGACTTATGCTGGTTAGGCCATTCAATTTAACCGTTGTTCATCGCGGCATCGCGTTTTTCAGGCGGAAAGTCTGTATATGTGCGGTCCGTAGGCAACAGCGCGTTCAGTGCTCAGCAATTGAAACGCGATACTCGAATCGCATGGTCGCCAGCGCTTTTTGCACTGACTGTAAGCGCTGGGGACACCAAACTGATGCATTGTGGTGTAGAGTGAAAGCGAGAACCTTCGTAACGCATTATGACTGCATTTGATCCCACGGCGCTCACCTGTGGCACGAAAAGAAAAGAAAAAAGAAAAACGGCGGCAGCCGCGCGCTGCCAGCGCTTCAATCGCTGGGCACTGTACATTTCCGACGCTGATTTGCTATGATGTAGTTGTTCTAACTTTAATAAAAGAGCCGTTCATACGCAAGAGCTTCGTGTCCCGCTTACCTGTCTTCGCCTCCGCAGTGTAACGGCTCTGTAGCTTGGGCACCGAAGGCGAACACTCAGACGTGTAGTCATTTTACCGTCTTATCAGTGTATCAGTCTTCCTTTAATGTACATTTTCGTTCCTAGCAATTCCCAACTCTGGTTGCGTCCGGCACACCACTGTGCTGTGCATCGACGGCGAACGCCAACGCAGTGGCGTGTTCACACTCGCCGCCACCGACGGCTCCAGTCGCGCTAAGCAATTTAAAATGGGCCGTGACTGAAGATTGGGCTAGTTTATAAGCAATTAAGAATGGGGAAGCATTGCAAAGATAAAAGAACTACAACGGACAGAGAGCGGGAACTTACTGACACATGTGTGATCGGCGAAGCAGCTCAAGAAACAGAATAAGGAAGACGTATGTCTCCTTTTTTTTTTCTGTCCATAATGTTTGTGTCATTTGCATATTTCCATGATTAAATACGCGGTAATGTTAAAGCGCAAAGCCAAAAAACATTTGGAATATAACTGCTGGAGTTCCACGTCTTAGCTTGCCGCGGTGAGCTCCGTTCGCGTGGTGCATTTGCATCGCAATTTGCGCTCGTTTTCTGCTTTATGTACTACCTGATGCCACGAATGTGATCTGCCTCGTACAGGTGACGACCTTTCTCAAAAGCAGACACACAAAAATGCGTTTTCCGGTGCGTCAGCCTTTAAAACCCGCTGTGCCAAATCACTGGAAGCACCGAGCGCCTTCATCCCGTCGTCTGCTTCACATGCCAGTGCTTTGATAGCTGCCGTTCGCGGCGCTGTTCGCCAACGACGGCCGCCCGGTGCCTATACGGGGTAGAATTTTTAATCCATAAGGACATAGCGGGCAACATTGATGAATTTTACAGCATTAATGAGAGGTAGCAGTCGTCGTAATAAAGCCGAATAGGTGGTATAGATTAAAGGTAGTACAAGCTACACTCCAACCTCCAGTCACGATGATGAACAAATAGAACAGTTTTATGAAGATGTTGAATTAGCAATGAGAAAGGCGCAAGCTCAGTTTACTGTAGTGAATTCGCGGAAAGGAATCGGCTCCGAATAATGAATACCTTCACCGGGAAGCGCAGCAACGGGAAGTGAACCTGGAAAAGCCCTAATGGAAAAACAAGGAATGAAATAGATTTCATACTCTCTGCCGATCCCAGCACAGTGCAGAATGTAGAAGTGTTAGGTAAGGTAAAGTGCAGTGACCATAGGCTAGTGAGATCTAGGATTTTTCTCAATTTCAAGAGAGAAAGAATAAAGTTAGTCATGAAGAAACAGGCCAACCTAGACGCAGTAAGGGTAAAAGCAGACCAATTCAGGCTGGTGCTCGCAAACAAATATGCAGTCATTTTCTTTCTTTTTTTTTTACAGCGTAAGCTGTTATGGGCTCATTCCAAAACACGTTTCGGGTCGCAATGATGCCGCCGCAGGCGTCGTCCGCCGCGTAACCGCTATCGCCGGAAACGCGAAAAAGGTACCCGATTCCCGCCGGGATCGAGCCCGCTGCGTAGGATCTAGATAATCTACCACTGATCCACGCAAGCGCTGGCTATCGGGCCGCGGAAAATACCCTATAAGGCTTACGCAGGGGGAGATGGCTCGAGCCTCCGCCAATATGGTGGCGCCATCTAGGTAAGATGCCTGCAAACGCAGCGTCCACAGGCGCAGACAACGATATGCGATTCAGACGAAGCGCGCAATCAACGCACTCCCGAGCTGCCGAGCCTCCGCCAGTATGGTGGCGCCATCTAGTTAAGGTGCCTGCAAACACGGCGCGCCCGACATGCAAATTGGAGTTGTAAGGCTTGATCGGGCTCAGCAGACTAATGTGCAGAGAGCATTACAAGCCACAGCTCGCCGTCGACGCCGGGCGGACAGTACAGATCGTTCTCAGTCAAAACGAGGCGAACAGACTGCCGCGAAGGCCCTCCTGCGACTTTTTTTCTTGCGCTAAGTACAGTAAGATGCAACAGGGACGAAACGGACACGAAGTCACACACGGGAGCGCAAACTACCAACTGGTTTATTGTCAGATCATTATACAGTATTTAAAGCACACAACGCCGTATTGCGACTGCGTGAACTATGATTACAGCAGATACACTCAGGTCACGTTCTCGCGTTTCTGGTTGTTATTCTATCGGTGCATTCTGTGTGTGTATGCATTCTTTCCGTAAGTGCATGATTTCGGCTTTTGTTAGCATGATTGAAGGCGTGCTCACGCAGTTGTCTTTTTCTTCTATTTCTAAAGCCTCTCGTATTTCCCTAGTTATTTTGTCTTTTTCTTTAGCAACAACTGTCATCTTGTCAAAGTAAGCTGTGCATTTGCACGTTCTACGATGCATGGCGAGATTTCTGGATGCGGCTACTTGCTCGCATGCGCAGCGATGTTCTCTGAGCCTGTCGTTCAGACAGCGTCCCGTCTGGCCCACGTATACCTTACCGCATTTAAACGGAATCTTGTACACGACGTTATTTTCACAGGTTACGTATTTTTGCGCCCGTGTTACGTTACATGTTCCTTGCGCTTTTTCCTTCTCTGAATTCACTTTCTTGCAAAGCCCTCTTAGCTTGATCGGTGCAAAATAGTTTGCGCTCCCGTGTGTTACTTCGTGTCCACTTCATATTCAGTGTCTGTTTAGTCCCTGTTGCGTCCTACTGAACTTAGCGCAAGAAAAAAATGAATGCACATCAACTAGCCCAATTCACAGCACTTCTAAATATGCAGCTTTAGAACAGGAAGATAAAGACAACATAGAGGTAATGAATGAAACCGTAACTAGGTTGATCTCAGAAGCAGCAATTGAAGTGGGGGTAACGCTCCAAGGCAACCAGTAGGTAAGCTCCCCCAAGTAACAAAGAACCTAATTAAGAAACGACAAAGCAGGAAACAGCCTAACCCATGAGATCAGATAGAACTCGCTGAACTACCAGAACTGAAGAAGAAAGTAAGGGATATTCGAAATTATAACGTCGGAAAAATTGAGGAAGCAGTTAATATGACCGCAGCATGATATCAGTGAGAAGAAAACTTGGCATCGGACAGGGCAAGTATGCAGTGAAAGATAAACAGGGTAATGTAATCAGAAATTTCAATGACATTGTCACGTCGTTGTGACGGTGAAGAAAAGTGTCGCAAAACTGTGAATGACGAAACACACTTTTTATTGGGCGAGTCTGTGCCCACAAAAGCAAGTTGCACTCGAAGCACAACGATAGTGGCGAACCCAGTCGGCGATCATCGAAATCTGATCAGCAACGAAACGCGTCGGCTTTTTTTTACATTTTTTTTATACATGAGTCATCGAAGGTTCCAGAGAAATCCATGGTGCCCGCGTATCTTCCAGAAAGTACTAGACAATTCGCGTAGCTCATGCAATCAGATTACATAAGCATCGGTGACAACAGACAACGGATAGAAACATAGATAACGTTCGAGAAACTTCCGATACATGCAGGCGCATCCTGCACCAAGCGATAACGTTTAACATTTGTTAGCCGCTGAAAAGCGGTCACCGGTGAAAGATAAACAAGTACACGTGTCGATATAGTAAAAGCAGCAGCACGCATCCTTCATTGGAAGTAGTGATGAACAGGATACAGAGGCTCCTTCTATAACCAGCGATAAAGTTAATCAGGCCTTGCAAGACACGTCCCGGGAACAAGCGACAAGAGAAGATGGAACGACAGCCTATTTAATCAAAGATGGAGGAGAAATTATGCTTGATACGCAATGACTCACGACTTCAAGTGTACCAGAGAGCTGGAAGAACGACAACATTATACTAATCCATAAGAAGGGAGATCATAGAGAATACAAAAATTATAGGCCCATTAGCTTGCTTTCAGTATTCTATAAAATATTCACCAATGTAATTTCGAACAGAATCAGGGCAACACTTGACTTAAGCCAACCAAGAGAAACGGCTGGCTTCAGGAAGGGATATTCTACGATGGATCATATCCATGTCATCAATCAGGTAATAGAGAACTCTGCGGAGTACTCTATATGGCTTTCATAGACAATGAAAAAGCATTTGATTCAGCAGAGATACCAGCAGTCATAGAGGCATTGCGTAATCAAGGAGTGCAGGAGCCATACGTGAATATCTTGGCAGATATCTACAAGTATTGCACAGCAACCTTGGTTCTCCACAAGAAAAGTGGAAAGATACCTATCAAGAAAGGGGTCAGGCAAGGAGACTCAATCTCTCCAATGCTATTCACTGCATGCTTGGAAGAAGTATTCGAGCTATTAGACTGGGATAGCTTAGGAGTGAGGATCAACGGCGAATATTTCAGCAACCTTCGGTTTGCAGATGACATTGTCCTGTTCAGCAACAATGGGGACGAATTACAACAAATTATTGGGGACCTTAATCTAGAAAGTGTAAGAATTGGGTTGAAGATGAATATACAGAAGACAAAGATATATAATGTTCAATAGCCTGGCAAGGGAACAAGAATTCAGGAATCGCCAGTCAGCCTCTAGTCTATAAATCAGTACGTTTACCTTGGTCAATTACTTACAGGGAATCCTGATCACGAGAAGGAAATTTACAGAAGTATAAAAGTGGGTTGAGAGCGTATACGGTAGGCATTGCCAAATCCTGACTGGGAGCTTACCACTGTTTTTGAAAAGAAAAGTGTACAATCATTGCATTCTACCGGTGCTAACATAAGGGGCAGAAACTTGGATGTTAACAAAGAAGCTCGAGATCAAGTTAAATAGAGCACAAAGCAATGGAACGAAAAATGTTAGACCTAACGTAAAAGCCAGAAAGACAGTGGTGTGGATCATAGAGTAAACGGCGATAGCCGATATTCTAGTTGACATTAGGAGAAAAAAAATGGAGCTGGGAAGGCTACGTAGCGCGTAGGACAAATAACCGATGGACCATCAGAGTTGCAGAATGTGTGTCAAGGGAAGGGAAGTGCAGTCGAGGACGGCAGAAAATTAGGCAAGGTGATGAAATTAGGAAATTTGCTGGCGCATGTTGGAATCAGCTAGCGCAAGGCAGGGGTAATTGGAGATCGCAGGGACGTCCTTCGTCTTGCAGTGGATGCAAGAATTGATTGATGATTATGATAATGAAAAGGCGGCTAGGAAATGAAAAGAAATAAAGGAGAAAATCATAAACCTATATACCCCTCCTCTGTACATAGGCCTTGGAGCCACTCCTTTTCTGCAATAAAATTTACCATCATTGAACCAGAGACACCATTACGTAAGAATATAATATTCCTTTGACTATTTTCATTTCGTATAGCCCGTTGTAGCAAATGGCCGGTACTGGCCATAACTAAGGAATAGTATCATGCCAGCCAATGATGAAAGGCAAGAAGAATGGAGAATAAAAAAAATCGTTAAAGAATACGGTCACAACGATTATAATTTTTTTCAATTACATTGATCTATATGCTTCGTGAAAGAGTGATATTTGTCTTTCAAGAATTCATGCGAACTGTTCGGCTTATGTGGTATGCAAAAACAAAACAGGGCTATTATTGCACAATTTTCCCCATCCTAATTTCATTTATGAATAATTGTGTAATACCTTTTTTATGTAGCGTAGAGTGTGCAGTTAAGATGATAATTTCGACTATTCAATTCCTTTGCGTTAAATTGAGGTGCTAGACTCTCCCAACTCTAGAAAATGTACTGGCAAGTCTCAGAGCGACCTCGTATGCTGCTACTTGTGAGGGCCGATGTCGCAGCATTGCGCACAACCGAGCGATCCGGAGCGAGTGTCAAAACGTCGCAATGTCCTGCTTCCACGTCACAGCATACTGCATCATCGCGTCACAATACAGTATTCTCATTGAACCGAAACTGGCTATAGAAAAGCTTATAGGTTGCTCTAGGCTTGCCGATATTTCTTCTGGGGTTTAGTGGTACCGGACCTACATTTAAAGGGAGACTTGGAAAAAGGGCGACCCGAAAATATTCTCAGTACCCATTTAAAAGTTGATAACTGTGACTCAATAATGAAATTTAAGGCTAGCTCTTTGTAATATTTTACAGCGTAAGCTGTTATAGGCTCATTCCAATTGCTGTTTCGGTTCGCGATGGTTTCGGCCGCCGATGGCATCCGCCGCCGTAACCGCTATCGCCGGAAATGCGAAAGAAGTACCGGTTCCCGCCGGGATCTAACCCGCGCCCGCTGCGTGGGAGCCAGATACTCTACCACTGAGCCACGCAAGCGCTTGCTATCGGGCAGCGGGAAAATGCCCTATAAGCGCTCCCTAGGCAGACGACGATATGCGATTCAAACGAAGCGCGCAATCAAAAAAAAAAAAAAAAAAACGCGATCCCCAGTCTCCGCTAGTATGGTGGCGCCATCTAGTTAAGGTGCCTGCAAACGCAGCGTGCCCGACATGTAAGTTGCAGTTGTAAGGCTTGATCGGGCTCAGCAGACTGCTGAGCAGAGAGCATTACAAGCAGCAGCTCGCCGTCGACGCCGGGTGGACAGTTCAGATCGTCCTCGTCAAAACGAGGTGAAGATACTTTGCCGCGAAGACCCTGTTGTGCGTGGTGCCGAAATTGGAGCTACTCTTGAGCCGCTCCACCAGCTTAAGCTGTGACTGTGCTGCGTGTTCCGCGCAGGCCTGTGACTTTTTCAAACCGAATAGTTTTCCTTGTCTCTTTCCCCCATTCTCGTGGTCAGCAGCCGAACTTCTCCCTCTGATAGAATGAGGGAAAGAGGAGAGGAGCTGCCACGGAGTCACGGAGGCTGAGCCAGCCATGAGAGAGAGAGAGAGAGATTGTGGTTGTGAAGAGGAAGAGGCGGTATTTGCCAGCGCACGGTAGGTGTGTCAGCGGAGGAGAGTGAAAGGCACCCGTGTCTTCGGAACTCGCTAATTGGCCGGAGAGGCAGTGACGTCGCACCAGAGACTCATGAATCTCGCGGGCCCAGTGTGCTTCTCCAATTACTGGCAGAAAAGGAACAGACGTTGGAAAAGCGACGCGAGGCTCGGCGTCAACGGAAGGTCGCCTTGACCACCGAGGAACGAGAAGAAACGTTGTACCAACGACGCCGAGGCTCTGCAACAACGTGCAGCAACAACAACGCCATCCCCACAGGGGATTCAGAAATATATTCGCTTACATTGGCGATGGTTGCTGCATATATATACAGCGTGTCCCAGCTATCACGCAGCACGATTAAAAAAAAAAAAAAGAGGAACGACGTTACGCGAAGCCAACCTAGGCCGGTATCTTGTAGCGAGGCCTTTCCCGTAATAATGCCTTTTCGCACTTATCGCGCTTTGTCAGTGGTCGGAGCGACGGTCCGCTCGCGTTATCAACGGGATCAGCCGGCCGTGAGCGGTGGATGATAAGACTAGAGTAGAATAAGTCATAATGCCTCGCTACAAAATCGCTGCCCTAGTGCGTATTGTTTCCAATACAGTGAAGTAGCCGCCAGTAATTTTTTTCGTTATTGAGATTTAATTAATTAATTGTAATTAATTATCTAACTCCAGAAGTACTGTCCTAATTATCAAAGTGTCAATGAGAAAGTTGTAGAGCAGCATGAAAAACTCCCGATAAAGCTTTCTGTTGCTCAATACGTGTCACATAAATGTGTTTTTCCGAGCGTGAAAGGAGCCAGCGAATACATGCAGAATTGCCGTACGACTAGCCGCTCAAGGCACTTTGCGTGTATTCGCAAAGTTATAAGTAGCGGTACAAGGTAATTTTTTGAAAAAAAAGAAAAATAATAATGAGATATATACAAAAATGCTAGATAAAGAACATGTATAGTATACCTGATTAAATCAAGCAGGCTAGGTGACTATTTGTCTCCGCCCCGTTTCAAAGGGGATGCCAATAAATCATCATCATCAACAAAAGCATAGCACATCCACGCAGTGATCTGCGGGCAATTTTTTTAGTAGTTATTGCACTATAAATCTTGAAGAAAACAAGGAAACTTAAAATAAAAATGACGCTAATGTCCGCGCAATGAGCCACGGGAAACGTCAGCCGCAGCGTTAAACGTGGCATGGATTACACAGCAAGCACTGATGGACGATATTGCGATTGAAATTAAGAGGAAGCACTGGAGTCCAACAGGTAATGTGGTGCGTAGAAAGATAATTGCGTAGCCTATTGGAACCGTGGAGGAGGTAAAAAGACTAGGAAGGAGCTCGATGTCAGATAGCTGCACTCAACTTCCTCTGACGCCGCCCTTCCCTATCTTCGGGGCCAATCTGAGCGTTGACACTTGGGAAACATGCCCTCTACGGTAGTCGGACCTCTCAAGACACTATTTCGTTCGTGGTAGCTCTTAGTGACGCCTCGTCACGATCGTCCCTTTGCGCCCGCTCTACTCCTTCATACTAACAGCGCGCTCGGCGGCTTGCTTATCGCGTGGCTACCACGAACATTTTTTTATGACTAGGGTTCAACTTTCTCACGTGATACTCCCTCGTAGTATTTTTCCTCCCTCCGTGATGAGAACAACAGAGAGAATCGGTGTTAAGCGAACGCGTAGACAGCGGAAGGCGGCAGAGTTGGCAGGAATGGCGAGACGCAAATTTCAGGCATATATGGGGTGTTTGGTTGACGCAGGGCGGAGTGAACATGAGATCTCTTGGAGAAAGCGCCTTCGTGATAGAGCTCTATTCTGGAGACTGATATTTCTCCATGTTGGCGTTTTGAGCCAATCAGAGAGGGCACAGATTCCCTGTCGGCCAAGCAGAGCTGACACGACGGGGAATTTGACAATATGACTAAATTTGACAATATGGCCATTTGGCAATTTGGCTTGAGAGTGACGTCAACACTGAGTGACGCAAACAGAGATGCGAACGGTTAATTCGCTTTCTTAACCGTTACAAGATCGCGCCCGAGAGAATCGTAAGTGTAGCAGACCAAATCGGACCGTGGACTTAAATGAGGATGATGACTATCGTGATGATGGACGATGTTGTACGCCGGCTGTCGTGCATTTTTGTTAGTGGACACACTGAGACACACCAGAGTACAAGAAACTCAGGCCTCCATGTTTTACTTGAGCGACTGCAATCACATGGCATTATGAAATCCTATCATTCGGTGGTTATCGACGTCCCCACAACTTCGCCTGCATCATGGTCATCTGTGAGTCATGACATTATGATGTACTGTTGTTGTCTACCTGCCGCTGCTTACAATATCTCGCTATGGGATTCACTACACGCTGACCATATACATAGCGTGTCGACTGCGAGAAAGCTGGACACCTGAGCCACCCCAACAATTTTTCACACATTTGGTGGGCTCTGGCATATTTTCAGCACCGGCCGCCAACTGTTTAGCAATGGCGTTACATTGCAACGCCGCAAACTCTCACAATGGTTAGGCAAGAGGCTCTTATTCTAAACCACTCGAGCTTGCACGTCAGCTGTCCGCGCTCTCTCTCCAAAACCAGAGGTCGCAAAGTATGAAAGTCCGGAATAGCCTCGCATTCGCTCTTGAGCGATGAAAGCTGCAACGTCAGTTCGACGCCACAAGTATGCGGGCACTGTTAGAGTGACTATACGGAGCCGCCAAAACATCCTCTCGGCTGCCGTCACTGCGCCGTAATTGAAACCAATTGGCGCTCGTTTCAGACGAGAGCCGTGGGATTGCGCTCCATTCACCTCCTCGACCTCAATTCATCCACTTATCCAAACCTTATTCAACGATGGCTTCGGCGTTCCACAGCAGTTGAACAGAGAATGGAGCTTGAGGCGCGCTGAATGAGAAAACACATATGCGTCAAATCCATCAGACTCCGCCGGAAAGATGGCTGCGCAGAGCTTGTAAGCTTGGTGGATACCTGTAGGACACCTGCTGCGAACTAGCCCAGACCTATTCCTGACAACATCAGATATCCTCAGGACGGGCTCACAATACGTGTCTAAACGTCCTAGCCCTTTCACGTATAATAATCGAAAGCTATACGGGCGAGTTGTGACATTTTGTGAAACTGTATAGTAACGGTAGCACTTTGATGGACGGTTAACAGAGTGTACTTCGTTCGTCGGTCTTCGCACTGCCTAGCGAATGCTCGCATTGTTCGTGTTTGTATACCGGATGCTTTCCCAATACAAAATTAATGATGAACCAACCCTGAGTTTCATCCAAGAGTGCGTTTAGCATGCTTCGGGGGGTAGTTATTCGTAGCACTATGTTAATGGGTGGCGCTCCCCTTACCACCGTTTCCTGGCCAAACGGCACTTAGAGCGCCACTTCCTCAAGGACCAGTTCGGAACCACGCGTAGCGTCTGCGACCAGAGGCGCAACGTCTCAAAACACTTGTTGTAACGAGGGACAAATCCGAGAACGCCCCCTTACTACCGTGCCACCGTGCGGTACCACACGGTACCAACGGTACCACCACCGCACGGCGGTACCATATCGCCGAGCGGTTTTTACTGCTGTGTTAGAACTGCATGCACTATATTCGGGTTCTGCCCACGAAAACGGTTAGAGTCACAAGAAATCGCGGTGATTTCCCAAAAAATGCTGAACGCTTAAAAAAATTATCGTAGCTTGCACTGGAGGCGCAATGCTAAATAGACAGCGGAGCTGATGGGCACCTATGGCTAGGCCTGGCTTTGGGGCTAGACAAAGCACTACCAAGTCATCCCCAGCATTTTCCGAAATTTATTGGTTATTGATCGACTAGCTATTGCTTGGCTATCGCAAGGTATTGGCCACGCATTTGGGCTAGGATAAGCATTACCAAGTCATCCCCAGCATTTTCCGGATTAGCTATTGATTGGCTATCGATTGGTTATCGATGACTGACTAAGCTTAAGTGGTCCCAACCACGCTTAGCTAGACTTAGCCAGGCTCAGCTTCGCTAGTTCACAGGGGTAGGGTCATTGCGCTTGGACCCTTTCTGCACTACCGCCAGGATCGGCCCACATTTTTGGATTGCACTGAAATGTTATGCAAGTTCGAATATTAGCATACCCAACACACAGCAGAGCTATGCGGTTCTGAGAGGTTGCATCACGCAGAATATAATCCACATAACAACCAACTAAATCTTGACCACCGCCCTTGCACTCAGAAAATGCATACGTATAAGCCTTTTTCCGATCCAAGTTGAAGTGTTCAGTGTTCAGTCGTTCCAAGTAATAAGTTGTGTGTGGTATCAGTGTACAGTACTAGCCGCAATCATACACCGATAGGTCCACAAGCAGTCCTTGAACAACATCTTCCTAACATTTTCAATATCTCTTTTGGACGTATACGAGGGTACAAGTGGATGCTGTCTGGAGGCGATTTGGCCTGTGGTGGTTGTTCACTGTCCACTGGATGCTGGCGTTTCGTCGCTGCCGTTTCGTCGCTGCCGCTTTCCAGCGTTCGAGGCGTTGCTTCGTCATTGTGACTGCCGCTGATTGCCCCAGCCCAGAGGCATCTTCAAAGCTGAGTGCATCCGGCAGAGAACTCTTTGGACGGTGCATACCCAGTTCGCACCTAGCACGATATACTCCAGTTTCCTCCGCGTTACCACATGCTCGACACAACACACTGCACACACTTTCGTCGGATGTTCGTTGCCGTGTAGCATTCGCAGTGCTCCTGCACTCGCCTCGAAGAGCAGTGAGCTTCCGACGCTGTTGTATTACTGGTGGACGATCCCGATTGCACTCCTATGATTGCGGTAGATAGCCAAGGTGTCTTGGTTGAGTGCCTGCTGCCACGAGATGTTCTGCATCTTGCCCTTTGTGGCGCATTGCCTCTGGGTACGCCCTAACCGAGTCCGCTTGCACTGGGTTCCGGATGAGGCCGTATTTCTATTCGAGGTAGTGTACACGCCTGACCCAATTGGTGCGGAGGCATGTTGCCGATAGGTACTCAAATACGCGTCTCACTCATGTGTCCCTGCTCATGAGCTGTATAGGTGATTGTAATATGCCGACTTGCTGGAAACATCACATGCTTCAAAGCGTTACTATCCTATATTATCTTGCACAGATTCGTTGGCAACAGCTCTATGACAAGCCAGGCAAATCAGCCTACATCTCATTGTCGACGTTCCAGTTGAACCCGACATTTCGCCGACAAGCAGACAACTGCATTCGCAAAGGTTAACGCAGGGAGATGGACGATTTTCCATAGGTCTCTGACCATTACATAGCGATTGCAGCACCACAGGCATCGGCGGCGTTGTATGCACTGTGAGCAAAGGGCTGTTTGGGCCATCATCTCCTCGTGCCCTCTGTACATTTGTCTATCCAAGCACATGTACAAGCCTAGATATTTTAAATGTAATTAAGCGACGAGTCAATGCGCAGTACGTCTCCACCCAGTTGCAAGACCACCCCTTCCTCCCTAACGCCCGCGCACTAGATAACAGTGGTCTTACGTAAGTTGAAACGAACGCCCAGCTTCGACATTTCGCTGGCACAGATGTTTTGCAAGTCTTGTGAAGTGCTTGCAAGTCTTGTGTGCTCTCCGTCATCAATATGAGGTCATCTGCATAAGCCACGCCTGGGGTGCGCCTGTTTGCTGTCAATTCCCTTTGTACTATACTTGAGGCCGAAGCCCCGAGCTGATTGTAGGAACGCCCTATATACACCTGAAACGTACAACAAATACAGGAGTGGCGACAACGTACATCCCCGACGAAGAGCTCTACAGACTTTGACACATTTGATTTCCACTTTGCCGAACCAAGCGAGCGTGATTTGCACATACAGTCGCTGGACGGCTGATATCAGAGCCGCTGCCAAGCCCATAATGCTAAACGTGGTCAGACAGGACACACAGGTTCCAAAGGGTAATGATCGACTGTGACCTATGGAGTCCCCATGTGGCCTACCTAAAGAAACGCCTGACAGCCATCTCTAATCTTTTCAAGTTTCTTGGAGGAAAAACTTGAGGTACTTCAGTACACGCGATGGTGCAACTCTACAGGACGCTGTTTCTCAAGGTATCTGAGGCACAGCTTGGAAGTGCTGACCAATACCTGCAGAACTAATATCCGTACAATGGAAAGTGCTCAGGCACAGGTGCTTAGGGTTTGTATAGGGTTGCCACCATGTACATCAACATCAAAAACAATTGCAATTGCGCATGACTACCCAGTAAAGATTCACATTATTATGGTAGCGCATCTAGCCTCACTGCCAGAAGCCCGACCACGCGCCTCTTTTTGTCAGACGATACTGCCTTATCGTTTATACCTTCCATCAGATCACACAGCTGCAGCGAGAGTTTGTTTCTACCCTGGTGCTTGGCTCAGCCACAAGTTCGACTGACAGTGCCAGGAATTCGAACTCAGGCACAACTCTCATCACCAGCTCTCAAGCAGCTTTCGCTGAACTTGTACGAAAAATACAGTGAGCATACCCATTTATACACCGATGGTTCAGCCACCGTGGACGGTTCTGCAGGGTCAGTGATATTTCCTGCGAAAGTCACCACCTTTGAGTTCAAGAGATCACACCAGACGACATCGACAGCCGCGGAGCTCGCTGCTCTTCGTAGCGCACTTCGCATAATTCGTGACGAACCACCTAAAAATGGAGTGTTTTCAGTGACTCCAAGGCAGCTCTACATTGCTTGCTTGAAAGCCTTACGCCGTGGACCTTACAAACAACTAACTAGGCCTATAAATCCGAGAGCTAATTCATCGCCTCGTCGAGCAAGGACACGACGTCACATTTCCGTGGAGTGGCTACATAGCACTGTGGCGCAATGTGCAACGAACATGCCGATGAAGCTGCTCGATCTGTTCATGAAGACGGTGTGCAGGAATCAATCCCGCTGTCATGAACACATGCAGCAGCGAAACTTCGAGTGCTTGCAAACGACGCCACACCATCGTTGTGCAACACACCTAGTTTGCAGCACACACGTCTGCATCGACTGGACCCATGTCTTCGACTTCAACCTCCGCCTGGACTATCCCGACCCGAGACAACGGTACTTTGCCGATTGTGGCTTGGAGTCGCATTTACGAAATCGTTTGCTTTCCACATCGGATGGGAGGATATAGTGCTGCGTGTGACCACTGGGGCGACGAGGAAACTATCAAACACGTTCTTTGCCATTGTCCCCTATACAGCGCACACAGGCAGTCACTCACGACCGCGCTGGCGCGTCTTCACGACCGGCCGCTTTCGGAGCAGACAGTCCTGGAACGCCAGTCTATACAGTCGTCACACAACAAGTCAGTCAAGGCACTCTTGACGTTTTTGCGTTCGAGAGGACTATCTGACAGTCTATAGTTCTCACGGACGTTGCCAACCTTTTTTCTACTATTCTTTTTTTTTGTGACTGCTTTTTCTCACCGCTTTTCTTTCCGTCTTTCATTTCCCCTTACCCTTCCCCCAGTGCAGGGTAGCAAACCAGAATCTTATCGGGTTAACCTCCCTGCCTTTCCCACCCCGTATCTCACTCTCTCGAATATATTATTCGCGCCTCCACGTACGCTACGCTTTTTAAGATCACGCACTACACTGTAATCACGCGACCATAGAGTCGTTCAACAAGACGCAGCCAGTTTAAGCCACAGACATGCACAGGTAAGGTGGAAACCACGACCTACTGTACTTTGAGTAAGTCGTGGTGCAAACGGGCTCTCTCACATCAACAACTGCGCAAAAAAATACACCATCTTCCCGTAGGGGAACCCTGAGTATTATGCGAAGCAGCCATGGGGTCGACTCAAGGTAGTTTTATCAGCTGTATAAACTTGAACATGCAGCGGCACCAGCAACGCGCAGAACTGTTGTCTACGCCGTCGACGTTTTGCCCACGTTCGCACCGAACGCGAGCGGCGTTGGTGACTGTTGCCGGCAGCGTTGGTTGCCGGTGCCTCTGGGGCGCCTACCGTCGCGCCTCTAACCTAAGCTGCTTCGCATTATCGCGCGCGGAGCCGCAGGTGTTGCCATTCGTTGCGCAATCCGGAGAGGAGAGGAGCGTCGGAGAGGAGAGGAGATGAGACAAGGAGAGGAGGGGGAGGAGCATGCGCATGCGCAGTAGGGGTGTGGACGCCGCACGGCGGAGGGAGGGAGGGAGTGACATAGCCCCTACCATAAGATGCTTCGCATCTAAAATGGTGGGGCTGCAAACACGTACAATTTTCGTTCTAGAATAACAGCTATAAAATTACAGAAGCATTGAGGCGCACTTTTTTTGCAGAACCAAAGCTAAGGAGTAAACTGTGCCCCGTAAATCGCAAGTGGTCACGTGCGCCACTGGTTACGGATGTCGGGACACGGCTTAGCTTCCTTGGCGTCCGAGAGTCTTGCTTACGATACGCGATAGCGCCAGCGCTCTCTTCCACTTTCGACGCCACCTATCTACCGAATGTCGCCCGCCAGAGGAAAGGAATTGCAGAAATGGGCCTGCGACTACTGCCAGTGTGACGAAGCCCGCTTCGACGAGCATTGCTTATAGCTTTAGTGCTGCGGCGCCGCACTATATCGCTAGAAGCTGTGCAGGCGCAGAAAGAATGTCGACATTCGCACACACTAAGTTATCATGCGCAAAAAGGGTTTGTATGAACCCTGGACACGAGGACACGCCGAATCGCCGATCACGCCACGTGCAAGACAACTGCGTAGACTGAATGTACGTAAGCGAGCTTTTCAAGACATCCAAGCTGGCCTCATAAACTCTGCCAATTGAAAAAGACAGCGTCAACCTTGTGTTACTCGCCTTGATCCTTGCCATCACCGCACTGTTTAGTTACAGCGTGTATCAGTGCCAACCACGACCTAGTTTTCTGTACGCCTGCCCTAAAAATTATGATGGCCAACCTCCCGCTCCTAATTTTTCTTCACAATATCCCTCAAGCTGCAACTACTAGTACGCTGAAGTTTTATTTGTTATTTCCAATAGCGACGTTCAAAAGGCAGATACAGGGGACCTGAAGCCGCACATTTGCAGCCGACCACTTGGATGCGACAAGAAGAAAAAGTGGCGACAGACGCTGAGCGCGTTGGACTGTTGCAAAAAGAAACGCAGTTGAAGGCGGCCGCACCACAGGCAGCTAAAGAAGCCGCATGGTAGCCATTTCATACATCTACTCTCGATTACGGGAGAGCCAGCAATTTTTTAGATGCGAAGCAGCTTATGGTAGGGGCTATGTCACTCCCTCCCTCCCTCCGCCGAGCGGCGTCCACACCCCTACTGCGCATGCGCAGCCTCCTCCCCCTCCTCTCCTTGTCTCATCTCCTCTCCTCTCCGGATTGCGCAACGAATGGCAACACCTGCGGCTCAGCGCGCGATAATGCGAAGCAGCTTAGGTTAGAGGCGCGACGGTAGGCTCCCCAGAGGCACCGGTAACAGTCACCAACGCCGCGCGCGTTCGGTGCGAACGCGGGCAAAACGCCGACGGCGTCGACAACAGTTCTGCGCGTTGCTGGTGCTGCTGCATGTCCAAGTTCATTGACCCTTTTCGCGGCGATCCCGTGGGCGCTGCCATGTTTGATCACGTGGTGACGCGTCCATTGCTTGCCTCAACTGCCTCCTTGTTTACAATGAAAGTGTATGACGCCGGCGCGGCATAGAAAGCCGAATCGCCGATCACGCCACGTGCAAGACAACTGCGTAGACTGAATGTACGTAAGCGAGCTTTTCAAGACATCCAAGCTGGCCTCATAAACTCTGCCAATTGAAAAAGACAGCGTCAACCTTGTGTTACTCGCCTTGATCCTTGCCATCACCGCACTGTTTAGTTACAGCGTGTATCAGTGCCAACCACGACCTAGTTTTCTCTACGCCTGCCCTAAAAATTATGATGGCCAACCTCCCGCTCCTAATTTTTCTTCACAATATCCCTCAAGCTGCAACTACTAGTACGCTGTTTTGGGAGATATCGTAGACGGTAGCTGGGTGGACGACACGCAGCTTTGGTGACAGCTTCAGAGAACATGTAAAAGCGCTTTCGAAGCTCATTAAGCTTTGTCCTAACGGCGCGAGTAGCGTATAAGGTGCTTGTTCTAAAAGCGGGGCTAAATATGTATTGCAATCTATCCAAACATTCCGCCCATGAATTGAATCAGGATTAGTGTGTTTTGCTCTTTGTTCTTTATTTGGCAAATATTTTGAAGCAGCGGCTTGTCAGTTTCTGAGTCAGTGAAGTTCCTCAGTGCAGCCACTACTGATTATTTTCTCGCTCGCGGGTGTGCTCAGTTCTGATAGATTTGTTCTTGCTGCACGCAAGGCTTGGAACTTAGCTGTTTTGTACATTGCAATACCTTGTAGCAAATATATATTGCCGCTAGTAACTCGCTTACTCTTGTGAACCGTCACGAAACATTCAGCTTCGACCATTCGATCGTGCGCCATCGGTGTAGTCCATCATTTATTGTGCGTACATAGTGCGCATATATTCAAGTGAGCACCCATTCACTTATTCTTGATACGTCGGCGATAGAGTGGTTGATGCTTCCGTTCACTTCAAACTTAAGCGCTTCCGGAAAGTGTACGTTACCTACGGTTCGCACTGGGTGAATCCCTTCGCATTCCATTAGGATGTGCTGAGTTGTCTCCGGATTCTTGCTGCAGCAGACACATGCCATATCTCATTGCGAATATTTGCCCCCCGATATGTATTTGTCCCTAGGCAACCAGCTCGAGCCTCTCATAGCAAGGCACTGCCCTTTGTGTTATCGTACAGATTTTTCCCTCCTAATTTCTTTCTTGCCATTCTTTGAAATCTCCATGGTTTTTCTTGCGTCCATTCTTGGCATCAAGTTCTCTCTCTCTGTTTATTTGACTTTCTTTCTGATGAGTCCTTGTTGTCTATGTATACGCCTTCAATTACCCTGTAATTGACTGCCAACTTTCTTGCCCTCTTACTCTGTGTCCACGCTTTTCAGGTACAGATACTTGTGCACTTTAGCCCCCCCCCCCCCCTCCCCCATTTATTTTAATCACTGTTCCTGAATCTTTCTGCAAAACTAATTTTGCTCTGCGCTTCTCTGACTTCAAAACAGGCCAAACCCATGTCACCCTGCACTGCCTCATTTGAGGTTTTTACCGTGGGCTCCCAAAGATGACCGGCCTACCTATCTTTGGTTAACTTCCAACCGCGACAAGATATCCGATTTTAAGACCAGAAAGGCACCCGTGTGCTTAGATTTAGGTGTACGCTAAAGATCGCCAGGTGGTCCAAATTATTCCGGAGCCCCCCACTACGGCGTGCCTCATAATCAGATCGTGGTTCTGGCACGTCAAACCCCATAATTTAATTTTTCAAGCACAGGATGGCATTAGCGAACGTTAGTGCTCGCACCCATACTCCTTTCCAGATTCCACGCACCACCTCATACTTATTGTGGCCCCAAAGTGCTCTATGTTTCTTCAATACTGCATTCCGCTTCCCCTTTATATTCAGATCAATCTTGGTGGATGCTCGAGTAAGTCTTTCCTTCGTTTATGTATAAGTCGAGGTATATACATTGCTTGACTATAGGTATGACTTGCTGTTGAATTGACACCACGTAATTACTCCTCTCTTCATTAAAGATCATAATTCCCGATTTCTCTACGCTAAACTTAAGGCCTAGATTTGTCGCAGCGTTGCCACAGATGCTCGAAAGTGTCTGTAAATCTCTTGAATTGTCCGCTAGTAGCACTACGTCGTCCGCATAAATCAGTCCGGGGACTTTCTGTTGCACCATTTGTCCATTACGCATGTAGGATAAATCAAACCTTAATTCACCGTTTTCCAGTCGTCTCTCTATGCCCTTATCATAAAGCGTGAACAACAATGGAGACAGAGGACACCCTTGCTTCAGTGCTTGGTGAATACCCCCTTCATTACATTCTCGGCTTCCCAATACAACCTGTACTCGGTTGTCTCTGCACATCTCCCTCAGCAGCTCCACGAAATCGTCAACTATGCCTTCGTGCTTAAGAACATCCCATAACAATTCCCTGTCTACGTTGTCGTAGGCTCCTTTGATTTCTATGCTATCCGTGAAGGTTTATTCTGAGCTACTGAAATCTCTATGCACTGAGTTAGTACCAACAAGTTATCCTCAAGCGTCTGCCTGGTCTGAACCCATTCTATAATTCCCCCCAGGAGATCATTTTTCTCCACCCACTTCGACAGTTCTCATTTATGGCCCACATCGCCATTCTATATATCACCGACGCTACTGTAACTGGCCTGTACGCCCTCGTTTTATCCTTATTACCTTTGCCTTAGTATATTAGGTTCATCTTGCTTTCAAGCCAAATTTTATTCGTTCTAATCACTTGCTCTATGGCATTAGTCAGCAGTGCCTTGCTCTTTGGACAGAGGTTTTATTGCGACAGCAATTATATAGACACCCCAAGCGAATTTCATCCGTCGGCGTCGTGGTCCCCGTGATGTTCCGTATAAACTCCAAACACGATAACATCGTCGCCGCGCGCCGTATGCTGTATGTGCAAGTGAATTTAAGCTTGCGAGGGTCAGCCGACGATCGCGACTCAATCTCGCAATCTCGCGCGCGCGAGGGAGGAGGCGGGGAGGAAGCGCGCCGTATTCTGTCGCACGTGAGGTACGGGGGAAGGCGAAGGGGGGGCGGGGGTGGGGGGTTACTCCAGCGCACGGTGTCCAGCGGCTGCTGTTTACGGCGCGTCCGCGCGGGCCTCGTTTTCAAAGCGATCTGGACGTGAACAAAATACACCACGCCGAGTGCCGATAGCTTCGTATGCGCTGTGCTTTCAACGTTTAGTTCGCGTTACAGCGCGAGACAGCACGAAGGTCACTTCGCTCGCTGCTGCTGCCGCGCTTCCTCCCTCCAGCGTTTTGACAGCGAGTTTCCGCGGTCATCGAGCGAGAAGTGTTTATGTTTAGCTGTTCGCGCATGACACCATGCTTGTTAATTTAGTTTGTAAGCGAATGTTTACAACTTTACACGGCCGATAAAACTACTACCCTTACTTCGTATAGCTGTCCACTAATTTGCAATGGCAATCGATGCTTCGCCTTTCGGGCGATACTACGACTTTTTTGATTAGCTGCATTGGGATTTCATTGAGTGCTGCTGACGTGCTATTTGAAACATTTTAACACGATAGCGTTAAGGGTCCTGTGTCGAAGAAAATTCGGTGTCGGCGTCCCGTGAGCGAAAATTGTATATATTCAATACGGCACTAAAGTTATTCTTACATTACTAAAGTTGCTCATATCTTGGCTTACATTCTTTACAAAGTTATTCCTCTAAATTTTCAGAATGACAGCCCACAAACAAATGTCATGAGACGAAACACCGACAGCGCATGCCTTTTATGTTAAATCTTCTCAGACTGAAATATTAAAAGTGGGGAACAGAAGATCGCCCAACGCAAGAGGCCGCGTTTCTATACCGGAAAGCTCGCCTTCGTGCATAGCGTTCACCGCCAGCTTTTGCCGGTAAACATTACAGAAGCTGCAGTTGCCGGGAAGCGTGAGAAGCAGTCGGGGATCTTTGAATGCTATCGCGTTCCACTGTTAAAGGTAAGCGTCCTCCAAAATTGTCTTCATTTTTCCAGTGAACGTTTTCTATGTTAAATTTTGATCTCTCGGGCTTCTCTGTTGTTGCTGGATCTATTTGAGTCTGAACTTTCGTGCCGAAGTTATCCCTGATAACGTCTGTGATGTACTGCAGCGGATCGTTTCCTTCGAAGATGTTACCGTCTTCATCCCTTATATAGCAGTTTGTAAATTTTTAGTTTGAGCTCCGAGTGCTCTTACATGGTTCCAGAATCTTTTTGGGGCGCCTTTGTATCTTTTGCGAATGTTATGCACCCAACATTCACTTGCGCATTTAATTTTCTGTTGCACGAGGTCCCTCGCCACCCTTTTCTTCTCTCGGTATTTGTTCCATCTAAGAAGCACCTCTTCTTCGTGTAATCCCAACTTCTTGGCTGCTAGATGATCCCTGGACGCCTGCTTACGTTCTATAGCTTGCTTTATTTCATTGTCCCACTACTTACGTGGTTTCCTCTTTCCAGCATTTTTTTTTTCTTTTTGCCGTGTGGCTAATCTCCTGCTACATAACGGCTACCAGTTTTTTATATTCCCAGCCTGTTGTAGGAAACACCTCCATTTCCTTCTCTGTCTTTTGCGACCTCTGTTATTTGCATTTCATTAATTTTTAGAAAATCTGATGCTATCGGTCAGTCTTTTGCGTTAGTATCTCTCCAAAATTTTAAGGTTAAACGTTTATGACCGCTACCAAGGCAATTTTTTCCATGTTCGTCTATTATCATTTGATCTAGTCGTCCATAGAGCGTTTCTGAGACTAAGGCGCAGTCGATACATGACTGCCTGTTTCCGCATTGCCACGTTACCTGTCCATGCCACTTATTCTCCTTGTTAACTACTATAAGGTTCTGTTCATACAGATCCAGCACTAGAAACCATTGTGATCAGTATATCCGTCTAAATCATACATGTGCACGTTCACATCTCCCTAATACTACCCGGCCCGATGTCTTGAACTCATTAATGTCGCTTCTAATGCAATTAGTCAATTCTTTATTTTTATCTCTGTTGTCACTACCTATCCCTAGGTAAGCTACTCCAAGCCGCGCCTTTTTGCCTTCCCATGAGCCTCTAATCCACAAATGCTCCCTACATGTCTCTTACTTTTTGCCACTTCATACCTCGCCTAATAAGCGTGCCTACCCCTCCGCCTTTCCTTGACCCAGTCATTCCGTTGAATCCCTCCCATACAAAATTGTCAAATAACAGGCGGCTGCTACAAATCTTGTAAATGCGTTTTGGTCAAGGCGTACACGTACGCTAATAGCTTCGTCATTCAGCTGTGTTTGAACTCCCAGGTACTTTTCCTGCTTGCGACCACCCTGCATACTTATGTAATAAATTTTACGGTCTCTATATTTATTCTTTGTGCGTATTTTCTTTACTCTTTGTGGTCTAATTCTGCTCCTTGCTGGTGTGTTGCCACATTCAATACTTAATCTTCCGTCCCGACTGCCTAGGGCCCGTCTAAAAAAAAAAAAAAAAAAAAAAAAAAAGCTACTGCCCGTGCTGCGAATCGACGTCCAACCGAAGTTGGTACCCTATAGCTAAAATATATCCCGTCACGCATAAAAGCGCCTTCGCGACCTGCTTGGTGCACTTCTCGGTCGATGTCAATGAGCGTAAAATGCATTGCCTTAGCTAGCGTCCAAAGTTCCCCGTTTACTGCCCTTTCAATTCCATACCCCTGCCTTTCAACCACTGGCACCTTGCACACTGCGATTTGAACCTCCTTTGAAAAATTCCGCAGGTCGGTAGCCCCTTTGGATATTTGCTTCACGGTCCATGTCCCCGTCCTTGCAGTATGTCAAACACTCCGCCCATTATCACCACTAGGTGCCTCTCCTCCATTGTGTCCCACAAGGGTTGCTTGGCTTTTGCCATCACTTCCCTAATCGGATTGCCCGGAAGCGCGCGAATCAGGACTCGCTCGCCTACGCGGTGCAGGCTACACCTACCCTCTCTATCATCACCGGTTCTACTTTAGGCATGTTTGAATCCCCAACAAAGACAACTCGACGCTTTGCATCCTCCTCGCCGCCGAAAGCTGCACTTGAGGCCGCGATGCCCCCCTCCCCTTATCCTTTGCTTTGTTTTCTTCCGCGGCTGGCACGTCAGAGATAGCCCCGTTGTGACCGCCAGTGACGTTGCCACCACTGCTTTCCGGAGTGGTGGTTTAGGCTTCCATAGCTGTTCTCGCATCGGAGCCAGCTCCGTTTGCGGTGCTCGCATCGATGCTTTCATCATAGCCTTGCGGAATGGTGGCCGTCAGCTTCATTTCTACGTTGCCTAGTTCATCTTCTACCTCCTTCCTTTCCTTCTGCTCGCTCTTGGAGTTCCTTTTCTAGCTTCCCAACCCGCTTAGCTAGCTTGTCCTTCTCGTACTCTGGTCTAGTCGCGACCCTAGCTCACACATGCTATAGATAAAAACTGCCTTGTTTGCATCGCGTACGGACGCAAACCGCGTTTCTTCGAATGCGTAGGAACGCTCGCACTCAGAACAACGCACGCGTGGGTTCCTCCTACTACCGATCATTATTTCGTAGTAACAAAGTAACCCTACTTGTAGAAAAGAATTCAATGATTCGTTACCTACTTATATCTAGCCAAAAATGTGGTTGATCCCTCTTATATAGGAATCGGTATAGAACACGAAAGTGAAACGTGTCTTCACAGAAGTAGTGTAATGTTTATTGCACATTGATATATAATGTCTATTGGTGTTTTGTGGCTAAAGCGCCCTTAGGCGTTGATGCACCCACGCTGACGCCTGGTGGCACGTCTCCTCCATCACGACTACCAACGTCGATGACCATGAGCAACCGTCGTGCATATGGAAGCTGCACTACGCTGCACACGCTAGCACAATGCGAAAGACGAAGCACGTAACTGACACACTAATACAACGCGCAAGACAAAGCACGTAACTGAATCGTCACCGAGTCAAATCAGCGCGTACAGCGCGTCGTAATTGCAGCCTCCGCGATCAACTTCAGAAACATTTTCAGAGCTAATTGCGGAGGCCACGCTCCGCTGTGCTGAGTACGGTGAACGCCACCTAGGTGGCGTTGGTAGTGCTTCTTGATGCCAGCGTCCCTTCGAATGCTGGCATCGAGGCGTCGTAGTGCTGAGACCACCGAAGCGTTCACTGTCGGTGCGCGTTAGTGTCATAATGCAGTACTTCTCTTTTCTGCTCGTAGGCGGCGGCACCGCCCCGAGCAAGAGCGCGGGTACACGGAGGAGTGTTAGATATATAAGGCGCGTCTGTGTAGCTCTCTGCAAATGCGTTTGTGGCGCAATGGGTTAAACGCTCGGCGATCTATCGTCGCGGACCGAGAGGTCGTGGGTTCGATTTCCAAATTTTGCATGTTTGTGGAACTTTTTCTTCTGGTTTCTTTCTTTGTATTATGTTCTATGACGTATTTCCGTGACGGAAATACGTCAGTGAAGTCTTGGTGGACCCCGGCATAAAACACTTTCGTGTTAAAAGAGCAAGAAACTAAAAAAAAAGTTGTCGCAGTTTCACCTGAAAGGTGAAGCATCAATTGCGATAGCAAATTTGGAGAGAGCTATACGGAGTAATGATAGCAGCTTTATCAGCTGTATAAACTTGGACATGCAGCAGCACCGGCAACACGCAGAACTGTTGTCGACGCCGTCAGCGTTTTGTCCGCGTTCGCTCAAAATGCCTGCGGCGATGGTGACTGTTGCCGGAGCCTCTGATATAAATAGGCACTTGGTGCCGCAGCTAAACGTCGCCTCCCTTCCCTCCCCCCCACGGCCTTTCGTGCGTCGGAAGAAGGCACGTTTGCTCTACATATATGGTGATTGTAGAGGAGGAAAGAGACGCCTACTATTGCAGCCCTTAAGGGAGCACAGAGCAGAACGCGCGTTTGTTCTCCGCGGTGCGTTCACTCCCCGTGAAAGCGTGCGTCCCTCGCGCCCTTTCACTCGCACATACAGCGTTCGGCGCGCGGCGACGATTTCATCTCCATTGACGTCATACGGAACCTCACGGCGACGGTGACGGCAACGGCAGAAATCTGCTTTTGAGTGTCCATATAATTGCTATCGCAATAAAAGTTGTCGCAGTTTCACCTGAAAGGCGAAGCATCAATTGCGATAGCAAATTTGGAGAGAGCTATACGGAGTAATGATAGCAGCTTTATCAGCTGTATAAACTTGGACATGCAGCAGCACCGGCAACACGCAGAACTGTTGTCGACGCCGTCAGCGTTTTGTCCGCGTTCGCTCAAAATGCGTGCGGCGTTGGTGACTGTTGCCGGAGCCTCTGATATAAATAGGCACTTGGTGCCGCAGCTAAACGTCGCCTCCCTTCCCTCCCCCTCCCCCCCCCACGGCCTTTCGTGCGTCGGAAGAAGGCACGTTTGCTCTACATATATGGTGATTGTAGAGGAGGAAAGAGACGCCTACTATTGCAGCCCTTAAGGGAGCACAGATCAGAACGCGCGTTTGTTCTCCGCGGTGCGTTCACTCCCCGTGAAAGCGTGCGTCCCTCGCGCCCTTTCACTCGCACATACAGCGTTCGGCGCGCGGCGACGATTTCATCTCCATTGACGTCATACGGAACCTCACGGCGACGGTGACGGCAACGGCAGAAATCTGCTTTTGAGTGTCCATATAATTGCTATCGCAATAAAAGTTGTCGCAGTTTCACCTGAAAGGCGAAGCATCAATTGCGATAGCAAATTTGTAGAGAGCTATACGGAGTAATGATAGTAGCTTTATCAGCTGTATAAACTTGGACATGCAGCAGCACCGGCAACACGCAGAACTGTTGTCGACGCCGTCGGCGTTTCGCCCGCGTTCGCACAAAACGCGTGCGGCGTTGGTGACTGTTGCCGGAGCCTCTGATATAAATAGGCACTTGATGATAAGTGGTTCTTGAGGGAAAGGGAAAGGTTGACGCTATCTTCTGCAGCCCTTGAGGGAGCACGGCTCAGCGCCAAAAAGGCACTTGGTGCCGCAGCTAAACGTCGCCTCCCTTCCCTCCCCCTCCCCCCCACGGCCTTTCGTGCGTCAGAAGAAGGCGCGTTTGCTCTACATACATGGTGATTGTAAAGGAGGAAAGAGACGCCTACTTCTGCAGCCCTTAAGGGAGCACGGCACAGAACGCGCGTTTGTTCTCCGCCGTGCGTTCCCTCCCCGTGAAAGCGCGCGTCCCTCGCGCCCTTTTACTCGCACATACAGCGTTCGGCGGCGCGCGGCGACGATTTCATCTCCATTGACGTCATACGGAACCTCACGGCGACGGCGACGGCAGAAATCTGCTTTGGAGTGTCCATATAATTGCTATCGCAATAAAAGCAAAAATATATATTGCTCGTTTAACCTAACACTTCTAACAACCAGGTGAACAAAAACCAAATAAAAAACATCGGGGTAGCTTGCACTAGTGGCGCAAGGCTAAGGACACAGCGGATCGAGCTGATCGGTTCCTAGCTGGTCCTGCTATACGAAGTGATGTTAAGTTATACGAAATAATGCCAAGGGATGCTAAGTTGTGCGAAGGGTATAAGAGTCTGTTGCTGGGCCTGTTGGTCATACTTGTAGAAACGATGGAAACCAGCCTTTAAGACGCAAACACCAGGAGAGAAGTAGACGGACACATACACGCTGGGTAATTGCAACGAGTTTAATGAAAACAACCGCACAGAAGTTTGCAGGGAAGCCAGAGTGTGCAGCGCCGTACATACCACGTGTGTCCGTCTACTGATCTCCTGGTGTTTGCGTCTTAAAGGCTGGGTTCCATCGTTTCTACAAGTATACAAGCATTTCCTGGTGGTCCGTAGCATAGGGGAACGCCTCGCGAAGCACTTGGCAGTCCGAGCACACGTAGGGGAAGTGGAGGCGAAAGCTATGCGCAGTGTACGGGCGGTGTGAAGCAGACGACACGCTGGGATGACGTCACGGCGCATGTGCAGCAGCGCGCAGCTGGTGGGAGCTCGGCCAAGCCTCCGCCAGAGGCGCCTGCTGCAGTCAGGGGCTGAGTACCTAACGGAACATGAAAAATATGTAACGGCTAAAGGTAGCAGAAATGCAGCTGTGATGAAAAATAGGGCACTGTGGAATTACAATAGGTACGAAGTGGTGAGAGGGATTTGGAAAGGGGTGATGGTACCTAGTTTGACTTTCGGCAACGCGGTCCTGTGCATGAGATCAGAGGTTCGAGCAAGGTTGGAAGTTAAGCAGCGAGGGGCAGGTAGACTGGCTCTGGGAGCAGACGGAAATGCACCAAATCAGGGGGTACAGGGTGACATGGGATGGACGTCATTCGAGGGCAGGGAAGCCAGCAGCAAGATAGAATTTGAGGAGCGATTGAGAGAAATGGCAGAAAAACGGTGGGCAAGGAGAGTTTTCGGTTATTTGTACATGAGGAATGTTGACACAAAATGGAGGAAGCTGACCAGAAAATTGTCAATCAAATATTTGGACTGCAGGAGGGGTGCAAACCAGGAAACAACGGTTAAGAAAAAGGTTAAAGAAACAGAGGGCTCTGTGGAAAACAGGGATGCAGACGAAATCAGCACTGGGAACATACAGAACTTTCAAGCAAGAAATTGCCAAAGAAAATATCTATGATAATGCTAGGGGAAGCTCTTTGTTGTTTGAAGCCAGGACGGGCCGGAGTATTGTGGACTAAAATGTACCGAGTCAAGTACCAAGGTATAGACACGTTGTGCTGTGCGTGTGGAGAAGAAGAGGAAACGGCTGAACACCTCATACTTTTCTGTAAAGGCCTTAACCATGCAGTGCAAAGCAGCGGCGCTGATTTTTTCAAAGCATTGGGGTTTAGGGACAGTGAAGGCAAAATAGACTTTAAGCGGGTAGAAATAACCAAACGGAGGTTATCTGATTGGTGGATAAAATCAAGGCAGGGGTGAAATTTCACCCACCACAAAGTACAAAATATGTTAATAGTCATGGCTAGGTGGCGTATGCCACCGCCCTATTTAAAGGGTTCAGCCTCATCCATCCATCCATGGACACCGCGAGCGTTCGGCGCTAATGCGGAGAAACGGAGAAGCGCGCATGGCGTCGGCAGCACCTCGAGCTGCGCGTTGCCTCGTTGGTGCTGCTATAATTTGTTTCTCTCTCGCTCTCATTTTCTCTCTCTCTCCCGACCACAGCGCGCGAAGCTCCGCGAGGTGGTTGCTAGGCAACGCAGTGGCAGGCGGCACACATTACGGCCGGCTTAAACAGCTCCGCTGTTAAAATCAGTAGCCCCTCCCCACACGCACTGCAACTGGCTCCGAAGTTCCGGTTAAGAAGCTCGCATTGAAACCTGGCCGTCGCACCGGGGAAGCTGGCGCTAGCGTTGCCGAGGCGTGCACCACCGTTGTGGGTTCCTGGAGGGCAAGACGACGCTGACGTTTGACCTCAACATCGCGCTACCGCAACTCAGGGTCGGCGGCCCTTCGCTGACATTTTTGGCTTCCCCATCGCGCTCCCGCAACTCGGGGTCCGCGGCTCTTCGCTGACGTTTCGCCTGGGCTTCGGAAGCCCTCACGCTAGAATCGGTACGTCGACGACGAGCCCTTTCCCAAGCGCGTTCACGGCGCCGTTGCTCAAACGCAGCCTGCTCCTCGGCGGAACGCACCACGCGCGGCCTTCACATCCGGCCGCCGAAACTGATCTGAGGCGAGGGAAGCCCCGCGGAGCGCGCGCCAACCCCCTTTCCCTCGCCGCGGCACATCAAAGGACCCTTACTGGTCGCGCGCGTCACGTGATCCCGCACCGGCACAGCATTCCCTGCACCTCCTCTTCCTTCCTTTCTTGTCCCTGGCTCATACCCGTATATCCATTGCGGGTACGCGCCACACGTGAGTTTATGTGTGACTACAACGCCACCGAAACTCGTGAGCCAATACAATAAGCTTCGCTTGAAAAACTTATCGCTTTGGCACGCTGCTCCTGCTGCGTTGAGAAGGCACTTCCAATCGGTACATCTGTTTCCTTCGGCGTCACTCTTTCCAGTGGAACAGACGGCATCTTCAACCCCCTGTTTCACAGTGCGTGTGACGTAGGAAGCGTAGTGCACACTTTTAATAGCACGGCCTCCAAGATTGGGCGGCGCACGCAGCCCAATCACACTCAGCGAATGTCATTTATCAGCAAATGTCAGCGAAGCGCGTCACGGGTAGCTCCGGCTCCACTAACTGGAAGCACTTTTCCGTCTCGTGTGGCAGCGATTCTCGCCGAGTGGGGCACGTCAAAACTTCCGGCCAGAAAGCTACGCTTGAAGAAGCTGCTGACCCAGGCCTAACGAGGAGCGCGAACGTATGCTTGCCGATGCCGCAAAAACGACAACGCAACTCTTCGGCCGCTCGGGCCCCACCATGCAAATCAGCGCGCCTCGGCGCCTCGTGCAGCAACGATTCGCGTTTCGTAGGTGTCAACTACAGTTGAGTATGCCGAATGTTTTAGGTACTTCGGATCGTATGTTCTCCCATTTATTACGTTCTTTTGTGCGTTTCTATTTCAAGAACGTTTGAACAAGGTTCTACTCACTAGCTCATCACTGCATGAAAAAGTAAATCACTTTACTCTTAGAAAGGCAGTTATTTTGTGGGGCAAGTTTCTAACCTCGATGTTGGCTGTCAACAACACGTACATTCGGAGATGCACACCCAAGTAGCAAGTAGGCTTAGCACAACATCATTTTCTTTGTGTAAGCATGCAACATATATATTTTATATCATAACATTTATTTGGCTGAATGCGCAGATCACATGCTAACTATGAACACCTGATTGCAATGCCAGGAGACCTATTGGAATGAGACTCAACATCACATGCATTTCTGCTTAATAAAGCATTGCTGACAAGTGTGAGCACGCAATACTCACGAGCAATGGGGCAGGGGGAACAAAAAAAAAAAAAAAAAAACGGGCACAATTGATGCCCACTGGAAGTGGAAATTCTGTTATTTACGTCATGGCGTGAGGTTAATGGTAACCTCTTTTCTTTAATAAAACACTGGTGTACACTGACAGAACACACTTTCACTTAAAGTGTTAAAGGTACTCTTGCGACATCATTAGGTCACTTTGCATTGAACAGCTTGAAACATACCAAGAAAAATAAAAAAGCTGAGGAACAACAGACTAGTTCAACTCTTTTGCAGGAACTGTGGGCAACTCTATTCAGTTATGTTCATTGGACAAAAGCACACTTTGCACTGAAGGCAAAAGTAGAAAGGAACATAAACAAAATGGAATGAACAGTTTGAGCGCAATTACTGCATTAAGCGTACAAGTCGCAGTGTTGCCACTTTGGTATTTCTCCACTAGATGTATTCCCACATATCTTCCATATTACACCGCATTTGAGATTCCCTAAGCACTATCAGACAGTCCGAGTGGTTTGGAGAAAGTGTTGTGTGAATGACAGGCATCTTGTGGCCGTAAGCAAAATGTGAAGTCTAGGTATAGCTTGAACTTTGGCTCTGAGAACCGGTCTGGTTTCCTGAATCTGTAAAACCTGCTTTTGAACACAGAAGTGAAATTTCAAATTTTATGCTGGTAAACATATGCAGCAGTGGCGCACCGACAGGGGGGGGGGTTTCGGGGAATGTAACCCCCCCCCCCTGAGGCCGACTTCACCCCCCTCTTTTGTTTAACCCCTTTTCTTTCCTTGCGCATTTGGGTACTGCAACTAAGATGCAAGACGCGCAATCGTCTGCAGACTCACAAAAAGCGCATTTTTTGACAATTTCCTGTGCAGAAATTGAAATTAGTGCTATTTAGATGGTATTGGCAAACTGTCAACCCCCCCCTGGCAGAGATCCTGGGTACGCTACTGATATGCAGTGTGTATGAGAACATGTAATTAGCAGAGCACATATGTGACAGGAATGCCTCCTAGTCAGCCCTTTTGTGACAAATGCCTGCTTAATGCACCCTATGGATCATGTCTGTCCAAGAAAACAGCCAAACTTTGGACACTAATTTTACCTTGTACTACATCTCAAAATCAATGCTTCTGCACTGTGCAAGCTAGAGATAGTCAACCAGATAACATTCCCAGAGACAATCTCACGTGGGAATGATGTGTGGTTGATTGTCTAGCCAATGCCTTAGATCTCATATCACTGGCTTGCATTACAGGACAAAGCATGGACACTAATCAGCCTGCAATTGACAATCTGATTTGCAGGTTGGTAGGCTAGCCCAGTTGGCTTAATTTGAGGGTCGGTGTTTTGAATAATACGCGATCAGCGAGCATAAAGGGCAGATGGCCTCCGACTCTCAGTTACATGCTCTTGTTTCTACAATGTTGTTTGGCATTTCTGCGACACAGCCAATTAGGTGTTTTGTCTAAAAGCAGATGCAGTGTACTCGTGGCAACAATGCCTACTGCTTCACTTTAAGGAAAAAAAAGAAAAAAAAAAAAACAGTATCCAAGTAGAGGCCCCAACATCTAAGTCTCACATGTGTACGGTCGGTCAAGAGGTAGGAAAAACAAATGATTTTGAACTGAAAGCAAGACAGTCTTCACAACCCAGCCTTTTCACCATTTTTTTTTTGTTTCCCTTTGATAATGTACACCCTTGCAATTTTTTACAATATCCCGCGAGTGTCAACCGCATAGTGGTCTTGTAGTGGTGTGGGGCACTCCTGAAGCGAACAGCAAAGGAGAATACATTAGAATTAGAATTCGCCTTGCACGACTTCACATAAAGTTGCCAATCCCGCTGTCCCTCGCCGCAACTAAAGCCCCTCCATACACGTTTTCGCCGACCAGGTTAAGTACCGCCAACCTGCCCTCCTCCTCCGTGCCTCTCCCTCACTCCTCCCTCGCTCAACCCCTCAGTTTCCGGCATCAAGCGGAACTTACGTAGCCCAGCTTCTAGTTTTAAGCGGAAGCGACGTCACTGCTGTGCAGAGGTGCGAGCATGCAACAAGCGAAAATTCCGGAACTGGAAACCCCGGAAGCGGTAATTGCGGAAGCGGAACTGGTTTGAGCAACGAATCAGGGAACAGCGGCGCACATAAAAGGTTGTCGCTACTTAGCAAAAGTGGTGGTAGCGCGTGGATGGAGAGGCTTTAGCCGCAACAAGGCCGCTGACACGTCGTTCGGTCGCCGTTTGCGTGATATTGTACACTGGTGTACCTGTATTACCAACCTGATGAAGCAATCACTGTTTACAATTATCAGTTACCATTCTCAAGTCTGCAATGTCCACTGACCTGCTCAGTGCCTCTGGTCGTTCCTATAAAAACAACTAAGAAATTCTTGCCAGCCAATCATATCATTGCTCGGCATTGTCTGCATTACCCCTTATCAAATGTCCCCCTTTTATCGATGTAGCAACATTGAGAACAATCTATTTTGCCCTATTCATAGTTAACTATCTTATTGTATAGAATCCTGAGGCCATGCATAAGATTGTCACATAAAACTACTTGTACTCCTGCAAAAACATGCAATCCATTTTATGTAAAATTCAAATTATGCAGCCTCTACTAAACCCCTTTTTTCTCAATACCAAATCATGCCCCTTTGTCTGCTAATAAATTACAAAACTACAATGTAGTGTATAAATTTAACTAGCAATGTTCCACTTCACCGTTCAGTTTTTATGCCTTCCCATTTCAAAACAAGTGGCTATGAATGTAGCAACTTGTTGCAGCCACTAGTAAAAAATGTGCATGGAAAAAGACGGCTTTCTAGTGTCGGTTATTCTTTATGGAACCATCTTCCTGTTCAGCTAAAGTAACAAAAAGCATTTTGCTGTCATGCTTAAACGTTATTACAAAGAATGCTATTAGTTGTTGAAACTCATATGTTTTGTATTCTAATGCTAATCTGATATGCTGCTTATCCGATGTATAAAGGTGTCTCCTGCCTGTATGTTTATGTATCTATTGTTAATATTTCTGCATGGATACATATTAGCATGATGCTACAGATCCAGATGCTTCACAGCATGTTTCTTGTATGACCTTACTTTGTATAATAAAAATTCAAGTTCAGAAATATATCTAGTGGATACTGTAAAAATGCAAATGGCAGCACTGGACATAACGTGGTTGAAAGATACATGAGAGATGGTGCCCTGAATCACAAGTCAAAAGCTGTCACTCAAGGCTTTCAGAACATGAACACACATGACGCATAACATAGGAAAATGTTTCTTGCTGCTGAGGCAATGCACTCCCACACTTTTACATGTTAATCATGCTGGAGATTCAGTGAGCAACACAACAACTCAAGAAGTCAAGTTTTACAGCTTTCAGTCAGTAAATGTTATGCTGAATGTCGGACGGTTCAACAGGAGTGTAAAGCCCTAAAGGGAAGCTGAAGAGCTTTTAATAAAATATTTGCCACACTTTGACAAAGCTTTTCGGCAACCTGTGCATACAATGTATGTCCACATGCTTACAAGAGAAAAAAGTGCTGAAGGTTCAGAAAAATGCCGAAATTAATCATGTATTCAAACTTGGCACCTTTCTTTAAGTAACCTGGAATAATGACAACAATGTTAATATCCCTTCCCAAAGACAAGCGTAGATGACAGTCTCATCTGACAACGTTGTTGAAAGTGCAAACTCCACCATAACCATTCCCAAACCTCACATACACAGGACTTGCATGAAATGGTATGTGCATCAAATTTTTTTCTTTAAGCCCTACTGTAAAATTACACACCTGAACAGAACGAGAATAAAGGGAACCGAGGGGCCCGATTTTTATTAATCATATCATAAGAAGCCAACAACATTGACACCAAGAACAACATAGGGGAAATTACTTGCAGACACTAACTGAATTAAAGAAATGATAAATTAATGGAAATGAAAACGGATGAAAAAACAACTGTCCGCAGGTGGGGAACGAACCCACGTCTTCGCATTACGCATGCGATGCTCTCACCATTGAGCTACCGCGGAACCGTTTTCCCATCCGCTTTCTGGGGTACTTATGTTTTACAACTAGAACTAACTCTGGGAGTGTTAGCCAGCGCCACCACTCACAAGCCTAGGGGCGGATGTGGAACATCCTTTCTGCTGCAGGCGACGCGAGCACGTGATCTTTTTTGGGTGATGGCAACTGGTCAATAAACCCACATATGCTCCCTGAAGGCATCAATGTTGCCGGATTCGAGCCCTCGTTATGTAATGAACGAGAATAAAGGGAACCGAGGGGCCCGATTTTTATTAATCATATCATAAGAAGCCAACAAACATTGACACCAGAAAGGCAGAAAGGATGTTCCACATCGGCCCCTAGGCTTACGAGTGGTGGCGCTGGCTAACACTCCCTGAGTTAGTTCTAGTTGTAAAACATAAGTACCCCAGAAAGCGGATGGGAAAACGGTTCCGCGGTAGCTCAATGGTGAGAGCATCGCACGCGTAATGCGAAGACGTGGGTTCGTTCCCCACCTGCGGACAGTTGTTTTTTCATCCGTTTTCATTTCCATTAATTTATCATTTCTTTAATTCAATTAGTGTCTGCAAGTAATTTCCCCTATGTTGTTCTTGGTGTCAATGTTTGTTGGCTTCTTATGATACACCTGAACAGAGAAACTTATGGTAATTTCACATTAATTTTATGATACCTAGCAAATAATGTTCAGGTTGGCATTGTTTAAAACCACTTCAGCTTCCCTTTAATTCATTATAACTTATAAGAGCACTGAGAGCATTACACATTTTCGAAGTACAATATGCATGATAAAAACGGCTAAGTAAATGCATAATTATGCATGCCCAGGTTTTGTGGCATAGTGCAGCATTAGCACAAACAACCTTTTTGATCTTGAGCAGCAAGGACAAAACTTTGTAAAGATACAATTCAATGCCATTTTTTCTGCATTCCATCACTGGCTCATGCATACCATCACATGCTGATTGGCAAATCACGACTGCTTGAATTAGCCTAGTTGTCAGTGGCCTATGCATGTGCCATTTTTGCAAAAATCGGCATTCAGTGCGAGTGACAAAAGTAAGAGAATTGAATGGAAGGAAAAGGACTGTTATAAGAAAACTCTAGGAGACTGTTATTCAGTGTACTGCTGAACTAACAGATGTGGAGTGTCTCACAAATGCAGACAATACAAGCTTCTAATGAGTTCACAGCACTTTTGCATTTAAGCAATGCTTCTGAATAACACCACGTATATTTTTATTTAGTGCTAAATGTCGGTGTCACCAGAAAGGTTTGTATTTAAACAACAAGAGAGCAAAAAGCTGGGTTGTTAAAAAGACCTGCCCATATCATAGTCGCATTAACGTTCTGCGATGTGCAAATATGGTGACGTAGATTAGTTTTTGGTGGGCCTCATTGGTTGCTGGTATGGTTTTAGGTATTCCAATATGGAGCTAAAATTTCAATTTGGACTCAATGCTGAAATTTTATTTCAACAAAACAGCAGTACGAACACTGGCAAGTACAGGAATGCTCATAGGTAACCATCCTACACATTCCTTCAATATCCAGCATTCAATTGCAGTGCTGTCGTCAGAAAAACAAGAAACTTTTCTCATTGACGCACAGCAACCACATAGACAGCAAGCATGCAAGCAAACAATGAGTCCTGCCCGACTTGTAAAAAAATTCTTGAAAAAAAAAAATCCGTCATATAGCGTCCATTATTAAGATATTCCTTTGTAACCAAGTACACTTGCTAAATCATTACCTGTTAAGTGGCAATTTTTGACATGCTCCCTTGTAGACCTCTGACCATTAAAGTAACTGCTCCTTCTCACAAGTTAATGTAATTGGAATGTATGAGCCAGCATCCCCCAACATTAAGTGTAACACCTGGTAGCTAGAAGAAAGCTTTGCTTAGTGATACTGGCCAGCAGACTGCATCATATTCAGAGGCCTGAGTGGTTTTGCCTCCAATTCCAATGATAACAGCCAAAAAATCAAGCATTACAGACTCATGATACCACTCCATCAACCAGATTACACCAACAAGATTACTCTGACTTTACTGAAGTTTCTAGAGTAAGCAGCTGTCAACAGCTATATATGACTTTGCTCAGGGACAACAGATTTTCAACAAATGCAACAAGTGCCACTACTAATACGAAGTGGTGCCCATGTGAGGGTACTACTCGTACAGAATGCCAGGCACTGCATCCTGCAGAGACAAACCATTTTCTGACAGCAAGCTCCACATCTCTGCAACAGTTAACTTACGAGTCCAGTGTGCAGGGCTGTGAATACTTCCTCTCATATCAGTAATATAAACTCTACGTACAATAACAATGCAACAAAAAGCACAACTGTGTTCCAGTAATAGTAGTTGTAGTTATCTGCATAGTTCTAGCAGTAAACGCAAGTCGAAAGCCTCAGCTCGGACAGAACAATTGTACAACTACACAAGGCTCCTCATACTAATGCGCACTGAGTTAACATCCTCAAACTTGCCCATTATCAGCAAGCCGAGAAATTTCTTATGACTAACTGTGCACTCGCTAGCAAAAAGCAAGCTCTTCGGAACAGTGACGTCTGCATGTGATTGCAGTATCAGGATTGGGATTGTGAAGCACCTTGATCAGGCTGACAAAAAGGTGTAAAAAGGCTTAACTCTTCAGCTATGGTGCGTGCGCACAATTACCTGTACATAAAACAAGGACAGCAAAACAAATAAAGGACGGCCATTCGAGAACAGTCCAATTGCAAGACAAACGGTACTTGTGTGTGTTTTCTTTGACCTTGCTAATTCCGAAGATCCTGGAGCCACTGAAACAGTTATATCAAGCTCCATCATGTTGTCAAGCAAGAATAAATATCCTTGTCTGCATTCTTTTTTTCATTACACCTGCATTTCCAGTTGCAAAGGAGCTATCCAAACAACATATTGCCCAAAACATGAGAACTGTTAACACATGTTCTTCAAGCTTCCAGCGTTCTTCCAAATAGAGTAGATACAGCAGCATCTAGCAGACATGGAGAAATGATGAAGCAGGATAAATACAGCGCTAACTCAAAATAAGTTAATGTCAAAGGTAGAGGCCATACTTATACCAAGCAAAGCAGTTCACATCTCAGGCAGCAAAAACATATAGAGCTTAGAGGACATGTGTCTCAGCTCTGCATTGATTTCCTCCTCGAATAGAATTAAGGAAAGTTTCCCCTGTGGGCTAGTTAATCAAAATGTTGAGAATGTTTTGTTAGTCTATCAAAACCGTGAGAATTCTTTTTTTTTTTGTTGTTGCTTTTGTAAGTCGGCAAGCGCAGTGAACTGCCTTGCCTGATATATAATCATCCCTAACTCCAAAGCAAATCGCTTGTGAATCAGCCGGTATGCGTCCCATTATTTCATTTGTCCATTTCTTTAAGCAAGTACTACTTTCTCTGCTCTAATGGCACACTATTAAGTGCAGATAGCAACATTACTCTTTCAATGTTCAGGACAACTGAAGTACCGCCTAACAATATCCTAGTTTTGCCACAGTACCTTTGTGACCTTGCAGCATAAGGCATACACGTTATGCTGCAGGCTTTCAACGACCACAGTTAACAATGCAGATTATGCGCACATTCCATATATTACTCTATCACAAAGCAGCTGCAGCAAATGCTGCGAGAGATGTGTTCCTTGTTGCCTCTGCAATACAGAGCAAAAGAGCTTTCTCCGGTTATAATGACAATTTTTTTTTTCTCAGCAAGTCAAAAGTTTAGCTTGAGCTCAGTCTACTGTATTAACAACAGCCAAACAACAACGTAGTGTACCCCACAACAAAACTAGCTAGTGGTGACCCAGAAAACCACTGTTACTCTGAAGGATTCTATTAACACACGAAAAAAAAACAAAGAAGATTCTCCTCTTGCTCCGCAATAAGTTAAAGCAAAACGGTGAACACTGGTCAGTTACCCAATATATACAAACTCTCTGCAGGGAGCCCAGCATCCAAGTTAGCTGTGCAAGGCCCTCTCTTTCTTGACAGCGGCAGGCTTTTCTGCCATAGCCAAGCACTCTTAAAGTTTAGTTATGGTCTCAGGAATGACAGATATCTTCATGTTTCAACTATGTACACATGGATGACTCAAGGCAAGCCTCCCAGAGATGCCATGGCAAGCATGGCAGCAATCTGTGAACCGCATTTAAAGAATGTAGCGGCACATTGACTGTAACTTTCCTGCAGAGCTCGTGCCAATGCTATGCTCCCAAATATGGAGTAGCCTTGTTTGTGTCACTGTGCTCGACACTCGAATTGATGCTGTTAACGTATCCTCTCTGAAGAACATGAACTAGCCCCATGTCGAAGGTTGATGCACCTCAATGTGGATGTGAAAGGCACCTAACACCATTGGCACAGGCGATGCATACGGAGATGCACACTTTGTTGCGCACTACGTAGCAGCAGCTGCATCTGTGCATCAGGCACACAAGCTTAACATTACAGCTCTGTAGTTCTGTGCAGCAGAAGGAAGGCTATGAGCTAGAAATGGTTCCTTGCTTATGCACACAATAAAGTAGTCTTTAAGTCAAGATGTTCCTATGACAGCAGATGAATAAGCTCATACATGATGGTCAGCCGATGTTTGTAACAGGTAGTGACAAAAAGGTAGTTTACAATAGGATGAGTAGCATCAAGTTAGGGTCAGGTTGCCTCAAATAGCCTCAACTTCTACTTTGCTCTATCTCTTCCTTCCTTTGTCTCTACTAATCCAGATTCAACCAGGCTGCACAAAACTGCAGAGACACAAGTAATCACCTCCAGCCATTCTTTATCCAAAAACTGATCTGCTGTAGTGCTACACTGGCTGTGCTGACCTTGGAAATGAGACTAGCGCATGGACTTTAAAGAAAAGCCTACGTTTATGTAGAGAGTCGCCCATTCAATGGCTACTCCCCTACACATCAGCACGCACACAACTGCTGTAAATAACGACTGTGACTTCCACACAGTCATTTCTGTTTGACTAGCACTATGCTGCATTCTGAAACGCAGCTGTGACTTGTTGAAAACTTGTTCCTCACAATGACCACTGCTCCAGAACATAAGATTTCAGTGGTTGTGAACACATGCTGCAAGGACAAGTCAAGTCACGATGAACATGCACACCTACACTTGCATCTTTCCTTTTAAACTTCTTGTAAGAAGCAACGAGCTCTAGATCAACTGAGAGACATGGCTCCACACCATTACAAGCTGGCAGCTTCAGCAAGCTTTGCATGGTAAGTAGGGAGATGCTGGCCTTGCCGAGAGAGCAAGTGCCCCATCTTGGTTTCACCTGTTTACCAAGCTCAAATAATGCCACATGATTGGACATGCTGATGGGCCTTGCAAGCAGCCCAGCTGGAGCTTTTGAAACGTGCGCGACTACCATTCTGTCATCTGCCAAATGTTCCAGACATCAAGCATGTGGATGACTTAGAGACCTCGTTGCACTTCACAGCATAGTTCGAGGGGGGGGGGGGAGGGGGCACAGAGCTGCCGTGACGACTAGAGCGATGTGCCAAGTTCGGGAGGGTTTGGTGCCTGCTTCACCCGAGGCGACGGCGATGGAGTGAGAAGTAGGTCGCCTCCATTGGAATTGTCAATGACCCCAACGGCCTCCAGAGAGCTCAGAGGCGGAGGCTGGTTCGATGTCTTTTTGAGGATGCCTCGTATTCGGGTGTCGCTGCCACCCGGAGACGTCGGCGTAGGCGGAGGTGGATGTGGGCAGCCCAGAGTGTTGGCCCCTGGTGGAGAAAGCGTGCTTCCCGTAGAAGACGACGCAGACTGTGAGCGCGATGATGACCCCTCTCGTTCTCGCTGATAGAGCCGTCTTGCGGTCTGCCCAAGTCTAAGCACCTGAACGTAGTGCAAGCGAGTGAAGGAAGAAACAAATTAAACAGACATTGTAGTAATTTATGCAGCAATGCACAGTTGCGAAAAAGTGCAAACAAGTGCAAAATACAAACCAAGACGGCAAAACCAGCAGGCTGTGCTTGGTGAGGGCAAGACGTTAGCTTATTTCATTTCATACATCACTGTGCAATCTGCTGCTTTTGGTAAAAGAACAACTTCCCAGAAATACTACAGTTTTTCTGCAGTTCTATGAAAAATAGTTAAGCAGATCTCACTTAATTTTCATTTACAAAAGAAAATAAAAGCAGGAACAGACAAAAAAAAAAAAGAAAGTATGGGATGTCTGTTTTAGCTTGCACTATTCATCATGGACGTCTGTGAACTGGGCCAGTTTTTTAGACATGGCTGCATTTGCATTAGTATTGTTATTTTAAAGCACTTACACAAATAAGATAAATAAAAAGAAATTAAACCAACCTGTTTCATGCAGGCACGGCTTTCCTTATCCACTTTACGAAGCATGTCCATCCTCGACTCTACGATGCTAGCGTTCCATAGAAAATGCTCGGTAGCCTTTTCAGGAAGAGTGATGGGAAGAAAAACACACAGACACATAAATATATGCTTGTAAACAAAACCAACAAAAATTCCGAGAGAACCCATCTCACAATGACTGTCGTCGTTAATGCAATTAGCATTCAAGCAATATAGCGACACACCGTATTGCCACCCCCAAAATGTGTTATGTACGAGTCGTGCACTGTGGCCAGGCTCCTTTGTTGTGCTTGCCTTTGGACACGCTGTGCCATCTAGGGGCACGTCCACGCGTAGTCTCCGTCTTTTACATGGCCTCCGAGATACAAGGCACGTCAGTGCAAGCGAACACTGAGAATTAATCCCTCACTGCACGAAGACATTAGTGGGGCATCGCTACAGCATGTGGCCGCTGTGCTTGAGGATGACGTGTGATGCGGGTTAAATTCCGCCCAGCACAAAAGAAAATTTTGAAAATAATAATTTTTTTTTTTTAAGGAAGAGTAATGTAAAGCGGATGGTTGGATGGATGGATGGATGGACGGGACGCATCTAATGTGACTGAAGTACGCTAAGAATGCTATTCAAATCAAAACAAAAGCAGCAGGCGAGCACTTCGATGCTGATAACCACCAACTCACCTTCTCAGCCTTCTTGCCTTTCAGACCAACAGCTGTGCACATGCCATTCAGGTCCTCGGAGAAACTTTTCATGGTCTGGTACAGCTCATTCAACTGTGGAGCGAGATCAGGTATAGGCATGCCCATTATTTGAATAATTAGCTAAACAAAAGCCAAATCGCCAACAACTTGGGACAGCATGCCTCAAGTATTATGTAGCAATATGCTGTGTCATAATCAGGGGCTCTCCAACTGAGTTTGGGAAAACCCAAGGATTACAGGAATGCAATTTTCGGGTTCAAACCACAATGATGCCCAATATAGTGAGATTCGCCGAACTTCATGGCAGCACTGCCCAACACCCATGATGCTAGCAAAGGTATCAAATTGGCTAACTGCAATGTTACCGAGCGTATCACGCAGTATCATTCAAGAATATTTCATCTAAATAAAAAATACAAGACTTGGGCTCCTTACCTGGACGCACTGACCTCACCAATTTGAAGAAGCCGTAGTATTTTATAACAATCAACTCTTGCGTACTTCTAAGGCAGAACCCCATAAACAGTGTTCACACTGCAAATTGCCGCAACTTTATGGAAAATTATGTTTATCTGCTGCACATGACACAGTGAATACTGGCATCTTCTAAGGACACGTACAAACTATGGACACCAGTGGATAGACTATTCTTTTGCCACGGACACTCAATACATAGGATTTATCTGAAAATTCCCTCATGTCATTCAAAAAAGGACATTTTCGTTGTCTAATGACATCAGCCTCTGGGCGATTCTTTTGACTTTGTTCTCACCTGCTCACTATGTTTTCGTCTCGCTCAAGTTACTTTGTTACCCGAGTCTGAACATATGTATTTACCTTAGCTATATTGCTGATTGTTGACCAGTGGGGTGAGGCCAGTCAAGCTGCTTAATCGGCAGATATTGCCTCACCTTCCTCATTACAACTTTTACACAATGCATTTGTGAAAAATAACGTGAAAGCTCAAAGTTCAATGCACAGGACAACTGTTCTAAACAAAAAAAACTACCTCCCATGTTAGCGAGATCTGGGGGAACCATGGTCCCCCTTACTTTTCTGATTGCATAGCGAGAGTATCGACTCTAGCAAGCTTCATGTCTCGACGAGGGGTTTATTGGCCTGTTCTTGCCGTTCTTAAGATCATGCGTTATGTGATACCTGCAGTATAAAAAGATGCTCCACATTTGCCATCGTGGTCATAAGTGGTGTTAACACGGCTAATACACTCATGGCTGCGTTTATTATGTTTCAACAAATGCCCAAAAAAGTGAATAGAGGGGCAGCCACTGCCATAGCTCAAATCGTAGAGCTCAATGTATGGTTGCCAGACCTTAAAAGCTAGTTTGCACCAAATACATTATTGATGATGGCTTCCCTGGCATTATCCTTTCCTCTTTTCTGCTTAGAGCATCTGTGTCTAGCTAGCCTCATCCATTTCCCAAACAGCCTATCTCTGGGTGTGATTCCTGTCATCCACATGCCTGTTGCATAATTTCTAGCAATGCCAACTTATTTCCTACACCTTCTTTGTACAGCTTTATCTATCCCAGTACACTCTGTGTTTTTGCTCGATCTCTATGTCTGCATGGGGATTTCGGCTACAACTATGTCAGCACACATTATTATACCTCAATAACCTACATAAAAACAAGTATACAGTTTTGCAGCTATGAACATGCAAAGTCTGATGCTTGAAGTAGAAAAATAGAACCTGCATGTACAATATCTGCATTAAAGAAAAGACACAAGGCCTACTCACTGTCTTGAAAACAGATTGTGATGTCTCGGAGATGGCCTTGCACTCCGCCAGCACCTGTCAGTGAGATGCGTATGGTTTAACGAGTGCGTGCATTGCAAGGAAAGTACCATACACACATAAAGACTCGGCTGGTACAGTAAGTCGTCATTGCAGCAAAATCAGTTTATACAAAATATCGCTTTATTAGAAGCTTTTCGGTGTCACAACTGCAGTGCATGTATTTTAGAATGGATTATCTGAAGTGCGGTGGCACCGGGCTCCACTTCATACAAAGTGCGAAGTGAGAAATCCACACGGGATCGCAAGGTGCAGCAGATGTGGTGACCCTTTGTGTTTCTTCATATCAACTTAGAGAGGCGAAGAGCGCTGCGATGTTCACTTCATCACACAACAGCAGCTCTTTGGGCTTAACTGTATCACGTGATGATAACCGACAAACAAAGCAGCTGCCCATGGGCGTTGGTAGAACTTCTCCACTGTCATGTCCCCACTATCAAGCACAGATATTTCAGCACATGTTTTATGAGCTTCCCTGTTCGTGGAGAGCAAGTCACACCCTATAATGGACCTTTTAGAGCCTCCCCATTATTAACAAAATACAACTTAAAATGAAGTACAGTTCCTTTCCCGATGACTTCATTATAATGACGCTTCATTGTATATTCCTTTTTTAAGCAATTTTCAGTCTAAAGGTTTGCTTCGTGCAATATTAAGAAGCATACTTCCGAGCTATGAAGGATGCGGTGATGGAAGGCTCAGAATGAAAGGACTCTAAAGAGGAATATTAAAGGCCAACTGCAATAAAATTTCACTTAGGCTGAATTGGTTATCAATGAGTACCATATTATTACTGAAGCAATCTTGGAAAACCTGCAGGGCTGGTAGCTGTCTAGTTTTCTTATTACCAGCCTTTAAATAATATCATCTAAGCAGATGATACATGCACCTGGTTGTTAGCGAATATGATGAAAATTCCTCATCAATGCCTCTGAGATTTTCAGCGCGTCATGGGCATCACCTGGTCTTGGAGGTCATGCCTCGGCACCTGCGCTGGTTGTCAGCATTTTAAGTTTTGTGTCATTTCCAGATAGTGGTAATGACAAACTTTTTTTTTTTTGCAGTTTTGGTAAAGAACACCTATTTTTCCAGGCTGTTCGTGATGTGGCGACTCGTATTTTCCAGATGTAAATTTTTGCATGAAAGATGCTATATATCTACAATCTCAGAAACTAGGCTTTGCATGTGGTTTTAAAATCCATCGCAGTTTGCTATAATTTATAACTCAGATTGGTTTGGTGAATTACGTTTGAAATACAAAAAAAAAAAAAAAAGTAATTCTTACTGTGAGCAGAAGCTTGGTAAGCCAGGAAAGGTGCAAGAAACAAAAGCCCAGTGGTGACATCACCTTCAAGTTACGATACTAGCTTCATATGTGACATCATGGATGAGCATCTAGCTGGGACAATTTAATTTCTCATTGGTAAAGAAAGATCACACTGCATTCTGCAGGAATCACACAATGCTCTCTAAAAAGTGCTGAGGAGGTTTTTTGCACAAAGACAGCACTTTCAAATTTGTGACACTCCACTGACGAACTGGCACTGCATTTTGGGAGGCTGTGAAAATCATGAACAGAAATATTGACCTCCATTTAAGCCGCTACTAACCAAACTGTTTCTGCCAAGTGCAAATCATTAAACTGATTTAGTGTTCCTCTTTAGTGTCCCTTAAATATATACCATCTAGGGTTCCTTGAAATGCACCACAATTTCAGTACATGGTCGTTTTTGCACTTTAATCTATCAGAATACAACAGATAAAGCTGATGAATTGCACAAACTTTCTACTCAGCACCAGGAAATGACAGCTGTCAGTGCTTTTGTAATAGGCGGAGTCATTTCTACAGCTGCCCCAGGTATTTTTGGAACACAGTCGCCACCCGAGAGCCTAAATTTTTTGTGTGCCTATGCACAATTCTGCAAATAGAGGCACACACTGTGCAAATCTGTGTGCAACCTACACAATGTCTTCTCCCTCTATTCTGTGCAGTAAGCCCAAGATGTCAAGTTATTCAGCATTATTTTGTGAGGTTAGTCTTTAGAACTCATATTTTCACAAATATAACACCTTAATTAATTTATTTTTGGTGTAGTTACCAGCTTCAGAAACATTTCGCATTCTGTATTTCAAATGTAACGCGGGCTAAACTGAACACAACCAGAAAGAGCTGTAATGAGCATATTACAGGCAACAAAGCTGATGAAAAAAAAAAAAAAAAAAAGAGCCTCTACTCACCTTGTCAAATGTGGTGACCAGTTTTGATGCCTTCACAAAAGGTTCACCGTGCACCTTGAACACCGGGTACTAATATGCAAAAGTGAGGAAAAAGAAATACATTGCTGCAGCTTTGAAACAAAATGTGGTAAAGTCTTTATAATTCTATGCTACTAATTTCCTAACAAAACATGTTTTACTCAACACCATGAGAAAAAACTTGAGTGCTTTTGGTTATCCACCTGACATATAAATGAGCAATGAATAGACTGCTTGTCCTGAGTAAAGGGGCAACACGCGAAAGAAGAACACTGATGACGACGAAGAGCACGCAGTGTTCCAAACAGCACGAGCGCTCGAGGCGCGTGACCCGAGCCGTGATCGAGAGAAAAACGGCGATGGGCTGTCATTGTCTGCGTGGCTTCAGTCAAGGAAGGTTGGTTCGCCAGCACCGTACTGGTGACGGGAGCAGCGGGTGTTTGGTTCCGGAGGCCGTGGCGCTGGCATTCCGAGGTGTGGCCGTTGACCTTGTCGACGTTCCGAGTGAGGCTCCTCGGACTTTCTGCAACCTCCCACGGTAGTCCCGGGCACCCCAGCAGCAATCCCCCTTTCGAAGACAGCCCAACGACGTCACGCGAGACAGTCCCTGGGACATCTTGTCGGCACTTGAGCAAGATGCCCGACAAAAGCAGCGGCCGAACCGATCGCTAGACCTAACCTGCCGAGCCTGTCTGCCACGTCATTGACGGCGACCGGGACATGGGCATCTACCAAGGCGACGACATCCACAGGATCGTCGGGAGTAGCAACCCCGGAAGAGACGTGACGCGACTTGGACGAGGATCCACATGAGTCGACGTCAAAAACGTGAGAACATTCCACTCAAGCAGTGACCCAGTCAGAGAGGCTAGAGTTTGTCAGACTGCTAGCAGTGCAGGGGATAAGACTGAATATAAGGACAGTCAGAGAGGCTAGAATTTGTCATACCCACTTTACACGGTCACCTTGAACGACCATCGAAATCAACGACAGTTCAACTTTCAAACTGGCATTGAAGTGAATGACTGTTAACTGCGCTTACACAGACTTTTGGGTTAAATTTTGCTATCACATGAGCGCGCTGAATCGAGAGTAATATGCAATAAATTATTGCATATTTCCTCACTACTTTTGCATGGTTATCTTTAAAATCTGTTTTATTTATTATTGCGCTTTAACATTTCTCTTTTTTTGACTGCAAAACATACCTAGTAGAAAAAATTTTTAACGCGAATCTAAGACGATCCAGTCGGAGCCGTTAAGATTTTTTAGTTGGTGAGACACGTGTAGCAACATTTCCGTCATGGACCTTGTCCACACGAAATGCTTCGCAGCATCGGCAGCTTGGTGGCTTGTTGAGGCCAACGATCGTTGAGATGTCAATGACAATTGGAGTTGCCGTGTAAATTCGGTAAACTGCCATTGACATCAACTGCCCTCAGCTCAATGGCAGTTGAGAGTGCCCGTGTAAAGAGGGTATCAGACAATGATCGTTGAGATGTCAATGACAATTGGAGTTGCTGTGTAAATTCGGTAAACTGCCATTGACATCAACTGCCATCAGCTCAATGGCAGATGAGAGTGCCCGTGTAAAGAGGGTATCAGACTGTTAGCAGTGCAGGGGATAAGACTGAATATAAGGACAGCGTAACTAGCTGATAGATTTGTATACGGTTTAGAGCCGCTTGCATATGTTACACATACTTTGTTTATTAGTGTCTGTTCATTTTTCTGGGAACTCTTTCATTTACTTGGGATCATTACATCATGTGTGCTGTGCCGCCGTACATGTCTCAGTCCATCTCATAATCATCCACGCCCCGAAATCTGTGACACTGCTTTAAGACTTCGCTGCCTATTTAACATAACTGACACTTAAGCTTTAAAAACCCTTAAGCATGTTGGAAACATCCTCAACAGGTATAAGCACTAGGAACACGTAAAGGGAGTAAGAATTGCAACTGGGTTAAATAGGTACGTGCATTTTATTTGGCATAATGCAATGTTTGTTTCAGACATTCATTGCTTGCAATAGAATACATAATCGTTAAGAACACAATCACAAAATTTGTCACACTTAATGCATGCATTCGCACTGACTTAAAGGGTACCTGAAACAGTTCGCACAAATTTTGCAGACACGTAGAATACAGCTACAGTAAAAGATTCGCCCCACAATTTAAGTGAAGCATCTCATAGTATGAGAGCTACGGACGATTACAAGTTACCCTCCTCCCTAGCCATGCTTTTTCTCCTCAACTTATTCGCCAAGTGATCGTGACCAAGCTCCGCCTTCACTGGCTTTGCGTCATGATGTGACATCGTGTCGTGTACTTCTGGTTGCCTTGGAGCTAGTGCGCAAAACCTCTCCAACCTCTCCGCCAGCCGCCTGGCCATCAATCCCAAGCGAGAGCTATCCAAGCAGCGTGCGTTGCGTAGCGTTCTGTCGCAGCACCAAGCATATTAAGTAATCCGGTAACCACAGGTGAGCTGGGCGTTTTTACAGATGGACGGAGGTGTAAACTAAAGCCCTTTCATACTACTATCGCTGTGATGAAAGAGCTTTAGTGTAGACATACGCGAGTGGCCTGATTGGTCTGCACGGTCCAACCACCTGGTGGTGCAGAGCCTGGTGCAGAGCCTGGTGCAGAGCCAACCACCTGGTGGTGCAGGTGGCTGCACCGTGTAGGACGTTCCCATTTGCGCCTCTGCTCATCCCGTAAAAAGCCTAGGCCCAGTCCACTTGCACTTGCGTTTACCCGAATACCGGACACGCAAAACTCTACTGTGGCAGTAATCCTTTGGAGTAAAGTGACGGCCGTAAACGCGTAGATTCTGGTGCTGATCGGACACCGACAACCAGCGCTGCAGCCACTCCGCTCGCATGTTGCCTTGCAGAGGGACATGATGTTGCAGCTAGACGTGTCACCCGCGAAAGGAGAGATTGAGACGAACCCACAGACCGTGCAGCTCGCATCAACACTGAGTGCATTGTAACACAAGCAGACGACACTTGCTGTGTGCCAGAAGTGCTTGAGTAATGTGAGAAATGGTCGTTGTGTATTCTCTGCAACTTTTTTTTTTATCCAAGTAAGTTAACCAACATTCCAACTATTATGAATAACATTTGTTCACCATAAAGTTGGAACAATTATCAATGACGCAACCTGTGTAGCCAATCGGATGGCTCGCCCACTGATGTCATTAGGGCAACACGCGTCACTTGGCTTGGGGCGGCTGAAAACTGCGGGCAGCAGCTCTGCGGTGATTGGTAGCGATGTAATTTAAACCTTATAATAAATTACACGCTTTACGTGAAGCGCTTAACTTTTTTCATTCAAATTGTTTACTTCTGCCTTGTAATGATACAGACAGCGATGGCGCAGAAAAAGCTGTCAGAAACAGCTTGACAAAGCTGCAGCCCATGTGTCACTTAAAGAAACACTAAAGGCAAATGCTTATTGAATGTGGACTGTTTAAATACCATTCTGGAAACCTTGCAACGCTTGTTTCATGCAAAGAAAATCCGTAGTTTATGGGAAAATTGCATTCGAAGGGTCTGAATACTTTTATGGCAATTCAAATCTCCCGCCACGCCAACTGGGGAGTGGTGACGTTGCATACGCCATCACTGCCCTTTGCTGCCGTCAGTGAGTAAAACACCGCCCAACAGACGGCAGTACGATTGCCGCTGCAGCTGCTTTTGTTGAAGTGGCATGGACCATTCAGGAATCCCGCGACATCATATGGACATTTAATTCTCTGCTACTTGCAGTTTGTGCACGTTTCACGAGCCAGCAGAACCAGCGCAGCACTACACGATAACGGACCTACTCAAACGCGAAAGGGTGGGCGGTGCGGAGTCGAGCGAAAGCGAAACCCTTCGACCGGCCGCGTCGTTGTCAACGGTGTAATGTCAATCTGTTCTTTTTTCTAAAAATGAAATAGAACTGGTCAACTAGCATTTTCTTTCGTCTTATAATACAATACGAGTGGTTTACTACTAGTGACCAAATTTATATGAGGAGTGCCTTCATCATCGGGCAAGTACTTGAATGTCCCGGAGGAGTCTCTAATCGTGTACTGCATTTACGTCAATTTCTCGATTACTAAGGCTCTGTTCGTGATAATATTGACTGACGCCTTAGAGATACTCGAGCACTAATCCATCACTTAAGCTTGACTTAGTATTTGCCTTTAGTATCCGTTTAAGGATCAGAAGCACCTACCATAACGACTCAGTACACTTGTACAGAATTGTCACAATCGTTTCAGGGTCGTTTTAAAGCTCTATAATAACGTGTTCCAGATAACATTTTTATGTTTTACTAATATGTCAAGTCAAGCTTATTAAAAAAAATCATTGTCGGGTTATCAGGGCACAGTGAGAACATGTTGCAGAAGGACATTCTAGAGTTTAAAAAACACTGACAAGGGGATGTTTTATAATAACAAATATAGTGTAATTATAAAAAAGAGGAAGCAGTGATCAACGTGAGAGCACACACATAAACAATGAGAAGAAAAACAGATTTAACATATATATAACTCAGTGCATACAATAATGTTAATAATAATAAGCAGCAATTAAGTGTGGACATGTGAGCAATCATAAACAGTCACAATAAAAATCTATCTGAGATAGCGAATTATTACCCAGTGCATTGTCTAAAAAAATATGCAGTTGAACCTCGATGTATTGAACACGCATATCCCAGATTACCGGATAAAACAATGTAAATCTAACGTGTTTCTCACCAATATCAGCATGTGGCAAATATATGCTTATAACAAATATTGAATTTACCGAAGGTATTTTCGTGAAAGGAAAAATTGCCATACAACCGACTCTAGCACAAAGCTAAAAGAAAACTCCGCATGAGTCTCTCAGAAATAAAGCTTTGCACTAAAGAAAAATCTGTCTTGGTTTGGAGAAAAAAACCTCTGACCAATGCCTTTTCAGTGTTTCAACTTGCTTTTAAATATGTCATAATAGGGGTTATGAAAAGGCAAGAGCGCCTTCAAGACTTGATTTTGCCTACGCAATTTTTGAGAATGCTATCTTGTGGAATTGATGCCAAATTCATATAGCTGACATAAGTTCTGTCAGCTGATATGGCAAGTACACAAATATATTGGTTTGTGGGGACACCTCAGAGAATGAATGAATGAATGGATGAATGAATGAATGAATGAATGAATGAATGAATGAATGAATGAACAGGTGGTGCCCGTACCGCTTTCTCTTCAACGATGCTGATGCCGACCACTTCAGAAGCTGAAGCCAGACGCAGTGCTGCTGCCCGCAGGCACTGGGCCAAGTTTGCGCTGCTTGGTAGGCCGCACTCTTCGCAGCACTCGAGCATGGCCCGGTCCAAGGATCCCTTGAGCCGCTGGCACTCATTCAATGCACCAGCCGCCCCCTGCAGAAAAGTGCACAAAAGAATGGTTGACCGTTACCAAAAAGAGCTGCACAGGAGACAAGGAAACAGAGGCGCTCTAAACTACAGTCAAACCTAAATAATACGTACCCGCTTAATGTGTAATTGTGGTTTAAACGTAGTCGCGAAGATTCCCCCACCCAGCCCCCATTGAACCCCACGTATTGGCTGACTGCTTAAGCCGTAGTCGCTCATTGCTGACCAAATGGTTGGTGCGTACTATTTTTGTTTTGTATTTACACGCACAGGCACAAAATCGGCAAAATCTCATGTGCGCAGATGTTGATTACCGAGTTGCGACGCCAGGACGACAGTCACCAACAATTGACGTATTTCCTGCTCATACAGCTGTTGCCGATTGCCGCGCAGAAAAGCATGGCCATCCAGATTTGCTCCCGGTAATGCGAAGAAGCCGCCGGTAGGAGGTGCGAATTCACTCTCGCCGGCGCGAAGCACATCTTATTGCGAAGCGCATTTCTGCCGTCACCTTGGACGTCGCTTTGAGGTTCCGTATAAAGTCCAAACATGAAAACATTGTCGCCGTGCGCCGTACGCTGTATATGCGAGTGAAAGCTTGCGAGGGGGTCAGCCAACTCAATCTCGCGCGCGCAAGGGAGAAAGGTGGGGTGGAAGCGCGCTTTTGTTGCATGCGAGGCACGGCGGGGGAGGTGAGAAAGGGAGGGGTTTACTTTAAACAAGTGCGCACCCCCGCGGGTCTCAACTTCAAAGCGATCTGCAGACAAAGTGCAACTAGTCCTAGTAGCTTCGTATGTGCTGTGCTTTCGACATCTAATTCGCGTTGAAGCGAAAGGCACCATGCCCGCTGCTGCTGCTGCGCCTCCTCACTCCAGCGTTTTGAGAGTGAATTTCCGCGGTCATCGAGCGAGACGTGTTCATGTTTACCTGCGCATGCACGCGTTACACCGTGCTTGTTAATTTAGTTAGTAAACGGGGCCTCAAGAACAAACTGGCTCGCGGCCTTATCGAGTTCGAAGATGGCGTGGTCGCGGCAAGGCCGCCATGGCGGCAACTGAAGATTATCGATTTTTTGCTGCCTACCCGCAAATAAAGCCTGTCTGAGTGCATGTGTTTGAGAGCATCGTGACACAGTTCTTTTCCGGATGGTAAGTAGCCGCTAAAGTGGCATTGGCGGTTAATTCTTACATCGTTTAGTGCATACCTAAACGTCAATCCCGGCCAACAACGAATTAACGAAGTTTGACTGTACAAACATATGGATGCTGATTTTAGCATTTCTGGGCTTCCCATAGCACCACATTCTTCTAGCTATAGTTGTAGAACAACCTTCAAGTTCAAGTTCTGTTTATTTTCATCACTATAATGTTGGGGTGCTTGGGCAAAAAGTGAAAAAATTACTTTAGTTCAGGATGCCCAAGCCCCCTATGTGCTATTGACCAAACAAGTTTACGAACCAAGGGATCTGACAAAAAGCTGAATATCTCCGCAGCCTCAAAACGCAGCCTGGTATTCCCATTTCCAGCCTCTACTGATATATGCGAACAACATTGTGACGTACGGTTTTACTAGCTACATTTAAAGGCTGCTCGGATATTTAGTGTTTTCAGAGATCCCGTGGTCCGTAAGCTTTTTTGGTTGATAGTACGTGGCATACAAGGATTACATCAGGAATACAACAAAGATAACGAGAACTGATTAAAATTCTAGAAACAGCTTCACTTCTTAGAACAGTACAATGCAAAAAGAACAACTTCACAGTAAACCATAGGAGGACAAATGGTTATAACAAAAACGTTAAAGCACAGAAATAGAGGATCTAGCTTTCTCAGTTGTGAAAGGAAGGAGCTCAGCATAGAGTAAATGCATTTGTAACAATTAGAGAGGGAGTTAGTTCACTACAATGATGCAACAGCATGCAAAAGAGCAGAATCAGAGTTGGAAGAAATAACAGATTTATATTGCCTTACTAAGCACTATTACTTAATAGCAATTAATAATCTGGCTGCGTCTTCCTGTCTTTTTTGAGGCTGCCTTGGCAACTGTCACTATGAGCACTTGTGTGAACCTTGGTTCTTTAACACCAAGTTACTGGAAATGAATGCCAGATATAGTGACTTGCACGTTTCTACTGTTGTCACTATGGGAGAAAGGTGAACAGCACAATGAGTGCTGGTCAACCAAGCTGTGATATGGTAAAATAAAGAACTATGCAAAAGATGGTATAAAAGACAGGCTGACGGATAACTCATTGTGTCAAGTAGAGGGCTCAATGAGTGGGCGATAGTCTGAGTGATTAAAAAAATTATGTTGTGGTGCACAATCTTCTCACACCCATGGAAAGAAATACTTAAAACATTCTATGCCATACGTATATAAATGTGCAAATGCAACAAATATAAAAAACTAGAAGTGAACTCGCCTTAAAGGCTTCATCAAGGTGACGAATGCCAACATGCCTCATCTCAGCCTGCGGTCGAGTCTGCCAGGATCGTTTTCTTCTTAATTTCTGAAAAGAGAATCAAGAACCTGTGGACAAACGCTTTTATAACCTGGACATTACTTTAAAACTAGCAACGAAGCACTCAGTGGAGCTCTTAAAAAAAAAAAAAAAGAAGAAGAAGAAGAAGAAAGAGAGAGAGAAAGAAAGAAAGAAAGAAAGAAAGAAAGAAATAAAAAAGCAGCTGTGAATCTATCCTATATCCAGAAGTACAGTCAAACCTCTGTGTAAAAAAGATGGATACAACAATTTTCCCGATTTATTGAAGTAAAAACAACATGTTAATCACCAATACCAGTTTGTACTAAATACATGCTTAAGCGTGTCTCTTATGAAGCCCTATAGTTGCCCTTTCTTGGTTCTTTTATTTTTCTGATTCTTCATGATTTGCATCTCTCATTTGACAGAATATGAAATGCTGCTGGTGTGGCTTTTATTAGTGGAAGTTCACTACTTTCTATTATGTCCGAGGCAGCGCAAGTATGCGTGATACCATTCTCCGGTTCTGTGTTGTACACAGCCCATACTATGTGCAACGCAGGACACAGAGCGCAAGATCTCTGAACAATCGAAAACCTAACCTAAAATAATAAAAACTAGCTGCGACCACTGTGTTTTCATACCGACAACCTAACCTAAACTAATTAAAAACAAGCTGCGGCCACTGCATTTGGATACTGACAACCTAACCTAAATTAATTAAAAACTAGCTGTGGCCAGTGTGTTTTCATACCTTGTCTCCGGACCGGGTGCTCATGGTGACGTGAAGAAAGAGTGAGGAGTTTTCAAGCACTTTGCCAGTATCAGATGTGAGCTGGACGTGACGGTAGCCTGCAAGGTAGTATAAAAAAATGTAAGGATTACATTTGCTTCAGACTTTGAGCATGGTGCTTAATCATGTACGCAGCTGCTGAATTCAGCTCATTCTCTGGCCACACTGATGCAGGCCGACAAAAACACCTTAAGCATTAGGTGTAAGCGTATTGTCCTGCATCCCATCTTTTCATCAGCTCAATTCATTCCTGCTGAAAAATTGGCCATATGTTGCAAAATGCACGAGGGAGTTTCCATGATCAGGTACCAATGCTCAGAAAAGGATTAGGCAATCTGGTAGGGCATTACCATTCTTGGGATACGCGACTGAACTTTCATAACCCTAGAAACAACTTAACAGGGCAAAACGTTAGGCCCAGAACTTGATGCACTTTTAAAGGGCTCCTACAGACCCGAAGTGACACGTCACAACTTGCACTGGAAAGGAGGCACACATGAAAAACTACCTGTTTTCAGGCTTGACACTGGTATTGAGTGCTGGCCGATGAAGTCGTCACCAATAAATTCGTCATCCAGGACAGCGAAGCGCAGGACGGCAAGCTCTGGAGCAGCCACTGTGAACTCGAAGCACTCATCAAAAATAGGAGAATGACCTGGCAAGCAAAATAAAATGACAAGAATTGTAATTCGAGTTTGGTTTAAATCCCAAAAAAAGGAATATTCAGTTTGCCTCAAAATAAAACTAATAAACTACAATGATAATGGTTTCAAGACATGTATCTCAGAAACTTGATATAAGTGGAGCAAGAAATGAAATTGATGCTAAAGCAGCAGACACTTTAATATTGCTAAAGGAAGATATGAAAATTTTTCACCCCCTTTGCCCTCTTCCTCTATAAAGTATACTGTATTTCCCGGTGTATAAATCACGTTTTTTTTTTCTGAATTTTTTGTCGATGCATCTTAAGAACAGTGCGATTTATGCACGTCCCCCCCCCCGCCCCCCTGAAAATCTACCATCAAAGGCTATGGCCACGCAAAGCGCGCTCGGTTGATCTCCTCTGCCATGTACACAAATGGCATGTACACAATTGCTACGGGTTCTGTACACGCTATCGAGGTACCAGGTTTTTTTCGTGTTCCGAGTTGCCGAGCGCCGTGTGAGGACGCAGCAGCAACGCAAGCGGAGGCAGGCCGACCGCGAGTCGACTGACCCCAAAGTCGTCGCATCTGCAGATCGCTTTCAAGATACGGCGCGCGCCACTGGGCAAACTACGCAGTTGCTATAGTACAAGCCACCCCCGATTCCTTCCTCGCTGCCTTCCCGCTTTCCTCCCTTGTGCACAATTTGGCTCACCATCGCACGCACTCTCACATACAGAACACAGCGCACAGGGACGACGTTATCGCCCTTGGACTTTATACGAAACATCATGGCAACCACAAATGCAGAAATGTGCCTGGAGTGTCATTGCTATCGCAATTATATAGGAATGACACCCATAACGCTTACATGTAACCCGCGCTCATGGAGTAACATTAATTTTTTTTTAAATCGCTTACCAAACTAACAGGTGCGTCTTAACACCGATGCGACTTATATATGTCCCCCCCCCCCCCCCCCCCCCTTGGAATAACTGCCGTTTGAGGGGGTGCGACTTATACAAAGGTGCAACTTATAGCCTGGAAAATACGGTAACAAAATTACGCCAAATTTAGCCTCTCTGTTCGATTACTTCAACAGTAGAAGTTAAGAAAATTATTTCCCTAGAGTTTTCGTTGGCTTCACTGTCTGGTGTGTTCATGCGGTTGTTGCTTGACTAAAATCGAGCTCCTAGGTGGGCTTTAGGTGGGCAACCAGTATTGCTCATTTAAAAACTCTTTCTCTGCTGTTTTACCTTCTCTGCATTGCAGTTTGCGAAATATTGACCTGCACAACAGTCTTTTCAAAAACGATGCCAGAGTTGTGCTGACCTTCATTGGACACAGTCTTCGTACGTGCTTCAGCACAGTCCGTAGGAATCCCAAACACCTGCACTGTCACGTAGGGGTCGATGGCCGTGGCCTTGCTTGAGGCACCTCTGGGTAGTGGCAGCTGCTGGCCACTAATTATCTGTTAAACAGGGAAAGAACTTTCGTCAGGAGGTACTGTGCCACTAACGGTACACTTCTGATTGCTCTAGAGCAGTCTGGCAGTGTGCTTTACACACTAACGTCATAATCAAGCAGTCAGAGCACATTTGCCTGGTTCATGCAGAGCCCCGTGCTCCAGTTCAGACCATTTGGAGGTGCTCTCACCTTTTACCTGCGGGAATGACCGAGATCCTGCATGAATCCTAATCATATGGCTGCTACAACTTTCACTGGCACACAGCCGCAGAAGTTGCAGGTTGTTTGCTGCAGCAGTACCAGCAAGTGCATGCCTTGTTTGTTTACGACAGAAGAAGCACAACCATCTTTCCACTTCCAGCCTCCAAATGCTTGGGCGAGCAGCTGAATATTCGAGTCAGGCATGCCTTCTCTGGCTCCAATCTAGAGTGGGCCCCGCATCATTTCAAACCGAGTCGGAGTGCGATAGGAAGCAGCCTAATATACCATAACAGTTTAAAGGACTAACAAGTGATCAAAATGACTGAGAAAATTATGGTGGAAATAAAAAAAAGAGAGGTTCCCCACTCTAGCTAACACTTGAAACCTTTGATATGTTCGTCAAACCACATGTCCACAGCATCTTGACTGGTATGTATCCCTGAGGCATTAGATGGATTTGGCAATGAGCTTCCTGCTGCTTAGAAAATGACAATGTGCTGAAAATTCAGTTTGGGTCCCTTCAAGTGGAAGAGGCTGTCTTTCATGATTTCTTGGTTGTCTATTGCAAAAGTTTTTTACCTAAATGTGACAAATACATTGTAAGCAACAAGAGCGTATCTAAAAAACGCCATGAGGCTTGATGAGCTGAAACTGCATGTTGTGTTATAAGGGATCAGACAGTGGAGGAATCTGGATTAATTGCAACTATCTGAGCTTCTTTAACATGCACTTATATTTGGGTAGATGAGCACTTTTGCATTCATTCTTCCCCTATCAGGCTGTGGTCATAGCATCCTGGAATCAAATCCGCGACCTCGTGCTTAGCAGCAGAACACTATGGACACGGAGGAGTACATCTAGTGACTGCGACAAAAGAACCTTGGTTGAGACTTCAGCTTGGCAAGAAATGTTGACACCAGTCACAAGATAAGTCTCAGATATTGGGACATCATAGCAATTGATGGTAAAAAAAAATGTATGCTGAAGTGAGGGAAAAAATCTCCAATGCAGGCCAAGTAGTCTGAGCGACCTGGTTATAAGTAAAATGACATATTGGGCATCAAAATTATGGTTTCCATTGCTGAAGACACTAGCAGACAAAGCATTACCTTAATGCAGTCATGGTAACTGATTTTGCTCACACATGTGATGTGACATCAATGTCAATACCAGTTGTAAACTCTTTTGTATGTCATCTACATTTTGCACCTAACAACAACGTCAGAGCATGCATTCAGATGTTGCACCAAAGTCACCGCAAAGACCAATACCGCAAAGACCGCAAAGACCGCAAAGACCGCAAAGACCAATACAATGAACAAAGGTGAATTTTTCAATACTGAGGAAAGAAATTTCACTTTGTCTAGCCTGTTTCCAAGCTTCAACTGCCTGCCTACAAGCTAGTTTAGCCACTGTCCCAGGTACAAGGCCACAACTTTAAATCCATACCATACCATTAAATCATCACCCACAGAACATATATTCAAGAACCAAGTTAAGAAATATTTTATTACAACTCTCTTCATCCTAACAACATACTTTTGTGATTGTAATACTAATAATTGACGTAGCTATAATATTACATGGTATATTACTCCCATTTTTATTGTATTGTAAACTTACATTGCTTGTTTATTACAGAAGCTTTCTTTGCCATTTATTGTCTTACTAAACAGCCTTATATTCTTGTTTTTCGCACTATTCCTTATTTTTTCAAATTGTTTGTAAAATCATCGTAACCAATGCTTGACCTATATCTCGTTTTTTTTTTTTTTTTTTTTTTTTCATTTTGTTCATGTATTGGAGTCCCCCTGACAGTTTCTAACTTTGGGACGCCCTGTGTATGTACTAATTATGTATGCACTTCTCTGTAAAACTGACATCGTTGATGAATAAACTTGAACTTGAACAACTACCATAAAACATCTGCCAAAAAATCATATCTGAGATGACTTATGTTATGCCCTTCCCATCCTCCCTCTATTCAAGTGGCTAACTCAAGCCACTTTATAGAAGAAAACCACTGCAATGTTTTCGTTTTTGCCAGCACAGTAACACCACCTATCATCACTGGCACCAGTTACTAACATCTTGCACCGCTCTATGGTCCTAGCATGTACCGTGCCGGCAAGTAAACAAGACGTAAACTTTGCATTAAGACACAATCGTGAGGTCATCCTGATTAATCAATAGCAACTGTCTTTGAATTTGTTGTTTCAGCTATTTTACTGTGTCATCATGAACACCAGCTATTGCAACATCTTGCACCACTACTACTCAAAGGCTCTAGCACATACCTTGACCCGCAAGTAAAGAGGCTCATTGTCAGAGAATGTTTCCCGTCGGTAGGCATTGAAGACAGACCACGGTTGGCGCAGGCAAGGCGGCTTGAGAACATAGCCAGAGCCGCCATTTTGTCGAAACCAGCCACGATGCAGGTCCATTGACACGCCCGATGTCTGGACATTCATGGCCGCTGCAGCAGTCATGGAAGAATAGGTTGGTTTGTTCCAGCTGTTGGCATGTACACTTTCTTGTTTATTCGTTGACAACACATGAAGGAGCAATTGTTTCGACACTACAGGGGCAAATGACGACCTTGTCGAAAGCTCATGCAAATAAGTATGCTCAAACTCTGTACGACATATATATTATACAAGGAAGCAGGTTTTACTTGAAAAAATGTGCCGGTCTCCTGCATCAGGTGAGAAGACGTTGCACTGGTATGTGCAATCCAGAATGAAGGCTTGAAATTGATCTCCATGACAGACACTTAGTTGTGTGTGCAGACCAACAATGTATTTATACACCTCTTTATGCTCATTTAGTTCCTCTGATATGAAACTCAATTAGGCTGAACTGTCTGATAAGCTGATTACATCAGTAAACTTTAGTGGTCAACTTTGATAACATATTTCCAAGGTCTACTTATATGTTTGTCCTAAATAAATTCTACTAGAATTATTAAAGTAATCATAAGCACAGCTTTAAACCACTATGTTTCTAGCCACAACAGTGCTCTAGTTACATATTTTTCTGCATGACACAGCAGACACCCACACAGCCAAGACAAAACGCAAATAAATTAAAGAGTCAACAATAACAGTCAGTGTGAGCTCCGGCTTTGAATACAAGTGCATCTGTAAATGTGGTTATCAGCATGCAAGTGAAAGACTTATTCATTGCCATTACATTGGTGCTACCAACCACATGATTCTAATACAGAATGAATCCAAGTTTTACCACATATGCAAGCACTATGAAAAGAATATCAAAACTCTCACAATGCCACCAGTTCCAGACAGCTGTGGCAGTCCACGTGTTGTAGTTTCTAGTTAATGACCAATGACAGCTTGAATCTACTGTTAAAGTCATGTCCATTCCCACCATTGTCAAGCAAATTAGGCCTCCGACAGAATGATGGCCTTTTGTCAGACTCGACAATTAAGTCTTTCCTACAATAACAATGCCTAACAACTGATTGCGTATTTCAAGGTATCATCACACTACATCATCAGTGAGCTTTGATAAACCTTTATGTTCAGTTAATAACCTCACTACTAGACTGATAAACAATTGGTTATCTGTTCTATGCACCACAAGCTGTGCTCAAGTCTACTTCTTGCTTCTATTTTAAGTTATCAGTCATATAATTAACTAAGGCTTTGTTCTTTTTCTGTTTGTTAGCTTTATTTGCACCTTTCATTTTCTTGTACCCTACTTGTGTTGTATTCAAGCTTTGTGCCAAGCTAACCCTCTACATTCTTCCCTGACAGGTGCAACTCCAATGAAGGCAGGATAGATTCTACAGCCATGGTTCATGCAGGATATGTTCTGCATTAAATGATAAACACATCTGAGGATATGATTAGTGTGTGCTAAAAACAAACACAACACAAAGAAAAGGGGGCCAACGGGAGACAAGTGCCTGTCCCTTGGCTACTCGCTTTTCTTTATGCTGTGTTTCTTTTTTTTACTACACATTAATCATGTGAACAGTACACCAACTAGGCTCCCAGCAAATCCTTTAAAACCATCTAAGGAGCTTACCCATCTGGAAGCCACATGCCCACAGTTCCAGGGGATTGTAGTTGCTTGAGTCAACCCGACTGGCCGTTGGCGAGACGTGTGCTAAAAAACGACGAGTGTGCGCTGCCACTTCATCCGCCAAGGCATGACCCAACTTGAGAGCAGAGGTCTCACTGAAAGCACACACCTCGTTTTCTGCTTCTGCAAGATCACAATAAGAAATGCTTGAACACAGAGTTTTACAACCAGAGTAAACTAAACAACAGGTGTTATCAGTGACATTGCCGAAAGCCTTTCAATGGAGGTTGGTCATGTATGGCCAACTTCACGATGGTGATGCTAAGCACAGTCTTCCGTATGCATGTCTAACTTTCAATGCTACTTGTCAACAATTTTTCCAAGTTTGTTTTTAAGATGTCTTAGCATTGGTGAGCTCACATGTCTATAGCACCTTGCAGGAACCATAGAGGAACATTGCTTAAAGGGCCCCTAAACCACCCAGAGGTCGAAATTTAGTTGTGGTGTTGCAGTTGTACACGAGTCTACAACGAACACGTAGCCACGAGAATTTTTCGAAATGGTGCTGTAATAGCGGAGTTACACGCATTTGATGATCGAAAAACGGCCCTGACTTGTTTCGCTCTTTCCTTCGCTACTCTCCTCGTCGGCTGGTCTCTCCTCCTTGCCGAGTGCTACTCCAAATGTCACGTGACATACGTCATCGCCAACGCACTTCTCAAAACACCTCCCACTTCCGGTTAAGGCACGTCCACGCTAGCGCAAATATACGCACGGCGAACCGGCCTTCCGAACCCTAGAACGTCTGCCGCGTGAGAGGTGTCCAAAGTAGACGGTAGTTCGACCGGCGCACCGCCCGCAGCACGATCAACAGTCCAATCGACGACTGCGAAGCTGCGCGCCTCCGCCACCGGCGACGAGAACATCGGCTGCAGCTTCTGTTCCAAGCAAAATAATTTTCCCTAGATAAAGTGATGTGTAAATTGTACATTTTATGAAGAACGATATCCACAGTCAAACGTTAAACATGAACTCGAGAGCTCCTATACTTGTCGAGCTCAGCTGCCGTGCACGGCTACCGACGGGAGATGACCGGCTCGGCTGTGCTCGCATCGCAGCCGACAGCGCCGCTGCCGCTAATATAAGCGTGTTTTCTTCTTCGTGTACAATTATTGCGAAGAGTGATAACAACGGTAAGAAAATATTGCGGCTTGTGAGCGTCGATAATTCATTCTGAAGCGCCGTCCGTTTTAGCTTTGAAGTGAGCCAGAAAAGGCGTAGGGACGATATCGGCGCCGTTGAGCGATCGGCGGTGGTGGCAGTGAGGCTACCGCACAAATGGGTCCCGGTCTCATCCTCTCTACGGCAAGGAAATCTCGCCATTCGCGAGGAAAACCGTCGTAGAACGGCGGCCCGCGAATGGAAAACGGCATGCGGCGAGTTACCATGCCGGTAAAGGGGACATGGACTCAGCGCTTCTCGGCTACCCGCTGTTGCTGCAGTGCCAGTCCGTGTTCATGCAAAGCGTGCCGCTATAGACCCTGCGTTGCGCGCTCGTCTAGAAAGGCAAACACTGTCGCACTCTCTTCGCGCACCTAATGAGACTGCTAAGCACGACTGTGTTGGAACGCGAACGATTTGGCACTTGCATTGCGGGCTGTAATTACCGATTCGCAAGGGCGTACAAGCGAGCAACACGACAAGGAAGAGCAGGGAGCGCACGTACCTGCTAGCAGACAAACCGTAAGTCGTAGGTTATTGTTCGACCAATGGGCATCGTCCCCGAGGCTCACTTCACCAGATTCACCCTGGGCCGGTATTTTGTAGCGATGCCTTTATTGTAATAATGCCTTTTCGCGCTTATCGCGCTCTGTCAGTGGTCGGAGCGACGGTCCGCTCGCATTATCAACGGGATCAGCCGGCCGTGAGCGGTGGATGATAAGACTAGAATAGAATAAGTCATAATGCCTTGCTACAAAATCACGGCCCTGCTGACATCGTGACGACCGCTGGGGATACCGGAAAGGCCACAAGAGGCAGACGGTGTTGTTTTTATTTTGTGGTGCGCCCGCGGTGCGTAGCGCTGCTGCGTTTGGCATCGTTGATCGTGACGGCATTCTGAACTCGATGCGCATGTTTACTTAAAATGTTCAAAAAATATCTGACGTGGTTTAGGGGCCCTTTAAGTCTCATTGGGTAGAGGACTGTTTCTAGGATTGACAGCTCCTAAGCTTGACTCTTAGCTTGACCAGGGGCATAGAATTTCTCCACTATGCTTCACTTTGTTACCTGATGACATGTGACAAGTGGTGACTGGGGAGACTTGGCAAAATCAGTGAAAGGGATAAAAGCCCGAGAGACCAGCAATACTGAGAGTGAGTGGCAAGCCTCTACGAGACATAACAAAGCTGGCAAGGCTCTGCTAGACGCGACTAGATATTTACTAGACTGGTAAGGCTCTGTGAGATTGTATGAGTGCATTAGGGTATGGCTGGGTGCTTGTTAAACGTGCCTGAAAGAATCTTATGCTTGAAAACTGACATGTTTTAGCAACAAAACCTGATCTATGTTTCCAAAACATTGGCATCTATGATGATTCCTGGTCACATGGTGCCATGTAGTGGTTACCTTCTTCAAAAGCATCATAATGGAGCATAGTTTCTTGACTTAGCAGAAGTTTGTTTGTTACATGGTGAAATCGTTATCTTTACTGCAAATAGCTAGCTAACTCTACAGATACCGAAGATCTTTTCATTTATGCTGCAATTTAGCCTAGCCGTTATCGATTCTCTTCCCATTTTACCTGCAACAATATTTAATTGCACAACAGTCTTTTAAGCATTATCTGAAATGGAAACACAGCAGGCTTTCAATTAAGCTAAGGAAAGACATGTTTCACTTACGAGATTGCTGTGAAGTTGGAAAATCAGTGAAGTGGATTCTCGACAGCACCACCAAGTCGGACAGTGGCTTGATGAGCTTCAGCCTCTTGGGCGATTCCTGACGGCAGTTAAAATAAGGACTGCGTCACTCACATTGGGCTCATGTCTCAGCTAGCAACCACACTACATCTACTCAGTCTATGTCGCAGAGATAAAGCCATACAGTGTTCAAAGCAACAAGTAAACAAGAACAGGTAATGGCGACATTCACACTGTTCGCAACACTCACCGAGTGATTGCTGTTTTTGTCAACAAAGTCATCCTCTTCGGATATTTCGGCCTCCTCAGAATCTTTAGGAAGCTTCTTACTCTGAAAGTTGGAACACATTAATCAACAACAGGAACACTACAGCTACGAGTGGTCTTCAGAACCTCTTGAACCATGGTTTACAATGCCTGTGTATCATCACAGCATTTCCATTTCCTGGCATTGTTTTCATTGACTGAGAACTGCATGCTGTAACCTAAAGAATTTAAGTGTCTGTTGTCTTGGCATTTCTTATGCTTCTGTACACATTTTAGTGCCGTCTTTCATCTGTATTTAAATAGTTCCTCTTCTGCAAAGCATACTTCAGTGCACATTTTCTCAGAGAGTGGGGACCTGCAATTGCTGATAACATAAAAATTTGTGCTAGCATCTTCAAATGTATGGCAAAGTGCACATAAATTTTTCAATTCACAGAAATTTCTGCATCTTCCCTCAAAAATAAGTAAATGCAGACAACCTAAACTGAGGATTTCAGTATTCAGTTCCAAGTAATGCAAGTGTTACACACATGACACCTTTGGTCTAGCCTAGCAACAAAATCAAAATGCTAAACAGATTAAAAACAGAGACAAAAAAACAACAAAAAAACACAGGATTGTGTGCAAAAGCACAAACACATCAGACAAAGTGCACTGTCTTATGTGTTTGTGTTGCTTTTCGTCTCTCTGATGGTTTCACTCTGAATATTACATTAAAATATTAGTATCTGCAAACAGTGACTGGCCCTAAGAGAGATTCTGTTGCCATGACATAACTCCTTAATGCTTAATACAGCGGTGGATATGCTGCTGTTTTGAACCCATGAAAACATGTAAATGGGCTTTCTTAGTATTGGCCTCTATGCAAAACATAAGCAGCAGAACCAGCTAAGGTATAGCAGCCAACTTGAGATTGGTACTGAGTACAAGTCGCATCTTTCATTTTGCAGGAAGCCAGCACCACACTTCTCGGTAAACACTGTTCCCGTTTTTATTATAGAGAAAGAACCATGTGTAATCATATGAATGATTAAGAGCGAATGGACATTGAGCAACCGTGTATAACCGTGTATAAGCAGGCAATGGGGACAAAGAAAAAGCACAGGCCATCCTTGATGCTCACTAAAAGAGTTTCAGAACAGCTGATTTACGTCTACAGTGCTGTACCTTTATGACGATCTTCCTTTTCAAGGATTGAGGTGACAACTTAGTGGTGAACTCCTCGCCGTCTCTGCCAGGAATGTAAAGAAGGTCACCCAGCTTTTCCATGAGCAAAGCCACGACTTCTTCTTGAGCTTCAGGTGTACAGTGGTTCTCGAGGTGGAGAATCAGCGGGTAACTGCAAGTGACATACGTCACATAGTTGCAGCGTGGTCACAGGTTCAATAAGGAACAAGGCACGGATAGACAGGAAGGACACAAGATGAGATTGCTGATTTCCATAAAATTATGAATTCAAAACAAGGCACACATATGCTTATCTGCCAACCTGTGAACAATGTGCGGACACAACAAAGAAGTACCAAGCTTTCTTATTTTTTTAGTTAGCCATGAGCACACACATCTTGTGGGATATATATTGTCACGAGCCTTCAGAAGTACTCTTGGGTTTTAATAAACAGCAGAGCAGCTGGCTCCTGGAAAACGCGTCCGTCGGGGCTGGCTCTCGAGCAGGGAAGAAACGCACGGTCTTCTATGTTCTTTTGGCCTCGACCCACTACCTACAGGTGGCAATATGAACTTTATTAACAATGATTTACCTTTAGATGCAGCACAAAAGCAGCAGCAAACACAGAAAAGCACAAGCTGAAAACCAACACGCTGACATTAGATCACAGTGACTTTTTCAGTGACATTGCTGTTGCTTATAGACGTCCTGAGTTTACTACCGTGCACATGAACTCTCTCTCCTTTTGTCTTCTTTCTGTCAATCCCTCATCCCCTCCATCCAGAGCGGGGTAGTCAACTTATTGGTTAGCCTACCTGCCTTTCATTGTTTTCTTTCTCTCTCTCTTTTGCTGTTGCCGATTTCGCCTGCTTCAGGAACTTGTGTGAGTAAACTTGCTCGAAGCAAGTATCCCTCTAGTATATATGTAGTAGCATCTTGCACTTCCATGAAAGGGCAGTACAGATATGATCTTAATATAGCTCCCGTATATGACTCACAATATCTTTTTTGAATGCATTCTTCACAATCTTGCGCCGCAGGGCTATCCATAAATGCATTTAAAACTTTTTCACAAACTGAATTTATTTTTCTTAAGTCTTGATGCAACATTCATAAAACCATAGAACTAGCCAAAATTCGTAAACATTACGAAAAATGCAGGAGAGTTAGCAGGTATACATATATGGTCAATACTGTCTAGTTCTTGTGACAATGAAGAAGCAGCTACCAGAAAGTGTGAATAAAGAATCGGACTTTTCATTGTGTGAACTTGTGGCGAGAAAGCAAGGCAACACTCCAATGACAACATAGCAGTAAGCATATTATTGGTCATCCAGTCTAATACCACTGGTCCCAGAGCAATCGTTGGTGGTCACAAAATTTCGACATGCTACAACACTATTTGCAATTCGCATGAAACCGGATTACCGAAATGCACATCTTGCTACTGATATGGCAACAATGTTCACAAAATTTCAAATACAGAAGGCATGTCTTGCGCCAACCGATAGCGTGATAACAGCTATATTTTGGTGAAATCAGTCACCGACTAAATCTAAAATGATGCATACTTGGCAATATACACTCACAACACCCATATGCCGTTGCAAATGCTATGTGCATATGTCTAACATCCAGTTTTGCATCTACCTGAATGCACCTAAGCCACTGCCTAATTCTAATTTTATTGCATATGTAAACTAGTGTCCATGCACCTGAATGCACCTAAACACATAAGCCGCTGACTACTCTCATTTTATTGCATTGTAAACCTGTGTTCATGCCATACTAGCAAAGCCAAACACCAACTGTTACATTATTGTCACGAAGATAATTAATACGAACTTGCCGAAAGAGAACAGCCTTCTTTAACGATGGCCGACACTCAAGAGAACGCAAGCACACCTGCGCCCTTCGTCGTCTTCTCTCTGGCGATCTTGTGCCTGTAGTGGGCAGCTTACTTCGCGTCATTATGCAGTGACAAAATGGCTAGTATGCACATTATCAGGGTATATAAATAAGCAGCATGTTTGAAATTGCTCGTGGAACCTGCTTTTATTTGAAGCAGAAAAAAAAATCACTGCATGTCATAGCCCCAATTACCCCTCAAAACATTCACTGTATTTTCACTGCTTTCCAGGTCTTTATTTGGCCAGCCGTGAGCTGGCAATGGTCAAATAACCCCCAATTCAACCTCTAACAGCCCATGAATATCATTTCCTCAAGAAGACAGCGAACCGGTACTCACTCAGAAGCCTCGAAAGCGTGCTCACGAATAGTGTCTAGAACTGCACTCAGCGGGACCTTTCCTGTCAACGTGTTGCCATGAAACACAACAGGCCCTTCAGTGCTACTCCAGCAGTCCACTGCAAGATGTACAACAAAAGACACCCAGTCAGTGCAGAGGAAGAATCAAGAAAACTGATGAGGTTGATATTTATTCAGGCAACCATCACATAAAACCAACAGACACTGAAGCCAAGCAACGAGTGTAGGAAAATGGAAACATTTTATTTCATTCATGTGTGTATTAATCACAGGAGCAAACTAAATTTATGTCTCAATGATCTTAATAAATGGAAAGGAAATGGAAGTGGAAGAAAGGATGCCTTGCTACCAGGGAGAACAAAAGCTAACACCTCTGCATCAGAGATGCAGCACTCCACCAACTGAGCTATGGTGGCAGCTGTCCACTCTTCCACTCAGTCTTGGGAGTGTTAGCCAGTGCCGCCTGCTACTATTGTAGGAGGTGAGGAACATGCAGATATTGAGGACAATGCAATAAAAAAGAGGCAAATGAGAAGCAGGAGCATTAGGATAATAAAAGAACAAAATTAGCAAGTGCGAGTTCACATTAATATAGCTAAAATTAAATGGAAGAAGCACATTTGGATAGCTCACTTAGTGCAAAAGAACAAGTAACCAGTGGTATACTAGAGTAACATATCGTAGTGTATGCCACAAGCGGGGCACATAGTGAGGGCAACAACAAATCAGATGGAGTGATAAAACTAGGACATCTGAAGGGACGTGGTAATTGAATTTGGGGCAGGGCATGGATATCGCTGGGGTAAGCCTCTGCTCAGCAATAGACTTTATTTATGGTGGTGATGAAAATGATGATAGAAACGAAAGCCATAGGTAAAGCAGTTTAAAATCTCTGTAGTGTTGCTAGAGCAAAACACTGCCTACACACCTTTGACTACACGGCACCCTTGGCTCAGGGCTTGAGCATAGCCATCTATACTCGAAGGTCCTTTTAGTTGATCTTCCATAAGGTAGCTGCAGAAAAAAGTAAATAAAAATATGGCAGGTTATGTAAAAGCATGTTAGTAACAGAAAGCATGTGATTGATTGAATCAAACTGCCCAGTTAAGTAATTATTGAACTGGGCTGACCAATTTAATCAGTCAACCAGTCAAACAATTCAATAAATCATTAAGTTAATAAACCATGCAATCTATACATCTTAAAGCTACACCTGGGCTATTAAGAGCACTGCAGCAGAGGCTTCTGGATTAGTTTGATCTATTGTTAGTTGTTCAAGAATAACAGTTGTAATGTATGAAACAATTATTCTTCAGAATAGTTATCACAGGTCAAGAACAACAGCACTGCAAAATGCGCTAAATGAAACTTATGACCGCAACTACCTGAGTAGTTTCTGTAGCATGCCCTGCCAAATATAAAATGGAGTACAGTGGCATTGAAATAAAGTTCGCTCACGTGTTGTGTGATGAAGATATGAAGTAGTGGCAGAGAGGCTGGTCCATATCCTGGAATACCTGCTTGTGCGCCTGGTCCATTAGGCTGCACTCATCTGACAGCAGAAAGAGTGTAAACCCTACGGAGCAAAGGTTCGAGTTTAGCCGCTAGGGTCAATCTTAGCCGGAATACGGCCGTAACTCTCGCAACGAAAGCTCACCATCCAAGAGCATCTGCTTGTTTTTCTTGGCCTCCTGTGAGGGCTCATATCGTTGTATCAGCTTCAGGCAATCATCAACGGTGACGTTCTCAAACTGCCCGAAAAAGAGAAAGGCTATTATTCAGTAAATGCCAACACCACAGTCTCGCATGTGCCCTGCATAGATTGACTGATTTATTTATAGCGTTTGATGTCCTAAAGCAACATTGGGGTGATGAGGCACACACGTTGCAGTCCGAATTAATGTTGACGACCTGTGGCTCCTTAACCTGCACCTAAATCTAACCACACAAGCATTTTTGCACTTTGCCCCTGTTGAAAGGCGATCACTGTGGCTGGGTATTTAACCCGCGACCTCATGCTGTATTGCAGAGCACCACAGCCACTGAGCTGCAGCGGCTATGGTGCTCTGTTTTCACTAAAGAATGTACCAATACGAAGCAGTAAAGAAAAATACAACAAGCTGGATAGACCATTTGAATAGTGCCTAGATTCCAATTACCAACCTATAAAATATACCAGTGTAAACAAAAGAAGCCCAAAAAGCACAACGCAGACAAATTGTTGTTACCATGAATAAATATTACATAGTATGATCTATTTGAATATCTGTAATGTGAGAACCACCTTTTGTATTTCTGAACCAACTGTGCCAACACTTTGCTTCACTCTAAATGCTCCTGATTTTATGCCTGAATCTCAACTGCATATGCAGTGAATGTTTAGGAGGTATCCAGTTAAACTCCATCATGCGCAAAGCTAGGTTAGTGTATTGGTGTCAAAACAACCTCAAAAATTTTATTGATTTCTATGAAAACACTTGAACTTTTAACCTTTTTGACATGAAGAAACATGTCACTAGCAGCCTAAAAAGAGCCCCTGCACATAAGAACAGTTTTCAGAATGTCCCTCCCTCAAAGTAAAGTTTTTCAACACTACTGCACGGTGTGTAACACCATGGGTGCATTTTCACGTGTAGCTCAAAGAATTGCATCTTGACCAACTAGCCTGGATTTCAAGCATAACAATATTTATGGTATCTTCGACTGGTCGCATCCATCCCCCGAAGCAGTCGTGCAGATCCGGCGTTCCCCGAACTCAGAGGTAGAGGACAAGCGCGCAACCCGAACGTGTGACTCGCTCTCAGAGGAGGAAATGGCAGATGCGAAACCACGTGACTACTGCTAACGTCCGATGTTTCGCATATCCAAAGCTAAACCGGCGGATGCGCCGGTGGGACGACCGTTTGTTGAGCCGCCAGCTTGCTGTGGCCTCGGTTGCCTAGGCTACGGTGGACCGTCGCCAAGAACGGCGACGCTGTGCTGTGATGACGTTGCTGGAAACGCTCTCATCACGACGACTGCTCCGACGACAGGGCACGGAGCGCCTCAGAGCGCTCGACGCCAGAGGAGAGCGATCGAAAAGAACCAGCCGAACGCAAGGCGCGAACCCTCTTTCAACCAGCCGAAGACAACGCTGCTCGCGAGAGCGATCTAGAGCGCTCCGAGGCGACCAGTCGAAGATACCATTAGTGAGCACTCACCTCCTGTTCACCTTCGAGAAAGAACTGGAGGTCTTCAACAGTAAGGTAGTCTTTGCCAGAGTACCTGTGAATGCAAACCAAACCAATGTAAATTGTGTGGAAGCAATGGAATAGAAAATGATAGGCATAATGTTAATACATACACAGAAGACAGCAGTATGGATTACATATCAAACAAGGGTAGGCAACATTCTACTTGATTTAGAAAGGAAGGAGTTGAGAAGACCATGTATTGTACAAGATATGTAACCTGTGGTCTATTTGAAGAGCATAACAGATGCCAAAGGAAAGAAAATGCAGTTGATGACTGCAGAGCATCAGGTGGAGTGATGAGATTAGAAAACTTGCCAGCATAGGAAGGCTTTAAATTACACAGGATAAACTTAAGCTGCTTGAAGAGACATTCGTCCTGTAGAGGACTTGAAGTGTGCTAATGAAATGTATTATTGTGAACATAAACTAGTGAAAAGCTTGAGCCAAGTGGCACTCACCTCACCATGAGAAAGTACACCTCTGGACGAGTAGCCAGCTCCTTGAACAAGCTTACAAACTGAGACCTGTCTATCCTGCCCCTGTCTTGCTCCGTTTTTCCAACATCAAACTCCTAAGCATCAAGAAGAGTGGCTGTGTAAGTTAAACAGAACCTTTAAGCAAGGGTGAAACAAAAAAGGTGAGTCTCACCATCATTTTTTGTTTGAGCCGGACAACACTCAGTTGGCTGTTAAGTTTCTGAACCAGGGCTATGGTTTCCACTTCATCCAGAAGTCCCTTTCTCTCTGTGTCTGCTTTTTCAAACATCTCCTGCAACCACCTGGTGATTTGTGCAGTCAAGGGAGACATTGCTAAAGAACACCGTACTCAATCAATAAATCAATTGTAGGGCTTAACATCCCAAGGCAACACACTGGATGAGAGGCATCCTATGAAATATCCATTTTCTGTTATGTGATGGAAGTTACTGTTGTGTCCTGTGTGCTTACCAGTCTGGTCTTGCGTGCTTTACACACTAGTTGAAAATGCCTCATTCTTGAAAGTTTACCTAGCACCCACCCTGGTGGCTCTGTGGTTATGGCATTGTACAGCAGACCCTGGAACACATGTTTGAATCCCGGCTGTGGCAGCCACATTCCAATTCCAATTCTAACAGAAGCAGAATGCAAAAAATGATCACATTCTGAGCTTTCGGTGCACATAAAAAACAGATGGTCAAAATTATTCCCTCACTATAGCGTCTCTCAGCCCTTGATGCCTTGGATGTTTAACCCAATTAATCATCATCAAATTTACCTTGTTTAGGTTAATAACAGATGGAGTTTGACATAAAAAAACTGCACAGTGGCACCACAGTAGGGGACTATCGATTATTTTAATCTCCTGGGTTTCACTAAGACGCGCCTAAATTTATGTGCACGAGCATTTTTTGCCATTAGCTCCTGTCAAAATGAATACACCGTGGCTGGAAATTAGAACCATGATCAAAATCAGTCAGTTATGCCTAGCAGGAGGCTGTCACAATTAATGAGCCACATTCCGTCATCGTAAGATCTGCATTGCTTCATGCAGTGACGCAATACTTTACTGTATCAACCTTTTTATGTATACATTCTCTCTGAATGGAACACCACCCACTCGTTTTATGCTTAAAACTAGTTTTATTGAAACATCCGAGGACACCTAAGCACTTCTTATGAGTTGTGAATGCGAAAGCATTAATGTCCAATTGTTAGAACGCAAGCGAGAGCTTGTGCGGATAATATAGGCTTCCCAGAGTGAGAGTCAAGGTGATGTGGTGTCGCGGCAATGCCCTCTCCTATCACACAATACTGCAGCAGCAGGTCTTCCCTTTCGCCCACTCTGCACCATCGAGGACCGAGTCATCAAGCATGAGCCAGCGTCCCGAGCCCGCCTCGTTGAGCGCGCCACAATGCTGAGAACAACAGCCTTCAATTTTAGAAGCAGTCAACCAATATGAAACGGAACACCTGATTTGTGTTTTCTACCCATTGGTCGGCAGAATAAGCGAATCGAATGCTCACTCATACTTACTGGCCAATACTTTCACAGGCTGCGTATTCATTCATACTCATGTGCATTCACACTTGTCAATGCTCACTCCCATTCCTGCTACGCGACCACACGTACTCACTAACACTCACATGTGTTTATAGTCCCTTCCATTCACACTTACCAGCACTCACTCGTACTCATACTCGTGTTCACTCTCACTCACCAACACTCACTCACATACATACTTATGTTCACTCTCACTCGCCGACAGTCACTCAAGTTCCCACTCATATCCACTCAAAATCACTGTCACTGGTTTTCGTTCGTGCTCACCTTAACAGGCACTCACTCTTGTTCATACTCACGTCCATTAACACCTTTCATCACTAACACTCTGTCTCATGCCTATGAAATGAGTGTGAAGCAAGTATGAGTTGGTGTACTCGTGAGTGAGTATGCCAACCTATGTTTAAGCCATTAAATGTCACCGATTTCTGCTTTCAAATGAATGACAGAATGACTGAATGAATAGAATGAATCACGTGGCACTTTCTTGAACATAAGAACTGCTTAACACGGGTAAGCAAGCAATGCTCCAACTTGCACATCTGCACTAAAGGTTTGACCATTGATAAGGGGTTGAGTATTTGTTAGCCATTTCCTTTCACATACAGTTGTTATGATGTTGCAAGAACAGTGTATGAAACATGCAAGAAAATATTTCTCCCAAAACAAATTTCAAATACTTAGTCTGTCTGTTTAAGTATACCATTATGTGCAGTTCTGCAGCTTGATTGCTGTTCAACAAGTAACACTAAAACATAGGAAATGACGACCCAAAGGGCAGGGAACTGATGGACACAAAACACTTCATGTTTCCCTTGAGTTCCTGTTTTCTGTGTTATCTTTCCAGTGCTGCAATTTTGATTCCAACACAGGGCACAACAGTGGCCATTGTCCCAACCTTGCAAAGATTAGAATGACTTTCTGTATGTCCAGAGACTGCCTGGGCTACCTGTGCGACACAGCTGCACAGCTGCCGTCATGAAATATCAGTGAGCAACCGCCATCTGCGACAATGCAAGGAAAGCACACACTTGCATTTTGTGCTGCTGTGAGCTCACTTTTCTGAGCACAAAGCAGCAACTACAAACAGCATAAGCCCACAGCTTTTTTTCATGCTGACTAAATGCCTATGTTTCGCATGTGTATTAGAGAAGATTCATGAAAGTGTTTGTCTGTACTGCCATATGTGCAAAGAGAGCATTGCCTAATTGTTGTTTCTTGCAGAATTGAGACATAGTCTTACCTACTGTTAGGGCATCCAACTACCTTACTGGGTAGTTGAGCTCATGCAACTCAACATTACTTCTACCATATGGGGAACAAGTGGCTGATATGGCATTAACCAGAAGTCTGTCGACGAAAGCAGCCTGCAGAGTACCACGCCAAATTTAAACTGCTATGAGTGCTTTAATAGTGACAATCAATCGTTCCCAATGAGAGCATGTGACTCCAAACGTGTCCAATGCATGAAGCCAGTACTAACTATCCAATGCATTTGACTATCAAGCTTTGCTATGCAAGGGATTACAGGTCGTCAACTTCCTTCTCAATGGAACCTATTTTCCCCTGTTTCTTGAGAACTGTGATTTTACTATAGGAGCCTACTTTACGTATGAAGCAAGCTACTCATTGAAAATGCATTAATGGTGATTGAGCATCTCACCCATATGCCACAAAAGAAAGAAAAGAGAGATAAAACACAGTGTCCACACCACTTAAAGATGTGCCATAATACTTTTACCTAAAAGATCTACTGTAATAGCAGTGCCAAAGTTTGTAGACATAGGCTCAGCAAAAACTTAATATTTCTACGTAGTTTGGGCATGCAACTTTTAAAAAAAGTGGTGCACATGCTAGTGCATGCTGCAGCTCCGAATTCTACCCTGTACGTGCAGGCATTACAGAAGTTCAGCTTTCTCACAAATTTTAAGGCCAGAAAACTTAAAAGGCCAATAATCCAAAGATTAACAAAATGAAAAGGAACAGCCAATAAACTTGCACTTAAGATAGTGTGTTGTCCTTGTTTGTTTATTTCTAACCACAATCAAAAGATCAAACGAGCCAACACCGGGCATATCCTTCAACACAAGGAATACTGAGAAAGTACCAGCAAATGAGGTTTCAACTTTGTTTATTGTTACTTAAATATTCTAATTCTTCGCCTTCATATCAGATACATAGTCTACATAAGTACAGGGTGTATTATATGCCCTTATACCTATGTACCACGTCACTTATTTCTAAACACGCTCTCAGAATCACACATGTACTTCACTCAGCAGAAAAAGTCATAAATGCCTCAAGGCAATGAAGAAAATGAGCGCTTTCCCCAAGAATATTGTAATCTGTTGTTATCACACTACACAAAAAAGAAGACGTCACTCAAGGGCAGCATCTTTATCTTCACCCGGACAAGAGGCCAAAGACATAAGCAAATTGCCCCGCAATTTGTCTAGTGGGCTCCTCCGCGATAAGGAGGTGTGCTAAAGGGCGTGTGGTGCCCTATACCAAAAAAAAAAAAAAAAAAAGAACAGCAGACGGAGTGATAAGAGACAACAAGGATACTTTTCACGCATCCGCTGTCGTTCATCCAGGTTATCAGGTGCTGAAAAAAAAAAAATGAAGAAAAACAATGTTTCACCTTTGCTAAATGCTGAGTTTCATAAGCTCCTGACGATATGAACATGTGCAGAGGCATTAGCAGACCGATGGGGTGTATTCCTTGAATGTGCAAAATGGCCGCACCCTACCTTTTGAACCCTCTGACCAGATAGTGGAGCAGCAGGAGAGCAAGCGTGTGATATAATCAGATTTAGCAGCACCGGAAGTGAGAGATATGGAGCAGTCATTCTTCTAAGTCTGTGAAATCACTGCACCTACGGACATCCTGGTCAAATGGTGCTATGGCGGTCGGTGACTAGTGGCCACCAAGTTCTTCTGATAACAATAATCACTTGTAAGGCAGTAATTCTGTATGCTTGAAAGAATGTGCAGCAGCAAACTAACTTTCTCGTAGTGATATGCCATAATGTATAGGGCTATTCGAAAAGTAACAAAAAAAAAGTTAAAATTTAACCATTCAGAAAGCATAAACAATAGCAAGAGTTTTCGCAGAAATGCACGAAAAAGCGTGGAATTTCTTAATGGAAAAATTCGGCAGGAGACACTAAAGACTGCTTACATGTGGAAATGCGAAAGCATCATAGTCCCTTTGGTGAAATGTTTTTCATCTATGTTCTCGACATGTGTTAAAGTTCAAGTTCGGTGTGTGTGTTTGCATATGCGTTGGCCACAGACTGGCTCATTTTATGCACTCGCGTCGTGGTGTTGACAGTCCATCACAGTAGCCACAGCACCAATGAAATCCGAAGAACAAGTGACACGGGGGAGGCAGCATGCTTATTTTATACACTCATGATGTGGCGCCAACTCCTCCCCATTGGGTGTGCAGTCATGTGCCCAATGACCCATGCACTAGGCCCCACCTCTAGTCAGCCCGATGGCTCTGACGTGACATGTACAATGATGCATGCACTAGGCACACCTTTAGTCCAGAACCGTGAAGCCGCCGTGGCGTCAGGGAAGCGTGCTCGTCTTGCACCTCGGAGGCCCGAGTTCGATTCCTACTTTTCTTCCCGATTTTCTTTTCAAAGCCATTAATTTACTTTGTTTACAGGAATCTCCCTGAGAAATTTGACATCAATCCCAGGATGTTTTGACGCATTTTGCTCTTTCGTCTGTCGGCTATTTTTGGTACCATCGCTTGGTCACGCCGATCCCGGATCTTCACGCAATGGGACCATATAATGCTTTCGCATTAAACAAATTTTATAGCCAGAGAAATTACATTACCCACAGGTGGCACTTCATTAGTGCTGCAACTTCATTTGTGCTGCAACAGCACCACCTCTCAGTCACAAATGTAGCTACTTTGGCTATAGGACGTTCTATAAAATTTTAAGAAATCCTGTTCTGCAATTATTTTGTGAATACGGCACTTTTTTATGGTTTACACATGTATATTTACGGTAGAAGACGACTGGTCGGCAATGAAACGACACCGTGGAATTTGCTGCCTCCAAAGATTAAATGAAGTAAATGCTCTGCTTGGCCCTGAGAAACCATTATTACAGTCGGCACCCTAACTGCACATTTTGCAGCTCCTTTCTTTTTTTCCCCCGCCATGTGTCAATACATAAGTACTTTTTATAATTCTGTCACGTTATCATGATGTGCTACATAGTGTTTCTGCTTGTTTCTTGGATCTCTTTTGCAACATGTATGTTTATATATATATATATATATATGTATATATGTATATATTTAATACGTATTCTGTAACATTTGTTAATCATCCTTGTTAGTGCCTGCATGACCGCCAAATAGGGTGGCACTATATATCCATGTGGTCTTCAATAAATTCCATTCAACTAAATAACGCAGAAATCTAATAAAATGGCAGAGGTGCTAAACAATGGATGAATATTTCTGGAGAAATGACAATATAAAACTGTGCAAAAGCCAGACTGGCATCCTAAGGCAGCAGACAAAGATAACATGATTACAGAACACACACACAGGTGTTAAACCAGGAGCAGTAATAAAAAGACACCAACACTATACAAATTCTCCAATGACTCATGAATCAAGAAATGAAAACACATGTTAGTGCAGTAGTCCACATGAAATATGCACAGAAAAACTGCCTTAACTTTGGCAACCCCAGCAGAAGGCACTTACAGCCATGTACAAGGGACTACTCAGACAATACACCAGCCAAATCTAGGAAAAAGAACATAGAAAAAAAAAAGAAAAGGATTGCGCCACAAGAAGCACTGTGAGAAAAACAAGTTGACAGGTCTCACGAAAAAAGAAGGAACACAAAATGAAAAAATGAAAAATACACCCACAAAAGCAAGAGCTCGCCATTGAAAATCCAAGGCAACGCTGAAAGCTCATTCTTCAAACAATTGCGCCTGTCACATTGAAACACGCCTTCGGAAGGAAGGTCGTGCAAAGAAGAGATTGCGTAACTGCGTCTCAGCACAGAAAGGAAGATGGCTGAAGCTGAATGGGCCGCCAGTTTCGAGTTGCAAGGTAGGTAGAATGAGAAAAACAATGAAAGAACTTGAACAAGTTCACCAGCACAATGTGCTTTCAGTAAAGCACACTGCACTGAAAAGATTTTTTTTTTCTTTATGGCAGGGAAGTTCAAACTAAACTGTACAAACAAAGCCTATTTAAAACAAAATGCACCCAATGCTGGCAAATGCCACACCAAGAAATAAATGTGAGAGTTTTGGAGATAGTAAACTTCTAGGACACATTGTCTGGCTGGAAATAGTTAACTGGTACTTACTGATGTAGTAAGTTTATTAGCCAATTCTCTTGTATCACTAGTCAAAGGTCCCCAGCACACAGCAAAAGCTAGTTTTTAACATTTCAGCACTCCACTTAAACTGATCCGTTCTTTTCAATTTAACAACATCAGCAGGTCACTCTTGTCTAGCCTAATCAAGAGTGACCTGTGCTGAGAGTCTGCAAATTGTCAAACACTTTCGTAATATTGTACAAAATCAGAAGACAATAAATGGAAATAAAGCAATTAAAACATAATTCAAATTTCCCACTTCTAATATGATTACAGTTAATATCCTAGTAATTAAACAAATACATGAGCGATATCACTCAACTAGAAAGATAAATGTCCGATAATAAATCACCTTCACTCTGTAACAATTCCTCCAAGTCTGTCATGCTAAAAAGGGCCTATGACATCTTGCTGTTGCCGATATCTAATGACATTTTCAACCATCTAGTCAGACGAAGGTCACATTCTCGCACCTTAATGACTAAGCAAAAAATAACAATAATAAATAAATTAATGTCTGTTTTAACTGGTCCAGCTGCTCTCCAATCCCAAGCTTCACAACTGTTATTTCACTAGTTCCTGATAATTTAAACAGCTACAAATCACAAATGGACATAATTACATCACTGGTTCAATGTTTCCCCCTGTGTAGGGCTAAATGAGATGAAAAAAAAACACCGCATATCCACGAAGTGAATGATGATGAGTGGGCGAAGCACCGGGGGCTTATTCGGGCAAAACGCTGGAAGCATTCTCCGGAAGCTGGCTTCCGCTTCCGGCTTCCGGAACCAAAAGCGGAACCAGAGCTTGGCGTACATATATTATATATATACTGTACATATACTGTATATATACTATATATACTGTACTGTATATACTGTACATGCGCACAGTATATACAGCGCTTACATAGCCCTTGTGCACCGCAGTGCCTCTAGCGGTCTCCATGCAAACCAGAGCTACAGCCAACGGACGAGAGACAAGGCTTGGCCCTAAGGTGCTTCGCCCCTAAAAGAATCATCGTGGAAAAACAGTACAGTGTAATTACATAGCACAGAGGTAATTACGAAACACAGAGGTAAATACGAAACGAATCAACAGAACGATTCAAAAGAAAAAGAAGGTTTCTGAACCAAAGCTGATGCTATTTATTTCAGTGTGTTTTGAAAGATAACTGATCGACATTTGATGGCAAACAGATATTTTCAAATATTAAAGAATACAAAATTGAATTTCTCTGGTGGTAGCATGCGGTCAGAATATGTGATGTCACAGAGATAGTATGGAAACTTGAGGGTGGTGCCATCACTTGTCTTGATTTTTTTTTTCTAGCTTCTGGCTTCCCTGCTCATTCTAAAATTAGCCTAGTTTGTCCCAAAAGCGCCAATTAGCTTAACTCACCATTCCACTTTAGAGTTCTTTTAATAAGCAGGAAGAGAGCTCCAAGGTAATGGTCTATAATTGAAAAGGAAAGTTGGGCTAGTTGGTGTTGATGCAGATGCTGTGACATAGTTACTAGCACTCTGTCCTGTCCCAACCTTTCTTCTGTTAGTCTTGTTTGTGCTAGTAACTATGTCACAGCGTCATGGTCTGTGTTCATAGTCACACCCTGCTAGAGCTAAATAAAGATGTGCTTTAGCAGCCTTGTGAGATTTCCTTCTGAATGGCAACCTAACTGACTTGAATAGTCAATTTTTGCTAACTCTACTCAAACTGAGCATTTGCTTTTAGGACTGCTAAAACAATGCGACACTCACGTGCGGGCATATAATAGTGCCCTTATTGCACAGTGGGCATCAACTTCTAATTAGTACAGGTGCGTATAGGACACATTCTCTGGTCACCTTTTTTTTTCTTTTGTCCTATTTATACTTACACTTTTAACTTGGTATATTTCTATGTCTGTGGTGTGTGTGATAAATGGAGAAAGGAGTAATCTCAATTTCTTATCTGTCTTGGGATAGCCAGCTCTGGAGTCATGTCTCGCTGCCATAATCTGCTGCAGCTCAGGGCAAAACTTGAATTATATCACGCGTTGTTTAACTCACATTTAAATTACTGTACAATGATATGGAGCACAACAACAAAAACAAACAAATAAAATTCTCGTTCAACAAAAGATAATCTGCTACATTGGAAACATTTAACATTTGGGAACCACCTCCAAAGCGTTTGAAGGGTTCAATATAATACGGATTTACAACATTTACCCATAACGATGGTTGAACAAACTCTACTTTTACAACAGAGAATTCTTGAACTTCATTACGGCCTTATCATGTCTAGAACATTGTGTTATTACAGTACCTACAAGAAACACCCATATTTGGGCTGTACCTCAGCTTCATACAACCTATAAGTACCAAACTTTGGCATACAGCGTCCCTACAACACTAAACACATATGAAAACACAACCAGTTGGAGTAAAAAACAGTTATGTTCATACATGTGTTTTATTGTGTGCTGGAAAAGGGTTCAGTATCTGTAAATGATATCAACTATACTGTTTGCAAATGATTAATTAATTTTGTTGCTGCATTTTCAGTGTATTTGTGTGACTGATAAATACGTTTCACTTGTAATTTACATATGCATTTCCTTATGCATTGTAATTTTAAGTGTACTTGTGTGGTATGTACCGGGTGCGCGAGGTATTTGACAACACTATTCCTTATCGCCATAGACACCAGCAGGCTCATCATATCTATCTAGGCGTGCGACTTCTTGTTGGTTGACCCCTTATCATTAACAATGTGCAGTTTATTCAAAAATGAAAGCGTACAGGTTGACGCAGGAAATGAAATGCCATGCAGTCCTCGTCGCCCTGGCCGCAAACTACAGCGACTTGGAAATTGCCACCTTTCTCAACGTAGCGAAGTCTTTCGTTTACAAGGTGCGGACAGAACCAATGTGTTCTGGCAGTGACGTGGCATCTGTGACGAAAAGGAAAAAGCACAGTCAGTGGACAGACGTCGTCAGACGGTGACAAGAACTTTTACTGGTCCTGAGAAACTGTGGCCAGGGGGAGCCGAAGGCTCCCTCAGGTCAAGTCGGTGGCTCCGCCCACGATGCACCAGGAGGCGAAATCCTGTTGCGATGTTGTGGGCCCTCTGGACTGCCTGGAGCTGGATGTGGTGGCGGTCGCTTCTTAGGAACTCCTTCCACTGTTCCTTTGTGGCAAGTATAGAGTTTTCTATGGCTGGGCACAGCCAGAGCATATGATCAAAAGAGCATGAATTGGCTCCGCATTTGGGGCACGACTACAGGAAGTCTGGGTCTATCCTGCTAAGGGACCGCGGAGTGGGGTACCTGCGGGTTTGTAGCATTCTGAGCATGCTAGCTTGTGGTTTATTTAGTTTTGGGTGAGGAGGAGAGAACCACCACCTTTCCAAGTCAGAACCCCTGATTTTCTACAGCGGCTGCAAGTCATCGTGAGTGACGACCCAGGGAAGTCAATGCGGGCCATTGCAAAGGAGCTTCAAGTCAGAGTCGACTGTCAGGCTCGCTGTGCATGAGGGCTTGAGGTACCATTCCTATGTCATGAGGAGGGGGCAATTCAGGTCCGATGCAATTCAGGTCCGATAAAACTCGGGAGAATCGTCTGCTCCGGTCCAAGCGCTTGTTAAGCAAGCTGAAGAGACCTGAGAAACATGGAATGCTCTGTTTTTTTTTTTTTTTCAGATGAAAAGAACTTTCACCAAGACCAAAAAGTTAACCGCCGTAATGACAGGTGGCTTTGCACAAGTATTGATGAGGGGCCTACAGTGATGGACACAAAATTTCCGTTGTCTGTGATGGTGTTAGCCGTCATCAGCAACAAGGGTGACGTCATGCCGCCACACGTTTTTGCAGAAGGACTCTGCGTTAATGCTGTCGCGTACGTGGAGGTTCTTGCCACCGTTGTAAAGCCCTCGATAGAGACTGTTTCGAAAGGAAAACCTTCTGTTTTTCAGCCAGATTCGGCTCCTGCCCACACCGCCTGCGTCACCCAGGAATGGCTGGCTGACAACTTCTCGACCCCGTCACTCCGGACTTGTGGCCTCCTAGTTCTCCAGATTTAAATCCGCTCGACTACTATGTCTGGGGCATCATTGAGAGCCCAACAAAAAGCCACATAATACAAAATACTCGCTGAAGGCTGCCATTGCTGACTCAGTCGCCAACATCTCTAAGGACCACCTGATCCGTGCATTCAACAGTTTATCTCTAAGGACCACCTTATCCATACATTCAGCAGTTTCCGAAGCCGAATTGAATCGGTTATCGCTGCGGATGGCGAATTCATTGAGTATTTGTGGAAAGAAACCGTAAAAGAAGTATTTCCCAAAGTTTGGTGAAAATATGTCTAATTTTGCTGGAGATAATCTTCTCTGCCTGAAGCCAACATTGTGTTCTCAAATACCTCGCGCACTCGGTATATGTTGTATTATGTATCGTAATCTGCTTGTTTTCATTTTACCTTTGTCATGGCGTATCTACAATCTCAACCTGTGCACCTTGTACATCTGCTGCAATGTAACGGTCACCTGGGCCCTGTTAAGCAGTTTTCACGGCTTTTAGCCCAGCGGACCGGACCTTCCAGCGTACTGTCTGGTAAATAAAACTTGAATTCGATGTAACCTGCCCTCCCACTCATCCACAATTATTAAACAAACAAGCAGAAATTGATTAACAAAAGAAAGGTGCAGCTGCTCACATCGGTTTGCTGCGATGAGCATGTTCAAGCCGGTGACCCAGAAGTTGGCTTCGTCGGGAGTGGAGGCCACGAGGTCAAGCGATTCAAAGTCATCACCGTATATGACTGAGAAGACACAGTCCTCAGAGTAACATCCAGCCACTTCCTTGTCCCTCAGCACATCAGTGCTCTTTCCAATTCGGATTTCTCGTATGGAACGTATGGATACTGCAAATAAAGTGAGCCTGTTTCTCACAACCCGCACAACATGACAACAAAATAAGTTCCAGCAGCAACAACAACCAATGGCATAAACACTTAAAATAATAATACCAGTTAACTTCTGAGCATGCAGCAGACTGCAATGAGGACTTAAGTTTGTACCATGCCAAAGCAACAGAGATACATTGAAAATAAGCTAGTTGTGACTAGCCCAGCTATATTTTTGTTTCTTTAGCATGGTTAGTACATGCAAGTGACATTATTATCTCTATCAATTAACAAGACTACTTGCTTTCAGATTTCTATGACCATCGATCAATAGAAATTCTTTGCATCCAAAGGAACAAATACAGAAACAGAAAACAAAGAGAACTAGTTCCTTGAGCTACAACAAGGTACTAAAATAAAAAATGACACCAATGATGACAATAGGGCTGATAATTATGTTAACGGTACTGGAGAGACAGTTCAAAAGCAAGGTAGATAGATTTGACACAACTTGGTCTAAATCCCTCAGCACACCTTATAGCACAGCAGTAATCAAGAGCATTCTTGCATCAAATGAACTGAAATTATATAAACATTCTCACTCACCAAGCCAAAGACGAGTCACATTAAGGTATTTTATAACAGCTACTCTTTCCTTAAGAACTTTAGCTTCAGATGTTCTTTTCTTGGGCGATTGTGTAAAAAATAGCTCAGCCAAGAATAAAATACTTACACCGTGCTTTGTTGGACTTCTTTGAAGATGGCACCCACTTAATGGCCGAGAGGTCTTCCTCGAGCGTGAAGTAGCGACGGTACTGACGTGAGCTAGCCCTGATCTTAAGAAGGCTGCTGCCGGTGATCATAAATTGAAGACAGTCGTGAGCTACATTAACAAAAAGAGAGAAAAGAAAAAAGAAAGAAACCAGCCACTTTTAAGGCACTTGCATTAAAACTTGCAACTATGGCACAAATGGAACACTGGCAGCTGAACCACTAACACGAAAAAGAGAAAAAGCAATAATAATAAAACATAACGCACTTTAGACACATCTGTATTAAGTCAGAGAGACAAAGATGTAAATAAATGAGGTTGATGTAAGGTATCAAAGCAGACTAACCAGGTCTGCCACATTCAAGGTCAAAAAACACAAACACCCAGATAATGAAATGCCCAATTTGTAGCAGGATTTCAAAGGACATTCTGCTTGAAGTCTCCACATGACCGCTGAGATAAGATGCGTTACTCTATAATTATAAACAAGAGAAGGAATTCCAGGTATGAAAAAAAAGCTATGTGAGAAACGAAGAAATGGCACATGCACAGGATGCAGATTTGAACTTTATTAGCAGCCTGATTGCATTTATCTTCTGAGAAATAAGCTGCATGATGAGTAAGATTTTAAACTGCCTTCTTAATGAAAAATTTTATTTCTAGAAGAATGACATTTTTTTTCTTCTCCTAAATCTGAATATGGCTCAAAGCACTTGTAGCTGCCCTTCAAGCTGAATATTTGACCTTTTACCATTTGCACTATAGAGTGCCTCGTAGAAAGAAATATTAAATTACAGGGTGATACAAAAGTGACAGAAATTGTAAGAATTCAGTAATTCAATAAGTACAGAAAGTCGCCTAACGCTACTTTCACACAAATGCACTGAAAGACATGGAATTTATTTACCAGTAAAAAAAATATTTATTCCTTGAACAGTTGCATTTGCAACTAAACGGTAGCACTTGTCATTTCATATGTGATATAGCTATTTACAATGATGAGCAACACGAGAACAAGGTGAGAGCAGGAGCCAACGTTTCGACATGTGGACTTGTCTTCTTCAAGGCGACATATGCTCGAACAAGGTGATAGCAGGAGCCAACGTTTCGAGCAAGTTGACTTGTTGTTTTCAAGGCGACATATGCTATGGAGAGCATATGTCGCCTTGAAAATAACAAGTCAACTTGTCGAAACGTTGGTCCTGCTCTCACCTTGTTCTCTTGTTGCTCATCGTCCTGAATTTCCATCTCGCGCATTCCTCGTGTTTTCCCTGGATAGCCATTTACAGGAACACTAAGTGACAATGATGATCATCCAAAATGGCATGCACTGGGTGGCGACAAACAATACCCAGCCTGTGTGGGTTACTTACATGTTACCATGCTCTGATATAGCATTCTACCTACCTCTGCTTTACCTCACAAAATTACCTAATCTGTGACAATCCCGTCCCGATCTCTCCCCTATTTGTTTTCCAACAGTACTCCAATCGTCTTTTGCTAGTCTCCCCATTTGACCAGTCAACTATCAACGATCCTATTGGCTTTGGACCTCAGCACTTCTGGAAGGTGGAAGTTTCCTACGGTACTGGATGGATTGCCTGCGCATTCATAATAATATGCTAGCTGAGTCGTCTACAATTTTTTTTTTTTCTGCAGCACTCATGCTTCATCCTGTTGCTAATATTTTTTCCTGTCTGCTCTCATCCTCAGGCAACTTGCTCAGGCCTCAAAAAGCAAGGCCCCTTGTGTTATCATACCAATTTTCTTTCCCGATTTCTTGTTTGTCATCTCTATAAAACTCTATGGCCTTGTTTGTTTTCATCCTTTGCATCCAATTTACGGTGTTTCCTCTCACTTATTTTTCATTATTATTATAACGGGTTGTCTACCCATAGCTTAGCACTACAGTGTCACCTGTCGGAAACAAATGTAACTATTATAGTTACATACTTAACTAGAATAGTTACATTGTCTTCATTATAAAAGCTTTCATTACTAAAGAAGAATTCTATATGCCTTTCTGTGCATTTATCTGAAATCCACATCAAGGTATTGTCTATAATTTTGAATAATTTAATTTCAATTTTTTTTACTTTTAGATAACCAAATACATAAGCCACTCCATATTTATAATAGTTATATTTCATTTGTGTGCAATACACTTTTGCTACACTGCTTGTCACTTTGCAAAGCCAGAATTGATACCTTTCTGGAACATTCTGCGAGTGCCGAAAAGTATTTGTAGTACATCTGCTTTGTATAATTGAAACAAAAGCCTAATGTACTCAAAAGGGAGGAAATCTCACTCTCTATTTCGATGTTCAATGCCAGGGAGGCTACCACATCAATAAATTTCAGCTGCAAGTCTAGCAGTTGTCCTGTCTAGTTCTTCTTTCTGTTCCCATTTATCACTGGTTCCTTACACCCACAAGTATAATCCAACTCACCCAGCAAACAATATTACTCACTTCTTCAAGTGAATCATGCAATCACTTCCCTCTTCCCATCTTCCATGTGGTTGTTGATATGTTCAAATGTGGTGTTTTTAGGGAGTTGGTATTAACGGAGTTGATTATCATGAGCATTAGCAATTATTTCCGCTAAAGTGCATCATGTCGATGATTTGGCCTATGGTGGAGAGGCTACATACAAGGGTGCTAAGAAAGCCAGTAGCTACAGTAGTACTACATTTCTAGTTATCTCACAGAATCATTAGTCAGTGTCTGTGGCACCAATTTTATTTTGCACTGGGAAGATGAGAATTTTCTGCACCACCTCAATAATTCTCACATGCCCCAGCTTTGTCAGCAAGTTTGTGCAAGAATGTACATGCATCCTGCATGAATTTCTGCACAAAATTCTGTGAAACATTCAAAACTGTCCAATATCAGTCTGCCCAGTGTTGTGTGCCTAAGATGGTGCTGACATGTGCTGTTGTCCTGTATTATACAATAAAGTTTGATTTGTTCATATATGGGCATAACATTTGAAGTTATTAGAAATATATTAGAAGCAACGACTTTCCAGACACCCAGTAGAAATGACTGGAACTGATGACAGAAAACAGATGTGCCAGAAAAATGAAATAAAAAGTGTCATGAATAAATGCGAGGCTGTTTCAGTACAACATTGCACCAGAGCCAGAGCAGCCATATATTTTTACACAAAACTACATGCTTCTTTCATAGCTGGGCTCAACCATACATGCAAGTGCACTACAGGAAATTCCAATATGAAAAGTAACACTTGATCAGAATTGAAGCAGCGATTATTACAAGAGAGCAAACTCAACAAGTCATAGGTTAAGGCAAGTTAGTCATTCGTGGCATTATATCTACAGGGTATTTTTTTTTTTTTAATTTGGAAGTCACCCGTGTCATGTAGCATAACTACTACTTGAGCTAGATTACTCTCAGAGACGAACCTTATTTGCATGAGAAATCAAAATTAATATTTGAATAATAAACAAAATTTCACTATTTAACTTAACTATTACTTTATAGCACATACTGCAATATACGAATGGTATCCAGTGACTTTGAAAGTCGTATCCACTTGAAACGAATTTCTAAAGCCAACGTTTCATCAAGAGGGATAGTTGCCCCGATGAAGCTGCCCCCTTGTCAAAACATAAGCTTCGGTGACATATATTTATTGTTCTACTACTTTTAACTGTTTCAAGCCTCCATCTTTCGGTGAACCACTCTTTTGTTTAGGATCCCTCTGAAGGAAGCCATATACAATAACTCTAGATCAGCCTATGCTCCTTGTATAATATAACTCCGTATCAGTCACGAGACTTTCTTGTTTTCAGTGCTGCTGGAGGCACCACAGCATCTAAAGAAATCCAGCCAATAGCCATCACACGCTTGTTGGCGCATCACAGTGAGCACAAAAAGCGGCATGCATTTCAGGAATCTAAAAGAAAGGTTAGACAAACCTCTGAGTGAAATTGTAGGCTCCCCTACTAGGTGTACCAGAATGATAATTGGCTTAGGTGCTCATGACAACTGCGCCCAGTATTTTGGCGTGATTATTTGTAGTGCTTCAAAAGTATTAAAGTTGAGTGACGATTGTATAAGTAAACTGTCTTTGTCATTGCCCAAGATAGAAGTATGCATCTATTTCATGTGCAAAATACCTAAAAAAAAACTTGAGTTTTGCCCCTGGTCCAGTTTTGTTTATTTTTGATCTGCAATTGGTTTCACATGTTATTGATTTATACGACAATTTCCTGTATCTGTGTGTGAAGTGTTAATTAAAGCTCAGAAAGAATTTTTGTCTGTGTCAGTTTTGCGCTGTCTTGCCACTATGAATTGAAGCATCACTTGCTAATGCCAGCTAGGAGGTTATCCTGTGGTTGAATGTGTTTGGCTGTGCTTTCTATATTTAATTACAAAACAGGATGTCTGACAATTGTGAATTATAATCCGACATTCTTGTTCACAATGGTTCTCTCCTGTATATTAACTACTAGCATGACTGGAATTGTTAATGAAACACGGCGTCATCTGTTTTGTTCTTGAACATCTTGGTAAATGCTGTACTTTTTAAACACAAGGCAAACTTCATATGTTACTCCTTTCTATGTCTTGTATTAACAAGCAGCATGTTTACCAATATCAGTACCCATTCTGTTACTTTAATGGGCCACTGATTACCTGTTCTACACTTTAAATGGCAAGTCCAACTCCACTTTGAAATCTAGAATACACTGCACAGTCTACCTTTACTTAACCCCCCTATAGCTGTCTTTCTATGTTTATATGTTCTATGCTTATCAGTTTTCTCTCTGTCACCTGTTGCAGCTTCCTTTCAAGTTTGTTAGTTAGCATGTTAGCACCCAAGTTAGGGAGATCCTTAAGTAAATATTGAAATTTATCATTCAATTTTATTCATTAGAGAGTTTTAGAATAGAGGGCCCAAACGTTTTGGGGCCCCAAAGAAATAGCGTTGAAGCCACTGCGCATGTGCGAGACGCAAACTGCGTTTGGGTTTTGCGTTGGGCACGCTATTTCACTGATTTAGTGAGCGCCCCAAAAGCTGCCCCAAAAGCTTTGTGTCAACAAACATGGCAGTTCAGGCTCTAACCGAGCACCAAACTGGGCTCAATTCGTGGTAACGCGTGAAGTTTGTAAGCTAGGAGAAGTGACTGTGGTTATCGCTTTCTCTCAACTAACGTGTGTAATGAACATTGATTCATATGACGCCGCTGATTCCAAATTTGATTGTCGATTTCATGGCTCGTAGGCCTAACATGGATTAGCTTGGCTGGTGAAGGCACGTAAAGTTGGTTACTCAAAATTATGCTCAACAAATCGCTTGCTGCTAATAGAATAACCCCTAAATTATAATAAAACGCAAGAACACGAAAGCCAAAATTACTCTTATCATAAAATGGTATAGTCTAATTTAATATTTATAATAGGTTTTCTTTGACACCGTAGTGGCACTGCAAGCGCAAGACTATTCGCAAACACAAAACCCTATTCTAAAACTCTTCACTCCTGCCCATGACCCAACGCTAACTCCCACAAAGCTCATTGGGGCCCCTATTATAAAACTCTCTATTAACTTTTCTGAAGGTCACAATAAATTCTAGCCCACAAAAGCAGCAATGCTTTTATCACTTTACACTGGAATGTTATAATATTTCAGTGTAAAACAGCTTCTCCCGCACCCTGCATATATCTCTGGCCAGCTGGCCCACGCCATTTCAACACCTACACTTTTAGTGTCTTATTGTAAAAACAAGCCTCGACTAAAACCACATTACTGCTTCAATCACTGCCATTTCAGTCAGCTTCAGCCGCAGAACTACCCTATGCAATGATCTTCATTTACTACAAATCTTACAGCAATCCATTGATATACATAACCACTACTTCGTGGTTACTCAGAAGTGCACTGAAAATAATTGTAGTTGAAAGTAACTATAAGTAATTGCAATGGTGGCTGTGAGCAGTAGCTGTAGAAGCGAAACACTCAGTCATAGAAGAAAAATTATTCAAGAGCTCGGCACATGCACCTACATTACCAAGAGTGAACGATTACGCACATCTTTCTGGCAAAAAACATAGTCAAATCAAACCACCAATACCACTAAAATAAGGCTGGCCATTGACTAAAAGTACCCTACACCTCCACCAAAGGTAAGGCAATTTACTTAAGCAATGGAGCACCAACAAAACCTAGGCAGTTCTATTTAGGCACGAGCTCTGATCTTGCGGCCAGTGACAGCTGAAGTGCATCTTTTTAACTAATAACTAATCAAACAATTGTATTTGTGGATTTACAAATGCGAACTAAAGAAATAAACAAAACTGGTGATTTATGTACATAAACATTACAGATGAAACAAACCACACTGTTTGATTTAAATCAAGAGTTGCATGTCAGCAATACTTCACTTGAAAGGAGCTCTAATACAGTTGTCAAACGCAGTACTTTTGATCACGATTAAATTTACTCGTGATCAAATTTCTCAGTTGTGATTGGCTCTTTTACACAAGCTGCAGGAGGGAGCCAATTGCAGGTCAAGAATTTTGATTCAGATCGGGCTTGATTGCAATCGAAAGTGGCTGTGTCACACCGGTATTAATCGTACCAAGCTCATTCGGACACAAGTGGAGGTCCAGCTGTGGAAGTGAAGAAGTTTAACATTCTCTAGTAGCAGAGACTTCCTCTGCTTATTAAATGTTGTGCCGGCTGAATTAGGCTTTTGCAGCAGCAATGAAGAGGTCCTCATATAGTGTCAGATATTCCTTCCATTGGCTCGTAGTGCAGCGTGCATGAGTGGCAACTGTTCTTAAGAGACCAGCAGGGTCTGTGTTAGCCGGAACGCAGAAGCTCAATCAGTTATCTTCCTTGGTGTCGAGCAAGCATAGAGTGGCTGTCAGGATCAACACTTGCCTGATTTTCCTCAAATGACGTCAATGAGTGAGTCACAATCTAGAAATTTAATTAGGATTGTGACTTGTGCATTCAAAGGCTAATCGATCAATTGCCAAGGCATACATGAGAATAAATTTGATATAAGAGAAAAGTATCATCAAACTTACCACTGCAGATCTTTCGTTCAGCAGGTAAGCTTGTGCCACTATGAAATGACACTGACTTGGGAATCATCTGGGCCTGGTTGAGGGAGAGCGTTCCACTGCTGTCCCTCCTCTCCCTCGCACTCGAACCAGTGAACTGGACTCGGAGCCCCGAGTCCGCATCAGTGGACGTGAGGCTGCCCTTCGCACTTTCATGAGAATCGGAATCAGATGAGCACGCTACACTGTTCACAGAAGCACTGATCCCACATGAATCAAGCTTTGTTGCTGCCGGAAGGTCTTTTTCGCTGGACGAAGGGGTGGCCACCCTCACTTCTATGGAGCTGGCGTCACTTGCACTTTGCACCGACGACTGGGAATACACTGCGGGCTGTGACAGAACCTCAGCTGCGGTTGTGGCACTCTGCTGCACCATGGTGGTGCTTGGTGCAGCTTCACTGGGCAGCACTACTGTTTCGTGCTGCGAGGAGATTCCATTTGGTGACAGCTTGTCCACCTTTGGGTTGATCCCTGTTGAGTCCTGCACTTGCACGACTGGAGCCACCGAGCCTGTGGTTCGGTTTGGGGAGCTCTTCGAAGCTCCATGCTCCAAGTGTTCCCTCGTGGACGGTGAGGAACATGGCTGTTTCAAAGGAACCACAGGCACACTAAGTGTTCGACTCACATCGGCACACACCTTTGGCACCAAGGATTGGGAGCAGGCCTTGTCACTGTTTGAGCGGCGCAGTGGGAGTTCATTTTCTTGCTTTGTGAGTGACTTCCCCTCAGCTGAGGTAGGTAAGGTGACATCTGTATGAGCACGAACCATACCATCTGACCCAGAGGGGACAGACTGGTCGTTCGAGACTCTAGGTGAAGAGCATGGCCTTGGCAAAGATTCGTTTGCTTTTGAACCTGTAGATTTAGGGTCAGGTGCAACGGCAGGGTGTGGAACATGAGTTGCAGTGGGTGGGTGAGTTGAGTCACATTTCGAAGGGCTTGTGGATGATACCGTGGCCACATCCCCAGATTGGCAACTATCGTCATGCTCTCTCCTTGCTGTGGTTGACTGCTGTCCAGGTGGGACATTGTTTTGCTTTAGCGAACTATCCCTGCCACTCATCCTGGTCCTTTCTTGGGCATTGTGCCAAGACCAAGTTTGCGGGGGTTGGTGCAAATGGAGCAGTGGTGGCTGAGAAGAAAAAGAGTAGAAAAGAAATACTTCAGAAATAAGCACTAAAAACTGCTCTATGCAAGGAAAATGACAAATCAGTGCTGCCAGCAGTGCTTTTGCTATGCGGTAAACTCCACAAATTAGCTGTGACCTACGTTTACTTGCTCTGACAGAAAAAAAAAGAAATAACATGACCTGTTTGGTTTCGAACTTGCCTATTTCTACCATGGATCATTTCATCACATGAAGACGAAAACAAATTTAATTCTGTGTCCTCCTGACCACCACCCTACCAGAAAGAGCAAGCGCTGCAGTAGAATATGAACATAATTACTGTGACCTTTAAATGCATTATGAAGAAATCAGCAACGAATAACAGCTGTACCATTATATTGTATGTGAACACTGCTATGTCCTAATTACCAGGCTCCACAATTCATCATGCAATGTATACTCAATTATTATTGCGACGAAGTAGCTACCAAACAGCTCATCCAGTTTGAACCGGTAGGAACTGACACTGAGAATGGTTTAATTTACAGCCAGCAAATTATGTCAGTTGCTCAAGATATTTCCACTTCACACAGTCTCATTGCACTATGTAGTTCATGTTCCCTGTCTACCAGACAACGCATTCAGTCTCGATTGTGATCGAATATTTCAGAGTGACAAATATGACGCAGCAAATTTCTTTCAGTGTGCGTGCGTTACAACGTGCGTCATGCAAAACGGCGATCGCCTGTGAGAAGAACCGTATCCGGGTCACGCATAACGTACGCCTTAGGAAGCATAAACCCGGCCCGCTGGCACCGAGCGGCCAACTATAAATAAACGAGCGTGTAAAGTGCCGCAACATCGTTGCGCGCATACGGAACAGACGGGTATATTTACAAGAATGGACCATAGCTGTTCGGAAATACATCGCTACCAGGATGCAGCAGGCAGCGGGTGTGATCGTGCGCGCTCACATATACTGGCGGTTCAATAAAACGACCCGGGTACGGCACGGTCCTATCGATTAAACAAGCAAAACAGATGCGCCCGCATATGACGGTCCTCGGAGCAGTTCGTGCCCTATGAGAGCCTTCAAACAGTGCGGCGCATGTCGGGCGGCCGGTCCGCGATATTGCTAGACCGTTTTATAACCGCGCACGCTTCTTCTCGTGACCTCGAAAGAAGGGCGTCAAAAGAAACGAAACAACGCCGACACATCACGCGCTGCGAAGACCCGCTCGGCAGCAGACGCGCAGAGACGAGTCAGCGCGCTCGTCGGCAGCTCTGAGATTTCGCAGTCACGCGTGAGACAAATTCCGCGCGAGACACGAAAATTAAACGAAACTACGTAGACTGTGCGAGTTCTGGGTCCGTGAACCTTCAGGGAAAATAGCGAGCGAGCGCGCTCCGTGCGTGCGGAAACGAAAACCTTCCCGTGCACAGCAGCAGCAGCTGCTGCTGCTGCACAGGCTCCCGCGTGCCAACAGCTGCGCGAGTCGCAGCTCTCGCGTAGTACACACGCTACACCAGCAGCAACTCACAGATACACTTTCCTCGGGCAGCCATCCGATTCGAAAGTGATGCGGCTTTCACACTCGACTAAAAACAGTGCACTCGCGAGGATTCTTCCGACCGAAAACAGCCGTGTTGCGAACACAACAGCGCGCGCGCGCGCTAGGGTTCCCGTTACATGACCGTCCTCCGCTTCGTCGTCCGCCGATGCAGCAACCGCTAGCGCGGACATACCGCTGCCGACGGCCAGACGAGTAGGGGCAGCGAAACAGCTCGGGGTCGTCACAAAATATCCCGACAACAGCGCGCTACGTGAATCACCACCCCTGAGAGGGTACGGTAAGCGGCAGGATGCGCGCCTCTCTTCACCGGATCCACGAATCGGTAAGCCCGAAAATCCCGGACGCATACGCCAGAGAACGCTCGTTTCTCGATCTCGAGTTTCTTCTCGGCTTTTTTACCTGGACCAGCACGATCAGGAAGAGGGCAGCGGCCTGCAGCAACGAACCACAGGCCGATCCGTGGCAGCATGGTAGCGGTGGCGGCTGCGCCCGGAAAACATTCGGACGCCGAGTTTGTCCGCGCGTCGTGTAGCGAGAAAATGCCGCAGCCGCCGCAGACGATACCGACTCCAAGCTCCCAGGACGGCAACGGCGGCGACAGCGCGGCGAGATTCTACGACTACGAGCAAGGAAGGAGAGCGCGAAGATAAAGACAAGAAAAAGAGAAACTGCAGGCACGGCTTGCGATCGCAGCGCCGCCCGCGCGGCCGCGACCGTCGGAGGGTCGGAGAGCGAGTGAGGATGGTGGATGGAGACGGCTCGCAGAAACGACGTGGAGAGAAGAGACCTCGACATTTGCGCGTTACCTGGGGCACCTATGCGCGCAACTATATCCGAGCGGTTGGGTGCATGCGCCAGGCTCGAGACCCAAAACTCCAAAAAAAGCTCTAAAGATGCGGACCTCGCAGCGCGCATCCATTTTCGGAAATGGATGGTCGTGCTGTAACCGTTGCAGCTGGACAACGCGTGTCATACATTGAACTTTCACGAGACTGCTGGCTGTGTAGTTGTCCTCTATCTTTCTCCTCGTTACCAGACCAAAGTGAAACTTGTCTAAGCAATAGTTGCCTGCGTTGCGAAAAACAGCCAAGTGCTCGCAGTTAGAAGCACATCTGCAGTGCGAGCACTTGCGGATTCCTAATCTCGGGAAAGGTCAAGGTCTGCATTTGGACGAGCCGACTTGCGCCCAACCGGAAGAGAACGGTACTGCACTGTTCATTTGTCTTACGAGTTTCTACAGTAGATATTAATATGCGTTTATTCATTATTATTTTCATGGTATAACTTCGAGCTGGAAGTCTTGCTCCGGTTAATTCTAAAAACCATGTTCGTGCACTACGACGTGTATGAAGAAATTTTTTTTTTTCGTGAATACGAAACTATAGTTCAGTGCATTATACCGGTGTCTCACGGCGCACTTTCAAACGCGACCAAACCCGATCGGGATCTTGGTTCCCTTGCTCAAGCTGTGGGAGGAAGCCAATCGCGGTGGAGAATTTCGATCCGTATCGGGCTGGATCGAAAGTGGCCGTGTGACACCGGTATTAGATAAGGCGAACATATGTAGCGCGCTCTTCATACCTCAACGGATATGTAGCTGAGATCACGCAATAGTTCTTGTGTGGATAATAATCACGACACAATCGCCACGTTGGCGGTGGCGACGCTAATAAAGAGCAAGAAAATAAGTTCATTAGCAGGATTATACTGAAACTCTTCGTTACCGTTAGCCGATGTCAAGCGCACGCAAACAGGTTCGTGTTTTTAAAGTTCTCTATGACTAAAATTTGCAGGTTCGAGCAAGTTTGAGTGAAAACTCCAGCATCCTCTATTTTAATTCCATCCCCGCAGGGCATGGCCAGTTTGCTAATCTTATCAAGCGCATAAATCGAATTTATTTGGCGTGTATTATACTCGTATATTTGTTATACGCGTATGCACCAACTAGATTTTACATCTCTAAAGTAACGATTGAGGCAGCGAAAAACCTGTTTCGGATATTTTGTTTCTTTCTTTTGCTATACTTATATCACTATAGCTAAACGCCACCCGTCCCTCCCCCAACCACCCAGTACGTCTTTTTCCTTTTTTTTTTTTTTTTTGTCTTTTAAAGACAGCGTAGAGGTTGGCTCGTGTCCAATTTATGTCAAAAACTGCGTCCTCTTCTGTCCAGGTCACGCACCAGGGTATACATACGCGGGTGCTTCCACCAACGGTGTTCCCGTCCTTCAGAATGCGTGCATAGTAGACATACAAGATGAACTAGCGATACGCGAAACATTGTATAACCATATAGTAGAGGAGAAGCTACAGAAGTCAGACAAAGAGGCGACATCCGGGTTGGGGACGAACGTAAGGGTAGCATTGTTTCTTTCTTTCTTTCTTCTTTTATTTATTTATTAAAAAATTTTTTAATATAATGCGCTTGGGCCGGAACGCAATCTTACGTAAAGCGCGGTGATCGCACTCTACAGGGACCGGGGCCCGACTGGCACGTGGCCTAACGCGCTCATTGGATTTCGATTGGTGGCACTCAAAATAACGCGTCCGCTTATTGATGGCCGACCGTTCGGTGCCCTTGGGAGGGAAGGAGCTATCCAAGCAAGCAGGGCGACTTCCCGTGGTTTTTTATCGCTGTCGTTTTCTCGCGTGTAATCATCTTTCTTTCTTTTTCTTTTTTTGCTTCCTTTATACTGCGTTATTTGTTTTTCTTTTTTTCCGACCTCGCTCTGTGTCAGGCGGATGACTGCAGTTACCGGAATTAAACATTAAAGCCCGGCTGGCGGTGCGCCGTTCGGTCTGTGTGCATACGTCTGTGACAGCAGCTTACGTAAGTACATCTTTCGCAGTTGCTAAATTCACAGCTGCGCATGCGCGAGCGAATACGTCCCCTCCTCTCTCTCTCTCTCTCTCTCTACTACCCTCCCACCATTCCCCTCAAGCGCGCCTTTCGACTAATCCGAAGTTTCAGATTAACCCGACCGCCTGATGTTACGGTGGTTGTATTTTCCACAACGCCGACGCTTCGGGTCTAAGGAGAGCGGGGCGTTGCTTGTTGATGCGTTTGACTTCGGCCCTAGCCAGGTGTTACGTACCACGGGACGCCCGAAGCTCGACAGGACCTGGAGACTTTTTAGTCCCGAAGAGGACTACAGTTGGCTGACTTCTTTAAGGAAACGGGCATATAACTGCACTCCGACTATAACGTATCGTTTGGAGTAATTCAGGACAGCGCTGCGAAATATATTGTCGCCCGCAGATGTGTTCGCCATTGACTGTACGATAAAGTATATTCCCCGCACAGGTAGGTATGTGCAGCTATCATAGATTATATGCGCGGAATCTGGAGATATCGAAAAGAAAAATTATGCAGATTCAACGTACATGTATGCGAAGCGCAGCTCTCGTGAAGTTATTAATGAAATGCTATAAATTTACCGATTTTAGTCCTGCGTCTTTGGCCTAAATGACACTGGCGCGCGTATGTGCTTCCGCGCACCCGTGCTACGCAATGTGACGAATTTTATATTGGCTTGTATTTCTTAATTTATTCGTGTTTATTTAAAATATACCGGCCGCTTCTTTGCCAGTCCCCCGTTGTGGGGTTGGCCCGAGCGGCAGATTATACTCCGTACGGTTTGTTTATGACACGTGACTATGATGACGTGGTAGAAGCGAGAATACAAACTATCGATTTACCGCTGGGCTTCATTATGTGACCTCTAGTCACGATATGTGCTACTTGAAAAACGAATTAAGGCGCGGAGGCCCTTAATCTGCACTAGCAGGTCCAGCCAGGAAACCTAATTAAAAAATTAGGAATTGCCACCGATAAGTGTATTTGGGGCAAGGACTAAAGGGTCAAATGCATGCGGTGCGAAGACCGCAGTGAACGAACGTCTCTCTCGATTAAAATATCTGGGGCTCCGGCACAGTGGCGTAGCCTGGGGGCTGACCGGGCCGCAGCCCCCCCCCCCCCCCCCCCCTGAAATTTCTTCGTGCTGTCATGCACCGTCGACCAAAACAACCACCGGCGCCGGGAATCATTCTGGATTTTCTTTACAATGTCTTTTTCACGCTCGAAAAGACATTTCGGCCCGAACATTGCGAACTCGGGCTGGATTTCGTGAAACGCCCATGCTCCTGGAGTCACATTACGCAGGGAGCCCCATCCGAGCACAAAGTTTCAAGGGCTTTTCGATGGCGAGTGGGCGCGTCGCGACATCTCGCGGCGTCCGCAGAATCTGCGGAGCGCATGGATTTCAATTCCGAAACTTTGTGGGTATAAAGTTATGAAATCGTGACGCGAAAGGTGCACTGACATTTCCAAAGGCATGCTTAAGATTTTGAATTTATCAATTTAATTTTTTTCGGTTTAATGTTTTCATTAACTTGGGCCAACATGCGCCCACTGGAGCCCTCGCGTCCAAGCCGTTCCAGAAATGGAAGCACGCGCTCTAACTCTTCCACACGCACGAAAATACTAAATAATAAATATCGCCGTGACTGTCAGCTGGCAGCTGATAATTTTCTCCAAACATTTCCAGGAAGCGTCGAATGTGATCGATCAGCTGAACCAGGGCAGACAAAGTAAAATAAGAGAAACCAGAAGAAAGTTAACGGCCTATTATTGAGACAGCTCTTTTTTTGCGGGCGACAGGTCTGGCTCTCCGCGGCCATAGGGGCAATGGTCCTACGGATTTAAGCAAAGCCCGCGCTGAAAATACTTGTATTATCAGAGCGCTTCTTCGCATGCGAGCAGACATAGATCTGAAGAACCATTTGAAAAGTTGTCCCAGTAATGCCTCGTATTTAAACCCGACATGTACAAAACCAAATTATATAAATTTCTGGTGAAATTATCAAAGAAAGCCTAGTTGCAAAAATAAACGCTGCAGGCTGCTTCTCCGTACCTGCTGACGAAACGACGGATATTGCTGGAATCGAACAGCTTTCTGTTTGTGCAAGGTACCTAAACAAGGATGCCAACGAAGTGTTTTTTAGGTTCTGTGCCAATTCAGGACCAAAATGGCAGGGCCCTCGCCGACACCATCATGCAATTTCTGCTAGACTTTGGAATAAACATGCATCACCTTCGTGGCCAAGTTTATGATGGTGCCAGCTCGATGGCTGGTAAAACGAATGGAGTGCAAGCTGCCGTTCGTCAGAAATATCCAGCCGCACTCTACCCACATTGCGCCAGCCACTCCCTCAACCTAGTTCTCTGTGCGGCGTGCTCTTATCACAGATATCCGAAACTGTTTTGGAAAGCTGAAGACAACACCGCACTTTTTCCGCAAATCTCCTAATCGGTCACACGTTTTACGAGAAATGTTAATTTGGATGTGTCCTGAGTCCACCAGGCAGCGACTTTTGGGATTATGTGAAACGCGCTGGGTGGGAAAACATGATGCAGTTCTTTCATTTGTTAATCTGTTTGAACCGATGATCACGGCTCCAGAGGAGATAAAATTAAATGGCAGTGGCGAAAGTCCAGTTCAAACGAATAGTTTAGCTTTGACACTTTTGTCACCGGCATTCCTTGTGAGCCTGCATGCGGCAGAGCATGCCGACCAGGAACATCGACATGAGCGCCGCCATTGACGACATAGATGTGGTACAGCAGGCGATCGAAAATGACCGTAAGAATGCGACTGCTTCATTCTCAAAAATATTTGCACAAGTATAGGAACTGGCAAAACAACTGGATGTGGAAATCCCCAGTCGACGAACCGGTGTCCGAGAGCAGGACCGTGGGAGCGTTGCATCAGAAAATGCTGAGGAATATTTCCGCAGAACTGTGTTGACTCCATTCACGGATCACATATTAGCACAGTTACACCAACGGTTCGAAAAGCACAGGACAATCTCAAAGGACTTTTCTATAATTGTACCATCCGGATTACCACCAAGCTGTGTCTTCGCATCTGTATATTCCACTGTATCTTCGCATTTCTAATGTATATTTTGCAGCACTGCTTTATATATGTACTCTCTGTCGCGACTATAATTTCTGTGCAATTACTCACAATACACGAACGGTAATAGCTGCTCCAGCGCAATACATCGGAACTAAGGGCAGCATCATTGAGGTTTTTCTATGGCCATTGCATATGCACAAAAATGTAAACAAAGATCTTGAATGACAAAGATTCATCAAAATATTTGACCTCAACATGTTAATTTCATGGCCTTTATGTTTTTTTATATCAGGTGCATGCAGCTGCTTTGCTGGCTTCGAACTGATACAGTTCTAAAGTTCCCGTGATATTTTCTTTACTTATTAAATAGACAAGAAAAAACGTGGAAGCATTGATATCAGTTACTTCTGCCGCAATTTTTGGACACACGAATATATTATTTTATGAAAATAATACATATTTTACTTGTCTTGACAGGGCGTAGCGCCCAAGAATTCCATTGCATCATCTAATATACAATGGCATTGGCAATGCAGTTATTATTCACGTATTTGATCCCTCGACAAATTCTATAAGGAGGAGGCCGCGCTGCAACGTGAGCACCCCCCCCCCCCCCCCCCCGAACAAAAATTCTGGCTACGCCCCTGCTCCGGCATTCGTCATACAGCACACAACTAAGTGCGCTGGGACTGCAGACCGGTTTTAGCAGGTGCTATATGAAAAGTCTTTATAACTTCACTCGCAGTTTGAAGGCGACACCGGGGTCGACGTCTCAACACCCTCTGCCGAAGTCATAGTAATCACGACAGTACCGGTCCGGGCGTCATTTTATGTGGCTCGTCGAATTTCGTAACCGGAACAAGCTATTCCGAGCGCCGACCTTCTCAATTTTCGGAAGTGATGGTCGTGCACCAGACCCCACGGAGTGGTCCTGCGAGCGCCTCGAGTGATTTTTACGCTTCTCCGATTGGTTTGTACGCCGCCAGAGCATCCGGTATGGCGTAGCTGGCGTACGGTGACCCCGCCCAAGCAAAATCGGAACTATAGGATCTTACAATGACTCAAGTACTATACAACGAAAAGGCGCGTCTTCTTGAAAATGTTAACGCAGGAATATATGGAAAGTCATCGCACTTACTGCAGTGTGTTCTCGGTACAAAAAAAAAAAAGGGGGGGGGGGGAGGGGGTAGTAGGGTTCTTATAATCAGAAATGTCTTCGGCAGAGACGCGGTTTAAGTTAACTGCACAGTGGATATGCTAACAAAGAGAGCTAATTAGCACATTTTCGTAATAATTCGTAATTAGACACTGTGGTTTGTCGTGCAAGAAATGCCTGTCTCTTCACGCACGCCTGCCGATGAGTCGCGACAGAGCTGTATATGCCACAGCCGATGTTATTGAAGATATGTATAGTTAAGAAAAAATAGCAGTAAACACGCGGTCATTATACTCAGGCCTTGTAGCGAAACAGACGATATGCCCTAAACGGAAACCGTAAAACTTAGTGTCATTAGCCTTTAGAACATCACAGAAACAAATGTAAAGGACACGACCCAAACGTGAAGTTCCTTAGAAGTAAGCAGTTTTGATTGTGACACCCGCGGATTCTACGTTTACCTTTTACAGTGATAATGCCGTCGATGGGAATGCTAAGTCAAACATAAACAAGACGAAGGCGACGAGATAACGGAGCACTCTGGGGAGATTTCAAGAAGATATCAATCGGGTTTGTGAGACTTGTTGATGGTGTCGTACTGCAACTTCTAAACGACTTTAATGATGAAAAAACAAAACCGAAGTGTTCATCAAAACTATGAAGGAAGTGTTGATCCTAAATACCGTCCGTGTCTCTTGGTAAAGAAAGTGATACGATTGCCTATGACCTACAGAAGCTACAGAAGCCTGTCTTGGCAGTGGTTATAGTGACTGATTCACTGTCAGTGTGCACATCACTCATTTCATCTTCAGACACTACTGTAGCCAATACATCTAAATCTTTAAACCCCTCCAAACTTAAGTCTGGTACGATTGGTATGGCTTCCAGGCCATCGTGGTATATTCTTAAATGACATGGCTGACACACTAGAACGGATATCTTTTGATGGGCCAGTTATGCCTAATTCGGATCATGTCATTGCGGCTAGGTTTAGAAAATTTTATATTTTCCAAGATTCGACAAAACTGAAAATCCAAACGTCGGAATTTAATCATTTGTCCTTTTCGTGGGACAATAAATGGTGTCCCACACGTGAATAAGAAATCTCCACAACAAACTTACGCTGCCGAATCCCGCGATTAAATTTTTACCTATACAGGTCCGGTCTGGCACCATCCCCTCTGTGTCCTACCTGCCAGCAACCCGAAAACATTGATCACTTTCTACCAGCATGCCGTCGATTTAGATATCAGAGGAAGAAACTCAAGTTTTCATTCCCAAATTTGGGTATTTCTTTAATTACTCAAAATATCCTCTCGTTCGGGGCTTCTCCATTGGGCTTTAGCCGTACACAGGAACATCTGCGTGGCCATTTGCGACTACCTCTGTGACACAAAAAGGCTACCATGCTCATTCTCGATATCAATAATTGGATAGGTCATTGAATCGCTTATTGTGCGTTCGAAATTATTCTAATACCACAAAAAAAAACGCTGTTTATTTATAATTAAAATTATTTTTATTTCTGTATCTACCCGGTAAATCTATTTCCTAATTATCATAAACGTTATACTTCACCGTGATTTACTTTTTTAAAGGTTTTTTCTTTCTCCCCCTTCCCTTTAGACTTTAACCGCCTGCTTCTTGGCCAATCCCCCGTAGTGGGTGAGCGCCACAAGTGAGGAAGAAGCAAGCAAGACTGTGTCGATGTTTACTATTTCACTGTATTTTTTTATAAATGTTTCTCTCTCTCTCTCTCTCTCTCTCTCTCTCTCTGTATTTCCTGTATTACGTTTTCATACATTTTACTAATGTGTTTGCCAGACGCTTTTCGCTTCAGTACGAGTTCAAGTAATGAATAAGGTTCCTTTGTGCTGACTCTCTTTTCTCGTAATATGTTTGTTGTCCGTGCCTTTCCTGTGATAATCTCCATCGGGGTAAGCAATATCTAAAAAATATTATTAATATTCTGCCGCTGGCTTTTCGAAGAATGACGTTGGAAGTCTGCAGCTCCGTCCTGACAGCGTTTGCTTATTTGCATTCGTCGACGCGCATTTTTGAGCATATCAATATAAGTTTCAAGTAGAACCAAAAACTGATTATTAGGAATAAAGTTCTTTCGGGTAGTCTGGCCTACCACCGCGGTCTAGTCAGTCCTCAGCGCAGTCGTGGACGTCAGATAAGAGCCTTGAACCTGCCACTATACACACTACGCGGTGCCAGAACGTTACAGAGGAGGACGCTGATTTCGGTTTTCCGTTGGCGGCACGAATTCGACGACTATACGCATATAACTCATCCCCCCCCCCCCTTTTTTTTTTTAACAGCGAAGCTGTTCTAGCTAACCGTAAAAAGTGGCCCCTGCTGTCGCAGAACCTCGCCGAACTATGACGTCACTGCGTTGCCTAGCAATCACCTCGCCGAGCGGCATGTGCCTCGCCTCCTCTCCGTGCCGTGCACATGTTGCCTTGTCATGGGCCGTTAAGGAGAGGGAAGGGCATGCGCGCTGCGCGCGCAATGCTCGGGAGAGGGAAAGAGAAAATGAGAGCGAGATAGAGAGAGAAACAAATTGTAGCAGCACCAACGAGGCAACGCGCTGCTGCTGACGCAACCCGCGTTGCCTAGCAGCGCATGCGCCGAAGCAGTAGCGATGACGTCTACACTGCGCTTCACGATAGTCAAAATATGCCTCACCAACTGGCCCCAAATTCCACTCTTCTAGAATTGCTCGTAAGGGCGAATTCCAGCCAATGCGGAACATATTATTTGCGAAGGCGGTCAGCCGATGGCGAAGAGCACTTACCGTCAACCATGCACGATTCCGAAGCTAGAAACACGCATGGTCGGGAGATATATTATTAGCATCCGCGATTCCCCGTGGCGTTGCAATATAACCATGTCGTCCACGAAAAAAAAAAGTAATCTTGTCGGCTATTAATTCTTTTATAGGCGCGCGCTTCGGAGGAGGTTGCGGAAGTGGGCGCGTTGTAAAGGCGAGCGCGGGAATGAGCTTTGAGCCTGCGCGCAGATATGACAGACCGCTATTCCGTTGTTCCAGCGCGCGGATATATACGGGTGAGTTATATACTGATTATGGGCACAAACCCGTTCGGAGGAAAGACCCCAAGCGGATATGGGATGTACAAATACAACGCGATTCCTGAGAGATCATACTAGGAACTACTCAATCGGTGCAGAGACATGCAGACACGGCAACACCAACGCGATTGCAGACGACGCGAAAAGGCGCGCGCGCGCGAAACACCAGCATGCATTGCGACCGGAACTAGTGCCTCCTGATTGGCTGTCGTCCACCGCTGCGCGCTAGACGCTTCCGGCGGCGGCGTTCGCCCGACGAAAATGTTTGGACAGGCAGATCGGCTGCGGACGGCAAATTTCTTGACGCCGGCCGTCGGACGTTCGCCGCCCGACGAAGTTCTTCGCTCGGACGCCGGTTATTCGCTCCATGTATTCCGGCCTTAACGCGCACCGACAGTGAACGCTTCGGTGGTCTCAGTACTACGACGCCTCGATGCCAGCATTCGAAGGGACGCTGGCATCAAGAAGCACTACCAACGCCACCTAGGTGGCGTTCACCGTACTCAGCACAGCGGAGCGTGGCCTCCGCAATTAGCTCTGAAAATGTTTCTGAAGTTGATCGCGGAGGCTGCAATTACGACGCGCTGTACGCGCTGATTTGACTCGGTGACGATTCAGTTACGTGCTTTGTCTTGCGCGTTGTATTAGTGTGTCAGTTACGTGCTTCGTCTTTCGCGTTGTGCTAGCGTGTGCAGCGTAGTGCAGCTTCCATATGCACGACGGTTGCTCATGGTCATCGACGTTGGTAGTCGTGATGGAGGAGACGTGCCACCAGGCGTCAGCGTGGGTGCATCAACGCCTAAGGGCGCTTTAGCCACAAAACACCAATAGACATTATATATCAATGTGCATTTATAGGCGCGCGCTTCGGAGGAGGTTGCGGAAGTGGGCGCGTTGTAAAGGCGAGCGCGGGAATGAGCTTTGAGCCTGCGCGCAGATATGACAGACCGCTATTCCGTTGTTCCAGCGCGCGGATATATACGGGTGAGTTATATACTGATTATGGGCACAAACCCGTTCGGAGGAAAGACCCCAACATCGTTAGAGAACGCAAGAACGCTGGGTGGGTTTAGTAGCACATCGGAAAAACAGCGCGAAAGTTTAGGACGAGATCGGTAGAAAAAAAAAAAAAAACACGAATCCGTGTGCCCCCCCCCCCCCTTTTTTTTTTTTTCGTCCGAAGTTCCGCGCGGTTGTGTGAACCATCGTTAGAGATGCCGGTGGTGTCCTTATCGAACGAAACCGGCTTGCTTTGTTGAAGTTTCTGCTTCCTGGCTTACGAGTAGAAAGGGAGAGAGCAAGAAACGAAGCAAGATAATGGTATCTTCTGTACCAGAACGGTTTACTTTACACGCTTATGCCACTAACTTACAACTCGTCTTAAGCGGGCAGTAAATGTGCGATTGGGCACTATCGAACTAAACGGATTTCGTCGCGGAGTACGAGACCTGCCGTAAATGAAGTCATACGAGGAACAAGATGTTACTCCCACATAAAGCAGCCTTCGGCACTCCATCGTCTTTAGAAAGTTAATCGTATATATAGTTCATTCGTACAAGGAAATGACCATGCAGTGTCCCGCTGTATACGATCACACCAGTCTCACGCCAATTATTACTTTATGCGTGCGGGCGATAAGATATGCCCTCAAACTTCCCGCGATACGACGTTTATGAGTAGAGTGCTATGACCATTCATTCTCTTTAGAATACGACCACGACAGCGATATACCGAAAGGCTAATGACCACGTTAGAGAAAGAGAACCATCCTCGAATTTCAGTTCGCTATTGCGTCTCTTTCTATATGCTAATGCGTGCACGCGCACGCGCCACTGCTGAGTGCTCAGAGCAGTCAAGCTGACAGCGAGCATAATTTAGCCGATTACTGCCTCGTCTCGACGTTCGAATAGACACGAAAAGGTAATCAGTAACAAAGTATAGGGCACTATGCACAAGCGCTCAGCGTCGTATTTGGATGATATGCGTTTACACGGACGCTTTGCCGTTATCTTGTAGCAAGCGCGAAAACGAAAGTGATGGCCAATATACGCACGAGCGTAGAGAGATGCCCTAAGACCAAATAAAAGAATGTATACGAAGGATTATCACAAGGAGTGAACGTAGCGTACATTCCATGCAAAGTATAATACACGTATAGACCAAAGGGGGAGTCGTAATGGTGTTTTCGGCGTCGATCCGGTGTAGCAAAAGGCTCGCCCGAAAGATCATCAGCCTCGCTTTCTATGCAAAACAAAGTGATTATAAAGCGCCGCGGAGCGCGCCGTAGCGTGGGGGTGAAAGCTTGTTAAATGCAAACGACCGCGTTCATTCGCCAGCGCGATCGTCGCGATGTGAAGATAGGGTCTATACGGAGAGCCCGACGCAATTTAATTATACGCGGCAATCTGAAGCCCGACGGCCGACGTTCCGTTCCACCTGCGGCGTAAAGGAACAAAGAAAGATGGTTCCGAATAAAGCGGAAGTGTACATGTGCGTCACCGGAAATAATGTCGACAGAGTGCGCTGCACGGTCTAGAGCAGGGTATACCAAATTAAGTTTGGCTATCTTTCGAACTAGCGCGGATACGGGCCATCTTTCAAACAAATTACAGTAATCGCTCCATGCTGCCATATACGCCTATACGAAGCCTATACGAAGCTGACATTGCGAGGATAACAAGGAAATTTCAAACGAAGCTGGAAACCGTGCTACGAGCGATGAAACGGAATATGTAGTCAATAATACGCACGCCGCCTACCGGGGTATAAAACGTATTCAATTTTCGTCTCCCGCACGGGAGCCTTGCTCACAATGACAGCAAACGGTGAACTCTCCTAACTTATAGGTACGTCGTATGCACATACCGCAAGCATAGCGCATATGCGGGGGGCGGAGGCTGCCTGTATTCCTGTTAGATATAAGCGTGTGCGATTGATTATAAAAAAAAAAAAAAAAAAAAAAAACACTGAGCACACGCTTAGCAGAAATACCAGCACATCTTCCCCCGTGTACGCGGGATGCCTGCAGCAAGTGAAAGGCCGTTTTTAAACGAGTGTACTTCACCGTTTGCTGTCATTATTAACAAGGCTCCCACGGGGCAGCCAAAACCTCTCTTAATTGAATACATATTGCCTTGGTCGGCGCTCGGTGTATTATTGACTATCATATTCTCCGACAAGACACAATTTCGTTAGACCCTCGACTTTATAAGGAATATGTAAAGGTTTGGGGCTATGTGATATAAAGACAGCACTATGGATTCCAGGCCAAACACGGATAGATGATCCTAGTTACGGTTAAACGGAAGAAATTGAATTCGGCATGCAGTCATGCAACGCGTACAGAACGGCGAAATGTTGGTCTATTAGAGTCGGCGAATGGTCGTCAAAGAAATTGGAAAATTAATTCTACAGCGTTTCAGGAGATTAAAGGGAGCGTAGTTACTTAGTAAGCACGCATACAGACACATGGGAAGTCACAATAAACAGTACATAAACCACAGAAGCCGCGATTTTTTTTTTTTTTTTTGTCCGCAGTTTAGGCATGGAGTCGTACATTGAGTGGTTCCGCCTACGTGCGCCTTTTCGACCACTCTAGTGTCATGAGACAATAGTGTCATGTCGCACGGCTGTGCTGGGACATATTTATTTATTGCTGTTATTATTATTTTGGTGATGCCGCGGTCTCTAGACTTTTGATTCCTTACCATATTTACACCGAGATAAGCATAAGCGCTGAACTGCAACTAAACAAAGAGAAGAATATTTTCACGCATGTGATTGTGGCAAATTCAAAGGTGGTCGTCTATCACTTGGTTCTGTCTTTATGATGCAAAAGTAATGAAATTCTGGGGTTTTATTTCCAAATACCACTATATGACTATGAGGGACGCCATATAGTGGGGGGGGGGGGGGGGGGGTGAACTTTGATCAGCTGGAGTTCTTTAACGTGCGCCCACTTCGCGGTACAGGAGCGTTCTTGAAATCTGCCCCTATACTGCAATACGGCCGCCGCGGCCGGGATCGCAACCTCGTTTATTCTTTGGGTTACTCTAGCGATTTTGTGGCTCAGGTTTGATGTATCATGTTTTCAATGTGCCCCTTTGATCCCTTCCGTCATTGAAAACGACGCATGCGTTTTAATCTACCATGTGCACAAACGCCCAATATGGAGCAATAAACATTGAGTTGCAGTTGGTGCGTGTGTATACAAATGAGCTGTCCCTACAACAAGAATGTCCAATCAACAAAGCCACCAATATCTCCTCAGAAAACGCAGAAACACAATTAGAACACTTGCAGGCCTCGTATGTGTTCTGTTCACGCAATACAAGAGTAACTCGGGCTCTCCGGCAGAAGTCGTCGACCTGCAACGGACTTTAAGTAGTCTGCTGATGACGACGGCTAATTTGATCACAAATTTAATGACGACGATCGCAAGTAACGTTGGTCGCAAGTGCGGTCTCGAAGGACGAGGATGGATCAAGAAATGCTTGCCGCTAGCCAGGAAACGTTCCGGACCTCCGTATAAAGCCAATGGCACGCTACAATGGATTACACTTGACCCTTCTCCGAGCCAAGGATGGCCGCTGCTGCCATGACTAAGACAAAATCATCTTGCCGGAACGTTGGCACCGGGGGTTCTGGACATTGTCGAATACCGCCATATTGTCAAATTCTGTAATGGCTGTAATTTCCAGTCATTCAGAGGGGGCCTAGCAGTCCTATGTGCCAATCAGAGCTGACAAGATGCGACTGCTCCGCCGGTTCCTTCGCTTACGCATACACTCCGTCTCAGCGACTCTTGAGCAGTGCGGCGAAAACTACGTATCGCGTCACCCAATCAAAAAGAAACCTTTCCGTGAGTGACGCTGGCTGAATGTAATTATCACGGAAGGGATAGCGTCGCCAGCAAACGGCGACAACGACTCCTGTGTTCATTTTTATCTAAAAAGAAAAGGAAAAAAACAAAAACAAAGCGGCGCATGGCAAGCACGTCCTTCTTTCTCCGACACGCGGCTGGATGTCGTTGCCATTTGGCTGACGCGACCTGTGGCTTTCGCTGCACTACAGGGAGCCATTGAGAGGAAGTGTAGACTTACTCTGCTTACTCTTTTGAATTAATTATGCGGTTTAACATCCCAATTCAACACACGGGCCATGATCACAGGTACAAGAGTAGGACTGTACATTTGCTAGTAGGAACATGGCTGTTACGCTGTTACCTATACCCTATTTCAGCAGAAGCGCAAGTCCCTTAGTACTGCTACAAATCTTCATTCTAACAACCAAACGTGGCAGAAAGGTAGAACTTTGGGCTAGTTGGAATGAATGCAATACATGCTCAAAATCAGCGCAGAAAACGACGAAAACAGAAACAGAAGGACAGACGACTTCCTGTTTCTCTGTCTGTTCCTGGTGTCCTTCTGTTTGTTGCCACCGTTTTTTGCGCTGAGTTGAAGTAAACGTGGCAGAGCCCGTAGTCATTTGCTAGTTCTTAGCAACACACGAGCTATGAAAGGCGCACCTGTATTATTTAAAGAAAGCCGCTGCTAGAGAAGCACTACAGTAGCAGGAAGTAGGAACTAGCTATGCTAGCGCAAGTAAGTCTACATTGCTATTAATCTTCCTGTGTAACAGTCAAACACCGCAGAACCCGTAGCTCTTTGCTAGTCAAGACATAATGGCGTAGACACGTATACGGGAATACCTTATGGTGTAAAACCATGTAAAACACGAGAAGCAGCGCTGGTGGCGATACCTTGCGAGGGGTACTAAAAAAAATTACAGGCCTGCGCGGCACACATAGCACAGTCAGAGCGTAAGCTGGTGGAGCGGCTCAAGAGTATAGCTCCAATTTCGGCACCACGCACAACAGGGTCATTTGCGGCAAAGTCTCTTCACCTCGTTTTGACGAGGACGATTTGAACTGTCCGCCCGGCGTAGACGGCGAGCTGCGGCTTGTAATGTTCTCTGCACAGCAGTCTGCTGAGCCCGATGATGCCTACGTAGCTCTACGTTTGCAGGCGCCTTAACTAGATGGCGCCACCATACTGGCGGAGGCTCGGGATCGCGTTGATTGCGCGCCCCATCTGAATCGCATTTCGTCATCTGCGCCTGCGCGCCTGCGCGCCCGCCTAGAGCACGTTTATAGGGCATTTTTCTACTGCCTGATAGCAAGCGCTTGCCTCAGTGATAGAGTATCCGACTCCCGCGCAGCGTGCCCGGGTTCGATCCGGGCGGGAACCGGGTACTTTTCTTCGCTTTTCCCGCGATAGCGGTCACGGTCACCGGACATCGTAGGCGGCGGCGGACACCATTGCGAACCGAAACGGCTATTGGAATGAGCCTATAACAGCTTACGCTGTAAAACGCAATGACTGGCTGTGTACATTCAAAGCTTGACTCATCTGCCTGGCGAAGACGTGTGCCACAAGCATATCACTGTATCGCTTCATTTTTGGACCGAAGCAGAGTCACGCATAGACACGAGAAAACTTCTAGCGTTACGGCTGATCACGACGTCACCAGATGTCACTAATAGCGCTACTGTTATGCTGGATGAAAAACATGCTAGATAAAAAAATATGTATAACATGCCTGATTAAATCAAACAGGCTAGGTGGCGATTTGCCACCACCCCGTTCCAAAGGGGATACCATTAAATCATCATCATCATTCCCGGAAACGTCTTTCGGAATACGTATGCCGTAATATGAATCAAACCCCTGAATAGAATCCGCATGTTATATATATATATATATATATATATATATAGTGTGTAGCGAAAGAGAGACATTTTAGCTCAGCGTGTGCTGATGCTCTCGCCGGTCCACTCAATTATATACCAACGCCCCTCTTTGACGTTATATTTTTCGTTCTCGACACAAGCCCTTTGACATTTCACCTTCCCTCAGAGTGCTCTCGCAGTAGTTTCACGAACTCTCAAAGTAGACGGGCACGCGAGCGGAATGTTGACCGGAAGACGGAAGCAAGGGGAGAAAACTAGAGTGCGGTTCATCGGAGCTTCTCAGGACGAAGAGCGCCCCTTTTTGCAGGCACATAAAGCCACCCACAGTCCCTGGCTCTTCTCTCTTCCTCCCGTTCATTCTTTGAAGTGAGCTTAGGGCCGCAATGCTTGGAGAAAGAAAAAAAGCCTGATGTAATTTAGTGCTCTCCTTACAGTATACTCTTTTTTTTTTTTTCTGTATTCCAAGTTTGTGCAAATATGTAAGACGTACCGTGGTATAGGGACGCGCTTTTGCGATGGTTTTCCTCACGAAAAATAGTAGTTCTTTTTGTTGGGGTATTCTTAGTCGATAAAAAACTACGTTTGGTTGCCATCACTGCTGCAAAGAAAATAAGCTTATAAAAATCCCTGCGCTATAGGAGACGAAAATAACGCTCCTCAATAGCAAGAGTACACACTAAAGACAAGAAATATCGGTATATCCACCACGCAAGAAAATAGTTTAAGCGGCTATGCATATGACTGTCTCAGCGGGCGTTTCAATATGTGGGCTTTGTCAACGGCACATCAGCGCTTGTTCCTAGGAAGTTTGCCAGTCGGTTAAACGTTTCCCCATAACTTTGGTTTGCATGTTTGGTGAACAAACGCTATGCTACGGGTTGCGATGGATACATATTGATATAGCGGGTGTTCAAAATAAAGCTTTACGGAATTTTTAACATTGACTAATGAACTTCTTAGTTAATTACTTTACGAAACATATTGCAATATACGAATTGTAGCCGGCGAGTTTGCAAGACGTATTCACTTGAAATGAATTTCCAGGATGACACCAGTTTCGAGATATTATTTCCCAAAGTGTGGGACGAAATACATGGGCGTTCCAGTTACTTTTGAGCAGCCGTGGTATAAGACAGCATTTTGGTAAAAACGTAAGTAGAACAGTGTATTTTTACGGCGAGTTTGATGGCGCATATGTCCAAACTGGTGTCATTCTGGAAATTCCTTCCAAGTGAATGCGCCTGACAAACTCACCGGCTACAATTCGTGAATTGCAATACGTGTCGTAAAGTAAATAACTAAGAAGTTGATTAGTGAATTTTTTGTTAATTGGTTGAATAAGTGTTTCGGTTTCTCGTGCTACTAATGTCCGCCTCTCCGAATAAGCCAGCTCAACGATAAGAATTATGCTACCTGCCACGGCCGATTTTTAAAAATTCCGTAAAGCTTAATTTTGAACACCCTGTATATTGGAGATACGAGACACTGTATCACAGAAGATATAAAATGCAAGGCCCGATGTTCGAGCTGAACGAGCGGGCGGGCATGTGTGTGATCCAAACAATCCAGAGTGAGTGAGTGACATAACTTTATTTGAAATCCGGCGATTGGGAGGCCCGGGCCTGGGGCCGCCTAGATGGCCACTGGGAGCTGTTGCTCCCGCACGGCATCCATGGCTCGCTGGACGGCCCAAAGTTGGTCTAGGAGTTCTGAACAATCCAGAGAGTCGCCGACATTTTGTACTGACAGTGTACAAGACAGGACTGACATCCCGATGGGTTGCAGTGCACCGGCCTGTCGTTTTCCTCACTCAAAGAGCAGCGCACACAACTGCCTGAAAGGATATACTCTCGCAAAAGCTCACGCCAGCGTCACACTTAGCCAACTGTCACGAGGAAGCCCCACTGAAGCTTGTGTGTAAGAGCTAATCCAGGTGCAGACTGGTGCAGATGGGCACATATGTTATAGTCGAAATAGAGCCATATGTTCGGAATCGAAAGGCTGAAAGTTCCGAACAGTGCCAGCTAAAGAGTTCCACTGTGCGCGCGAATTTCTGCACATTTGCACCAGCTATATCCGACGAACGAGAAATTCTCTCGAAGAACCTTGACCGTGACAGAGGTCGCTTGAAGCCACAGCTGCCTGACACTGGCCCGATATAGCAGCCCGTGGCGGGCGATAGCGCGCCGTGAGCGTTGACCCTAGGTTCACTCGGATGTGATTAGGAAGCGGAACCGACCGGAGACTTCCTTGATAGCGGAAACGAGCGTTGCTGCAGCGGCTCCGACCTCGTACGCTGCCATGATTTCAGCGCCAACAAGTGGACCCCAAGGAAGCCCAAACAGTCACCACGGCTCAAAATAAACTGCCCAAAACGGGCGGAGTATGCGCCCACTCAGCGAATCTATTAAAAGCCCGGCTCAATCCTCAGTAGTAGTAAATAGTAACTGCGTTTTCACAGACAATTCCTGAGATTGCCTAGTTTATAAAGTATATTCCAAGTATAAATAGCGAGGAACAAGTAGCACAGTGCCTCCTCAGTAGTAGGAAATAGTAACTGCGCTCTCGCAGACAATTCCGGAGATTGCCTACTTTATTAAGTATTGTAAGGATAGACAGTGAGAAACCAGTATTTCAACCATTAATTATAGTGCAACTTCTTACTAAGCAATATTGTCCATTATTTTTGTGTTCTTGTCGTTGCCAAAATATGCTACGGACAAGAGTGACAAATTTGACAGGGCGAAAGGAAAATACATCATATTACCGATTTTTTGGATCAATAGAGCTCGAAAGCTAACGATTCCCCTCACCCAAGTCCTCTAAGAGAAAAAAAAATGAGGGAGAGAGAGAAATAATAAATAAAATAAAGCTGTAATAAGAGGCTGAAAAACTTTACAAGCGTTCAGGCGAATACGACACGACCGAATTCGTTTATAATAAGCGCAACTACTCAGCACAAAGCGCGGCAGTTTAAAAGACAGCTTACCAAACTGAAAAAAAAAAAAAACACCGCACGCCTTGAAGCTCAAATAACTCGAGAAGCAGTGCCTCCTAACGGAAGTGTTTCTCAACACATAATCAGGGTATTTTTTTTTCTTTCATTTAACTCACGCGTAGGTGTTTTTCTAACGTACTGCGCAGCGACTTAAGACAAGGCCACATAAACTTTATTATTTCAACTCCTCTCCACGAGTGAAGACAGTGCTAAACGCGACACTAAATCGATGGCGACGTCCAGACTGACTAAGACGCAGTGCTGGCGACCACTCTGGCTGCTTTCGCAAGAGCATCGGTAAAACTTTGGTTCGAGGGGCTTTTGCCCTTCCCGTGTCTGCCATATTCTAAAACGAAAAGAAAAAGAAAAGCAAAAGAAAACGAAGAAAAAAAAAAGCTGCTACACCTCTCCCCGACGCCTGTCGGCCCACTACCGCCTCATCGTTTGTTTGTTTCTTTGTTTGTTTAATTCATTGATGGATTGTTTTGATCATTCATTCATTGATATTGGCAATGTTCGTAACTTTCGTCGCAGGCTCTTCCGCAACTCTCGACTGTCAAGTGAATAGGCAGAAATTACACGACGAAATGAGCAAATAAAAACAGGCACACACGTACACACAATGACGAGCACATAGCGTCGACGCGTTCCTCGTGGTGTGATCGGCAAACGAGATAAAGAAACACAATAATGCAATCAACCAAAGAAGATGAACAACCGCGCTTACACGTCCTGTTATCTGCACGTTACATCTCGCTTTCTTTCTCTACCCCCTCCCCCTCTCACCCATCGGTAATCTCGTGCATTGCGCGCGACCTTGCCTGTTACTTAAGATTTCGCAGCGACAGAAGAGGAAAGGAGGACAGCTTAATTCCGCGCTATTTTATTGAGTTCTTGCTTGTGGAGAAACACAGGCCCGTCCAGCACTCAGCCAATTAGCCCGAATTACTTAGTCGGGCCACGTTTTCCAACGGCATCATCAAGGAGGTTATAAAAAGATTTTTTTTTTTTTTTTGGGGGGGGGGGGGGGGAGTGCAGCCTCCGAAGCCACTGAGGAAGACAGGTGAAGACGTGAACAACATATTACTTGCAGAAATAAGAATACTGCGCAAGCGATTAAAAAAAAGAAAAGAAAAAGAAAAAGTCGTAGATGTGTACTTTTGCGCGTACCGTTATATACTCGTATGTAAGCGCTTATAGAGGGAGCCACCTATCACTGGGTAAGTCACTGCATCATCTTCCAAGGCTGACCCTGCATACTGTGTAAAAGTGACAAGTTCCATTTTCTCTTTTTTCATGCGAAAACGCTTAGGCAAAAACAAAAATATATGCAGACCCAACGAACCAGTTGAAATCTATGTGAAGCGATATAGCTATCGTGCAGCGGTTAAGTAAATACGACGTGTTTCGAAATACAAAACAACCAAATACGATGTGTATTTTGATTTTCATGTTATGCTATGTGTAATCTCGTGCAATGTTTATGCACAGTGCAAGTCACAGCTTTAATGTCATAGATTGCTTACGTTTATGCCGAAATGAGAACCCGTCAAAGTTACACAATTTTATCCCAAGGCGCTGCAGACTCTATCGAAAGAAATTCAGAGTGTCGGCATGAAGCTTCCTGCATCTTCTAATTTGTCCTCATAATTTGCAATGTGCCGTTCTCGCATTAAAAAAAAAGAAAAAGGAAATGAAAAAAGCGCTGAGTCGCCGTGCTAAGAGCATATGCACAATTATTATTATTATTTCCTTCGCCATTGATGACGCAACGCGGCGCATCGAACATCTCGCGAAAAGTGCAGTGCCTTAACTTAAGTGACCACGCGTAGCAATACAAAGGACAATGAACTAAAATCGAGCCACAGTGAATGAACCACCGAGCAGTCATTCAATTTACCCGCAAATCAATGTGCATTTTTTGCCCTAGCTTCACTGCACAGAACTGGCAAAGAGAAGTCCCATGTACTATATATTCGGTGCACCGCGACTGCAATTGATTCATGCTTTTGTTTGCCAGGATATATAGAGAACGTCTAAACACAGAAATAATTAAGATGTCTATTTCTTTTTGTCCATTCATGTTCTATACAAAGTGTGTAGCAATCAATAGACACCATAGCTGATAAATTGTGTAGATAATTTTATTTTTATTTTTATGACAAATATCGAAAGACTTTCGACATACGGCCTAAGTAACCTTGTATAAGGGTTAAAACGATCCTCGAAGCAGTTGGTTGGCACGACTAACGGATCGCCGCCACATTTCGTAAGACGCACGTAATATTCGTTTTCGGGGAGCGACCTCATTCTGCACAACGTCTAACCTTCTCCCAACGATATCGCGAACCCCAGCAGCACATGCACAGGAGCTCGCGATATATGTGCGGCGTCGTCAGAAATGGAGGCATGGCGCTGAGGAAACCTACACTTATTGGCGGGTTGCACGCGAAAGTCAAGGGCCACGGGGATAAATTATTGCGCCCTCATTATCGTCGATAAGCTGCCAGGCCCTCTTCACCGGCCTTCTTTTCCGTCCAACTCCGCTAGTGAAAGAAAACATAACACACGAACAGACATACACACGCGCGCCTACACCGCCCCCCCCCCCCCACAACCGCAAACACACACACACACACACACACACACACACACACACACACACACACACACACACACACACACACACACACACACCACACACACACACACACACACACACACACACACACACACACACACACACACACACACACACACACACACACACACACACACACACACACACACACACACACACACACACACACACACACACATGCGCGCGCGCACAAAGGATAGTCACGAAGATGGCCGTATCCTGCCTCTCGGCGACAGACGGGGACGTAGTGTGTGCCACTCAACTATTTAGCCCTAATTAGCGATTCATTAGGAGACGTTCGAGGAAGCTTCGACTGCGGCGCCTTCTGTGGGAGTCACTAGCATCTCATTGCGATTTCTTACAGTTACCTCCCCCCTCCCCGGGCACGCACACCCTGATATATATGGGGCGTAGCAGGCAGCAACGTTAGCTATTGAACGAATTCGTCCTAATTAACGCAATCAGTCTCCCATGCAGGCGGGAGGCATACATGCAGGCTTGTATCGGGACAGCTAGCGGAGGTGCGCGATCTGAGTACGCTGAGCGAGATAAAGCATGTTCACGGGCTCCAAGAACGCGCGGAGAACAAGTTAATGGGAGATCCGTTGCCCTGCTTTCGGTGTGACAGATGATGTCTTGTGCAAGCACGAATGAATACGCAACAGGCGTTACATGTGTAGAGTGCATGCAAGCGTGCGTGCGGGCACACACACACACACACACACGCACGCGCACGCACACGCGCACACGCACACACACACACACACACACACACACACACACACACACACACACACACACACACACACTGAAAGGAAAGCTTAGTGCGGCGTTTAATTTTCGCAGCTATACAGCTCGTAAGCTGGAAGCATTTCGGTGATTGAGGGAACGAGCCCAATTACAACAGTCTGCAGTGTGTGGGTCTTCCATGTAAAGAAAGCAAGAAAGAAAGAAAAAAGAAAAAAAAAAGCGGGGTTCTTCAATAGTGAAAGGATCTTCGATAATCAAGCACTCCGATAGAAAAAGCAACATAATTCTTTTGCTCGGGGTCAAAACAGAGCCTGCCCAATCAATGAAAGCGAACTCGCGGCGTAAATACGCCCCTAATGATGTCACTGCGCACAAAAAGCGGTCCAAATAATCTCCACGATGCCGGTCCGTGGCTTTGCTGTAGCGGCGCTGGCAAAGATTATTTGCGGAAGGCTAATGAAGGTAATGTGTTTGGAAACTGTAAAGCCGTAAAGAAAGTTCTAAGAAGTTCGTGTAATCCGTCCCTAAAACCTTGGGCTAAGACAGCTGTTACAAATCTCAGAGAGAGCACTTTGTCCTCTTATAGCCTTCTCGCCCTGATACACTATATGCGCACATTGACTTCCTAATATAACATACATCAGTTTATTAATAGTGTTATTTCACGAATCCGCGGCAATAGACTTGTAACCGTCTAGATTAAATTGTCAACAGGTTGCTTATAGACGTTCTCCATGCTCGACTGGCAAGATAATGTTTAGGAGTTAAATTTGCACAGCACTGTGTAAGCTAAAGCTGGCGTGAGCTAATGGAAAGCTACCTATGTATAAAAGGTTGTGCCAATGTATTGAAACTCTAGATATTTACCTATAAGGTCTCCACATTGACAATTTGCTGTATTTAATACGATATTAGCGAACATTGTATAACTGCGCGAAAAAACGGACCACGGAGACAGCATGGAACAAGGGCGGGTGCAGACTTGCAACTAAAGTTTATTCCACAAAGAACACATAAGTACCACCCAGATATACACCACTGCGCGTGCGCGAATAATAATAATAATAATAATAATAATAATAATAATAATAATAATAATAATAATAATAATAATAATAATAATAATAATAATAACCTTGTTTATGCCAAACGCAACCTACCTACGCTCGTCAATAAACCTCATCTCACTGTTGTGCAGATAAACTGAGGTGTCGCTGACACAATGTTGTCCCTTCTTTCTTATATAGTAGGCCTCGAGTGGCTCTCTCGCTCGGCTATCTCGGCAGCGACACAAAATCTTCAAATTTTTCATGATCGGCTTACACGGGCACGCCAAGCAGTGAAAAGGAAGGTGCCCATTCGCTTTATTCCTAATTGACAATGCATGCTCACGCAAGCGTACATTCACGCGCCTTCCTGTTTGGCATACGTAGACTTTGCCGCATGATAGAGGTATCTGATACACTACTCCATCATGCGGCAGTCTACGTATGCCAAACAGGAAGGCGTTTCAAGTAGATACGTCTTGCAACTCATCGGCTACAATTCGTAAATTGCAATATGTGCCATAAAGTAATTGAGAAGTTAAGTGGTAAATGTTTGTTAATTAGGGAAACATACTTCAATTTCTCGTGCAAGTTATGTCTGCCTCTATAAATAATCCAGCTCAAGTAGTAGAATTATGTCCCAGAATTATGTGTAAGATGATGACCCCGTAAAATATATGATCTGAGGAACGATCGACAAGTAGTCCATAGACTGTGATAGAGACTGCAGACTGTGCGTTGGCGAATCACATAAGTCAATGATGTAACGGCGGCGCGCAATTGCAAATAATACTTTCGTGCGAACACCTTTGCGAATGAAACCCCCAATTGGCCAGCGACAATCACAGCTGCCACAACATTACGACGGCTTTAAACGAGACACGTACTTATACGGATGTATGGCGGTAAATGGTGCAGTGCAGTATGTTGCAGCGAAGTGCACATCGAATGAAAGTAGAGGGAGGTAGAATGCTCTACATTCCTACAACCACGCGTTTACTAGTGTATAATATGCGCGGAACGAGGTGGACATGCTGCATGAGCTCTGCCGCAGAGGCCCATTAAGGAAAATAAATCTTGTCACTGACAGGTCAACAATAATTGCTCGTCAACTCGATCAGATATTAAGTGGTTTTAATAACATCCGCAATGCATAAATATAGTCACACATCGAACAAAATGAGGCTGCTGGATTCTTTCTTCGATGTCACCCCATCATGATAGTGCCACTTGTGCATCAACCCCCGTGAGCTGGTGATGCAACGTCACGTGCAGTTCGCTGAAGACGTCACCCAAGCGCCAAAATACGCTTCTATCGAAATCGCTTCTGTAGATCGAAGCCAAGTAGAGGCGACTCAAGCCGTTGCGATCGTGCTTGACGAAGCCTAACCGCAGCTGTTCGACTGATGCGTTGATGTTGTCGAACTAACCAACCAGACGGCTGGACATGGCCGGGTGCTCGAAGTGAAGGTATGCGGCGTAGACATGCCGCTCCCGGCGAGCTTTGAGAGCCACGTTGGCGGCTACGATGATGAGCAGCGGGGCGGCGGTTGTCATTGTGATCTTTGACTTGCGGAGGTTGTGTACCGGAGCGTTACGGCACTGGTACGGGCGCAGCAGACACGGCTCAGTTCCAGGAAGCGCGCTGCCAAGCATTGCGGCTGCGTAGCACACAGAGTTCCGTTCCAGACGATTTGATGCAATAACATGCAGGCAGCGCCCTAAGATACCCAGAACCAACTCGGTTCCAGACGAAGAGGTGTACAATATGGCGACCGCGCAACGCAAGGAGCTCCGTTCCAAGCGACAGTGTAGACTATGGCGGCCATGCAGCAAAGGAGCTCCGTTCCAGATACCCACGGAATGGTGTCGGCCGAGCAGCAGCAGCAAGGTTCCAGGCAACGTTCGGCGCCGCTGGAGGCCGCCATTTCCTGCCCCGTCTTTGCCCAGGCTGACGGCGTAGCAAGTTCGTGACCTCGAGGTCCCCGGCTGCCTGCCATCATGACATGAAGACAGAGCTCCGGATGATGATCTTGCGCCGGCCGTGCGAGAAAGCGTCACGACCGTGGGGTCGTCTTCTGGAACGCGGGCGGAGCAGCAGCTAAATCTTCCAATCTCGTGAAGTCCACGCGAGATTTCGGACACGCGCTCGCGGAACTCGATACTTCTTTTTCGTTCGTGTGCCAGGGCGGCTGGTTACTATTTGATGATGCTGATGGTGGGCTCAGAAAATGATACAAAGCTAGTCTGGCGGGATAGATCAGGGATCGAGAAAAATGAAAATAGGAAGGAAAGAGATTATGTGTGAAGAAAACGAATAAGTAAAAGCGTAGTCAGCCCTTCGAGAGCAATCAAAAATAAAAACATAGTCAAAGGAAACCAAAGATGAAAAGCGAGAAGGGACTAACCCAAATTTATAACGAAAATTTTATATTTCCTCTGTTTTCTTAATATGAATTGCAGAACGGAAAAAGAAATGTTGAAGAATATGAAAGAGAGAGAGAGAAAGAGACAGACACAGACAGACACAGATAGACAGACAGACACAGACAGACAGACAGAACGACAGACAGAACGACAGACAGACACAGACAGACAGACAGACAGAACGACAGACAGACAGATGAACTTTATTACGTAAAAGAGAGTATGTAAAAAATTAATTACAAGTATTTCAAAGACGCAGATTTAACAAAGTTGAGGAAGAGGCTGTGCAAACAACTCACCAAACAAACAAACAAACAAACAAACAAACAAACAAACAAACAAACAAACAAACGAACAAACACATTTGCACTTTGCCCAATAATTGCGCTTCTTCATTCCGATGAACAACTTCAAGATCTCAGCCCGACTCCAGTAAAGGAGTATAGAAACTAGTTAACGTACTCTGGTACATTCCCGCAAAATACAGAGCGCGGTTTGTAAACCCATGTACATGTTGCACCACAGACACCCCTAATTAGGTTTCTCTCTTGCTTATAGATTAGCTTCATGTTGAGTTACTTAGTAACACACGACGAAAAATGATTGCAGCACAAATATTTGCACAAGGACCACAAATCACACGATAGCGCGCCTCTGTGTTGTCCACGTTCTGGCATTTCGCGCTCTTTCGACTGCATGCGAACAAGCGCAAAATACCAGCTGAAATAATTCGCACATCAAACATGAAAAAAAAAAAGAAAAGGAAACCGAAATAAGAAGTAAGACGAACCGAAGCAATTTCTAAAAACTTTGGCCGCTCCTCGTCCAACGCGACACAGATGTGCTTAGCGAGTATAACATAAAATAGACCAACCGAATACCGGTTTCTATAAAACTAAAACAACTTCGCTGCTAGAGCTACTGGTTCGTCTTCAGGCGACGCCCGCGCATTAAGCAATCGTAACTGCGCAGATAAATCTAATAACGGCGCTAGCCTTGACATATTCATCAAGATCCGTAGTGACGGGTGAGCACAGCTTTGACTCGTTGACACTAACCAGCTAGGACTTGAAGATACACATAGACATTTGAACGGCTGGTCTTTATTAGTTTGTTTTCTATTAAAACCGAAGCTTTTCTTTGCGCACATCGCCGGATTTGCGTGACCGTGGGAGCTATAGGGCTGTTCTGTGGCTGAACAGGATAACCAATCACAGCGAAAGTTGCGCGCGACGTCACCGCCGCCAGGTTCCTTGCAACACCACCAGATGGCGTTCGCCTCCGCGCCTCCGAGGCAGCAGCCGTGTGGGGGAAAGAAAGAAAATAGAACCAGAAAAGCGCCAGGTCACCCCGCAATCTTTATCTTCAAACATTGCACCACCACCACGTGGTGGTGCAATGTTTCTTCTTCGCGCCTTCCGCGTCACTTTGTGCGGACATTATCAATACACACAAACTCGTGTTTAGACTATTTATGCACTCATTGTATATAGATTCCAACGCATTAGATCTGCTCCATTTTATTGCGATAGCAATTATATGGACATTTCAACCGGATTTCTGCCGTCGGCGTCGCCGTCGCCGTGACGTTCCGTATAGATTCCAAGAGCGAAAATATTGTCGCCGCGCGCCGTATGCGCGAGTCAAAGCGCGCGGGGGACGCGCGCTATCACGGAGAGCGAACGCACGGCGGAAAGCAAACGCGACCGTCGCGCGAAAGGCCGTGGGGGTATGGGACGGAGGGAGGCGGGCCGCGCTGTGCTACGGTACCAAATGCGTACCTTGCAACCGGGCGCAAGGGGAACTGGCAACGCAATCTCCCACGCGAAAGCAACAAAGCGGGAAGGCAGCGCGGGAGGGAAGGGGGGGGGGGCGCACCTTCTACTCTGCCAACTACGCCTGTACTGGCTGTGGTGGCGGTCGCCCGCACCGTCTCTTATCTCCACACGGCTCTGACCTTTGTATGCGCTGTGCATTCGCCGCTCAGTTTCCGTTGAAGCGATAGACCGCACGAACCTTCGCCCGCTGCGGCGGCTGCGCTTGCTGCCAGCGTTTTGACAGTGGTCTGCGGTCATTGTGCGATCTATTCATGTTTGCTTGTGCGCGATAACACCACGCTTGTCAATTCAGTTAGCGAATGTGTCCAAGTTTATGCAGCCGATAACACTACTATCCCTACTCCGAATAGTTCTCTGCTAATTTGCTATCGCAATTGATGCTTTGCCTTTCGGGCGAAACTGCGACATTTTTTATACTCAGTTTTGTTCATTAGTTTCTGTGCTCGCTTCGTATCCCTTCAGCCACCCCCTCTGAAAAAGCAAGTACTGCATGTACTATCAGGAATGAAATCTTCTGAGTTTTCGTTAAACTCTCTCTCCGGAACGTTGCACGCTTTTAGTGAGACAGGCAGCTCCAGGATTTATTCATAACATTACGATAACAGCAACGACAGGTTGTGCGTACGGCGCCATGTACATAAATTTTGGACGTTGCCGCTTCGGCCATCTGTCGAACTCCACCGCGGTGCACCAGCGTGGCTTAATGGGCAGCATTTTCGAAAAAAAAACAAACTAACATTTACAGATATCGGCCGAATTTTCACAACCTTCAGTTAACAACGTCGAGACCGGCACACCTTTCTAACCTACGCATTTACAGTACTTAGTTGTAACTTCCCTGTTGCATTATAGCAGCATTTTGGTCAGGATTAAAACACTGCTATAACGCAAAAAGAAAGATAAATCACATATACCTTCGAGAAAGTCTTTAACGCTGGTCAGCCTAACAAATATTCTTTCATATTCCTACGATCAGGTGATGTTGACAGTCCTACCCTGTGTCGCCACGTCAGACTTCGCGCTGACAGAGTACGAATACGCTACAGTAGTGATGCTTCCGATCGGCTCAGTTCCTTGGTAACAGACAGGGCAGGGGCCGAGACCATAAATACCAAAAGTGGCTGGCGACAACTCCTCAGAAAAGCCTCCGAATGTCTCGAGAGACTCGCACCGTTGGCTTATATGTCAGCGCTTGGCACGCAAGACTGTCAGTAGCTTCGTTTGCAGACACGCAGTAACGACGGCGACAGTTCTGCGCGTACGACTGCCACGCCGTCCCGCCCCAATGGCCCGCAGCACGCGCAAGTGAACGCCGGTTTCAGTCGATCGCTGTCGACTGGCGTTGTGTAGCAAAATTATACTATGCCACGCGAAAGGCGTCGAAAAGAGCCGGCACTTGTGTCGCGTCTGCGTGAGTTGCAAGCCCGGCGTAGCCAGCGTTTATTCAGAAGAAATGCCGCAATGATGGTAGCGCGAAGGCAAGTAAACAGGGGCTCGGCGTGCGTCAGAATAGCTTCCTGTTGCCGATGCCGGACCTTGTTCGACCGCCTCTTGAACACGCTGCAGAACTACCTGCCGCAGTACGCGCATACCGTAAATATACATTAAGGAAGGAACGGAGGGGGGGGGGGGGGGGGGGGCAAAAACGCTGCTTCTCAGCACCTCGCTATAGTTATCCAGGATATAGTACATTCCTCGTTTATAAACAACGCGCGGTCCAGAGAGTTATTATTCTAACACGAAGAAAAAAAAAAGAAAACCAGAAAACATACCTGCAACCTGCAAACTCCAATGTTCTTACAAACCCTGCGGACACGACCGAGAAACAAAGAACGGTAAAGCTATAAACTTCTCCTGACTAGCCACGCACTATCTAACGGTAACAGCGGCCGTTTTACAGTTGCAGAAGCGTAATTTACTCACACAGCTCCACTGAATTTTCTCCGAACGTTTCCTTTAAATTTATGTGCGCAGGCGTCTTCACGTTTCATCGACCGTCGGAGAGCGGCCGCGCGCGCAAATGGCCTCGGAAAGCGCGCGACCTCGAGCTCAGCGACAAAGCCACCGCGCAGGCGACGAGCCATGCGAGTAATTAGGCGCATGTGACTTTGTCGTCCGAGCTGAAAGGCAATCCCACGCACCCTTTCCTAATAGCGCGAAAAGCGGTGAATACTGCGAGGGAAATGGCGGGCAAGCACCTGACGTAAACGCTTAAATATGGTCACGCTTCCAAAATTGGGAGGTCGCTTAAGCTTCGCTTTTAAGAGTGGAACGCGATAGCATTCAAAGATCCCTGACTGCTACTCATGGTTCCCGACGACTGCAGCTTATGCAACCGTAATAGTTACTGGCAAACACTGGCGGGGAACACTATGCATGTAGGCGAGCTTTCTGGTGGAAACGCGGCCTCTTGCGTGGGCCGAACCCGGAGATAGTGCATAACCGCGCCAAAGAAATTACATCATTTTCAGGTTTCCGTATTTGTTTCTCACTTTTAATATTTCAGTCTGAGAAGATTTAACATAAAAGGCATGCGCTGTGGGTGTTTTGTTTCATGACATTTGATTGTGGACTGTCATTCTCAAAATTTCGAGGAATAGCTTTGCCAAGAAGGCAAGACAAGGTATGAGCAACATTAATGATAGAATGGTGTGGCATACCTAAACGTGGTTGGGGATGATTTTCTCGGCCGCCGGCGCCAATGCCGACGCCGGATTTTTTTTTTTTTTTTAATTTCGAGAACTTGCCCTTAGGCATAATACAAAGCATACCAAAAATACACGAACAGACTTGACTCATGCAAAAAATCTAGAAGTGAGCGATGATATGGTCCATGAATCGAACGTTCAAGGTCGGGTGGGCGGCCAGGCCGAAGGCCTGTTGCCCGTAGGTGGCGGAGACGGCTTAACACCGGATTTTCTGCGACATGGGGCCCTGAACGTTATCGAGTCAAAACGTGCCGTCCATGCCCACAGAATAACCGTTATGAAGATTCGCTGCTGTTATTATTATTTTACAGCAAAGCTGTTATAGGCTAGGTTTCAGGAGATCGCGTACGGCAACGGAAGTAGATCAACAATTTACGGCTCCATGTGCGTGGTGGTTTGGCTCCATGTGCGTGGCGGTCTCCCGCCAGTTGTGCCTGCACAGGTGTCAGAACGGATTATGGGTGACCCATTGTTATACCCCTCGCCCCCGCAGATGCCTCTTTCACAAGTGTAGCGATACTCGGCGGCGGCACGTCCCACCAATAGTTGCCCCCCTTTGTCTTGTGATGTAGAGATCGCGCTAGAGCTGTTATCAACGGTTGCCCTTTGGACTCACTATGGGACGGACGCTCGTTTAACCACACCTTCCAGGATCCTGACAATAGGATCCTGACGATGCCGTGCAGTGTGCCGTGGCTATGAACGCTGTGGCTCATAGGCTAGTCTATGACGATGGGGCGGACTTGTAGCAAACGCACGACTTGGCCATCGCGCCGGGCGAAAGCAAGACGCTGGTGACCTTGCTCTTTGACGAACATGCCGAAGATGCTCAATATAGTCAATAATGATAATATATAAATTCACTATAGCAATATTCATTATAGCAGATCCGCCATAGTCATGGCTTCGCTGGCTTCCATCTTCACGGTAGTGGAAGGGCACTGAATTTTTTGATAATGACGATTATCTTGTTGTTGTTGCCTCCACACATAGCTGTTGTTGTTAGGCGAATCAGTTGAGCTATGTAAGAATGATCCGCGAGAAAAAAAGAAAACAGGGAAGATATCGATAGAGCCAGGGTCGTTACAGGCATAGGTATGATGAAGAGATACGTTACGATATAGAGATAGAAATTTTAACAAAGAGAGAGAGAGAGAGAGAGAGAAGATCAAGGAGGAAAAAGCTAAATACTGGACTGCAACGGATGTAGTGAAACATAATTAGTTCAAGTAGCTAGGCTAGAAGGCTATTTGGTGCGGCTCCGTTTCGAAGGGGATGCCAATGAAAATTATCATCATTATCAAAACGGAATCATCCACATGGCAACATGGCCGCATTACCGCTAGTAGCAGTGTTAGAGCTGACAAAGTCGTTTTGAAATCTTGAACGGTGGGCGGAATGGGCGGCGGCAGAAATTATGTCACCGTCCCGCATGTTGACACCACGATTACGATTCTAACCCGAGGTCCGCCATCTTGGTTACCTCAAAGGAGGTGTGTGACGAAGCGCACTTGTAGGTTTTGCATATCGTCTGCTAGGCTTTGTGATTAAGCAACGACTGCCCCAGAAAGTTGGTGGTGCCGAGCTCTGCAGAGGATATATTATTGCTGAGCAGTGAAGCTTTCCCACTGAGGAACCCGCGTATATACACTGTAAAATAATTTACACCGTTATTCACTCTTAAGGGTATAAATTATTTAACAATGTGTGGGGTTTGCATCTTCATGATACTTTAGGATTGATGACTATTTTACCTTTCATGATGTTGTCTTTTCAACCCACGGCTCACACCCGCTATGAGGGTGTGAGCTGGTAAAACGAAATCCGGTTTCAGTATCTTGCTGTGCCCACAGGATTATGACGGGATTTTCACGGCGCGGGCTCCTTCCACAGGACGATTCACCCTTAAAGAAAGCCCAGTGTCGGGGCGAGCGACGCCTGTACCCATTTGGATAACCAGTGGGTAACGGGCAGGGAAGCCAGGGCATTTTTTAACACGAAAGTGTTTTATGCCGGGGTCCACCAAGACTTCACTGACGTATTTCCGTCACGGAAATACGTCAGCTTACAATGTACACGAACATAATACAAAGAAAGAAACCAGAAGAAAAAGTTCCACAAACATGCAAAATTTGGAAATCGAACCCACGACCTCTCGGTCCGCGACGATAGATCGCCGAGCGTTTAACCCATTGCGCCACAAACGCAATTGCAGAGAGCTACACAGACGCGCCTTATATATCTAACACTCCTCCGTGTACCCGCGCTCTTGCTCGGGGCGGTGCCGCCGCCTACGAGCAGAAAAGAGAAGTACTGCATTATGACACTAACGCGCACCGACAGTGAACGCTTCGGTGGTCTCAGCACTACGACGCCTCGATGCCAGCATTCGAAGGGACGCTGGCATCAAGAAGCAATACCAACGCCACCTAGGTGGCGTTCACCGTACCCAGCACAGCGGAGCGTGGCCTCCGCAATTAGCTCTGAAAATGTTTCTGAAGTTGATCGCGGAGGCTGCAATTACGACGCGCTGTACGCGCTGATTTGACTCGGTGACGATTCAGTTACGTGCTTTGTCTTGCGCGTTGTATTAGTGTGTCAGTTACGTGCTTCGTCTTTCGCGTTGTGCTAGCGTGTGCAGCGTAGTGCAGCTTCCATATGCACGACGGTTGCTCATGGTCATCGACGTTGGTAGTCGTGATGGAGGAGACGTGCCACCAGGCGTCAGCGTGGGTGCATCAACGCCTAAGGGCGCTTTAGCCACAAAACACCAATAGACATTATATATCAATGTGCAATAAACATTACACTACTTCTGTGAAGACACGTTTCACTTTCGTGTTCTATACCGATTCCTATATAAGAGGGATCAACCACATTTTTTTTCCTTTTTTAAATGTTCGCATCGAGCACACACCTTCTGAAGGATACACGCCTCGTTATATGATGATGTACCTATAGATGCATGCAGCACAAAAGCAGCAACAAACTTGGAGCAGCAGAGACTGACAAACAACGCACTGCTTTAGATCGCAAGGACGATCTTCAGCTAATCCACTGTTGAGTATTTCGCCTGCTTCAGGAATAAAAAAGCTCGGATCAAGTACCCTTCTTTTATATGGCCTCTTGCGTCGGCAAAGAATGTACCATGTACTTTTAAATTTATTGTATGCATTTCTTGCGATCTTGCGCCTCCCCATCTACTAAGACTTCTGAAACTTTTTTTGCGAACTGATTTATTTTTCTTAAATCATGACGCGGGGCATTCGTACTATCGTGGAACGAGTTCAAATTCGTAAACATCACGGAGATTTCGGGACAGTTGGTAGGTATGCCTTCACTTCGCACCGCAATGTTAGTTCCCTTTTTGTTCCCGTATTAGCCAGCGACCATATAATAATAATAATAATAATAATAATAATAATAATAATAATAATAATAATATAATAATAATAATAATAATAATAATAATAATTAAGCAGTATTAGCCAGTTCCGACAAACAACGGTACGCTAGAAACACCGTCGCTGTTTGCTTCATGGAGCGACAAATGATTCACCTCTTTCGTTTGTTCGCAGCTTCTTATATATCACCACCTAACCCAAGATAACCTATCACGACGCGGCGCGTTGAAAGGGCCAACAAGCAGTAGTAGTATAAACTTTATTTTGTCCGAGATGGAATTTAGGGAGGAGGGGAGTGGGAGGGCCCGTCCTCTTCCTCAGGCGGCGTCCAGGCCTTGTGCTTCGGCGGCATCTTCGGCCATCTGGACGACCCGGAGTTGGAGATCCAGCTCTGCGCTGAGCAGTGCAGTCTACCACTGCTCTAGGGTATTCATGGGAAGGGGAGGTGAAAAGCTAGTGCTTTTTCTGGTAAGTTAAATATTTCGTCGCACAGGTAAACCTCGCCAGAACTAGAGTGTACTAGATTGTACACTCTGCCAGAACGTTACCTCGCAACGCTATAGCGTGTTGCGTCGGGTATCCAACGTCGCTGCGGCGAGAGAGTAGGGCGGTCCTGTACCGATACAACTGTGCTCCCAGTCTGACCCTTTTCTTTCTGCCATGATCTGACGAAGGAGCCGAAGCTGTATACTGCATGCAACTGACGTGAATGAGTACAAGTCTGGGCCATGTCTCTGATGTGACCGTGTAGGCAAGCGCACGTAGCTTGAAACGAAGGAGGATAAAAACAGAATTGAAAGAAATAATTCCTGCAGAGCGATGGAAACACACACTTACACGTCGTAAGTACGGCGCTTACGCATACTTTCCCAACCCCTTCGAGGCATTTTTGCGCGGCGGGCACGAGAGAAAGACGGCGGCGGTCAGAATTGCTTCGCGGCACGTTCGCCCAGCTAACCGCTGACATTTGCGCCGTGCGGACGACCGCATAATGTAGGCTCGGCTGCGCGAAACAAAACGAAAAGCGCGGATCAAAAGGGGACGAAGAAGACCTTGCTTCTGATGCGATAAAATAGGGAGGGGACGACAGAGAGAGAGAGAGTGGAAGACCTATGCTTTTGCCACTACCGCGCGTCGGTACCTCTAAGCGAAGTAAGAGGGAAAGGAGGACGTGGTTAAGTAAGGAGTTAGGAAAGAGCGAAGGATACATCCTTGCCACTCTCAGGCACCCCCTGTATTCACGGGGGAGTGAGAGAACAGGAAAAAAAAATAATGTCTAACGCTACTGCCAGACTCCGGGAACGATCTTCCGCCTATCAATATGTCTCGCCGCACTAACCGTTCTGTGGGGTCGTACCCCCCTCCCCCTTTCTTTGCTTCGCTTTGCTCCTCACACACGAAATGCGTGCAGCGGAGAGGAGCTATAACTGCGTAGCACAAACTGTAGCGGAAGTGCAGCGATCTCGGCGAAAGAGAGAGAGAGAAAAAAATGAATAAAGTACAGTACTTTCGACCGGAACGCAGACGGATTTCCGAGAAGAGCTTGCCGCCCGTCGTCGTAATGGAAGCAGGACTGCGTGAGAACGGTGAAGCGGCGGTAACTTTTTGTTGACTTGCCAGAGAAATCTGCCAGGAAAGGATGACTTCCAGTCTGCGCATGATCTATGTTCCTACTGCTACATACAAACCGGGGCGAGGGTAACACGTAGGGCCGCTACTAAAGACGTTTATAAACACGTAAGCCAGCTATACTGCGTAGTAAACGATGTAAATTTGTCCGTAGGTACAGCCGTTTAGTACCATCAACATAAATTAAAACGCGAGAAAGAAACGGATCGCAACGTGTGTCACGCCTAATTACTCTTGCGATCTGCAGCCGCTCTGAGCCGGTTTATAAGCGTGCTGTAGTGCCATGCAAACGTACGCTTCGCAGCCTGAATTAAGCCACAATTACGAACGCTGGCGAGCTTGGAAACGCAACAAAGCGCTCTAGCGCGTTATACTTGTTTGCGTTTCAATCAATGTATGATGATAATACGCATGGCTGTACTGCAGTCGAATCCAAAAAAGACTGCAATTAGGCCAAATGTACTAAAAATCACCAGGTTACTCAGGGTGCTGGTTGTTTATTAAAGATTCGCTGGCTTCGTTCTGTAGAGACGCTGTAAACAGACACCATAAATATATTGAGTAACCTAGTGACTTTTACTACATTTTGCCTAATTGCAGTCTTTTTTGACCTCGACTATATATATAGTCGCAGCAAGAATGCTCTGCGCCACAGAAAAGCTGAAATGTTTATGAATTTGTTGAAATATTCACGTAACGGAGGAGACAATTTTGGTTGCCGTTATACACTGGTTCTATAAGTTGGTGTTACTGCTGTGGATGGTTCCGCATAGAGCTGGGGCCAAGGAATCCGAACCCGAGCGCATGCACCCTCTAAGAGTCTCGTACCAAGACATCACACAGCATTACAAGCTAACCAGCAGAACATACGCACCCCCACACAAGTCACTACCTAGATAGCAGGAGCGATTCATCCGAGCTCTACAAGTTAGTACATTCTCCCACCCAACCAGAAATCACCTGATAGCCCCTGCACAATTCTCTCCGCAATGCTGCTTCCGCGCAGGGCCCGGGGCCCTCAGGCACGTAGTAGGGGGTTGCAGACAGGCACCATTACATCCTCCGAACCTTTATTAAACCAACGAGCTTTGGGAGAGAGCCTTGGCCAGCTCCGACCTCGAGGATCAGCAATGGCTGATTGCGAGGACCTAGAACGCGGCCCGAACTCAAGGCATTCTGGAATGTTTATTCTCTCCCTCTCACTCCGAATAATCGACCGGTCCGGAAGATCAGGTTCTGGAAAATCGGTCATCGACTGTACTCGTATTATTTTGTAATTAAGTTCGCCCTAGACTAAACGCAAATGAAAAATCGCAAAATTATCGGTGGCGATACGACATTCGTACACAAGCTCTCAAAATCGGGCACTTTAGCATGAAGTCATAAAAGTTCACAGACATGTTTAAATCATGTCAACGCCTTGTCTTCTTCGGATATCAAGAAGCGAGTTTCTCGACAACAGGCTCGTAGTAGTTAAATATATTCTTCTTCAGCAGCATTAAAGAACAAAGGAAAACAAAAAGACACGAAGTTATTTCCCTGAAGTCAAATCTACATCATCAGCGTTACCTCGTTTTCGCCTTCACACCTACCCTTCCCCTTCTTCTGAGCCTTACTTGGAAAACGTAGAGCAACGCAAATAGTTAAACGCAGTGCAATGTAGTCCGCACCAAGTGTAACCTAAAACAGCGAGTAGCCCACGAAATAATTTCAGATGCCTCTGAATGCTTGTAATAAGCGCTCATCGCACTACGCTGGTGGGAGCGTATAGCTAGAGTACACTGGAATAAGTATAGGAGCGCCTGCGACGTTCCGGGAAAGTTCCGGCGGAAATGACGGTCCGTAGTACGCTACTGACTGCCGGCAGTTGTTTTGAAACGTAAGCGTCGAGGATGTTACGGAGGCGAAGGACATTGCTTATCACAGGAAATGCCGCTGGGATACCGCTTGCACGTAAGAAAGAAAGAAAGAAAGAAAGAAAGAAAGAAAGAAAGAAAGAAAGAAAGAAAGAAAGAAAGAAAGAAAGAAAGAAAGAAAGAAAGAAAGAAAGAAACAGGCTCGTAGAACACACGGCGCCGGCAACGGAAACGATGCGGCTCTCAATGAAGTTGGAGGTGGCGCCTCAATTGTGAATGTGGCACCGCTTGTGCTTGCTGTAGTGGCTTTGTCGTCCCCTTCGCTAAGGCTATAGCACTAATGGCAGTAATGTTTTGGGGGAGTCGGGGTAGTGCTGCGGCTGCAGTGTTTATACTTATAGGTGGATGTGGCAGTGTATAACGCAGCGATGATAACGCCGTAAATAATGACAGGATGGACAATCGTGTAGCGATAATCTATGAGGCGGGCTACTAGTTAGTATAGTAGTAGTAGTAGCAGTATAAATAGCATTACAAGTAGTAGTAGAATAAATAGTAGAAACAGTATTACAAGTAGTATTAGAAGTAATAATAGAAATAGTAGTGGTAATTAAAATACAAGTAGTAGTAGTGGTGGTGGTGGTGGTATAGTAGTAGTAGGTATGTGCAGAAATTGTCAGCGCATTCTTTTTTGTCATATGAAAAAAAAAAAAAAAATTCGGCGGCCCTTCCACTCTGTGAAGATGGTTAACCAGCTAAGCTGAAACATGCCACCCAGTGTTTATCACTGGCTTAATCCCGAGAGTTCACTAAAGTATTTTTCAATTATGAGGTTACACACATGTTCGGCTGCGACGGAGAGAACGACGTCACTGACGGTATGCCTGCAGTTCGCGGTTGTCGCTTACGCTCCATGTCTCGAGTTTGCTCGGCGGCGTGGTTAGCAGCATTCGGCCGCCATTGCCGCTTGCGATTCTTCGAAATTAAATTGCTTCAAAATTAAACCTGTCCGTTACGTAAGACATTGAATGTCTCATACCCCCTTAAGCAATGGCTCATGCCCCCGTAAACGCGGCCTCCCCATTACGACGACAGAAGTGAAATTTTACGCTGGAATGATGAGCGCCAACACAGCCAGCTTTGGGAGAAGATTACAACGACGAACGCGGGAGCGGTGGCACGAGCGCGTGCCGAGCAGGAGCCAACGAGCCAGCTGCGAAAGAAGACGACAACGCTCGAGCCAATGCTGATGATGATAGTTTTCTGTAAACAGGCGATTTCGCCTAGCCATATACGATTTCGCCTAGTCATATAAAGCTACGCTTTAAAAAAATGCCGGTGCCGTGAAGGGCGCCCGCTTCTCTGTACTGTATAACATAAACAATGCTGACTTCCCTCACGTGGGCAGCTATATACACGCAGGCATAACACCGGCACGTCGATGGGTCACTTCAGCAAATTACGAAGAACAAGTGACGCAATTTCTTGGACAGCTCCAGACAGGCACCGCATTCATTGCACCAACACCAGAGCGCACGTCCTGTGACATCGTCGGAGTCATTGGCTGCTGGCAATGAATGCATCAGGCCGCATTCAGGCGCTAAAGGTCTGTAATGTACTAGTGGCTGAACTTAACATTTCCTAATAAGAATCACTATGTACAGACGAGCGAATGTTTTGCGTGTACTCTGCACGTCTGCACGTGCAATCGTCTGTACCTAACTCGGAAGCATTAGGTACAGACGTTGAATTGGCAAACAGCGCCGCATTCAGTGATCATCTGAACCTAGTGTTTCCGATGAAGCCGGCAAGTGCACGCCGGTACGATCACACTGCAGGCGTAGCCTATCCAGCCCTCGCGTGCTAGGTTACCACAATATCTTCTCCTTGTTTTTGCTTATCGACGACGGTATCATGTACCGCGCCCGGCTGCCTGGCGCGTGTTCTCCTTATCAGCGCTGTCCAGAGTTCCGTTAGTTCGTGCAGCTACGTATAATGGCCCATCGACCAAGCGCAACGTCCGTCCGTGCGGTGCGGTAACAATGGTCCGCCTCTACGGAGCTCGAAACCTTTCGCGTCAAGAGGTCGTCGCCGAGTGCGCCCGTCCCTAATGACAGCGGAAGGTTGCGCCACGGCGACGCTAGTGAGACGGACCACTCGCTTATTTGTGCGTGTGCTTGCTGGTTTGATTAGTTTTCGAAACGTTTGCATGGCCGTTGACATTTTAAATTTCTGGAAAATTACAGAATTGCGCAGCGCAGGGGCTCCTTTTCTCCGTTCTGACATGGCCGACGCCGGCTGATGTTTCCCCTGCGCTGCTTCATCATCATCATCATCAGACATAAATATAGGCTGATGATAATGATGATGCAGCGCAGGGGAAACATCAACCGACGTCGGCCATGGCAGAACGAAGAAAAGGAGCATTGCGGTGCCTTCCTTCAAGATGTGCGCATGCGCAGCAGAGAATGGTCTGCTTTCCAGAAGGGAAGCAAACTATTCTTGGAATGAATCAAGAATTGTGCAACACAACATATGTGTTGTACTGCAAGCGCCGTAAAACTGATAGTGTATGTGGGCGCAGGGACTTCTTGACAGCTAGGCCAGTCCTCTCGAAATTTCTTGCAATTTCAAGAAATACATTCAGTTTTAAATCGAAATTCAAGATACCCTGAAGTTCGCGAAGCGAAGTGCTTTGTCGGAATTGAGGAAAGAACTTAGTCGCCCATCTATTTCTACTTGCCCCATTTTACATTCTTGGAGAGATACGAGAACGATATTCTTAGCTGGCGAAACCTGGCACCATACTTTTGTTTGTTTCCTTTCTTGCCCTCTGCGTGTCCAGGCACTACTATTATCGCCGCTTTCTTGGTCCTTTTTCTTGTCCCTATTTTGTTCCTTTTTGCTTCTTCGCGTTGCGGTGATAGCCTTTGCACGACCCGCAACTTCAGAAGCAGTGAACGCTTTTCGGGACAAAAGGTACAGGGTGGTTGTAGACGAGCACCGCACGCCATGCGCCACTAGAAATAGCAGGCAATAACGATTTGCGCAGCAACTGCGCAAAAGAACAGTAAGAGAGCCATTTGCTTTCGCACAATTGACAACAACAGCATGAAATGGCTCTGCCGTTGAACCGCGAAACCGATTAAAAGTGCGGTGTCCGTTATGATGTCAGCCAAATGAATTGCTGGAATGACACACCGTGAGCAAACTGCAACGCACGACATCCACAGACAGTACGTTTAAATTAAATTATGGATCGAGGCTTACTTGGGCAAACTGGGTGAGTGAGATCGGGCAAAGTGTGGCTCACTATGGAAGCTTCACGCAACATACACACATGAACAATATTACAAGCCTACGGGAAAGCAGGAGAGACCAAGAGAAATATACGGTCCATAAGATTGTACACATTCTTTTCATGCGAGCTCAGAGAGGAAAAACATTCATGAGGGACTGAAACGAAGGAAAGGTCGAATAAGTTTGGTGCAAAGCGCTTGTGAAATAGTTGTTTGGTAGAGCCCTTATAGTATATTTACCACTAACCAGCCACTGCAGACATCCAGCACTGTGATTTTAGTCGTCATACTCTTCGGCTCTGCTTGTCACAATCTGAGGTTGCTGACCGTTTCTGCATATGACTTTTCCCGTGCGTAGCTGCTGAATAATCTGACCGGGAGTGAGTGATTGATACGAAAACCTAATGTTCGTAAAACTCTTTTTCGCATTATGACGGACGCCTCAATCGGCTTCCAGAATTCCGGACTTCTCATTCGTTCTCCTTAGCCATCCTATTTCAACTGGCCACAAGGAATCGCAAGCTTACCGCATTATCCCAAGTAACTTGTCTGAATCTTCCGCATAAATACAAATTGAGCCGTCTGCGTTCGATCCCTACGAAATACGGAACCTGCTGGCTGAATCATCTGTTAGGCGAACATAAAGAGACATAGGGATTGAATCGGGAAAAACGAAAGAGGTGAATAAGGTTATGTGGTAAGCACAGGGCGCAATGCACACGAAGCCTTGGAACGTTTTATCATTAACCAGCGTAATCGTGCTTGTCCTTTGCCCCGTGGCCATATCAGTAGCAGTCTCAGAAGCACGCGAAAGCCATGCATTGCAAGCACTTCTCGGGGATACCGACGCGGTGCTGAACTTCCGTCTGCACGCGCTCTCTTCCTATTCTTCCTTCCGGCTGAACGCGGAAATTAAAAGCGAAGTGAAGGGAAGCGGGAGAAACAGGCCGGCTGAGGCTCATCGTCGAGGCGACACCTCGCTATCTCCTTCCCAAAGTTAATATATTGCCAGAGCTATAGTATTTTGAGTCAAATGTTTGATGGAGCACATAATGGCCTGAAAGGAACGTGTTAGCATCTAAAATCCTCCAGAAAGCTTCTCACTCACTAACTGTCCCTCTATCCCCTTTTCCCATATCATCCCGTTGACTTCCCTATTTCCTTTCTTCACATCCCGTTCTGTTTGCAGCTCACCTAATTACCTTGCCCATGCATCTTTCCGTCGTATCCTATACAACAAGTAATTCCTTCTATCATCACCGTACAGCCTGATATAATGTCTTGCACTTACTGCTATTATAATCGCCTTCCCAACTTCCCGAATTGTATCATAGCTCTTTAACTATCGATAAGTCTCTTTTGTATACAGCCTCCGCTACGATTCGTTTCAATTATCACTGCTTCTCCTTTATTTCCGAAGTTGTTTCCTTCTCCGATGACATTCCACACCTGCAGCGTGATCTTCAGTATTCAAGAAGAGCCTATTCTTTCTTCCCGAATCGCCGCAAGGGCTACTCCTGTCATCGCAAGTACTCTTCCCTCCCTACACAATTTCCTAGTATGTCCTTGAATTTACACCTACCAAGCGAATCTTGCCCTGTTTGCCGATTTCTTCCACATGCAGTTTTCTCCATCACGCGCCAACAATTCATTACCACCTTCTGTACAAGGACTTGCAGTGTTCACCGCCGCCATATACTTATCTTAAAGACCCCGCCTTCCACTAATTATTTCGACAGTTGCTGTACCTTCTTTGCTTACTCTCTCTCTCTCTCTCCTTCATCAAAACTACCCCCTTCCCCCCAAACTAGCACTTCTGCAGTTAGTCGTCATCCCGACCCACCCACTCCGCTTTTTTCCCCTATTGATGGCCCCTAGTCCCTATACTTACGTCTCGCCGCACCCAGGCATTTGCTTAAATTTCGAGGGGAGTTATGAGGCAGTCCACGACAAAAATAGCAGCTGGGGCGCAGTGCGGTCAGCGGTCCTCTCCTTCTCTCGCACACGTCCAACCACGATCCTCCTTTCCCCACCACGATCCCGGGAAGCCGAGGAGAAGCGACGCCTTCGGGGTGATTACAGGACGACTGATGCAACGCTCATACTTCAACCTTACTTTTTTTTTTCTCGTAGAAAGGGTGAAAAAAAAAGCACTCAATAAAAAAGAAAGAAAGGAAAGAAAGGAGCATAAATAGAGGGATAGAGAACACGGACATCGAGATATGAAAGTAATAAAGGCGTGGGCCAGACGAGGAGTTGGGAGAACGAGGGGGCCACGGCAGACGCGGCAACGGTTTTGGCGGAGGGATGGGGTGTGTGCGTGCGTGTGTATGCCGAAGGCCCGGTTCCGGAACAATCCTTCGTCCAACGCAGCGTCCCATCTCCCGTGCCGTTGCCATCGATAGCAGCCGCCCACACCAGCCTATTTGTGACGAACGCGGCGGCGGCTCTGACCTACATCACGCAAAGCGGCTGCTGACGTCACGGGAAAGGTAGGAGGAGACGAGGCGCAGCACACAGGTGGACGTGCGATCCTCGCTGAATACGGGGGTCGGTACGTGTTCGTTGAACCTGATCCGCACGAACGCTGCGCGACGTGCAGTGGACTGCTGTCGATATCGGGGAAGACATTTCCAGCCTTAGAATAGAACTTGCGTGGAAATCCGGAGCTGACAATGGATTAAGGAGCACCGAGCAGTGCGTCGCAGCAGAGGGATTTTGCTTCTTTCTTTACTCGTCTTCTCCGACAAGAGGTGGGAAATGGAGAACTATTTTCAAACACAATTTCCCACACACAAATGAGGTACTGAAAAAGAAGGTCGGCATTCACCTAACACGAGGCTACAAATCCGTACGAGTTTCCCATGAACATCGAAGGCTTCGCAGTAGGCGAAAAAAAAAAAAAAAACGCAGTTTCGTCTATAATGCGAAGCATTAACGGGATAGCTGGCGTAATATGTACAGTACGTTTTACATTGTTTCGTGCGGCATATATGTTGCAGTAAACATTCGCAGGTGCGCGCGCGAGCATTCCGCCGAAGACAGCTCAGAGAAATAACCACTTTTCAATTTGTGCTTATCCTCGGCTGGCGTGTTACGAACACGAAAATACATTTTTTAAGTGACATACTTCAATACATATTCAAGAATCAAGCAAGGGTGAATGCTAATAGAAAACGTGATATTGCCAGATATACTACGTCGGACGAGGTACGTACTAAACCTTTAAAAGCACTAATGAAGAGATGTTACAGCAAACCAATATTTTTTGTACGTGTACAACAATCGCGAAGAAACAATACTATCAGCAAAATTATTATCAAGCAAAGATGAGTCAACACCAGCCAATGAACATTTTATTCATACGCTGTGGTTCTAGCATATGATCAGTGCATGTTACAGGCATCAAAAAAGTTGTCGAAGTTTCACCTGAAAGGCGAAGCATCAATTGCGATAGCAAATTTGTAGAGAGCTATACGGAGTAATGACAGTAGCTTTATCAGCTGTATAAACTTGGACATGCAGCAGCACCAGCAACACGCAAAACTGCTGTCGACGCCGTCGGCGTTTTGCCCGTGTTCGCACAAAATGCGTGCGGCGTTGGTGACTGTTGCCGGAGCCTCTGATATAAATAGGCACTTGGTGCCGCAGCTAAACGTCGCCTCCCTTTCCTCCCCCTCCCCCCCACGGCCTTTCGTGCGACAGAAGAAGGCGCGTTTGCACTGCATATATGGTGATTGTAAAGGAGGAAAGAGACGCCTACTTCTGCAGCCCTTAAGGGAGCACGGCACAGAACGCGCGTTTGTTCTCCGCCGTGCGTTCACTCCCCGTGAAAGCGCGCGTCCCTCGCTCCCTTTCACTCGCACATACAGCGTTCGGCGGCGCGCGGCGATGATTTCATCTCCATTGACGTCATACGGAACCTCACGGCGACGGCGACGGCGACGCCGACGGCAGAAATCTGCTTTGGATTGTCCATATAATTGCTATCGCAATAAAAGTGACTGCTGATATGCACTTGACATCGCAAAACAAACACAGGTTTTACAGAGCTAATTTCCTTATGTATTGAACATATATGAACAAGCATTTTCACCGAAACCAATAAAATACGGTTAGTATTGAATGCAGCATTTCCATGTATACGTGGATAAATTAACCGTCTTTAATGTTTTCTTGTCCCAAAAATCGTTCTTATTGGCCTAAACGCATAGATTAGGGTGTAACATCGAATGGTATAGATTGGCATTTTGCCGAAACATCCTGAATTTTCATGTCAACTCGCGGTATTCTAAACGCATTTCACGGGCGCTTTTCGTCGTCTACGACAACTCAATGGTCTCGATCGAATTAGTCTCAACTTTCACAAAATCTCATCCACGGAATACGCTTACCGACTTCGTATCCGGGATGAATATTTTACGTAATCGCGTCCGAGTTAATTTTGAAAGGAACTGAAGGCAATGCGCACGATAATGCACAAGGGGTCTGACGACGTCATAGGATCGGTTCAGGTGATGCTGAACAGATAGGTAGATTGCCGGGAAATGCCTTCACCCTGGAATGTTCTTTTTTTTTTTCGTACTGTACCTGTGCGTTAGTATTCACATTTTAGGCCAAGTCAGGTCGGCGGAATTGCGCAAGGCGGAGGAAGGGTTCATGAGAGGAAAGAATTGTCATCCATCCGACTGTAGCAAGAAGCCACAAAGGAAAACCAATATTGGTTTCTCAAAAAGAAAGCTTCGATGTTAAAGAAAATTTCCGCCTTGTCTGATGACCTCCCGGACATCCGGGGAGCATCCTGGACATTAAAATTATTCATTAACAGATTAAATGAACCACTGACTGACGGATTGATTGACTGATTGCCATGGCCTATTGCAATGCTTCTACAAAAAAAAAAAAAAAATCCGACATCATCCCACTCAACTCCATTCAACTATCCTGACATCCCAATTCCCAACATGACCCGCTCATTCACTGAATATCCCAACTTATTTGCTTAAACGCTTTTTTTTTCCAGCGCAACCGCAACGATCTCGGCGAGATCCAGCAGCCGCAGAGTAGGCGAATCGGCGGAGCACGAAATTTCGATTACATTTATTCTTTGCTCGCATTTTCGACGGATTTGTCGGTCGCGTCGACAGCTCTAGGTGGCTTGTTGGCTAATCTCGAGAAGCTATAAGCGGCAAGCGAAGCGAATTCGCGAGGATTAGGACCCTCGCTTATAGTACACGCCTCTCACGGTACGCCTCTGCAGTTGTACGCAGCGTAGCGGACACTGCGACGCTATTCGGCCCATCGCAAAACCATGTCATAGGTGTTTTCAGAAAGAGAGAGAGGGAGATAAAGGGAAATGCGGGGAGGTTAACCAAACGGGAATATCCAATTTGCTAGCATGCACTGGAAACCGAGCAAAAGAGCAGGACGAAACGTAGAGGAAGAGAGAAAGTAATTAATTCTACTGCGCATAGCAGCAATACGCTGGGAAACCGGGTTTAGGCGCCCGCAACGTTACACTCAGTGCAGTATTTAAAAGGCTTATTGAGCAGGCTAAGAGAAATACAGAGATACTGAGTAACAGAGAGGGATACGAAGAACCGAAGACATAATTTGTGAACACTGTGATCGCTGGCGTGGCCATAATTATTTGCTATAAAGCTGCTATAAAATACACGAACTCAAGCATACTTGGCCAAGTGCTTCGTGCTTCTTGGCGTCTGTCTTAATTCTTTTGTTTTTTCTCAGAAAAAAAAAAAGGGGGGGGGGGGGGGCTCTGGAGCGTTGCGACGCGAAGGACGCACGTACAGCAATCGTCGCCAAACGCCGTCCTCGACATTTTCCGGCGCTAATTGTGCCTCCTCGACTAGCGTTGAAAACCATCAGCCAGGAAGCCGGCTTCGCAGATGCGCGCAGCAGAAGCGGATTGGATTGATAGAAAGCGACTGCGTGTGCGCGCAAGAATAAGCGGGGAGATCACAGAGAGAGAGAGAGAGAGAGAGAGAAGACTGCTTAGCCTCATGTCGTGACCGAGACCGCCGGCTGGTCGTGGCGGATAGCCGACGGCCGGCCGCTTCCTGCGTACTTCTCCGCAGGGTCGCTAATTATGTCTCTCGCTAATGAACCACGTGACCGCACCGGGCTGCGCACCTGACCCCCTCCTCACCCCTCTTGTCGACCTTCCCGGGCTCCTCGTGGAGCACGCGAGGTCGAGCCGGACCAACCCAAGCCAACGTGCGGCGCAAATCCGTAAGCCGTGTCCGCTCGCTTCAGGAGATGGATGGGTGGATGCTATGAGCGTCCCTTTTGAAAGAGGGTGGTGGGTTGGGCCACCAAGCAATTGTTATTATTTTGCCTAACGTCCTACCTTTGTTTTTGAGAAAAGACACAACTACAAAGAATTCCAAGCATCAAACTTTTTGAACCATTACTGGGAACTCTGCTCCCAGAGGGCCACTTCCGCAGCGCCGCCTGGTGCGCCCCTTTCGGCCGCCGCGTCTAAAGTGACGGGGCGTGCCCAAGGCTACAGCTAATAATACACACAAGCACTAAACAAAATTAACCACGTTCGATAACCGCTGCGTGCAATAAAATTGGGAGAAAACCCAGAGAGAATGTTGTGCCTTTCTCTTAATTTGACCACGTACCAACTGGCGTAACGATTGTTGTTTATTACATACATATTAAGTAAACAGAGATAAACGAGGGTAGACCTCTCAGACAAGCTGTACAAAGTTTCAATAAGTGGACCTGTCATTGTCAGATGCCTGATAGTTTGGGTTGTTAATTTATTGCGCGGTTAATGGAATGCCTGGAATTTATAATATTTTCTCAAACGAAAATTCTTTGACCTTGGCCGCATCCGTCGATGGTGCAAAAAGTTATTCGTTGGCTACTGCAGTTTTTGAAGAAAACCGACCTCAGTGATCGATTGTAGCCCCGCTGTGCGTCCTACTGCGTGCACGTAGTGCTCATTCTCTCCCTCTTTCCCATTTACCTTAACCCTGTGTAGGGTAGCAAACTGGACGCTCGCCTGGTGGACCTCCTTGGTTGTCCATTTCTTGCTTTTCCCTTCTCTAATGGAGTGTCGATTACCCCACCTAAGGCATTATACTAGTGTGCGCTTGAAATATCACTAAGTGTTCCTCAAAAACTAATCGGCCTCAGCATCTCCGTTCGCCAACTTCGGCTCGGAAATCAAATATATCTCCAATGTCTATTTTTTTTTTTTTTTCTGAGCTGCATACATTCTCACACTACCCTCCACAAAAAGAAAACACCCTAATAGTTCGCATCACAACTTCTTTAACAGGGAATGCAAGAACAGCGTCGAACTGGTTTATTCTTATCAATCAAGAACCGCGTATACAAGCGCCTCGTTGGCGCACACTTAACGCGAACCCGCGCTTTGCCGGCGTCGACGCTATATGTATATGCGTGCAGGGCCACGGTGATTGAAGAACGGGCGACGCCTTGCCGTGAGCGATAGGCGCCGGCGCTAAGACGGCCAGGGTTCAATCGCTCGGAAAGTCGGTTTTAAACGAGTTCCGCCTCAAGGCGGCGGAGGGGATCTGAACTGCAGCTCAAAAAAGAACTCGGCAACGCCCGATAGCTCGCGTTCTGCTTCGCGGAGCGATCACCGCGGAGGATAGCCGCATGCTTTGCGGGGAGGTTTCGGGTTCTTCTCGAATCCAATTGTCGTCGACCTGATTTTGCTCGTTCTCACGTCTCTCTCTCTCTCTCTCGTGTCACATTGGAGCGCCGACTCCTCCTTCGCGCACTCCACAAGAGTGATAGCTCGCATGGTTGCACCGACTTTTTCAAGAGAAGCGGGGATCCGAAACACGTTTCTTTTTTTCGTAAGCCACGACAAATCCTACATTTGTGCGGCAAGAAAGAAAGAAAGAAAGAAAGAAAGAAAGAAAGAAAGAAGAAAGAAAGAAAGAAAGAAAGAAAGAAAGAAAGAAAGAAAGAAAGAAAGAAAGAAAGAAAGAAAGAAAGAAAGAAAGAAGAGAAGGAAAGAAAGGTAGAGTAGATTAGGAAGAGGGACAAGGAGGTTCATTCGGCTTGCAGCGCTACGTTGAGGCAAGGGGGAAACAGAAACCAAATGAAATAATAACCTAAACCATATAACGAGGAAAAGAAGCACCAAGATACACGCTATGTCCAAATAATTAAAAAACCAAATTAAACTGGCCTCCCTCGGAGCCATCGATCAGCCTACTGGCGACCTTCTAGTAAGTGTGGGAGGGAGGTACCTCCTTCAACTAATCACTAGAGCTTAGTCTTTTTTCTTTATTAAACTCCGCCGAGTCTATTCAGATCAGTTCAGCGGTTCCCGAAGGAGAGCATTTGTGCGTTTCACGGGCATCAGAACAGAGAGATTGTAGTTCGCGCTGAGCTACCGTAACGAAAATATTTATCTAGACAGTTTGGAGAGAGTGTAACAACGTTTTTCTGTGAAGTATAACAGTACGTAATCTTCACCAATGCCTGATTAATTTGCAACAGAGTATCGCTTTAGTGAAACCTTCCAACCTCCGTTCAACCTGTTCGTGCCGTCCAGCCTGTTCGTGTATTTTCCATGAAAATCCTACGGAGTAATTTTTGCAGAACCAACGGGGATTTCGTATCGATTCCGTAAAGCACGGAAAACATATGAAACCGATAGAGAATTACAGGACAGCTTAGGTAACCGTCTCAGTGAATAGGAATTGTGCGTAAAAGGGCGGTGTTAAGATTGAGAGGTCCTGAATCAACATAGGACAACTTGTAACCGGTACAGTTTGTAATCCATCTTGGTAACAGCTTATGATGATAAACAGCTGGTAGTGAGCGCTTGGGTGAAAAAAGGGGGGTATGTTCTTGTTCTGTTACTGTAGCTGCTGTTGAAACAACATGGCGCACAGCGCAGACGGCGGGACAGCAAACACGCAAACAAGACTGACGGATGCTGTCGGCTGCATCGTTCGCCACGTTAAACGCCAACCAAGCAGCCCAGCTATCGTTGGTGTCCTGGGTTCGACTCCCAACTCGACAGGTGATGCCGAGACTTCCGCGGTTTGCTTTGATTTGGTTCCCGATGACGAACGCTGTTTGCCGATTCGAAGAGAAAACAAAAGAGTTGTACATGACGGAACTGTATTACCTCCCTGCATTTGCAACATGCCTTGCGACCAAGTGTCGCATGTATCTTCGTCTACTCATACAGCACTTGAGTCTTAAGAGGAAGGTTTAGTTCAGAGCCAACTCTGATTTGCCCATTCTGATACACGCGTAATGGGCGCGGAAACATTTTTCGCACTGAAATAAAAGCTCATAAATATAGTTGCGATGCAATGTAAAAAAAATTGTGTTAACCTAGTGTGTTTGTAATCTACACACATAAATCCAAATATACTCTTCGAAAAGTTAACCATTTGCGCGAATGCAAGCGTCGAGTCACCTGGAAAATGCATCGATGGCGGTGCTGATGTAGGTTTGGTCTAATTCACTCCATGCTGAAGCGGAAAAGAAATCGGGCAAGTTTTTTGTGCACTATTGTTACACCAACTTCATCTTGTGAGCCGGAGCCTGCTGATACGTCCACTGACGGTTTCAGAAGTGTGATTCGGCCAAAGGCAGGACCTCCTTCTTCAGGGCATCTTCCAGATATTCTTGCACTGTTCACTTTAGCTCCCTGCTCCAAAAAGCGATTGCCCAAAACAATCACTGACTGAGCGTAAAAAATTCTAGAGGCAATCCTTCCACTGACATTGGTTTCTTTGAGGCTTCCTGTCAATACCCTCAAAAACCGCTCAATATTGAACACTGTTTCGTCTGTGACGAGTATGCTGCGATGACTGAGAATGGCTGCAATGCTTTGTTCTATTGCTGCTCGCAAATCTCTGCTTCTGACCATCTTAAGAACAAAAATGTGGAGTTGCATACTAGGAATAGAAAAGGGGAAAGAAATATAAAAACAGCAATTTAAAAACGAAATAATCAAGGTACGATTTTTTTACAAGTGATTCTTGGAGAGCACCGGAACTCTTGCCGCACTTTGTAATGCATGTAAAATGCAGAGATGCATTTATGAAACAACACCTGGACCAACTTGAATAACATTTGTTGCATTTGAGAGCGAAAGCTAAATTCTAATGACTCTAAAGCAGATTTTTTATTTTAAATTTCACTTTCTTGTTGTTGTTGCTGCTGGAAATCGGTAAAAAAAATGGAAGGACGAAGTTTAGAAATCCGTAAATCTGAACCAAGCAGGGATATCGCAGTTCTGGACTGCGGTGGAGGCGATGGGGAAGACGGAGCAGGCGACGACGACGAAGTAGCGGTACAAAACGACAGGGGCAGACTGGTCACGTACCACGACATACTGACACACTATAAGAAACAAAAAGAAGCATGCCCACAACCGCACAGACTAGACAGATCTCAAGAAACAGATTGGAGAAGGTCGCAAACCAGAACCCTCAGAAACCCCAGTGCACTTAAACAGAGTAAATTCCAGACAATACCCAGAAGCGAGTTGCAAGCTCTGCAAGCACGAACACGCAGACATGACACACGTCTTGTGGAAATGCACAGAGATCAGAGCAATATGCAGAGAGGACAACATAGAACCGGACCTTCTCGAAGAGCGATGGCTAAGCGCTCTGACTAGCTCAGATCTACACGACCAACTATGGGCCCAGCGGGCCCGGGTAGCGGTGGAAAGGCTATGCCTCACTGCACATAATGCCTGGGTGGCCTGAGCCCGGGCCGGCAACCTCGCAGGTGTTTTTCTCAATAAAGTTTTTTTTCCGTCCGTCCGTAAACTGATTCTGTTAGAGCGAATTCTTACATTGTTTACGAAGGTTCTGCGAAGGCCTTTCTCACAAATTTCTCGCAGAGATTATCTATAGGTTATATTCGACGTGTCATTAAACTTGCTTCTCCAGCCAGGAAACTTGTTGCTTATAAAGTGCTCGTGCGCCCAATATTAGAATATGCATGTCAAGTGTGGGATCCGTGTTTGAAAGATTCAGTGTCAAAACTGGAGCAAGTTCAAAGACGTGCATTGCGGTTTATTTATTCCCGATACCGTCGGCAAGACGCCGTAACACCACTTTACGCGAGGGCAAACGTGCCCCTACTTAATGTCAGGAGGAAGGAAAAACGACTTAGCTTTTTTTCTATTTAATCATTAATGAGCTGCTACTTGTTGATAAGTCTCGCTACATAAATGAATCTAAGACCCGCATAGTGCGAAATAAACGTAGTAGACACGTTAAGGAAAATCGATTTCACAAGCGTTGCTACAAATACTCATTCTTCCTTTCGACAGCACGTGACTGGAATTGTCTCCCTGCAAACATTGTAAACGCAGGGACTCGTGAGCAGTTTTCCGCGCTTGTGTCCGAATATTTTCAACAATAGGGCATATATCGCTGTATTCTATTGTTCCGTTCACTACTTGCTGTATGTTTATTGTTACCACTACTGTCTTGGTCCTGATGTGGACCGACAGTATTTGCAAATAAATAAATAAATAAATAAATAAATAAATAAATAAATAAATAAATAAATAAATAAATAAATAAATAAATAAATAAATAAAATGCCTGATGTATTTCAGAACTGTGCAAAATGCATTAATTTTGTCCGCTTTAGATGTATCGTTCGAATTGTATTATTGTCCCGTATTATTACAGAATTGTGATAAAAAATTTTACTGCTGAGTTATGGAGCTGCAACCCTGATATTCAAGTTTCCCGAAATTTCCCTATTATTAAGAATTTTCCTAAAGTGATTGACGGCATAAATAAAAAATTTGCTCCCTACACTCACTAGACTGACTTTTTCGATTTCTCCGTTCCCATTTATTTAGATGGGAGCTCCCGAGCTAAAGCTTCCTCTCAGCCAAACTCCCAGTGCGCCTGTACGTAATTTTTGCAAGAACATGTGAGCGCAGCACTGAATCCCCAAGAGAAGACGTCCATCGACTTGAAAGTAATCGATAACTCAAGCTTCAGATCAATGCATTTTGAACGAGCGCATTCAGAACGCACGGCCACTTTCCGCGGGACTTGTCCGATGACGTAACAAAGAGGAACGCGACACAATAGGACGGGTACGGGAAGAGAAAGGATGAATAGCGAAACGAGCTTACTTCATTGCGTAGATTTCATTTGCTTATCGGCCTTTTCACAATTACGGCATGAAGTGGCTTGTCTTACATTTGAGCATCACGGAGCAATTATGCATGCCAGCGCCGGCGCGCAAGAAATGTAAATTCAAGCGTAGTACAAACGCCATCAAGAGATTCAAGCACCGTCGAGAAATGCACACTAAGAGACGGAAACACTGCGTAACTAAAGCGTAGCGTATAATGCTGCAATAAATTCTTTAAAAATAAGTTTTTCCCCCCTTATATGTACAGAAATGCTATAGGTACTTATTCGCAATGTCTACGTGCTACTGTTTAATAAACTAGATGTACTTCCTATATAGTCTACCATAGGCAATTTACGAAATATCAACAGCTCTTTTATTTTTTGATTATCTGTTTACATGTGTTTAATATTCATGCCTTACGGCCTTGCGTGATCCCGTATTTGATGGCCTATATGTTGTATATAAGACCTCAACTTTACAGGCTTTTTAGGGACCTCTCACCTTATAGCACCATCGTCCTATGTCTACAGTATACAGGGTGTCCCAACTATCATGCACCAATATTTAAAAATATGCAATTGCCACGTGGCTGGACAGAACTAAGGTAATGTTGTTTGCCGTCGCCTGGAGATACTCAGGTTATATTTTGCATTCTGCCTAATTACATAATTAGTCTTAATTATTCAACTTCTCAAATATTATAATTAGATGAAAAGTGTCAATGAGTAAATTGTAGAGCAACATGAAAAACTCCCCATACAACTTTCTGTTGCTCAATATGTGCTACATAAAAGTGTTTTTCAGAGCGTGAAAGAAGCCCGAGAATACACGCAAAGTGCTTCGAGCGGCCAGTCGCGCGGTAGGTATGTATTTGCCTATATGTCCTTATGCTGAACTTAATACGCCTATAGGTAACGTACGAAAACACAAGAAAAAAGATGCACAGGACGGCAGGGTAGCCAGCGCAGTGACAATTAACAGACTATGGGCTATCTGAAGCCACTTTATGCCAGGTATTCCACCTAATTTGCTCCAGGTCTCGCAGCTAGACTAAATTATAGCGTATTGCATCAAATATCGGCCGCACCGGCGCAGGAGTCCACAAATGTTGCCCGTCCAAGTAAAGGCCGAGATCAGCAGCATGGAGAGCAACTACACGAGAGACGCATTTCTAATTTAGCGAGATCGCTCAGAACATGAGCCGCTGACTAACGCGGAATTCCCAAACGTGCGTGCATCGCCAGGCTCGTTATCGCGAAATTATGGGAAGCTACATTGGCTTGGGGCCCGTGCAGCAGTGTATACATTTCCGAGCTATACTTATCCCGGGCACACTCTTATCGGCCCCCATTACGCGATACCACTGCGATGTTTACCTTGACTGTACACATGATTGCCCGTACTGGCCCGCATTACAAATATCTCACTCTCGACCTTCTTATATGAAATCGCTGTCCTATCGAGCGATCGCGCCCAACCATGGTAACAAGGGCCGATTCAGCGATATATGCACGAACACTTTTTTGCTTCTCCCTCATCTGGTCTTTCTTTCTTTGCGCATTCCACATCTTCGCATAATTATTAGGGAATGGCGAGTGTGCCTCTGGCTTTTCTGCGTGCGTGTAATCTTATTACGAGCGAGTGAATGCCACGAGTGCAAAATAGGGAGTGACTGTATCGAGCTCGTGACGAAGCAAAGCAGGAATGTGCGCCGAGGCGAAGCCGAAACAAGAGCGACGGGAGAAAGGAATTCTTGCGGGTGATTTCGCGCGTGTTTTTGTTATCCCGGGCAAGCGACCAGCTTTATAAGCGAATCCCCAGCGCTTATTAGTTTAGTCGCGCTTGCAGCGGCGCGCCATTAGCTGTAGACGCATGCGTGCCACCTTTTTTCACATATAGCAAGTGCGCCGCGCCGAGTACCAAACATAACCAGGCTAGGTTATTAGTTTAGGAGGCACGCGCTATCGCCTCTGCAAGCTGACGCCAACGTTATACGGCCTCGTCGCCAAATGAAGTGAGCCGTCGAAAGTTGTAAAAGGATTGCCACGCACGCACGGCGCGGGAGACGATAATAACGGTTTGTTCCTCCTCCTGTGTGTACGCGTGGAAACACGAGATTCGAGGCGCTGAGAGGCGCTTCCACAGTCGATTGAGAATAGTGCAGTACTAGGCAAGCTGGAGCATGCGCAGTGAGCTCATCTTTACAGTACGTATTGTTACAGCACACTGAGACAGGACCGTGCTCGCGGAGTATATATATATATATATATATATATATATATATATATATATATATGTGTGTGTGTGTGTGTGTGTGTGTGTGTGTGCAGCTCAACTTATGCATTTTTTCTGTAAGGGTGAAGCATATTAAAAAAAAAGGGGGGGGGGGAAACAAAAAACGTGGGGCATTATTCATATCAAGACGCGTACATTCACTTAACAAAGCGAGAGAGAGAGAGAGAGAAAGAAAAAAGACTACGTGATTTTTTTTTCCTTTTTTTCTTTGTCTTTTTTTCCCTCTGTCAGTCGACGGACTCTATGCAGAGCTAATCAAACGGTGTCATGCTAAAAAAATGGATTTTCCACCCAATAATCTGGATGTTTATTCATGAAATCTATGGATGTTCAACCGATAATTTATTGGCTTTATTAGTTTGCCGGCAACGCACTATACTCTAAAAAGCTTGCTTTGAAGCCAATTATACATCCATTAGTGGAACAAATGAAAGAAGGAGGTTAATATTTTGCGCCTACGTCTTTCATACAGATAGCGGGGCGTGTCTATAGAATGACAAAACAGACGCTAGAAGTTTTAGTGTATGCGCACGAATAGGTTTTCTCAGATTTATCAAATCGCCCGCAAAGAAAAAAACATTCAAAATTTATTCGCGTACAAGTTGTATGATTTTTTTTTTCGATAGGTTTTGAATGTTTATTTCTTTGCGGGCGATTTCATAAACATGACAAAATCTAATCCTGTGCAGATGGTTTGTTGTGCTAGGATACCAGGCCAGCTGTCTCGTGTCGCATGCCTTCGCCTCAGAACCACGACAATCCTGTGCATATTAACACGCATTGTTACAAAAGTTTCAATGAATGATAAAGTGTTTGCTCAGCGCACGACCACGCGTAATCGAAATCGTCAAACGTGTACGATAGTGCCGCTGCCAGAGGACTGTGAAAAGTTATGATTAATGAATTGCGAACTGCTTAATGAATTTGCTTCCATATCAAATTGGTTTAGAAAGCCTGTGCACTCCTACATCCTATAGACTACTACTCTGCCAGCATAAACAATCCTGCTTTTGTTTGAACTTGCGCGCGCATAACCGCACACACACTGTGGAGAATAGTAAATAAAGCGCCTTATGCCCCAAATCCAGATACTATATAGGGAAATACTGAGTAACAACCAGCCTAGCGAAGCCATCTGTATATGCATGGCATAGATACACTATAGACCATTTATAAACCAAACACAGCGCGCGATGACTGGAGACACAAAACATTTAACCGATGATGAAGCCATTGTAGCGCAATTCGGACAAATACGGAGAACAGAGAACGAGACACCACAGGCGCTATACTCGCCAACTAATTTAAAAATATAATCAGTTGTGAGCGTAGCACCCGTGAAGTCTGGTTCTCTATTCTTCGTATTTTTCCTGGTTGCGCTACAATGGCTTCAGCAAATGTTAACCAACTCGCCCAACAAGTTATGCAGCGCTATAATGGATGTCATAGCAAATGGTTGCGCTACAATGGCTTCAGCAAATGTTAACCAAGTCGCCCAACAAGTTATACAGCGCTATAATGGATGTCATAGCAAATGGTTGCGCTTGTCTTTTCTTGTAGCTCTTTGTTAAGGCACTCCTAACCCATCCGAAAAAAACATCAAACCAACTAGAGCTAATTAAGTTCTTCCCACATCTTCTTGCCTCCACAAGAATCGTTCGATTGTGATCATACATAAAATATACATGTATTGCAGAATATAGTCGTTAATTAGACGGGTAAAACAGGAAGTCCGCAACCTGTCTGTAAAACGTCTACTGATTGATAGCCTCCTAAGAAGTTATACAAGTAGTCCCGCGGACTTAGCATAACCTTAAACGTATTTATTGCCCATAAGCTTTCTATAAAGGTCTATATAGATACGCGATATGGATAAAAATGTTTCCTGTAGGCGAGGGTATACGACTGTCTAAAGATCTTATAACGATTGTAAATCAATATTTTTAAGGTAGTTAGCGTTAATTCCACTAGGCGTGTCCATAGCTTTAACACCCCTGCTCTGATTTAGCAAGAGATATGAGAAGAAATGAAGATTAAGCCGTTTCTTGAGGAACACGCTATACAGAAATGCGTCCCGAATGAACCTCTATTCTGCGTCGGCAGATGTCTGCGGGCAGCTTCGCGCGGATCCTCGTATATTTCCCTTTTGATGCACTGTTTGCAGACACCTTAGAACCCACATTTGCCAACGACAGAGTTTAGTTCACGCATAAGATAGAGACACACAGTAGAGAATAGTTTACGTAAATAGCAGGGCCTTCAGTTCATGTATTGTCAATATAATCTATGGATGCTGGTTTCATACACTGTGCGTAAATGGCTAATAGATATTGAAACATTTTTTGTTCGTGAATACACCCCACGCAGTCTACGTACGTACACACAAAAAATATATAGACTTTCAACGGCCTTGAAAAAATACGTTTCTGCATATTGGGTCGCCCCACTCGGTTAGCTCACGGCCGTTCCGAAGCTTCGATACCACTGCACGCTTTTAGCCAGTGGGACAAGAGTGCAGAAAAAGCGGCTTTGTAAGGAGATATGCTCGTGAGAAATGCGCCCAGAAAGAACCTACATTGTGCGTCATTGGGCGGGCGTCTTCTTGTTCGCGTTCAGAGTTTTCTTTACTTCTACCCCATACTCTTATTCGCCAGTCTCGAACCCCTGCCCCCTCCCTATCCTCTTCCACATGAATTTACTACAC